>NC_141687.1:1053709973-1054381848 GCF_964263255.1 Lissotriton vulgaris
GGCAGGATTTCGACCCGCTCACTCCACGGAGTCTGTTGTTCTCTCAGGGGTGATGAGCTCAGGAGAAGTGCTGACACTAATTCCCCACAGGCCTTGGTCCTCCTCGACTTGTCCACCGCCTTCGACACAATCGACCATTTCAGCCTTCTCGACCGTGTCGGGGGCGTCGGCGTGCGGGGATCGGCCCTAGCGTGGCTCACCTCCTATTTGGAAGGTCGCACCCAGGCTGTTCGGCTGGAGGGCTTTTCGGCCCCCATCTGTTCAGTCTCTTGTGGGGTGCCCCAAGGCTCATCCCTTTCCCCTCTTCTTTTCAACCTCTACATTCTTCCTCTCATTGTTTCTTTACAGGTAATGGAGGTCACGGTGTTCAATTATGCCGATGACCTCTAGTTGATTTTCGACCTCTCCTCTTCCTCTGATTCTATCTCTAAGTTTCACTCTACCTTGACATTAATTTACCACTGGATGAATCTTAATCAACTAAAGTTGAACCCCGATAAGACGGAGTTGGTTCTTATCGGCGGTCCCTCCAATCCTTGGACTTCCGCTTTTTGGCCCCCTGCTTTGGGTTTACCACCCACCCCCTCTGTCTCAGTGAAAACTCTGGGTAGCAAAATCAGCCAAGACCTCTCCATGCGTGCCCAGATTAGCTTGGTTTTCTCATCCTGCTTCTTATCCCTCAGAACTATCTGCAAAATCTCCCGCTACTTCTCAGTTGAAGCCCTTAAACTTATTATTCTGGTGATGATTCTTTCCCGCCTAGATTATGGCAACGCCCTGTACGTTGGCATTCCAGTGTACGAGCGCCGCCGCCTACAGCTCATTCAAAACCAAGCGGCTCGCCTAATCTATAGGCTTCCGAAGTCACATCACATTACCCCTCTGTTAAAGTCTCTCCATTGGCTCCCTATCTTTGAACGGTCTCTATTTAAGATGGGCTGCCTGATCTTTATGTCGCTTGCTGGCACGGCCCCTGCCTATATCACATCTAAGATCAGTGCCTACGTGCCTGGTAGAAGCCTTCGTTCTTCTACCCAGCACCTTCTCAACGTTCCTCGATATCGCAGGAAAAAACTGGGTGGATCCAGATTCTCGACTCTTGCCCCCCTCTTTTGGAACGCTCTCCCTCTTGCCATCAGATCCATTCAGCAATACACTGAGTTCCGAACAGCCCTTAAAACCCACCTCTTCTCCCTGGCTTATATTTCTTGCCTTTCTTCCCCGCTCCCCTCAGGATCGTCTTTCTGCAGCGCCAAGAAACTGCCTGGTAGTAGAGCGTTTTACAAAACCCTTCCAACTTCAACTTCAACTTATTCCTTATTCACACATTTAACTTGCTGATACGTCCATAGTATATAGTGTAGAGAATGCTACCATGGACTAACCACTTATGGACTGCAGTCCCCTTTATGCCATCCACAGTGTGGGCCTACAAAACAAGGCTCCAGATCTTTACATGTAGCTTGGCTGCTGGAGTGTAAATCTTGCAGTGCAAACTGTCAAAATAAATTACTTTTGACTGTTGTAGACCTCTTTAAATATATGCATGGCACGCTTATGTAGAGCATTTAGCCTACAATGCCAGGTGCATGATATCTAGAAGTAGGGCATGTAAAAAATTAACGATACCTTGTCCATAAAGTGACAAGGCACCAAAGCTATTTTCACTAGGCAGAACATAGCAGTACAGTTTCAAATATTTATACTTATATTTCAAAATTGTGGGCAACTAGAAATATGAAGTAAATACTATTTATTATAATTATATTTATTGGTGAAGTTGTTTTTTAATAAATATTAAGTAAAAGTAACTTTAGAAAGTTACGCTTCACCTGCCTAAGCCTAATTATCATTAACTTCTAACGGCTGGTCAGAATGCATGTAGCAATTAAGGAGGTATGTAAATCCTACCAGGAACCACATAATAGGTCATTTTGATTGACTGGTTGACACAAATGGCCATAGAGTGGGGATGATGCCATCTTGTTGGCACAATAGTGTCGAATCCTGCCTGTCAGGTCTACCTAAGACACACCTAAGACATTTGCACGCTTGAAAGTGATTAAACAGTAGCATGAATAATTATTGGATATTGCCTGTCTGGTTACTAAGGGACCCTATTTGTTTTACTAGACTTATGTCCCCAGTGAGGTAAACAACGCTTACCACAAATCTTTTTCCCCGCAGGGAATCACAACGCAGTTGTTACAACGACTGCATCGTGATTCCGCATACCATTACTCCGCAAGTCGAAACAACGACTTGCGGAGGGGGGGATGGTGTTGGATTTAAAATCCAACACCTTCCCTATTGTCCGCACAGACTTGAGTTGGAATAGTAAATTATACTATTCCAACATCCCCCCACTGCAAGTTGTTGCTCAGACTTGCGGACTAATGGTATGCGGAAACACAGCACAGTCATTGTAACGACCGCGTTGTGATTCCCTGCGGGGAAAAATAATGCGGGATATCAACGTATATTCCCCCTGTGTTGTTGTAGGGACCATGCCTGTTTCAAACTGAGGTTCAGTGTTAGATGTGGGAGGACATTGGTGATTTCCCTATGTCATTTCTGGTCTGGTTCGAGGTAAGGCAAACAGGAACTACTGAAAACGTAGGTAGGTTTGCCCACACAAACTATTATCCTATTTGTTAGGAAGTGCCTCAGAGTCACCCTCACCCACTGGCCAGTATGATCCATTTGGTTCGTATCCCAAGGCACCCTCCTCAGAACAATCTCTGTACCAGAGTAAGAACGGAAGAGTAGTGGTCCTGCTGTCTGTGATCGGAGAGAAGCTCTGAAGGACTGAACCTACTCTCTCTTTAACCTGCAAGTGTTAGTTGGCTGACCTTTTGTATGGTTACAGGACACAGCAAGATTCAAGAGGACATCCAGCTCATTGGTGGCAACTGCATTTGGACTGGACTTCTCTGCTGGCCTCTGCTTAACATCATGAGAGTCTCTAAATGCATTCCCAAAGGTCCTGTGGCCTTAAAAGTACACTTCTGTGTTTTTAGGCACCGGAAAAGGTTCAGCATGGTTTTAAAAGTAAAATGTAAAAAGGATTTAAAAGAAAGTTCAGCATTTTTCATAAACAAATAACAGAAACCATGTCTGTGTTGGGCTGTTGTAATCAAATCTAGGCCCCTAGTGTAATTTTCCCGGTTCATGCCCTTATATAGTTGTACTTTATCATGTCCTTATATAGGCATAGAAATCACTACCCTATTTGGTCTAAGCCATACAGCCCAAATACGGCATGGCTACTTCCACTAGGTTCCAAGAATTAACAACGATTTTTAGGAAAAACCCGCTTTCAGCAGCTAGGAACTTCCCCCTTCTTAAATATTAAGTTCGCCAAGAACTTCTGGCGTTTTCCAAGAATTTAGCCTTTGAGTGAAACTCGGCACCTTCAAAGAATAAATATGCCCAGGTCTGCCCAGTCAAACACACGATGGTTTGCAGCAGATCAACTATCTACTTGCCTGATGCCCTATAGCAGCAAGTGCCGAAGGAAGCCGACTCTCCAGTTGACGCACTGAGAGAGACGCTGTCTTTTTTCTTGCCGAGAAATCCAGCTCCAGTGTTTCCGGTTTACCCTTGCGGGTATCTGGGAAATCGAGTCCTGAGAGAAAGATACAAGACCTCCTTCATTCTAACACCAAGGTACAAAGCTGATTAGACCTCTTAGAGAATTCTTGGAATAGATTCCTGGCAGAGAATTACTAAACTTAGACTACTCCTCACTTACTTCTTCCCTCGTACTAGACTTAGGTTAGGTACACCGTGGTAGGCATATTTTAGAAGCACCAGTTGAGTATTTTAATTATTATTTATTACTGTATGTATTTCATATATGTTATGCACTTTTATGGCTTAGAAACCATATCATGCATTTACAGTACTACTTTATAATACTGTTCGTATTATATGCACTGTACTTTACGATTGTAGCAGTTCATTTCCAATGCTTGAGAAAGAAGACTGTTCAATAAATACTTTTTATTGAAAACGCCCATCTCTCTATTTCTCTGCGTCTCTGGTGAAACGAAGCATGCATGATTGACTGAGTAAAATAGTTATCTATTGTTTCCGCGACTCTAGAGATTTGATTTCTTATTCTTGGGAAACAAAGTTGTCATGTTTATGCGGTTGTCAGAAACGAATCCCTTATTGTGAATTCGAGAAAGTTTCTAGTGACCTCTGAGCTAGCTGGCACTCACTATTAAGTTTAATATATTCGGTAGAGACCTAGTCGACTTCAGTCCTACGTCTAAACTACAGTATATATTATTCCAATGCGCAGAGCCTATTGGGAATATAGGAACTACACTACTTGTTGCCCAACGTTTGGTAAGGCGATAATTTAACGCTAGATACTAGAGTAACTCAGTCGTGCTTTTCACTCAGACCCCTTTTTCCCGTTAAAATACTCCAATAGACGTCTGGAGTGGGTAAAAGTGGGTAATATCTGCCAAAACTGAGTAGGACGAAAATCATGTGGATTCGCTTTTGGTTTATTCAACGTTGAAGGATACAGTGTTCCAAAATATTGTGCACCTAATCTTTGTTTCCTTGAAACTTTGCTCTGCAATAACTTTCAGTCGACAAAATGTCAGAGAGTAACGATGAAAGGGAGAGAGCAAGAGTAGCAGCTCAAGTAGTCTTAAATGACACAAATCTCCAACAAAATGACGCAGATGCAATAATGATCCAGACAAATGTAAGGAAAACCATAACTATAAAACTTATAGAAAATGGGGTATCATCAAGAGGTGGTAAAGTAATCTTTGTTATAGAGGCACATGAATAACGGCAAACAAAGGTATTCTATTCATGGATTATGTTTCCTGCACCAAATGCAGTAACACACGCGTTCCACTTTTACAAGTTAGAGGAACCTCCAGCAGAATACGTTCCTTTTGAGGACGTTGAAATTCCATTAACTTACCAGGAGCTTCAGCTCTGGTTTAAAGGTGCCCTACAACATCAAAATCACATTACCAGGCTCGGTCCACTAGGTAGACCAGGAGCTACATGGCCGGTAGTAGCGAGCTACACACCACAGCCTGACATTAACGGAATGACAGGTCCAGAACTGTTAGCTCAGCTGAAACAGTTAATTAAAATACACAGACAATTGGTTCAATATGTCATGCAGACTTTAACAGTCCAACCTGCTATAAAAATTCCACAGCACACCCTGTATCAGGGGAACACAAATAAAATAACACCACAGACTTTGGTAAATTACCCACAAAGAGGGAACAAATCCAGTTCTGGTTAGCTCAAAAAATTACTCAGATAGAGGCAGTATTCCCTGATAGTACATTCATGAGACACACAGAATTCTGACAATCTGTTTACCAATGTGGATCGCACCACATGTGGAGGACTGTGACACTTGGGGTACAGTTTTTTGCTTCAATCTACACAAAAACACATGGTGAACCATCTATGGCGGTAACACCAGACGTTCTGAGGCAGATTAAAAATGAATACGGCCCAGAACCGGCCTTAAATCTAGGTATGAAATTACTGAAAGATTTCAAACAGGTCTCAGCTATATTATTAGCTAACATTAAAGGTGAAGCAGTATCTGTGGCGATTCGCCAAAAGTTAAAAGAAACAGATATTACAGATCAACCTTTTGAGCTTGCTAGAATTATTGAAAAAATCTTATGAAGAATTAGGAAGAGATAGTTTGGGTGGGAAAACAGTAAACCCTGAATTAACAAAAAATCCTGAAAAAGTGTTTATTAAAAATAATCTCACTACTCCTAAAAAGAAGTGGGAAAACACTAAACAGACTCTTCCTAGATAAACGTTCTCAGTCCAGAGGAAGATCTCCCCAAAGGGGAGATAGGTCTCCCCAATGGGAGCCCTCTGAAAAAAGGTATAACCTTAGGAATAGGGATAATTTGAAAAAACCTGACAGATATCAAGATAATGATACAAGTCCCTCTCAATCTTTTCAGACTTCCTCGCAGAAATCGGAAAGAAGAGGACGGTCAGAACACAAGGAGGAACGTGTCAAGTCCAAAGAAAAAGAACCCGTTCACCAAAGTAAAAAAGCTCAATTTCCCAAAAAGAAGGTAGCAAGCATAAAAATCAGACATGCCGAGGATCTTGAGGACACAACTCAAGAATGGGGAGTGGGCTTAAACAATGCTAGACAGCGAAGCAGAAGTCACCATAGTTCGCAAGATCCTGAAGGATCATCTGGAGACAGTAGACTTGAATGAATGCATTCAGGTTGCAACTGCCGAAACCAGGGTTAGTGTACCCCACAAGTTATATGAAATAACACTCCGGATGGAGGGGGACATAACTAGAAAAATAAGAGCACTCTTTTGGGAAAAGCTCTGAATGACATACTTCTAGCTGAACAAGACCAGCCACCTGAATTTGTGAGAGAGTGCCCACATGGCGAAGAGATAATTATGCCAGCCTTCTCAATCGCATTCCAATTCATAAAAAATACACTTATGCCAGAAAATGGGCAGTAGCCCTGGCTCCAGCATTATATAAAAATCATGTGGGATGGGATGAGGATTCTCCTCACCATAAAATCCTGTTAATAAATCAACCTGCTGCAAAAAGGCAGTACCCAGTTAAGCAAGAAGCTAAGAAACAAGTCAGGGAGATTGTAAATCAACTTGAATACCAAGGGGTGATTGAAACATGCACCTCATCAATGAACAATCCTTTGTTTCCTGTCTCCAAACCAGACAATTCATATCGTCTAGTATTGATTACAGACACTTAAACTCTTGTTGCAAAACCTTTGCAGTATAAAATGCACATAATGCTGCACTGATGAATAACATTGCACGCAAAAAATATAAAACCACATTAGATATTTCAAATTAGTTTTTATGTTAAAAATTTTCACCTGAAAGCAGGCATCTGACCACTTTCTCAATTATGGGGACACAGCAACAATTTTGCCGTCTCCCCCAAGGATTCAGGAATAGTACAGGGTTATTTTCAGCCAGGATAACAGAGTTACTACAAACGTACAATGATGAGGCATTTTCTTCTGTCAATGTCATCTATCTTACAGATGACAACTTGGACAGACACTTGGAATGAGTGAACAACATAATACATTGGTTCGCCTCTGAGGGGTATAAATTCAATTTTAAGAAATCACGAATTGCGCACCTCAATGCCCTATTTCTAGGATACGAATTATCAAGTGAAGGCAAGAGTCTGGCAGCAAACTTTCTAGAAAAATGTGCACTGCTCCAAACTCCAAGAATGCTGAAAAACTTACAGTCCATTCTAGGTTACCTGAATTTTGGTAGAACTTATGTTCTAAACTACGCAGAAAGGGTTAAACCTCTCTACGAACTAATCAAACCTGATTTCAAACCAACTAATTGGACTCAAGCACACACAGAAATCTTGCGTTCAGTCCAAACAGACATGTTAGCAAAAACACAATTACAGACACGCGAAAACGTTCGCAATCTTGTGATCCGAATCATCCCAGGGAGATGCGGATTCACGTACCTGACCTTTAATGAGGGAGAAACAGTACCAATAGCAAAGAAATCACACTTGTACACACAAGCTCAAATGAAGTTCACTTCCTACTGAGAAAATTCTGACAGCGGTTCAAACTGTGGTAGCAAATGAGAGAGCTCTCGCGCAGGGTAGACGCATAATGATCGTTACACCTGTACCTGCCTTAGAGGCAGTGAAAAAAGCAAGCATCCCAAATGCTAAAGCTTTACATCCGAGATGGATACAATGGGTTAACTCTCTTGCTGCAACAGATGTTGAATATGTTTTTGACCACAGCTTGAAAACACAAGAATTTCTCCAATACGAACATGAATGTCCTCTGCCGACCGAAATTCTGCCTCTTGAACATTACGGATGTATAATATATACAGACTGATCAGCACAGCCCGCAATTGGGGGTAAACAAGCCTATATTGTCGAGTGCGAGATCGTTAAAGGTCATTGGGGCGAAGGTAAATTCAGTCCTATGGTCACAAAAACTCAATCACTCAGAGACCGTACAGCTCAGCGAGCTGAACTACAGGCTTTCAAGATGGTGCTTGAAAATACCAATCGCGAATTCCCCACACTTATAGTGTGCAATTCGTATTACTGCATACAATCTTACAATGAATACTTGCAGAACTCGGTTCAGAATGGCTTCAAAGATGCTAAAGGTAGCACAATAAAGCATAAAATGCTTTGGGAACAAGTAGTTCTTTTACAGAAAGAACTACAAAAGACTCACGTGATTCATCAGCGTGATGGCGTTCAGGTTGCAGGGAATTCATTGGCTGACGAAGCCGCGAATGCAGCTTTGCAAATGGCTTCCGTAGCTGCAATCAGCTGGTCAAAAACAAAAATAGACAGGGAAATAATGCAAGCTGTCACTGCTCAAATCAAAGACAGTGGTAAGACACTCCCAAAAGGCTTTCCAGTAAAGTACTCATATATAACTGATGCGAATAATTATTCTTTAGCTCGAATCGCTGGAGTGGGGGATAGGGCAATCCAGACATGGAACATAGGTTAGGACTAATTGTAGCAGCACATGAAGGGACGGCATCTACACACGCGGGAGCCCCCGCCACTGTGTCATTATTAAAACAGAGATACTGGTGGCCGAGCATGAGGAAAGAAACTAGAACCTTGTTCTAGAATGTAAAACCTGCCAGAAAATAAAAGTTTCTACAGTGAAACGTTCTGCACAGACGCCCCTTCTGATTTCAGATACACCACTACCGTGTGTTTACCTGGACCACTGTGGTCCCTTAACAAGGGATGGCAACTGTAAACATATTATGGTCGCAGTGGATTCCTGCACAAGATTTATTTGGTTATGGCCCCAGCGCTCGGCTGACACCAGAACTGTTTTAAAGGATTTGCGAGTCTTTATCGGCACATACGCAATCGGCAAGCTACATTCTGACCAGGGTCCTGCGTTTAGCTCTCGAGCTTACAAGGAGGCTATGGTTAGCTTGGGTGTTGCATTGCGCTATTCTAGTCCCTTCCATCCTGAGGGTAATGCGGTAGTGGAAAGAAAAAAAGTGACATAAAGCAATCCATAACAGCGAAGGTATTAGGTTCGGGTGATGGGTGGGTCAAACATTTAATAAGTGTCCAACGTAGTCTTAACAATCTGCCAAGAAATTCTCTGGGAGGAATCACTCCTTATGAATTACTGTTTGGTACTAGAATGATAATCGAAGACCTCGATTGTCAAACTTCAGTGGTGGAACAAAAACCCTTTGATGTCAAAGATTGTTTGGCTGTTTTACAGGACTTAAATGAAACAAGAAGAAGTCTGAGTAACACAACACAAAAGCCAACAGCCACTAAAGAAAAACCACCTGTCCCAGCAAGATCTGTCTGGATTCCTAAGATTGGGGATCTAGTCAGGAAAAAGATAGCGGTGAAGAAGGAATTTGGGCCTTCTTACAGAAAAGCAGTACCTGTCTTAGCAGTCCAAGGAACAAGATCAGTAGTACTACCGGCCATTGATGGTAAAAAGGAGAACCAAATTGTGTCCATTGACCTGGTCAAACCACAACATGTGGCCGATAATAAGTAGTAGGCCCAGTGGACTCCCAAGGAGTAGCAGAAGACCAAATCTTGGTACTATCCATGAGTTTCAGACTGAAAGACTTATCACGTTTGATAAACCTGCAGTAAGACAAGAGGGACTATGCAACAAAGCCATGAAACTTGTGCCTCTTGAGACCCAAATAACAGTTCGTCAAGAAACACCCGTCTATAATGATGTAGCCTCTGACTACACTAATATGACAAAGGACGAAGCAACTCCAAAGATTTATAACAATCCTGATGCAATTCCAACAATTGACAGAACTGCCTCTGGCTATTTTATCAACTTTGATACATTCTCTGAGGATCCCAGTGAACCCGAAGAAAGGCCAGCAAAGAAAACTCTCAAAGAAAAAACAACAGAACAGTTTCATCAACTGGAGAAAATATATCTGGCTTCACCATGGATTGAATTTTGGATTGGTTTAGGTGTATTCTTTCTCCTCCTCTGGCTGATTTTAGTGTTAAGCTTGGGACAAATGATAGATGGAAAATACAGTACAATGGACACAGCAAGTCAGAAAATCAACTTGGTCCTAAAACCTCGCAAATCATCCCATCGTGAAAAGAGAGACCTGTCATCAGTGAACATCACAGCCATTCCTATACCTGGTGGTATAGCATGGGAAAGAACTGATTATGACATTTATGGCCTGGTGGAGCTGCTAAAGATTCGACACCAATTCAAGGTTTCTTTAAGTGACTTTGTATCACCCAGCATATTTTCTGATGATTGGGACTTTGAGACTATTAATAATATGATGTCAGATTTAGAAATGTCTGCAAAATTTACTGAACATGACTATTTAGAAGGGTCATCAGACTATGAGCAAATGTATTGATTTAATCACTATGGTCACCACTATTTGTACAAATCTGCAAGTCCTAGGAATGTTTTTTCATATAATCAATGGGAACATTGTCCCATGCCATCAAAAGGCAGCTCAAAAACATTTCATGAAAAGTTTTCATACTTCTCAGGGTTTAATGTTACAAATCAAGAAACTTTTTAGTTAAAAAATGTAAATAAGACAGGAATGAAAACAATGTTGACCAAAACTAAACAAATGTATTCTGTAAACTTTTATGCTCAGCTGTCTACATTAGGTTTTGACTTTTGGAAAGACAACATTGAGACAAAAACTGTCTGGGGCACGAAAGAATGGCAGGTACAATGTTTAGAGGCCTTGTTCAGAGCCTGCATTATACCAAACCCACTTCTGAAAGTAATAACACAACAGAAAAGGAGGTAGACATACCATTTGTTTTAACACAAAACAGAACTAATCCTGATTGGAAAAAATGGTTAATCTGGCCCACAGACACCAATAACTGTCATGATAGATTACCGAACAAAACACAGGGGTTAAAACTGACCAGGCTAGATCCAAGATACTCCCAGAGACAACATCCAGGGATACTAACAACATATAGTGTAGGAAAACTATGCCTTGAGTGGCTAAAGACATCCACACTTCCGTAAATCAAACAACACTTATCTTTACTTAAAGAAAGCAATGATTTGCGAGATTTCTTAATGGGGCCTAGCAAACCATGGCAAAATAGTTTCATATATGCTGGGATATACGCTGCATACAACGAAGCTTGGAAAATAACGCAAATGGAAACTGCAGAAAGAATACGAGAAATTGATCGTATTAATTTAGAGAAAGCTCTCTCTGTAGTGGACAATGGGTTAACGACTCTGTCCTCCAGAATATATTCATTGGACAGCATTTTATCCTAGGACTTGCTAATGTTAAAACATGGCCAGTCTCAATTACGTTCTATAATGCAGTTAGGCTGGACGTTGCAAAATCTTCGTTCAGGCTACGTGCCATGGTGTCTAATCAACACAACGTCATTGTTTGCTGTATTTAACCTTACAGATAAACAAATCTCTTTGGCACAAAGAGGAGCAGAGGATACGGTGCTGAGCATTGAAAAACTGGAAAGATTACCATTGACAGTTTCTGAGAAGCCTGTCAATTTTATTTTATTATGTTTTGGCTCTCAAAAGAGGGCCACATAAAATACATAATACAAATACACAAATAGAATAGGATACAATAAAATACCAGAAGACAGTTTACAACAATTAACATCAGACAGGAATAATCAACAGCAGACACCTCCATATTTCAATAATAAATAGCTAAAAAACCTTTAAAAAAATTAAAAATATAGAAGCAAAACATTTAATTTGGGGGGAAATACAAAGCCTGCAAAAAGATATTTGCATTAAAAATGCCGAGTTGGAGACAGATCGGTTTTAACCATTTCAACCGCAAAGAGCGCAATGCAGGACATATAAACAACACATGAGTTCGATCTTGAACACTCATATTACATAGGTTACATACCGGAGAAGATCCATACCATTTTGATAAAAGGAGATTTAAAGGTAATAAATCATATCTTAGGAGAAACCATAGTCTTCGAACTCCATGTGGAATATTCCATGTGACATACGGTTGGGCAAGCTTCATTGAATAAGAGTTAAAAAGGAGATCACGTCCCCTCTTTTCTTGAAGTACATTCTTATCCAATTTAAAACAGAGTTCCCACGAAGCCTGTTTCAGCAAGGTTTTTAGCTGAGTCGGGGAATGTGTAAAAAGAGTACTTTCATCCAACTCTAAAACTGTCACAGCTTTTCTGAAATTCCTAACTATTTGAGAGAACTCTTTAAAGCTGCCCAAAAATTCTCCTTTAAGAAGAGCTCTCAATGATCCCGGTTCTCCTCTGGCCAAACGTGCCACCCATCTTACCAAAGCGCATAATCCCTGAACCCAGCTACTCCTAAGGCCGAATTCAAGCCTACATGCGGCTAGCGAACAAGCTGTGTTAAGGGTAGATAAAGATCTTAATAGTTTTCCTTCAACTGTGTGGCAGAAACCCCAATGCTTCAGCTCTACAAGTTCTATTCCATATAGAAGTGTTGCAGGAATTTTTGCCCTAAACACCTCTAGTAAACAGGCAAAATGTCTTTTCCCAGTGGCAAGGTAAAGGGAACACAAACCTTTGCCATGTGCAAGGGCTTTACGCGAGCTATGATCGATATGGGGCTTCTCACTCAAATTGGCCGAAATTATTTTACCTAAAAAAGTATAGGATCTAACTACCTCTAATTTCTGGCCACCTATAGACCATCCAAAATTTTCTGATCTGGATTTCTTTTTTCCTGAAATGCACATAATTTTACTTTTGGAAGTATTTATCCTCATAAAATGGGACTCAGCAAATAAATGTAGAGCCTGCAGACGATTAGCCAAGCCCTTAGGTGTTAAGTCTAGGATGAGGATATCGTCTGCATACAGCAAATAGGAAATAGGAAAACCCCCCACAACCGGGGCAATGCCCGCACAAGCAGGCAGGGAAGCTGGGAGATCAGCAATGTACAAGGAGAACAATAATGGGGCAAAAGGCAACCCTGTTTAAGTCCATTCAAGGTTGGAATTAATTGAGAGAGACCCCTTTCTCCACCTTGAAGCACACGACACCAGGTATCCGTATGAAGAGCCCGTACAAGATCCAATAAATGAGATGGCATACCCAGTGCTGCTAAATTTCTCCACAACGTACGACGATCTACTTTGTCGAACGCTGTGGAGAAATCAATAAAAGCAGCAAACACCACCCCCCCTCGAACATGTATGTATTTGTCCGAAATCACCTGAATGGCGGTGAGATTATCTAATGTACCGTGCCCCTTGCGGAAACCAGTCTGTCCCAATGGTAAGATATTATTTTCATCTACCCAATCATTAATTAATATTAAAAGACACTTAGTGAAAACTTTTCCGATTGAGTCAAGGAGAGCTATCAAATGGTAATTCATAGGCTTGTCCCTATCTCCCTTCTTAAATAGTGGGACCAGTATGCTTCCCCTCCAAGAAGCAGGCACCATTTTAGAGATGAAACAAGATCTAAACAATGGGAAGAGTATCTTACTCCATAGAGACGGATCCTGCTTCAAAACCGATATGGGTAACTCATCAGGTCCCATTGCTCCCGAGGAGCGCATGTTCTTAATGGCCATTTCTATAGTTTTCTCCGAAGGGAAGTCGATAGGACCCTCAACTGCTTGAACAAACCCACTATCCTCGACCATTGTGCCATTCCCAGCATATAGCTTTGAGATAAAAGAGGTCCATACCTCTTCAGAAATGGGAATGGGAAGAGGGCTTGCTCTAACTCCACATCCCTTGCCAACTATAGACCAAAATTCTCTAGCCTTACCATGCCTTACCATGCCTTACCATGCACAACGGCTTCCCTTAAACTTATCCACAATGAGTCTTCTTTTTCTTTTTTAAGTTTCATTCTCAATCTACTTCTCCTTCTTTTTAGCAGCGATATTTTATTTGCTAATTCACCAGATCTACATAGAAATTGCTCCCGCACTAATTTATTTACTTCCTTATTTAGGGGGAGCATTACACTAGGATATGGGAACTTTTTCCTAGGAAAACTAGACTTTTTTGCAACCAAGGTGATCTTCCTCAAAAAATAAAGTGCAAGATTTCAGAACCCAGCCAATCACTTAATTCTAATGAGAAGCCTGTCATTGAATGGATAATTCATGGCACCATCATGATACCAGTGACGATTTGCCAATTTCAGTATTGTCTTCAGCATATGCCAGCGGGCCTGTATGAAAGGTTGGGTAAAGAATACATTAAGAGTACATTAAGTCTACATGGACCTTACACACACAAATGTTGGAACAAGGGAAAAGAGGTATTCCTTAGTGGGAAAAATTGTAAAAACTCACTAAGTGGTACTCTTTTGTGCAAAGGTATTAATTTACACGGAGCCTGCGACAGTTCTGCAAATAACCTCTATTGCCATCTGCACGGTACTCCTTCCACCGTGATAGAGCCCATTTTCAAGCAACTATCCAATGGCAGTTACATTATGTTGAATGATCACAGCTGCTGTGGCATGATGCCAGGAAAACTTTATCTCGTTAGTGTGTCGTCCATGGTCACTTGTTGTATGCAAGTATTGAATCCAACTCACAAGACAGACAGTGGGACGGCATTATGGCCTTCACTGAATATCTCTTCTATACGAATTGATACTTTATGCAGAATAAAAGCCATTCTTTTGCAAAAGTCTGTGCCACTGACCTCGTCTAGAGAAACGTATGATCTGCAAGTTACGAGGACATCTGCAGAGATACATGCATTATTATCAACAAACTGCCCAGTACATTTCACAGAAATGTTAGGTCAAATCTTAAACATGTCTGATACCAGTGGCATCGCACATGTATTTAAGACGATTTTTTTCAGGACTGTTGACTCCATTTGAAGCAGTCCTCTACATTTTTCCAAACTTCGTGCACTATGTGTTCGGCGGCCTGCCTCTTATCTTGGTACACGTAGCAGGAATTCTATTTTTATTCCTTCTGCTCTGATATGGCAAGTCCGGCAACCAACGATACCCAGACCAACATGGAAGGGGTCCTCCTTGCCATGGGGGATCGTGAGAGGATTTCACAGATTCTTGGCTTGGCTCGTTTACGAGATCTGAACACAACCTGGTTTCTATCGTTCAGACCAATCTGGCAAGATTACATCTTACCTGTTCTACGATGCCTACTTTGCGGAGAGGAATGCGTGTTGGACATCTGTCTTACACTTCCATGAGTCCTCCCATCGGATGACAATGCCTTGCTACGTCCTGTAACAGCTCATGCATCGTGTTGTCCCCAACGGCTACCAATCCTGATGACGGCATTCATTGAGGTCTCACTAGTAAGTGTAACTGAAGGTGAGATATGAGAATCAAGAGGCACACAGGTACTATCTGATTTGAACACTGCTAATGCGGCACCTGGCGCTGACGGCAATGCTTCTCATCTGTGCACATTTGATCTGCTTGATCAAGTGGTTCCACTTTCACCTACTGGAGTAGTTGATTTCTTTGCCATCCTTGATGATCTGATGTTTTCTCCTGACACCGAGAATAACTTTTGATTCATGCACACAGCGTTCCCTGAACTCTGAAATTCGGCCTTTAATTTTTTCAAAACAAAGTATTTTAACTTTGGGACTCTATTTTTTCACAACAATTTGAATTTTTTTCTCTCCAAAAACCATTGAACTTTTTTGGCACAGACTAATCTGCTTAAAGTGGAACTATTCTTAGAGAACAAGAAATTATATTTTTTTTACCCCTGCCTAGAAAATATATTTGGCCTTATCCTCATATAACCATTGACATGATATGTTATGTTGTGAAATGGTCTGTATTTAAGAGCCATTTTCATAAATTTAAATTCATGATTCATTCAGTTTGCATATCTTGATACCATACTATATGCTTAGAATGTCATCATTTCCTCACAAAGCGTACTGTAGAAATGCTCAATATTTTCTCATGTACAACCATTTGGAAGTGAATTTTTTGTATTTTGGGGTGGGATTGTAAACACTAGCTTTAGATATGTTCAGTGCTTATTAGGTTAGCTTAATTGAACTTAAGATCGTGGAGTGGGTGTTGTAATCAAATCTAGGCCCCTCGTGTAATTTTCCTGATTCATGCCCTTATATAGGTATATTTTATCATATCCTTATATAGGCATAGAAATCCCTAACCTATTTGGTCTAAGCCGTACATCCCAAATACGGAATGGCTACTTCCACTAGGTTCCGAGAATTAACAACAATTTCTTGGAAAAACCCGCCTTCAGCAGCTAGGAACTTCCCCCTGCTTGAATATTAAGTTCTCCAAGAACTCCTGCCATTTTCGAAGAATGTAGCCTTTGAGTGACGATATTAAGGTCCAAACATGCGTCAAACTCGGCACCATCAATGTATAAATATGCCCAGGTTTGCCCAGTCAAACACACGGTGGTTTGGAGCAGATCGACTATCTACTTGCCCGACGTCCTGCAGCAGCAAGTGCCGAAGGAAGCCGACCCTCCAGCTGACACACTGAGAGAGACGCTGTCTTTTCTCTTGCCGAGAAATCCAGCTCCAGTGTTTCCGGCTTACCCTTTTGGGTATCTGGGAAATTGAGTCCTGAGAGAGAGATACAAGACCTCCTTCATTCTAACACAAAGGTACGGAGCTGATTAGACCTCTCAGAGAATTCTTGGAATAGATTTCTGGCAGAGAATTACTAAACTTAGACTACTCCTCACTTACTTATTTCCTCATACTAGACTTAGGTTAGGTACACCGGGGTAGGCGTATTTTAGAAGCACCAGTGGAGTACTTTTAGTCATTATTTATTACTGCATGTATTTTATACATTTTATGGGTTAGAAACCATATCATGCTTTTACTTCTTTATAATACTGTTCGTATGATATACACTGTAGTTTATAACCAGTATTATGATTGTAGCAGTTCATTTCCAATGCTTGAGAAAGAAGACTGTTCAATAAATACTTTTTATTGAAAACGCCTGTCTCTCTATTTCTCTGTATCTCTGGTGAAACGAAGCATGCACGATTGACTGAGTAAAATAGTTATCTATTGTTTCCGCGACTCTTGAGATTTTATTTCTTATTCTTGGGAAACAAAGTTGTCATGTTTATGCGGTTGTCAGAAACTAATCCCTTCTTGTGAATTCGAGAAAGTTTCTAGTGACCTCTGAGCTAGCTGACACTCACTATTAACTTTAATCTATTCGGTAGAGACCTAGTTGACTTCAGTCCTATGTCTAAACTACAGTATATATTATTCCAATGTGCAGAACCTATTGGGAATATAGGAACTACACTACAGGGCACTGGGATTTTTTTTAGAGTTTGGCGGACTGGTTACTCTTTCACAAGCATGGCGGTCATCAAATTACAAGTTTATAGCCCTTGTAAAATATCAGATGTGATATCTGTAGCATTTGTGACTGAGTCCCTAGTTCACCAAACTCTAAATCAGGCCTTAGTAAATTTGTATTCACTTTTCTGCTTCCAGGCTTCAGCAGGACCAATCTACTTGGTGTTTCTGAACTGTGCTCTATCATGGACAGCCTCAAACTGCGTCTAGGTCCCAGCCTATGGTGAGCATTGACAATCACTTGTGTGTTTTTCTAAAAAAACAAATTGAAAAAAATCATATCTCCTATTCCTCTTATTGTATGTTTGTGTATATCTCTGTCATTTACTGTATTTTTCTAATTTAGTTTGGGTTTTATTGCCTATGTATTTGACTTTATTACTGTTTGGATTATGTCTAAATATTTTACACATAGCCTTATGTTAAGCTTTTCTGCTCTGTGCAATAAAACCAGGGAATGAGCTCAGGTTAATTTTGTTACTTTGAGGGTTCACCCTAACAAGAGTTAGCTTTTAGGAATTAATGTAACTTGCATATTTTCCATAGAGTAATTACACAAAATACCACAACTTATCGTGAAATTGTGCAAATTTCTGCAAAATCAATCTCAAACTCAAGAAATACCATGAACCATCCATTCAAGCAATTCCTTGTTCCTCACGTTCAAAACACTGACTCGCACATCCGGATTTGTAGTTTTGAGCTCAAAAAGTCCCTGATTGGTCCACTCAGGTAAAAATATATACCTGAAAGAGTGCCCATGTTAAAGGCACTGCCTCTCGCATTTCAAACACTGCAGTTCGCATTCAGATTTATGGTGCAGAGCAGGAATAATGATGGAGAAATATCATGGGACATTAATATCGCCGCAGAAATATAGTTTGGAAGTAATATCGATTACAAAAATATAGCTGTAATAAATATCGTTTAGAAAACTGTAGTTTACAAAAATATTGATTTATTAATAATGTTATGTATTTTAGTGTTTTTAATTAGAATTGTTTGTCATTTTATTATATGTTTTGGAATTGTACTAGTTATGAATTTATTTTATGTTTAATTTTGTGTTATTAGTTCCTTAGAGGGTCGTGGGTCTATAGGGAAATAGGGTGGGAAGTAATTTAATTATGTACAAATTAATTGAATAATTAATGTGCTTATTTGTTAATTATAGTTTAATAATTAGTTGTTAATTAATTTCAATTAGCCAATTAATCATTAATTATGTTAATTGTTTAATTAATTTTAGGTGTGTTTTGTGGAGTTTATGTGTGTAAATTGTGTGAGGGTGGTAAGTAATTAATTTTTTATTGATTAATTATTAAATACTTTTTAAAATAATTACCATTAATTAATTAGTAATTATTAATTGTAATTGTGCAATTAACTCTAGGTGTGTGTTGTGGTGTTTACATGTGTATATGGTGTGAAAGCTAGTAATTAATTATATTTTTATTGATTAATTATTTAATAATATTACATACTTTTTCATTAATTAATTAGTAAATATTAAATGTAATTGTGTAAATAATTTTAGGTGTGTGTTGTGGATATTATAGTGTTAAATAACGTGTAAATAATTATTTTCATTATCTTTGTTAATAATAATATATTTAAATGTATATAATATTTATGCTTATATTGGAAATTAAATTTCATAAAAATGTTGATAGTTGTGTTATTTATTGTTTTGGGATCCAGCGCTTTCCCTACTATTGCACTCACTGGCGTACGAATAGTAATTGTTACTCCTACGCTATCCAACGTTTTCCCTACTCTTACACTCTCTGGAGTGGGAATAGTAATTTTTACCCCTCCGCTATCCAGCGCTTTCCCTACTGTTGCACTCACTGGAGTGGGAATAGTAATTTTTACCCCTAAGCTATCCAAGGCATTCCCTACTGTTGCACTCACTGGAGTGGGAATAGTCATTTTTACCCTCCCGCTATCCAATGCTTTCCCTACTGTTGCACTCACTGGAGTGTGAATAGTAATTTTTACCCTTCCGCTATCCAGTGCTTTCCCTACTGTTGCACTCACTGGAGTGGGAATAGTAATTTTTACCCCTTCACTATCCAATGTTTTAACTACTAAGGTTTTCATTTTGTTATTAAATGTATGCATTATTTTTTAATACTTTAATGTGTTAATTAAATATAGAATATTGTATTTTATTCAAAATGTTTTATATATGTGTTTATTTTATTTTTATATAATTATTAAAGTTTATAAATTAAATAAAGATAATAGTTAATAAAATGTGTTTAAGTAAATATATGTATATGTACACATTTTTTGTGTTGATATTTATTAAATTAAGTTTATTTGTTATAATTAGTTCAAATATAAATTTATTTTAATTTATTTTGTTAATAATAATAATAATAATATTTAATTATTTAATTTAAGTTATGTTATTTTTTAAAGTCAATATTATTTACATCTATATTTTTTACATCTATATTTTTGAATCAATATTATTGTACTTACCTGTTTAAGTATAGGGAGTCAATGATATTGTAATCAATATTTTTACATCAATATTTTTGTTAACTATATTTTTGTCATCAATATTTAAACACGGAACCAGATTTATTTCATGTTCCAAAATTACCTGAATGGTCCGCTTGTTTAAAAAATCTAAAATATACCTGTAATTTTGCTTGCAATAATTAATGAAATGTACATCTCGTGTTAAAATTTCTCCCCAAAATTACGTGATGTCATGTAATGATGTAATCTTGGAAATTTTACATCAATTTCATCATTTAAAAATACCAAAATTATGCCAATTACTCCAGAGTCATTAACGTTTCACACAGGTCTATTGATTATTCCCTCAGAAGGCCAGTCATCCACTCCAAATATTAATTCTGTTTCTTACAATGGGATATGCATAATGCTTGGGATGGAGTAACTTTTGGCAAAACTCTACACCAAATCCTAATTCCTAGTCATATATTTCATACGTGAATGTCATTGCAGTGATTTTGCATCACTCTTTTGACACCAAATTACGGAAAACCATGTGATTATGCCCATTTATGTAACTATGAATAAATTGGCACACAACACCTACTGCAGGAGCACAGGAACCACAAACTAGTGAGAAGAAGCATTTGCTGCAGTTCTTGTTTTGTTGCCTTTAGCAATATTTTCTTAGCACTATATGTGTCCCGGAGTCTATTTTTAAAATACCTCTAAATTCAGGGTTAAGCTCCTCAAGTAATTCTGCATGATATTTACTGGTAAATTTGCGTAACTATGCTACAGCAAAAGACATGAATTACACCCACACCCAGGGACCCATTAGGATGGCGGGCGGACGCCAGTGGTGCGGAGGTCCCGCACCAGCGATTAGGATGCAACCGCCACCGTGACAGTGGCATCCTCCATTCCCAGCTTTGTGGCTGGCGGTGCTCACAGCACCGCCCGCCACCATGCTGGGAATGCACTGTGTGCATTGCCATGCACAAGGTGACAGGCACTGTGAGGTGCCTACCACCATGTCCATGACAATGTAGGGGGTACCATTGACACCCCCCATGTGCACCCCCTACCGCCAAATCCCTGGGGGCCCGCAACAGGACCCTGTAAGAGAATTCCACATGCCTTTCTGTGGCAGCAACGCCGTGGAAAGACATGTTCCTGCACCCATGCTAATATGGATGGCGGTGTTTAGCAGACACCGTCACCATATTAGAACCTTTTCCGCCGGGTCGACTCGTTGACCGGGCAGAAAAGAGGCGTACGTTATTCCAGTTCGCCGTGGTACCCCCTGCTATACTAATACGGTGGGGAGGAAAAGGGTGGCTGGATGGAAGGAAGTATGGTGGATCACCACCGCCATGCGTGCGGTGTCGATCCTCTCTACATCCTAATGGACTCCCTTGTGTGGAGGCTGCTAAATGTAAAGAATGCCTAATAATTTTTATGCCAACATGGAAAATATTATTTCTCAATACACTTACTAGTGTATCACTACTCCTTTGCCTGACGCTCCATTTCCGAAGCAGGCCAGGCCATCAACAGATTTTGCAGTATTAGTGGGGATTAGTGAAAATCACCCCCATTATTTTCTTGGGAGGACCTTCCCAGTTTTATAAATGCTGTGAGGCAGAACTACTATTGAAAGTCCTGCCACCATTCCCATCAGTGGACGCTGCAGTGCTTATGAATCCCCTGGTGCTGCACTTGCCTGGCAATGGCCCAGGATGTATTTTTTCTTCTAATGGGGGCTGCTCTACAGAGTGTAAAGCAAGAAAAACAATAATAATGCCTTATATCCAGGGCCACTGGAATTATACAATTTTATAGCTGCAGATATTTAAAAAAAAATTGTTTCTAACTCAAATGGACCAAAAGTTACTAAACACAGGGCAACATGTGTTCCTGTGCACTGGGAAACAAAAGGGGATGATGGCGGAGTGTTAGAGCAATTCAAACACTCACCCCGAGTAAACTGATCTGGGTTTAATCCAGCACCATTCTTTAGCTCACTCAGCCACCTCAGTTCAGACATGGTCATATGCACATCAGTCTGACCCTGTGCCTCATGAAAACAGTCCAGCCCGAACTGCCAAGCCATGTCTTCCCTGGACAGGAAACAAGCATCCTGGGACCGGTTTCAGATTCATAATCCTCATCAGCCAGGCTATCTTAAATCCAGTGGCCAAGTGAGCAAGGGATGCTTATTTCCGGTCCAGGGAAGACATGGCTTGGCAGTTCGGGCTGGACTGTTCCCATGAGGCACAGGGTCAGACTGATTTGCATATGGCCATGTCTGAACTGGGGTGGCTGAGTGAGCTAAAGAATGGTGATGGATTAAACCCAGATCAGTTGACTGGGGGTGAGTGTTTGATTGGCTCAAACGCTCCATCCATCATCCCCTTTTGCATTGCTTTGTTCGCCCCAAGTTGGCAGGGTATGCTCAGACGTGAGTCCCTTGCTCACTTGGCCACTGGATTCAAAATAGCCTGGCTGATGAGGATTATGGATCCGAAACTGGTCCCAGGATGCTTGTTTCCGATCCTGGGAAGACATGGCTTGGCAGTTCGGGCTGGACTGTTCCCATGAGGCACAGGGTCAGACTGATTTGCATCTGGCCATGTCTGAACTGGGGTGGCTGAGTGAGCTACAGAATGGTGATGAATTAAACCCAGATCAGTTGACTGGGGGTGAGTGTTTGATTGGCTCAAACTCTCCGTCCATCATCCCCTTTTATATCGCTTTTTTCGCCCAAAGTTGGCAGGGTATTCTCAGACGTGAGTCCATTGCTCACTTGGCAACTGGATTCAAAATAGTCTGGCTGATGAGGATTATGAATCCGAAACCGGTCCCACGATGCTTGTTTCCGGTCCAGAGAAGACATGGCTTGACAGTTCGGGCTGGACTGTTCCCATGAGGCACAGGGTCAGACTGATTTGCATATGGCCATGTCTGAACTGGGTGGCTGAGTGAGCTAAAGAATGGTGATGGATTAAACCCAGATCAGTTGACAGGGGGTGAGTGTTTGATTGGCTCAAATGCTCCGTCCAGCATCCCCTTTTGTATCGCTTTCTTCGCCCTAAGTTGGCAGGGTATGCTCAGACGTGAGTCCCTTGCTCACTTGGCCACTGGATTCAAAATAGCCTGGCTGATGAGGATTATGAATCCGAAACCGGTCCCAGGATGCTTGTTTCCGGTCCAGGGAAGACATGGCTTGGCAGTTCGGGCTGGACTGTTCCCATGAGGCGCAGGGTCAGACTGATTTGCATATGGCCATGTCTGAACTGGGGAGGCTGAGTGAACTAAAGAAAGGGGATGGATTAAACCCAGATCAGTTGACTGGGGGTGAGTGTTTGATTGGCTCAAACGCTCCGTCCATCATCCCCTTTGTATCTTCCTGTGCACTGGGGCTGATTACAATGGCGGACAGATTGGAGTCCGTCCGCCATTGTGGTGGTGACTGGGACCATCCACAATACATGCGGCAGTTCCCCACACCAAATTAGGATGCAACCGCCACCCTGGCAGTCGCATCTTGCATTTTAACCTTGCGGCAGGCGCTGCAGACAGCAGCACCTGTGGCGATGTTAAAAGTGCATGTAGTGCATTTCGCTACACTACGTGGCAAGCACCACACGGTGCCTGCCACATGGTGCAGTAAAATGCCATGGTACCCCCTCAGTGCACCCACACCTCCCCCAACATAAGGGAGAACCGCAACGGGCCCCCAAAACCAATCTACATCAGCCTTTTAATGTCGGTTTACCCGCCATGGAAGGGCTGGATGAAGCCCGCATTGTAATTTAGAAGATGGTGCCTACTCATTACCGCCACCATGTCCCGTAATGTGTACTATTCACCAGGCAATCGGATCGATGGACTGTGGTGGTTCCGTGGCGGATGGTCTTTGCGACCACCAAGGTTGTGTGTCGGATTCCCCTGCCATCCTAATTTGGCGGGGAGAAATTGCAGTCCGATGGCAGAAGGACCGCCACTGCCTTTCGCCCTAGTGTATAGGCCTTTGCAAAGGTTGACTGGCCATCTCGCAGTAGCTTATTGATGTATTTGGGTGTTAAATTGCTACTAATATGGTGAAATATTTTCAGAGACAGTGTAACCATTTGTAAAAATGACAAAATAATGAAGTTATTCTATCAAAACATTTGCTATTTTACATTGCTTAATTTGCCATCTTGCCGTATGATTTAGACGACTTTGCTGCATAATTTGGTCCTCCTCTGCCACATAATTCCAGTGATCATGCCTATAATGTTTCCTCAAAACCACATGAAAACAGGGCCAGATTTGGTACCCAAAGCAGCTTTGGCAGTTTTGTTGGACTATCCCCCGGGGGAGGGAGTGGGGCAATGTGAAGCAGTGGGGGCTGATATTGCAGCACATCTGCAAAACCTGACACAACCGCTGCAAAACTGTCCCCCAACGTCCCAACCTCCTATCGACATGCCTGGTTCCCTGGACGGCCATTCCGGCACCACATTACTAACAAATATACTTATTTTTGGATAGTTTTAAGCAACCGAGAATGTTGTTAAATGACATTTTCGTTTAAATGTTTTGCAGAAATACCATGACCTTATTGTAAGTACATGATGTACATTTGAGTATTTTATTAAGTGGATGTAATATCTGTTACCTTTCATGCCCATTGATGCCTAATAAAAATACTTCACATTTTATTTGTCAGATTTTTGGAACCTCTTTATGTGGCTTTGACACAGTGCAGCATGATGACATTTCTGGACTGGTTCAGCCCTTGTGATGTTACTTTCCACAACCAATGCATTCCCTGTTTCTGCTAGTACCATGTGTTAAAACCTTTACTTCATTTAAATAACATTCTCTGTAATATCTGAAATGATTAGTGACACCATGGATGTCACTGTTTTAGCTGTTACACACTCAGTTTCCCATGCCAAAGGTAAGGCCAGCATATCCACAAAATGAAGTTTTATCCAGTAGTGGCCCGTAGTGGGAGTGCTGCCGTGCGCTGACGTGGGGCGGGAGAGGGGCAGGGTGGGTGGTAGCAAACTACAGATACGGCTGATTAGAGGTAAGTAAACGTATAAATAAATAAAACAAATTTAGTTGCGTGCGCTGCTTTGCATTTGGCAATGCAGCACGATCAACAAAATTCATTTGCCAGTTAAGTGAGGTTATTTTGTTCTTTTTCCCTATTCTTGTACATTTATCTTCTTTCATTTATTATTCTATAGTTATTTTTTTATGTAACCATATTTCTTTGCACAATGCCAGGTCCCGAAAATCCACGTTTTATTGAGGGAGAATTGTCAGTCATGGTGGGTGAAATCATAAGAGTAGAGCAACAATTGTTTGGAGACAAGTCCAAAAGGACTCTTCTCACAGAAAAGGCAAATGTGGGTCAGAAGAGTTGACAAAGTCAATGCAGTAGTTGACAACCTGCACACACAGGAGGAAATTAGGAAGAGGTGGAATGACATGCGGGGTGGGTGCTTTTCAAGGCCTCCAAGTATCACATGGAGGCCCAGATGAATGGTGGTGGTTGTCACAGGCCCCCCATTACAACTGATGCCCTGGGGAGAAGGTGTTATAGATTCTACATCCTGAAGACTTAACAAGAATACCTGGTGGTGTGGAGCCTTGTAAGTTACACTTTACA
Source organism: Lissotriton vulgaris (assembly GCF_964263255.1). Lineage (NCBI taxonomy): Eukaryota > Metazoa > Chordata > Amphibia > Caudata > Salamandridae > Lissotriton > Lissotriton vulgaris. The sequence continues at coordinate 1,053,735,513 of NC_141687.1, forward strand.
AAGTCTCACTAAAGCTCAATGTCCTGTTTGTTCTAAGGTAGCTGTTGCCAATGTGTCCTGCACATATTTTCCAAATATAGAAATCTCAAAGTGCCAGTATCATATAATTCAGAATGTTTTTGTACATTTATTGTGTTGCATTGAAGATTACAGTTGTCAGTCTCCATTACAGGACACATGATGTTATGGTGCCTGGAAGTGCTAGAACACCAAAATAACCCATTACCCATATGTGTGTCATACTGTAAGTGCCTGTCCCATTTTAACAGAATATTTTCCACAGGAATGTTCCACTAACCATTTTGCAAGTTTTGGGAAGTTGTCTTTGAAAGGACTACAACTACCCTTATGCCCTGTTTCTGTTTTGTCAAACTAATATTGCTATGTCAGTGTGGTATTTTTCCTTGTCTAACATATCTCCCCAAGCCTACTAAAAATGAAAGTGTCTTTGTGTAACGTAACTGGTGCTCATGTAAAACACTCTGATACCTTTGGGCCAAGTTTTCACTATAAAAAGCTGCAAAAAATAAAAAGGTATCTGCAGTGCTTATCTCAAAAGATTTGGCTGTATAATACACACTTTTGCTAATAAAAATGTTCTCAATTTCTCAATAGATGAAAACTTTCAGAGCACGTGACCGGGAATCTGCCACTGAGGAGACCTCTATTCTAGCCCAAGATCAAACCTTCAGTGAAGACAGCACTCCTGGTAATCTGGATGAAGATGTGCATCTTGGTCCATCAGGTCAACCGGGGCAGGCCACACCAGGGAGTCTCACTGTGCCAACACAACACCTCCCACCTCAGCTGTAACACCTCTGCTAAACGAAGCCTCCACTTCCTGTGTTACTACCACTGTAACACTGATCGTGTTTCCCCTAGTCTTGGGTAATAAGGAGACCACAGCACCACAACTCCAACTCTCCCAGGACTGCATTGGATGGGGCACACTGGGCCATGGGCACAGGGCAATAGAGGTAAGGGGTGTGGGATGGATTCTGTGGGCCAGCATAGTAGGGCCCCTTTGGTCACTCTCACCCAGGCCACCATCAACCAAGTCTTGGGAGCCTATCATCAGACCAGAGACATGATGGGTCAGTTACTCATTAGCTCAAGGAGATGAAGCAGGTGCAGAGGGAGCTCAATTATCAGACCGCCAATCTGGGCTCCCTGACCAGGGTTCTGCAGGACATTTACATCCATATGTGCAAGGTTTTCCAAGCACCATCTACCCCTTCCTGTGGTCCAACAATATCTACCACAAGAAGGGATGCCATGCCACATGATGTACCACCTGCAGCCCCCCTAGGCCTTGTAACTAGGGATCCCCCCTCACCCATACGAAGTGATGTCCATGCATATTACCAGGAATCGAAGATGGTAAGACCTCTACCACTACCAGCAACAACAAAAAAATTACCCAAATTTCCTCTAGTGTGTGCCTACCATTCTCTCTGTGGACTATTTCTGGTCACATGTGCCTTTCTGATGCCAGTTGCATTTTGGACATTGGCTCTCAAACTATGGTTTCATTTAACATGACTGATTTCTTAACTTTCTGGTTTGCTTTTTCATTTCATTTTCTTCCTGTTTAATTTCTTCACACTTAGTTCAAAAAGTTCCCAACTCAAACACTCATGGACTGGTGTGGTATATTTCAACTCCATCAATGCATTTGTTTTCTTCCATTATAACTTTACAATGAGAAAAATCAAAAGATTATGTAAATATAGATAATATGACACATGAGGAATGTTTATCTTAAGTTCCCAACCATGAACCCCCAAAATGTCAAACCATTAAATCATCTACAACTAAGAAAATGTGTCTGTCAACATTTGCACTAACATAACAATCTATACATGTAACTGATATTCAGTGCCAGTTTTCATATTTCCAGTACCAGACCTTGTCAACATGAAAGAAGGGGATGTATCCAAAATAATCGGAGTGAGTAGGCAAATGATCATTGACTCATGTCATCAGCTGGAGCCAGCTCTTCTGACTCACATAAGGAACCCCACATCAATAACACTAAAAGATAAAAACACAGCAGTGTTACATTTTGTAGACACCGAATCACTCCAATCCACTTTTTCAGTATCTGGTGGAATGTATCAACCACGTTTCTGTGGTGTGTCACAATAAATATATCCTACAATGATGAGAAACATTAACAGCAACATACACATTAAATATTATGAGGATGTCGCCAATGTGAAGGGAGAGTGGCATGGTTTGACTCCGCTACCACCTGTGGTTTGAGCAAATAATGGCATAAATATTGCCTTAGTGCCAACACACAACAGATTACAAGTCTGATATATTCTTCAAATCTTCCATTCAATCTCAGTGCAAGTTACATTGGTACAAGATTTGTACACCCAAAGTCTGTGTATGTCCTTCCCAGCATCAACCTAAGCTCCCTTTGTGCTTCGCAACAGCACCAAATCCCTGAAAATGTCACAACTCTGAAGTGTCCAAATCAAGACGACATGGTGAAGGAACCTAAAACAGATCAAAACAAAAAGATTGCAATCTGTCTGTCATGTTAAGTTTGATTGGTAAAGTCTAGTTTTGTAGGACACTGTTTCACAAAACAATGAGAGATAAATAGAATAACTGAACACAGTAGCTAATGTGTCATGACAGTTTGGTCTGATTTTCTCTAAACTTGTCCTTCCTAAAAAATTACCACCATCGCCAGACGGCAGAGGCCAGATGCCAGAAATGCTGCTGGTTTCCATAGAGGTATGATCACCTACTCTGTGGCAGATCTCGTTGTTATTTTGTGGGGTGTACGCTCCTTCAGACATCCTCCATGTACCACTTTGGAGGGGCCTTTTTGCTGTTTGCATTGTGGGTTTAACTCCTAGGTGTACCCTGCTTCTACCTACTCCCCCCAGGTCCTGTCCTTGGCACTAGCCCCAAAATAAAACTGCTTAGTCTATTTTATTTTTTTATTTTATTTGAAAGGTTTTAAAGGTTTTATATAGCGCTGGCTAGACCCGGAGGTATCAGAGTGCTTTACATGAGCATCAGATCATAGTTACAAGTTACATCGTTACAAAGGTTACACAATTATTAGAGCATGGCAACATAGATATTTGTAAGGTCAAGATAAACAAATATGTAGGGGGAAAAGCAGGCTAGGGGAAAGATTCAGGGGAGGGGGGAAGGAGCTGGGAAAGTAGACAGGTAATGAAGGGGGAAAGAGGAGGGGTGCGTGAAGGACATCTCGTTGAAAGAGGAGGGGAAGGGCGACGGGGACACAAACCGCTAGACGAGTCAAAGCAACGTCCAAAGTTCAGTAAGCTGTGATACCAGGGGAAGTGGTATCACTTCCCTATCTCTGTTGCGGGAGGCCCCCTTTACGTAGTGGACTCTCTCAGAGGGGTCTCTGAGACTCCAAGACCTACATACTGGATCCTACCCCAAAAAGGGGAGAGGGAGTGCTTTGGCGACAGGTGCCATACCATACCTCAGCTATGAGTGGCTCCCTTGGTGGGTACGCTGAGACTCCAGAGTATAAATATTGGATCTTTCCCCAACAAGGGGAGGAGTGCTTAATCAAAGGGCACAAAAGACAGGGGGCTAGGCAGACTAGCAGGCAAGGTGAGAGATTCAGGGGAGAGTGGATAGGAGCTAGGAGCTAGGGAGGTAGACAAAAGAGAGAAAGAGTATTAAATGGGAACAAATGTAATTATTGAGTTATTATATAGCGCTGGCTAGACCCGATGGAATCAGAGTGCTTTACATGAGGGACAATAATGTTGCAAATTACATCAAATAAATGTTACATAAGTATTAAGAAAAGCATTTAAAGAACATAGGAGACAAGGTGAATGGAGCAGGAAGGGTAAGGGGATAAGGTAAAGGGGTAGGAGGAAGACAGGACGAAGAGACGAGGGGAAAATCTGCCCAAGGTCCGGCTGGGTAGGTGACGGCAGGGAGGGGGAGTCCACAACCCTTCTTCTCTTTAGCTATATGGTAGCTCCACCGGGCATCAGCCAAATTGCTATGTCTCCACAGTCTGGGGTAAGTTCCACAGGTTCCAAGTCCTGATGTGTAGGAAGGTTAGGGGATAGGTTCAATGTCTGGTCAATGTCCAATTGTTGTCCCAGGGAAGTAAAACAACATGTAGGGGACCACTATGGAAGCCATCTTGGGGTCAGGCTTGGGACTGTACTGTACACGCCCCAAACATCATATTGATGTTTATGACTTGATAGTGGATGAAGCCCCGGATACCCTCTTCTTAACCAAGTCATGCTGTCTGGCGATAATGTGGCTGAACCAGGTTTGGCGCTCCCGCCCCCCGGTTCTAATATCAAAATGCTCAACAGAGGGTCTAGAGAGGGTGGCATTGCAGTCATTTTTAAATCTTCCTATCCATGCTCCTTTGTGAGTGAAGCTGCGCTCTTTGGGATCTCTTTTAATGCTAAGTATACCTTGTCTGGCCTACTGATCTATCACCCGCCTGGGCCCTCCAAAGAGTTCAGAACAGCTCTTCTTGATGCTGTAGGACCTTTAGGGAGAAAATTACAAAAAACAATTTGATGGACAGAATGTAGATCAATGTCTTACATTCACCCCAGTACAAGGATCTGGGCCTAAATCCATCGTTTTTTTGCACTCCACACCACCCTGTGTCAGATAATGGCTTTATGCAAATCAGCTCTGACCCTGTGCCCCATGGGAACAGTCCAGTCTGAACTACAACAGCCATATCTTTCCCAGACCGGAATCAAGCATCCGAGGACCGGACCGGTTTCGAGGTAACACCTCTCATCAGCCCGGCTAGCTTGACTCCAGTGGTGTGGAGGCTCTGGGACCCACGTCTGAGCTACCCCAGTACACTCAGGGAGAAAATTACAAAAAACTATTTGATGGACAGAATGTAGATCAATGTCTTACATTCACCCCAGTACAAGGAACTGGGCCTAAATCCATCGTTTTTTGCACTCCACACCACCCTGGGTCAGATAATGGCTTTATGCAAATCAGCTCTGACCCTGTGCCCCATGGGAACAGTCCAGTCCGAACTACAACAGCCATATCTTTCCCAGACCGGAATCAAGCATCCGAGGACCGGACCGGTTTTGAGGTAACACCTCTCATCAGCCCGGCTAGCTTGACTCCAGTGGTGTGGAGGCTCTGGGACCCACGTCTGAGCTACCCCAGTACACTCAGGGAGAAAATTACAAAAAACTATTTGATGGACAGAATGTAGATCAATGTCTTACATTCACCCCAGTACAAGGATCTGGGCCTAAATCCATCGTTTTTTGCACTCCACACCACCCTGGGTCAGATAATGGCTTTATGCAAATCAGCTCTGACCCTGTGCCCCATGGGAACAGTCCAGTCCGAACTACAACAGCTATATCTTTCCCAGACCGGAATCAAGCATCCGAGGACCGGACCGGTTTCGAGGTAACACCTCTCATCAGCCCGGCTAGCTTGACTCCAGTGGTGTGGAGGCTCTGGGACCCACGTCTGAGCTACCCCAGTACACTCAGGGAGAAAATTACAAAAAACAATTTGATGGACAGAATGTAGATCAATGTCTTACATTCACCCCAGTACAAGGATCTGGGCCTAAATCCATCATTTTTTGCACTCCACACCACCCTGGGTCAGATAATGGCTTTATGCAAATCAGCTCTATCCCTGTGCCCCATGGGAACAGTCCAGTCCGAACTACAACAGCCATATCTTTCCCAGACCGGAATCAAGCATCCGAGGACCGGACCGGTTTCGAGGTAACACCTCTCATCAGCCCGGCTAGCTTGACTCCAGTGGTGTGGAGGCTCTGGGACCCACGTCTGAGCTACCCCAGTACACTCAGGGAGAAAATTACAAAAAACAATTTGATGGACAGAATGTAGATCAATGTCTTACATTCACCCCAGTACAAGGATCTGGGCCTAAATCCATCGTTTTTTGCACTCCACACCACCCTGGGTCAGATAATGGCTTTATGCAAATCAGCTCTGATGCTGTGCCCCATGGGAACAGTCCAGTCCGAACTACAACAGCCATATCTTTCCCAGTCCGGAATCAAGCATCCGAGGACCGGACCGGTTTCGAGGTAACACCTCTCATCAGCCCGGCTAGCTTGACTCCAGTGGTGTGGAGGCTCTGGGACCCACGTCTGAGCTACCCCAGTACACTCAGGGAGAAAATTACAAAAAACAATTTGATGGACAGAATGTAGATCAATGTCTTACATTCACCCCAGTACAAGGATCTGGGCCTAAATCCATCGTTTTTTGCACTCCACACCACCCTGGGTCAGATAATGGCTTTATGCAAATCAGCTCTGACCCTGTGCCCCATGGGAACAGTCCAGTCCGAACTACAACAGCCATATCTTTCCCAGACCGGAATCAAGCATCCGAGGACCGGACCGGTTTCGAGGTAACACCTCTCATCAGCCCGGCTAGCTTGACTCCAGTGGTGTGGAGGCTCTGGGACCCACGTCTGAGCTACCCCAGTACACTCAGGGAGAAAATTACAAAAAACAATTTGGTGGACAGAATGTAGATCAATGTCTTACATTCACCCCAGTACACGGATCTGGGCCTAAATCCATCGTTTTTTGCACTCCACACCACCCTGGGTCAGATAATGGCTTTATGCAAATCAGCTCTGACCCTGTGCCCCATGGGAACAGTCCAGTCCGAACTACAACAGTAGGACCTTTAGCCATGAGAGCAGCAATTTTCAGTATCTTTGGAGATCTGAATTTGTATCTGGATAATCCTCAGGATGCTGACATGGGTAACCTTCTGGCTGATCTTGAGGCTTGCCAGCTACTCCAACTGGTGCAAGGGCTTACACACTCTGCTGGCCATTTGTTGGATCTAGTCTTTACTAATCTTGCTTTCCTGACTGTTCACTCTCCCTCCCCAATGTGCTGGTTGGATCACTATCTCATAACGATGACACTCTCTGGGGTTGTGCCTATGAGCAGGGTACCTCATAGGCGCATACTTAGGCGCTCTTGGCACAAACTTAATATCGCAAAATTTCAAGAGCTGCTTTCTTCATCTGTGCCAAGTCTTCCAGAAGATTCAGACTCTGCCTATAAATCATTGTCCAACTGGATTGTTGGTGCTCTCGACTTTCTTATTCAAGTAAAATGGCAGTACCATGTCTAGTCCTTGGTAAAATGCTAAACCCACTTCCATGCGCAAAGAGTGTAAGAGGTTGGAGAGAGCATGGAGAAGGAACTATGACCCTAACCTAAAGAAGTCGGAACGGGCCATTTACTATGCGGAGGAGATCAAGAGGAGTGCAAATCCATCTAAAAGTATCTTTTCGATACTGAAAAAGCTGAAATCATCAACAGTCCTGACTGCTACTCCGATATTATCTGACAAGCAATGTGATGCTCTTACCTCCTTCTTTGTGGAAAAGGTGGAGAAGATCTATAAATCCTTCCCTCAGGTCTTGTCATGTTCTGTCCCTGTGGCTTGGCCTCCTACTTCTTACACTCTGACTACTTTCCCTGCCATCTCCCATGAGATGTTGTCTGTGATTTGTTGTAAAGTCAAGTCTGATTCCCCATCTGATCCTCTTAAGGTGGCCTTTGTGATGAAAGTTTTACCTGTGCTCATTCCTCCATTGAGCCATGTGATTAACTTATCTCTCTCTACAGCTGTTGTACCGAGCACTTGGAAAAATGCTAGGGTGGTCCCCATGCTAAAAAAACTAACATGGATATGGCCAAACCAGAGAATTTCTGCCCCTTTTTCCTCCTGCCCAGGGTCTCTAAAATCTCCGAGGCCTACGTCAACATCATCTTGATGAGGTATCTGGATAAAAATAACATACTAGACCTCTCTCAGAACGGTTTTCATTCCGGTCACAGCACGGAATCTGCCCTTCTTCCTGTCACCGAACATCTGAGATGGGCCTTGGATGAGGGTCGTAATTCGGCACTGATTCTGCTTGATCTCAGTGCCGCGTTCGACATGGTCTCCCACCAGATCCTGTTGAGACATCTGGAGGAGGTGGGAATAATGGTACCAACCGGGATTGGTTTGCTTCCTTTCTTTCCAGGTTACCGCCTCTCCCTTTGTCTCCAGAGTTTTTACCACCAAGCACGGGGTACCGCAGGGCTCAGCTTTGAGCCCTACCCTCTTCAATCTTTATGTTCAACCGCTGGCAATGGTGGCTCAGAACGGAGGGCTTACGGTGGTATTGTATGCAGACGATACTCAGTTGGTAGTCACCCTCTCCGATGACATTACTCGGGATGCCTGTAAGTTCCGTAGCGATCTTGAGGCTGTCTCGGAGTGGATGAGTGTCATCTTCCTCCAGCTCAATGTCAGCAAGTCCTAAGTACTTCTGGTGGGAAGAGACTCAGAGCTTTGGAGTGAGCAATGGTGGCCTGCCATGCTGGAGCCGGCACCGGCAGATAAACATGTGGTAAAACACCTTGTGGTTTGGATTGATACCGCCCTTTTCTTTCAAACCCAAACCAAGAAGGTGGCAGGGACTAGTTTTGGGCTATTGCGGGGGCTCAAATCTCTGTTGTTTTTTTTCGATCACCCGATTAGACAGGTTGTCGTCCAGGCCTTAATCCTGTCAAGACTGGACTATGCCAGCTCCCTTTATCTGGGGGTCAACCAGTCTGAGACTGTCAGACTACAAAGGGTTCAGAATGCAGCAGCTCTAGCTCTCCTTGGCCTGCCGATGAGGTGTCCTCCTTCTAAAGCCATCCGTCACCTCCATTTGCTGCCTGTGGCCAAGGCCCTCTGCATTACTTATAAAATCCTTAATTTATCATCTCCATGTTATCTAGCCATTCTGCATACTCTTTACATCCCCTCCCACCAACTTCTTTCTATAGGACAGAATCTTGTCGCTGTCCCCAGGGTGAGGAGGGTATGTGCTGGAGGGTGCTCCTTCCATGTGTTGGCCTCGAAACTTTGAAATGCGCTTCCCACTTCTATCCACAGTGTAAAGTCCTAGCTGCCTTTCTGCAAAGCTGTGAAAGCATTCCTCTTCCCTCTGTTATAAGCTGTCTTGTCTGCTACGAACTGTGCAGTTTTCTGTTTTCAGCGCTGGGACGCTCCTTTGCTTGGGCAGCCATGTGCTTTACAAGTCACCATAACATAACATAACATAACATAACATAACATAACATAACATAACATAACATAACATAAAAAAACATACTTCTCTCATCATCACATCTATAGTTGATATAAAAGCGAAAGTGATAACATATAAAGAAATACTTACACTCATGAAAAGATGTCAATGGCATCTTGAAGTAAGTCAACTTCTTCCCTTTCATCACTATCATCTTCATTGGCATTTCAGGATCCTCACCATGTGGCCCTTCATGGTCTCCATCCTCAGTGAGGAAAGGAATGCTCCATCACAGGGTGATGTTGTGGAGCAAGCATCAATCTGGTGAGTAGAGGAGGGCACCACAGGTTTTGTCCCAACAATGAAATCTTGCCTTTAGTAGCCAGAGAGCCGGCTCCATTGGCTGCCATATTCTTCAATAGGTCACATTGAAGCGGACTTCCCCTGGCATTGTTTGCTTCCTCAGCTGTGCCAACAACTATGGTCAGTTGGGATAAGCTGAGTCTTCTAGATGGAAGACAAATAAAGTGGCAAAAATGTAACACAATTCTAAATTATTCAACTAGAAATTCCTCAAACAATTTTATGATCGATTGTACTGACCGACAAGCCAGGCCTTCTCAGATCCAAGTTGTGACATTTGCCGGGATATGGAGCTGTTCCGTAGTACAAAGGAATCATGGGTAGAGCCAGGTAAATGTTCACAGATGCTAGTGATATACAAATCTGGTATGCAGACAACTTACATGTTGATTAAATGGAAGTTTTCCTCTTTCCAGTAGGCCTTTTCTCTGGCATGTGCTGCCACTAAGGCACTATGTGTGCCATCAGTTGCTCCACCACATGTGGTAGGGGACCCAAACCATAGAAGTCTTTCTTCACATTGGCTAAATCCTGCTGCCATGGAAACTGGATGAATCTATTGAGGTGTCTCATCAATGAAGATAGAACATTTTTAGCACACCACAGAAAGTTGGTTGTGACATTTCGCCAGATACTGCCACAGTGTATTGGAAGGATTCAGTGGCCAAAAAATAAAGTGATGCCATGAGTTTGCCAATTGGTGTAAGGGATGTGGGATATATGTTTTAGGGCTAAATATCTGGTTCCAGATGATGACATAAATCCACTAAAGCTTGCCTATTCAATCTGAACTCCTTGATTATATCCCATTTTTTCCATTATCTGGAAATGGGGGTAAACATTTGGCACATTTTCCACAGCAACACTTGGTATTTACCATGTCAAGTCATGTAGTTCTAAACTGGAATGGTATGGTGAGCAAAACAATGATGGATTAGGCCCAGATCTCTGTACTGGGGTGAATGTATTACATTGTTCTGCATTCTGTCCATCAATTGTTCTTTTTGCATAAGTCATGAAGTTCTACAAAATGTATATGGTTAAATTGCATATTTTAATCCAACATTTGCTTTATGTCCTTTATTCATCACAAATTACATTTATAGCCTACTATAAAAGCAAATAAAAAAACTGAAAATAATACATTTGAAATGTATTAGGTACACATTCTTTTTTTAAACGTTTTTTATCCAAAAGTACCGTCATCGGAGGTGTGAACAACACCATGCTAATACCGCTTTCCAGCACAATGACACAGTACTTATAAATATTTATTTTTGAAACAATGAGTGTTCATCAAAATTTTAATATGTAAACAAAGTAACCCTCATTTGAGAGGTGGTAACGCACTTAACAGTCACAAACATGCTATTTTGAAATTCCAAAACGGCGGGTGCCTGTCCATGCCAATATGATATTTGAAATCAACGCATAGTGGGCAGTAAACTCCACGACAGACACATCCATAGGCTAATGTTTGTGAAAGTAACATACAAAGGCTAATGGCTGTATCCGTCTAAGCTGCCATTTGCGTACATTGTGCACATACATGTGTAGGCTGGAAAAAAAGCTCACTTGCTTCCTAATACTGCTGCCATCAAGGCCTCCTCCACTTTTGCTGTTGTTTATCACCACTAGGAGAAATGATGCCTGGTCAAGCAGGTGATAGGGCCACTGCTTTCTCTCCAAAGGATCTGGATTTGCTGGCACAGGAAGTCCTTTCCCTGTATGGCGAGCTCTATGGCTCACCAGAGGAACAGGTACATGTGCGAAATGTATATGGGAAGCTGTCTGTTTGTTTCCCACTAACAAAGGTTACAATGTCCCTTTGAGATCCTGACTGAATTGTAGTCAGTGATGTTCCTTACACAGGACAATGATGGGGATTTATTAGCACTTTACTATGTTAAAAAAGTTCAACTTTACAGTGTGTTGTCGTTTTAAAACCCTAGATTATAACTGATGTATATGGAGAGATGTGTCTATGTCTATGTTTGGATTTCATGTACTACATTGAAAACTCACATCATGTAAATTAGAAAACATTATACATTTTTTACAATTGTGCATAAAAATGTTTTCGGTACAAACAAAATGAAAATTATGTTAGCATTTGTGTATGGTCCCACAAATCACTGGGCCTATATTTGGGCTCTCCTAATAGTTGTATGGGAGCCACTAGTACACATACACAATATACATGTTGTATGATAAGTTATGCGTTATGCTGGAAAATGTAGGAAAATGTTGTCACATCTATACAGACAAACAAAAAGTCACAAAACCATTGTTTTTTTGCTTTCATTTCTTGTATCCATTCAGGTCAACTCCCATTATGAGCGGGACATATGGGAGGCGATCACCAGGAAGGTGGGTATCCTGAGTGTCTACAAGCAGCGCAGCCTTCCATTTCTGCAAGAGATGGGAGTACCTACAATGCTGGATCCAAAAGTCAGCTTAAGTCCAGCTCGTACAGTCCTCTCAACGTAGCAGTCGCGTGCACCACAACCTGACCTCTGTAATGGCTTGCATTCTTGCAATTGCAATTGGCGATCCAACAGCAGCGACAAGGGGTATGTTTCATATGTTCCATTACTACATTTCTGTTACAGGCAGGATTTTTAACATCAACATTAAGGGTGACCTATGTCCAAAACACAAGAAAGAATTTTTGAAGGTCTCAGTTTTGCACAATGTGTATGATGGTGTGCTTTGTCTAATAATTTGTTTGAAAGGATCCCACCTTATTCCTGTTCACAAAAAATGAACTGTTCTGAGCAGACACATGGCTGCCTAAACGTCACATATACATCATGTTGTTTGAAGTCATGAAAGACAGTTGTACCAAGCAGGTCAATAGTGTTTATTGTGTCTGGTGTGATGCACCTTTACTATTGAGGATGAGGTAATGGTAGCCCTATTGCATGCAACATAACATACTAGGCACTTGTCATACAGTGGTTGTACGTTGGTAAGTTAAGATTTTGCACAAACAATAGTGAGCATATGATCCAAAATGACTAGTGACATACGTTTTATAGCTACATTTTGGAATCAAAACATATCCAAATTGTGTTTAGCATCAGAAATAGTGTTTCATACATTGTAAAGGTGACAGGTTAGCATGATATCTTACTCCTTCACAGATTTGTGTGTGTAAGAGAGTCTGTTTTTTGACAAATAATTGTGATAGGCATACAATCTTTGTTGAATCACAGACAGGAATGTATATAGATTGTTGACAGTGACACACACACTAAACCATTTCTCAATGTCCTTTGTCATGTCCATATGATAAAGCTATGATAGAAATAAATGGCAAACTTAAAGGAATTTTGCAAGATGGAATGTTCTACCACATATGTGTAGAAGTATCCCGTCAGGAAATCTCAAAATCGGGCCTAACGAATGACTCGTTAGGCAATGATGAAATGCATCAAAGTGTAATATTGTGATGCATATATTAATATTTGAAATAAGTATTGTATTTGAATTAGTGTGTGTACTAATTACTTTGATATGCTACAAAGTCTTTGATTACAGTGAAAGCCAGCTTATTTAGTGAAACAATTTCACAAAGATACAACAAACTTCAAATAACTAGCGGTATGTAGGAGTGAAATGTGAAAATGGGTTTTGCTCTGTACTGAAGAGTATTAGAAATGTTTCATAGGCTATGTACATACTAATGCTGTGGAAGTCATTTGTCAATCCACCCAAATATTTGTTTCTGACTCTCTTCAACAACATATGTATCTACATAGTATGTGATGCATTGCTAAGCTACTTAAGTACAGAAGTCATTTATAATTGTTGACAACTGATATATACTTTATGACATGAAGTAAGTGTTAACATTGCAAAATGCCCGAATGAAGGTAACCTGCTTTCAGTTTATGCTAATATAGGTACAACATTGCAGTTTTTGTTGACACACATTATTTATATTTGACTTATTGAGAATGAAATGTATGCGGATTTTAGGGGCTTGTGAACACACTGTACTATGGTGATAGACCCTACTGCATCTGTTCCACTTGCATCCTTGCCCGGGAGTAGGAATAGTAAATCCAACCCATCCAATGTCCTAAATGTGACCTACATTTGCATAAATTGGAGTGGGAATAGTGTAGCTAATCTTCCCAGACTCCAATACTTTATCTAACAAAAGTTAAATATATTTGATGATACAATTTATTTTTACTATTTGTTTTTTTTATATATTTGTTATTTCTTGTTTACTTGTTTGGAAGAAAGTGATGTAAAGATTCATTAAAGGGTGCCAAGGTTAGCTAACAAAAAAACATAAAAAATATTAACAATTCAATTACAAAATATATTAACTAAATAAGCCATTTCAAAATGTTCCAATGTTTAAAAAAAATGTCTGCTTATTTAATGAATATCTTTTGTAATTGAATTGTTTATATTTTTATGTTTTTTTTTGTTTGTTAATAACTTTTGCACGAACCTTCACAACACTTTCCCCAAAAAAGCAAATTCACTTCAGCTCCAGCATTTCAGGGTGATGGATCAAGCAGGAGTTGGGGAAAAAGTTAATTCCCAAAAGCAAATTTCCCATGCATTTTTCATAGACTTCTTTAAGCAGCAATACCTCAAAACTTGCTAAATGGAATTAAACCACATTTGGCACGTAGCTAGATCTTGGTCTGCGGATTTGTGCTTTTAGTGATTTGGTCTTAATCACATGAACCCAGTTTTAAAAAATAAAGCCTTTGATTGGACCTGGGTGCTATATTTCCCTTGGGCCAATTGTTTCCGCAACTGCAGCACTCTGATTGGCTGCCAGCAACATGAGCATAATGTTATAGGCACTTACCACAGGACTAGGGGTCATAGTCACCTGTCCTGAACTTAAAAAAATAATACATACATTGGGGTGGGATATCCCTACCCTGCCCCCCCTAGGCCCATTGGTGGGATCCAGAGGGACCTTTCTGGGGCCAAAATATAAAAATGTTCTGCTATTTTTGCCACAATTCTGTGGGACTCCCATGGGATCAAAGAAGAATATGGGATTCTGGGAGGTTTTTTTATGTTTGGGGAGGGGGACCTACTTCCCGGCCAATTAAGGCCCCAAGGTTCCCATCACATGGGTATGTGAATATTAAGTAGGGTAGGTGGGCAAACTGTGCAAAAAAGCTAGGGGTGACATGCAGCACCCCTCCCTGAGCCATTATAGGCCCCAGGGAGCACATCTCACAGGGCCTTGTTCCTTAATCAAGGGGGGCAGGGGAGCATAGTCCTCCTCTTCAAGCCATTATAGGCCAAGGGAAGCCCATCCCCTAGGGCTGACATTAACACAAAAATAAAGGGGGGTCACATTGCCCATCCCTGAGTCTTTGTCGCCACAGGGGAGCCCAGCTCCCAGGCCCACACTTACCTTCAAGGACAGAAGGGCTGCATGACTCCTCTTCCGAAGCCTTAAAAGGACCTCATACACTGTGGCTGGCTCAAGTACTCTGTCCTCAGGCCATCCCTTGGATAGAGTAATTTCCCTGTCAGCACTAGTGCAGTCAGGGAAACATATATTCCCCTAAACCTAACACAAATATACATGTTGGGCTTTGGGTGAGGGTCATCTGGGACCCCTCCATCACGTCTAGTTGAGGGGGGGATATCTCTACACTGTCCCGTATTGGTTTATATATATATCTTTACAGTTTGAGCTTTAATTTCTCAAAAAGCCCTTCATTGATACTAAATCACATTCTGGCCAAGATCACGCTTTCTACCAAACTTTGTGTAATTCAGTTCAGCCATTTTGGCTGTAGCAGGGTCTAATTTTCATTTAGAATATTGCATGTGTAGATGCCTTTTATGACCCCACTTTCGCTCTACCCCAGCTTGACAGATCACTCTCAAATTTCCAGGATGAAGGTGTTGTGGTGGATGGGACTTTTTGGGTGGTTTTGTGAAGATTCGTCAAAAACTGCCAAAGTTATAAGCAAAGTAAAAAATGATTTTCCTATCAAAATGTAGTTCTAATTATAACTAACTTAGACACAAGTGGCCTCATTATGATGTTGATCGGAAAGCATTCCAAATGACTCCTTATCGGAATCGTTTCTGACTGACTTGGGTTCAGTGAGTCCCACCAAACGATTACCATTTTTCCGATCACCATTTTCCGAGACCCGTTGCACCCTTTCGCATGGTGGGAAAGAGAGGTCCCATTATTACCCCCATGGGCCCCAACCGTAGGCCTCTGAATGAAGGGGTGCCTCCTACAGGCTCCTAAAGCTCCCACTGACTCCAAGTCTCAGAATGCTGGGCATAACAGAGTAGGGAAGACCGAAAGGTTACTTTCTATTGTAATCGTGAACATAGGTTCCGTAACGGGTTAGGAAAATCCGAATGCCATTCAGAGCCTTTCCGACCAACATCGTAATGACGCCCAAAGTTTTCACAGGTGCCAACTCTTCCAATCATTCATTTATGTTCCTCATGATAAATGTAAAAAACTCCAGCCTCTGAGCCTATACTGCTATTGAAGGACAATGGTTGAATCAACAAAAGTTCTACAATCCTTTCAATCACTTTCAAAACACTACATTGTATCAATTGCTATTCGCTCTATGGAACATTACAACCATTTTCACAACCTATTGTGCCTTTATTCATCCGGTGACTCATAAATATTTCAAAACAGAGTGAAAGACGATTGCAGTTCTAAAATAGGATCATGTATGCTTGCATCAATTTTAAAGCAATGCTTTATCAACTGACCTCTCTCATATATAATTTTTAACAGTATAGCAGTTATACTGATGATACTCATAAAGATAAACCACATTTCTTTCTCTTTCAGTACAATCCAAAATTAATGCTAATACAAGGTGTAGCAGACTATCACTATGTCACATATTACAGCACCACTAAATTGAGCATTCCTTCAGAAGAAGTCAATTCACATGTTCTAGTGCAACCAAGTCACATATCACCTCAATTAAATTAAATTAATTGGAAGGTCATTTCAGGTAATCAAGTAATCAGATCACCAATAAAAAAACAAGGAAAAGGGGCGTAAGGGGAAATTGGGTAAATGAGATAATAATTTCTGAGGCCTTATGAATAAATTCAGAAGTAAAGATTGAGCGTAATAGCACAAAGAGTGGGTTATAGTGGGGTTATATTGGGTCATCAATTCCATCACATTCCTTTCCCCCACTAAAGTGGTATTTCAATCAGTAAAAAAATCACCCACAACAGTTCTGACAAAGCATTAAAATTAAAACACAAGGACTGAATGAACCTATTATATCAGATTTAAGATTATGGCTTCTATCATACCGATTTACCCCGCTAAAAGTGTTTTTTGACAATATAAAATAATCTCCCCATGTTAAAATTGTTTATTCTTTTATGCTGAAAGGGCTACAGTACTAAAGTAATTTGAATGCTTTATTAAAATGCTAGCTTGACTTATGTGCTATAGTAAAGCATACCACTTTCATGATTAATCACATAATATATTCTAATTCATATTTGCATTTCTTAAAATTGGAGATAAACAATACAGTCATAGCAGTTCGGAAATAAGCACGATTCAATGTCACGATAATTCATATGAGACTTCAACCTAGATTTATCTCTATATAATAAAATTCAGAAAATGTCAACTTTTTTCATTAAATCATGTTCAACTAAATTCAATTACATTTCCAAAATCAAACATATATGAGACCAAGCAGGATAGAAAATATATAAATATCACAGTTTTGCTTTCAAAGAAGGACATGGAGATCCTCATCTATATTGTCTCCCCAAACAGTTTCAGTTCCAAGCAGTACAGCTGATCTTGATTAATTTCTTCCAGACACAAGTTCTCGAAACCCATCACTAGGATGCACTGTCACGTTTTATGACATAATATTTAAGATCGTTCAATGAGCCTCCATGTTCCTTCATAAAGTGTTTGCCATAGGGTACTTCCCATCACAGTTCTTTAGAACTCTAATGGAAAGGGGCGACCAATCGGTCCCCCCGAACGTATGGTGGAGTACCACGATCCCCCCGGGAAGCCATCTTGGGCGGGAGGCGAGTCTCGGCTGGTATGCCCGAAGCGGCGTAGCCGGGGCGCGCCTTTTTCCCGCCCTAGAGTGGGCTGGCCTAGACACCAACGCGGCCGGCCACGCCCTCAGAGGCAGGCGGGGGCGGGTTCACGCCCACCCTGAAGACGGATAAAAGGAGCGGAAGCCAAGAAAGCATCCTCTTGTTCCTGTGCTCTGAAGCTGCACCTCCCCGCTGCACGTGAGCTCGAGACGGAACGAAGAGCAATTTTGTGTGTTGTAATCCCTCTTTTTGTCTTACAGATATCCCGTCTAAGAATGCCCAAGAAGGTCGGAAAGCGGGTCGGTACCGAGGAGATGCTCCGCATACTCATGAAGGAGATAGCCGATCTAAAGAGAAAGGTTGAGGCTAAGGACGGGGAGGGAGGACCGAAACGGCCTTTACAGGGAACAATTCCCGGTGGAAAGAGCAAGAGGCCCAGAAGGGGAGCACTTGGGGGGGAGACCCCGGTTCCCGAAGCGCCACGAGAGGAGCCAACCCCGGCGCCAAAGGAGGGGAATCCAATCCCTGTGGTGGTCACCCCTGCGAACAGGGAGGATATGCCCCCCGAGTTAGCGGCGCAATTGGCAGCGTGGTTGGGGAACGATAGCGAGGGCGCCACAGCTGACGACGCCCGGGCAGTGATGAGGCAACTGCGGGAATCTAGGGAGGCTGCGAAGACGCCATCTTCTGTTCCCCCACAGGTCCCGGCGGTTGGAAGTACAGCAGGCCCAAGTTCGGCGACAAGCGTGGGGTCTACTTCAGGTAAGCGGCCATTGCCGATTGCGGGGGGGGAGTCTGCACCTTCTCGAAAGGAGAAGATTGCCCAGCACGTCCCACTAGAAGTCAAGGAATTAATTTGGGCGGATAAATATATAAACATGTTTTCATTGCTTACCGACCATTACGAGATCGAGCATGTAAAGAGTCAAAAGGAGCTCATGCATCCGAGTGTTTGGCGCGCAAAAATGGCCGCCTTTAAGGTCGACGAGACCATTGGTACTTGGGGCAGAGCGTGGGGAATTTTTACTTCCATCATGGGGGAGCGCAGACCTGAGTTGTTGACCGAGTTACCCATTTATCAGTCACGTATTATGGAGTATTCTGTGGCATATGGGGGCAATCAGTGGTTCTGCTATGATAATCTGTTTAGAAAAGCTAAGGAACACAACCCGTTGTTGTCTTGGGATTGTTACGACTCAGTGTCTTGGCAAAAAATGGAGAGTACAGGGATGTTGAAGGTGCCATTAGTAGGGAGTAACGGGGGGGAATCCTCCCGCCAAAACTCTGGGACGCCCTTTCGGACGGGTACAGGTAACGAGTTCCACACGAAGCCGAGTGGCAACACAGGTAAAAGGGGGATCTGTTGGAATTTTAACAGGGGCAAATGTACCAGGCCCCAGGGGTCATGCAAATTCAGACATGAGTGTGGGGGGTGCGGGCAGCCATCCCATCCTGAGTCCATGTGCAGAGCCAAAACGGGTGTTAACGGTGGTAAGGGAGGCGCCAAACAGGTCTAATATAGTCCGAGGGGCGCCTTTACCGACCCCGATTGATACCATGGCAATGATTCCTTGGCTCAGCGAATACCCAGATCATGCTTCCGCTGGGGTGTTACGGAACGGGTTTTCATATGGTTTCCGCATCCCAGTGGGGGATTTTCAGGGGGTACCGGACTGTAAGATTCAAATGTCGGTCTTACAGCACACAGCGGTGGTGCAGGTAAAGATTGGGAAAGAGGTGACTCGAGGTCGTGTCGCCGGTCCATTCGATTTGCCACCAGTTGCTAATTTTGTGTGTTCTCCTCTAGGGGTGGTTCCCAAGAAGGACCCGGGTGAGTTTCGGCTGATACATAATTTGTCAGCCCCACATGGTCTTTCCGTGAATGACGCGATAGACCCGGAAGTATGTTCGGTGCGGTACGCATCTTTCGATGAGGCCGTTGCCATGTTGAATCGCCTGGGGCCCGGGACGCTGATGGCCAAATCGGACATCGAGTCAGCGTTCCGGTTGCTCCCGGTACACCCAGACGATCAGCGTCTCCTTGGTTTTCAGTTTCAGGGTCACTATTACATGGATAAATGTATGCCAATGGGATGCTCGATTTCATGTGCCTATTTCGAGAAATTCAGTTGTTTTCTGCAGTGGGTATTCACGAGGAAGACAGGTTTTCAACATGTTATGCACTATCTCGATGACTTTCTGTTTCTGGGGGCAGCCGGGGATTCTGAGTGTGGACAGGCCTTACATGAATTTTGTGTCCTAATGAATCAATTCGGTGTGCCATTGGCGCCAGGTAAGACGGTGGGTCCCTCGACCTTGATCGAGTTTCTGGGGATCGAGCTCGACTCGGTGGAAGGTTGTTTTCGTTTAACTAAAGAAAAAGTGTTAAAATTCAGGTTGTCCCTTGAGACATGTATTCGTGCAACGAAAGTGAACTTGCATCAATTGCAACAGGTGGTTGGTCAGTTGAATTTTGCCCTAAGAGTAATGCCGATGGCACGCCCCTTTTCCCGCTCGATTGCACAGTCCATGGTCGGCTTGAAGGAAGGACATCATCGTACGAGACTCTCGGCAGAGGTTCGCCAGGACATGCGCATTTGGATTGCATTCCTGGCGGATTTCAATGGTCGAATTGTCTGGAATAAACCAGCAGTGTCTTCCGAGGAGTTGGGGCTATGGACAGACTCGGCGGGGAGTATGGTTTTGGCGCCATATTGGGTACACAATGGTCGGCTCAAAAATGGCCGTCATGGTGGCATGAGTGCGGGTTGACGAGTAGCCTTGCTTTTCTCGAACTGTTCCCTATTCTGGTGGCCTTGAAAACATGGCCAGAAGTGTTTAGGGATCACTCTGTGGTGTTCTGGTCTGATAACATGACCGTGGTTGAGTGTATCAATAGTCAGGCAGCACGTTGCAAATTGATTCTGAGACTGCTCAAGGAAATTGTGTTGTTGTGCATGCAACTAAATGTACTGTTTAGGGCGCGGCACGTGCCGGGGGTGATGAACCACGCGGCTGATGCGCTCTCTCGTTTCCGTATGCAGGCCTTCTGGGGTTTTCTGCCCACAGCGGACCCGGTGGCGGCACCCTTTCCCGAAGCTCTCTGGTCTCTCGGTGCCCCGAACTACAGGACCTCGTGGGAGAGAGTTTAGCACCCAGGACGAGGAAGGCATATGAAGGGGCGTTCCGTTCCTATTGGGCCTTTTTGGGTACTGCCGGGAGGGAGCTTTGGGGTCTGGAAGAGTGTGTAGTGAGATTCCTGCTCTCCTTACGTCACGCAGGCAAGTCAGTAGCTACGGCCCAGAGGCATCGGGCCGCCATTTCCTTCATGGCAAGGGCTCATGGGATCCAGGACCCGACAGCGTCTTTCGTTGTGCAGAAAGCGCTACGTGGGTGGCAACGCCTTGAGGGTCGCAGAGTAGACGATAGGCACCCGATAGGTCTGGATAGGTTGGCCCTGTTATTATCCGTGCTACCGGTAACATGTTCATCCCAGTACGAAGCAGTGTTGTTCCGAGCCGCATTTGCATTAGCATTCCATGGGGCTATGCGGGTAAGCGAATTAGTGGCAAAGAACAAGCAGGATACGATGGGGGGACTGTGCCGGGAACACATTCAGGTCAGGGAGGAGACAATGACGGTCTCGTTTGTCAGGTCCAAATCCGATCAGGATGCAATCGGGGACTGCGTAATCATCCAGAGGAACCCCGGGTCTGCCATGTGCCCTGTGGGGTGCGTTGAGGAATATTTAGCGCAGAGGGTGGCAGCATGGGGGGGGACCTTGTTAAGACACGCTGACGCCACCCCACTGACGAGGTTTCAGTTCCAGCGGGTGCTTGCGATGTCGATTTCTGCCGCAGGCTTGAACCCCGGCGACTTTGGGACCCATTCCTTTCGGATAGGGGCTGCTACGGAAGCTACAGCCAGGGGTCTGAACGTTGAACAAGTAAAACGTGTGGGGAGTTGGTCCTCGAACTGTTATAAGAGGTATGTGCGGTTGCACATGTTGTGAAGCTGTAATGATGTACTCACGCTTCTTGTTTTTGTTTGGTTTTCAGTTGCGCAAGCCTACGAGGCGGGGCGGACTGTCCAGTCGACCCGACACCGGGGGGCCAGCGGTCAGACATTGCCGGCTGTGAAAAAGGAGGTGTGGGTCGTGGGCCACTCATACGTGAGGCGTGCCGCGGACGTATTCAAAGCAGGTGACATGATTCACGTGGCTGGGGAATACGGGTTCAGTGTGTCCTTCTACGGGAAGGGCGGGCTCTGTATTGACCAGTTTCGATCTTTTTTCGAGGGTTTGCTAGGGCGGACAAGGTCACCGCCGTCTGTAGTCATAGTACATCTTGGGGGCAATGATTTGGTGACCACTGGTAGACGACTTCTTCTTGAGGCGATGCTTTCCACGGTAAGTTGGTTGGCGAGAAGAGTTCCAGGGTGCACAATTGCATGGTCCCATATGATCCCACGGAAAGTGTGGCGGGGGGCTATTTCTGTTTCTGCGCTGAATCATTCAGTAAGGAAAATTAATAATAAAGTGAGTAGATTGTTTCGTTCAAGTACACTGCATTCTGTTTCGCATGGTTGTATTAAAGGGGACAGTATGTATTTGGGGGACGGTGTTCATTTGTCCCGGGTGGGGAACGAATTACTCATAGGAGACTTCATAGCATGGTTAAGGAATTTACAGCATGACCTTTAGGTAGGAGTGTTTTGTGGGGGGTCCGGATAGCCGGTCAACTATCCGGCCTGTGGCGGTAAGGTCATGATCGGTGAGCAGTAATTCGAAGATCCCTATGAGGGGGCGTCACCCATTACGGATGGGAGCGCGCGGGGGAGGTGGCCAATTGGCCCCTCAACGGGGAGGCGGTCCTGTCTAAGGAGAGGCCGCCGGAAGGAAAGGAAAGGTGGTCAAGGCCCCTTCCTGGATAGGAGGGGCTACGGCCCCTCCTGGGGAATTTCCCGGGGCCAGGACATCTGCGACGGCAGATGGGTAAGTTGTGTGGGGTGCGGGAGGGGGTTTACGCTACCTTTTAGACACCTCACACGAGTCCTCGAACGACCGTTAAATGGCGTCGAGTTTATTGGGGCCCCCGTCAAGTACAAAGGGAAATTGGTAGATGCACCTGGAAGATTTTAAATCTTAATTTCTTAATGGTACTTTCTACATATTATTTTTTACAGCCACATTCAAGTATGTGTGTGTGTGTGTTCACTACATATTAGGCCTGGGCAGTGAACCTCGCTCAATTCGTGGAGTTTGCGAAGTTTTCTGCACTCTGCGGAGCTTGCGGAGTGCAGAAAACTCTGTTTTGCGATGTGCAGCTGAGTTTTTTCCCCGCTCGCGGTTGTGAATGGTAAATTCCCAACTGTGAGCTGCCGCTAGGGTAGAATTTCTACCCTAGAAGCAGGATTTCCAGCACAAACTGCAGTTCGCACTGAACTCCGCCACTCGCGTAACTTCACAGAGTTTTTTTGTAACTTCACAGAGTTCCGCATAGCAAAACTACGCCCAGGCCTATACATATTCACTACAAAACCAGTGAAATTCAGCATTTATAGTTAGCGGAGCTAACTATAACTTGTGCCCCTGCAATGCACTGCTTATGACCTCACATATTACATCATTCATGACATGGTCTGTAACATCACTGATGACATCTCAAATGACATCACTGATGACATCATCCAGTGACTGTGAAATAAAAAAAAATCAGTGTGAAATATATATACCAAGGTGAATTGGTGAATCAATGGGTGTATTAGTGCCTGTATGGGTGATTCACTAGGTGCATGACTTACTGTATAAGTTAGCTATTAGGTGTCTCAGTGAATATATGGGTGAATGGCCAGGTTATGCAAATATCTGTATCAGTCTGTCAGCTGGTGTCTAGGTGGCTGCATTGCTTGGTGAGTGTGTACGTGAGTGGTTGTATGGGGGATTGGTTGTCTAAGTAATGGTATGAGTGTCTCTGTGGGGGTGGGTGAGCAGTGTGTGACTGCCTGCATGGATGAGTGAGTGGGCAAGTCAGGGGCTGTGTGGTTGAGTGAGTAAGTGTGTGAGTGTATATATGGGTGAGTGAGTGGATGTGTTGCTGGTATATGAGTGAGTAACGGGTTATGTGAAAGCAATATAGGGGAGTAGTTGAGTATATGAAAGATGGTATGGATGAGTGAGTGAATGTGAGAGTGGCCATATGGGTGAGTGTTTGCCTATGTCATTGACTGTATAGGTGAGTGAGTATATGTTAGTATCTGTATGAGTATGAGTAAGTGGGTGTGTGTCGAACTGTATGGGTGAGTAAGTGGCTGTGTGATTGGCTATTGGTGAGTGAGTTGGTGTGTGAGTAGCTTTATGGGTGACTGACTCTGTGTGGGTTGCTGTATGGCTATATGAGTGGATATGTCATTGATGGTATTAGTGAGTGAGTGAGTGTCTGAGTAGATAAATGGGTGAGTGAGTAGATTCTTTAGATCCGTAAGGGCTCTCACTCCTGTCAAATGGGAAGGCTACATTTCTTTAGTGTGTTCAGTTTCATCATCACCTATTGCCAAGGGACCAAGCAGGAACAGTCAGATTTGTTTTCTAGACTAAGGTATGCTCACTCTCTCTTCCCATTCGGCATCCGACTCCCCTACTATCATTCCACCAGAAAAGATAGTCCCAGTCAGCAGGGGTGACACCTTTATGGCAGCCTTACATGAATAATATAAAAATCTAAAGACCGAAAAATGGATCAAATCACCTAGCCAAACTATCACAGACAAGTGTTCCTTCATGCTCAGAAAGTGTAGGTACATCCCCACTATAGAATTACGACATCAGGTAATTCAATGAAATCACAACACAGCATTAGCAGAGAAGCCAAATATAATGAAAATTCTGAGGAATTGTCACAAAAACCTTCTGGTGAAACAACATACGGAAGGCTATGCAAGAATATGTGCCTAACTTGTGCACGAAACAAGAACACCTTTAGGCGTATTACAGCCTCTGCTTATGCCTGTAGTTCTATGGCACACAATCAGTCTAGAGCAGAGGTCTTCAAACTTTTGGTTGCCGAGACCCCCCCAGTCAAAATTTTCAGGCACAAGGACCCCCTCCTGACAAACATTTCTAAACCTATAGGCAGAGCTACTGGAATTATGAGGCAGGTGAGGACCAAATTATGCGGCAGCCTCGACTAAATTGTATGGTAAGAAAAAATAAATAATACTATGTGATGCCGCATATTTTGGGATAGTATTGCTTCATTATTTTGACATTTGTACACACAGTAACACTGAGGAAAAAATATTTAATCTCATCAGTACCAGTTTATAATGAAAATACTGCAATAAACAACAGAAAGATGTCTAGTTAACCTTTGTGAAGGGCTTTTCACTCCGCAGGAATAAGTGCTGCCACATTAGAAGCTCACCTGGCACTGGCCGGGAGCAGCAAGAGTCCCTTAAAACCCTGGCAGCGTTATGCAGAGTTAAGCAGTTTACCCATGCCACTTTCCTCTCACCCCTCCCTTTCATCCCTCTCTCCTCTCCCAACCATGGATCCCTCTCTTACTTTGCAAGCCATTTTCTTTCACCCCTTTTTACAACTTCTGAACTCTCCCCATTCAACCTCTCACTTCATGTTTAATTACCTCTTGCCATTCTGTCTTTTCACTGCCCTCCTCTCTCGAATTTATCTAATGGCCTCTCTGGACATATCACCTCTCTCTCCCCTCAGCACCTCTTATTCACCCCAAGTCTCTTCCTTCAAATTTCTGTCTATTTGTATCTTACACCTCTTCAGTCCACCATTCATCTTTCACATCTCCCTTTTGCTCTTCCTCACCTTCTTGAACCAACGTCCCTCTCCCCTATTACCTCAGCACCCACCTCAGTTCTCCCTCTCTTCCCTCATCGCTGTTGTCCCTCACCCACATCGTACCAAATTCTCTTTTTATGTCACAGATCATCACTCACCTACCTTCTCTCACCATTTAATAGTATCCCTCCTCTGTGCCCTCACCTTTCGCTCACACTCACTTCTCCTCTTGCGTTTCTGCACTTCTTCAGCACTTCACATTTCTCCTCATCCCTGACCTCTTCAAACTAATTCTCTCGCTCCCATGCTGTCCTCTCTCATCCCATCTACTCTAACACATTCATCTCTCCTCACTGGGCATACCGGTATGCTCCTCTCTGCCTGTGCGAATCTTCTTATTGTTCCCTACTGCAAAAAAAACATGAATAGTCGGCTTCACTGTTTTGGTGCGGGCCGCACAGTTGTGGAACTTTCACCCACCTTTGCTTCACTCCACCATTGATCTATTATCCTTTAGGAAGCTATAAAAACCTGGCCCTATACCCTGTGGGTTACCCCCTTTGGCCGGTTCTCCTTCCCCCTCTGTGTGTTTTCATATTTGCCATTTCAGCCAGCAGATGATTATTAGCCCCAGGACACCTATTTGGAAATAATAATAATAGACAGAAGTGTGACCTGGAAGGTGGGACCCACTTTCTATCACTCCACGACCCCCCTGGGGGTCGGGCCCCACACTTTGAAGACCCCTGGTCTAGAATTTATTACTAACCTACCAGCAAGCAATAACTTCATTACCATTTTATTAGTTGCTGAAATCCTATAAAAAATGGCACATTTCAACCCTCTCAAAAAGATACCCACCCCCGCAGAATTTAGTCAAATATTCATTGATCATATCATAAGACTGCATGATCTACCAACTAAAATCATCTCAGATCAGGAGTTCAATTCAATTTTGGAGAACACTCTGTGATACGTAAGGAATAGAGGTAGCCTTGTCATCTGCCTTCCACCCATACACCAACGGGCAAACTGAAAATTTCAAACAAACCATAGAAACTACATTAAGATGCTTACTATCACATACACAGAACAATCAGATCAGGCCTTTCCACTACCTGAATTCATTTATAATAACATAACCCACTCTGCCACAAAATACACATCTTACTTTTTCATGTCAGGACAACATCATTGGGTCCTTCCCATTGAAATATCATGAGTTTCTACTAGCCTACCTTCAGTTACAGAAAGACTCGAACAAGTGCATGAGATTCAAAAATATGCTAGGACAAGCTTTGCAAAAGTCCAATTGGTCAGGAACGCACTATCTGACAAAGATTAAAACCCCAGCACCTATATACAAGGAAGGAGACACGGTGTGGTATCAGCACAACACAGGAACCCCTGCAGATAATATGAATTAAAACAAACCAACAACAGAACAAAAGGTTGGGTTGGGGGGATGGCGAGGAGCATGGTGGTCGGAAGCTAACGGCCGCAGGCGGAGCTCCCGAGATGTGTGGCGTGCGTGTGCTACGCTGCTGAGGAGATCAGCTGACTCTGACCCTGCCGACTCTGTTTCCAGCGGCACTTCACCTCGCGCCGCATCCTTGCTAGTCCTCAGCTGCTGCTGTTTTACTCTGCCTCACCCCGGCTCTCAAAACCTCGACCTGTGGAGAGAGTCAGAACGGAGGCGTAGCGGTCCACGGAAAGGAGAAAGTTTCCTGCAACTTGCTTCAATGGAGGTTTGGATCGGCTGTTGTGTGGCCCCGCGGGGGAGGGGTCTGTTCTACACGCTATCCTCAGTGTAGTTCAGTAGCAGGGCACCTGCTTTGGAGGTTGTTTTTTCTTGCGTTCTCTCTCTTTTTTTTCATTGCTCGAGCATGGCCGACATTTGGTGAGTGAGAGGACTGGGACATTTTTTTTCAGGCCAAGCTGTTGACACTGAACATTAAAGTTGATTTGTAAGCCCCATTGTGGGTTGCCATATTGCGCACTTTGCGGCTTAGCTAGCCCGCAGTTGCCTCACTCCACCTTACCTGAGTCCCAAAAAGAAGTTCCTGAACAGAGGTAGACAAGGTTGAAGCCGAGTATACCAATGGTGTGGGAGAGACTCATAAGCAACAGTAGTGACTGTGAAGACACAGAGGTAAGGGTGCAGGCGTTATCTGGGTGTCGTATCTTGGAAGCTGCAAGGAATTGGAGGAAGCAAGCCCCTAGTATTTTAGGGGGCACCCCACGAGATAACAGCGTGACAGCAGTTATCGCAGCCATCACAGGTAGCCTCCCGCACAGAGAGAGTAAGGTTGGAGAGTGAGAAGGGTCTGAGGGAGGCAACTTGCCAATATTGCACCACGACTTCAGTATACTTCCCATCATTAATTGTGAGCTGCTACTGTCCCCGGGGACCAGGGGGCCACACCAAGGGCAAGCCGGGGGGCAAATTCGGGAGGTTGTAAAGATTTATAAAGACAAGAGGCCACTTAACAGCGCTCAGTGCATGGAGAGTAGAGGGGAGGCGGGACTGGACTGTAGTCCCCTGAAAAGTAAAGGCGACACTCCACCGAAACACGCCTTGGGGAGATACACGCTGCGGAATAGAGCATTAGTAATCCCACCAGGTCAATCCACATTAAGGGAAGGGCAACCTCCAATTGTAGAGGTTAAAGCTGGGAATAGCAGAACACGAGGGAAAGGAACTAACAGCTCAAAAGAGACACCGCAGGAAGCCTCGGAGTATACACCCGGTAAAGGAAAGCGGAAAAGCAAGAGCCAGAAGAAAGCCTGTCTCTCGGCAAAACGAAAAATAACACCATTATTGAAGTCATACTACAAGATTTGTAGTACATCTTCCACCTCTACCACCGCTAATACCGCTTCCTCTACCCCTACCTTTACTGCTGTACCCACCCCAGTTCCCCTTCAAAACAACAAAATGTCAGCCCCCTGCGTAAAAACTATAAGTGTGAACAGCAAGATAAGTGACCCATCCCTAGGTAAAGTAAGGCACGCCTCGGTACAAAAGGTCTAACTGAAATACACCCATCAGTGGAGCTCTCAAATAGCTTTTCAGCTCTTGTCGTACAAGATCTGGATATGACTCCAGTCATTGATGAGGGAAAAGCAACGAGGGTAATGAGGGTCCACTAGCCCAAATACAAGCTCAAGCGCAAGCTACTGCGGTACCGGGTATCTTATCAACCCCCAACTCAATCTCCAATCCATCGACTTATGAAGGTTCAGATGTTTCAGATGCCCGTGAAACTCAGGGGAAAGACTCTGGCGTACCTCCAACTCCTCATACCTCCATTCCAGGGACCTTAGCGGATATCCTGCTAAGCCTACGAGATGATATAGGCAGGAGATTTGACGATATAGGCAAGAGGTTTACAACTTCAGAAGCAAACCAAGTGGCTATCCAGGCCTCTTGTGACCTTCTATCATCCAGAGTCGAGGAGATATCGCTAAGGACTGATGCCTTAGAGGCAGAGATACCGAAAATAAAGGAATCTATAAAGACCTCCTCAGCCACATTGAGTAAGGTGATCCGGCAAAATCAGGACCTGCAGGATGATATAGAACGGCTTGAGAATCACTCTAGGAAAAATAATTTAAAACTAATGAATATTCCGGAGGACATTGAGGGAGTCAACATAAAGAGCTTCGTAGTCTCTCTCTTAAAAACCCACATCCTAAAAAGCTCAGATGAAGACCTGGTCCTGTCAGCAGACATACAAAGGGTCCATTGGGACCCGTACAGAAAAGTGCCAGGAAAAGATCGCCCAAGGAAAATATTGGTCAATTTCCTAACTTATTCCCTCAAAGAGAGGATACTATCTCTTGCCTTAAAAGCTGGTCAATTGAAATGTAACCTGTTTTCTACCTCATTTTCCTTCTCCATTCGGTCGGATGTGTCCCATAGAACAGCAACAAGACAATGGGAACTGGGCAAAAGGATGACCATACTGAACCAACTGGGGGCCAAAACTCAACTCAGATTTCCAGCATCCCTTCGCATTATGTGGGATAACCACATGTACAATATGCGACATATAGAGGAGGTTGATGCTCTAATTGACAAGATAAGAAAGAGAGGCAGCGGGGGGGAGGATGAAAAGTTCGATAGCCGAAGTGGAGCGGTCTGTAAAATATAGTAAGCATAGTATAATCTAACTTTACACATAATGGTTTAAGTAAAGTAACTGTTGATTTGAGGAGGTGGAGAGGGTTGGAGTCAAGCCTGACACTATTCAGCGGTTAGCCTTATTACACTTTTTTACCTTCTTTTTCCTCGTTTCTTTTCTTCATCTTTTATTTTCAATCATGTTGTAGAAAGCCGCACATCGGGGGGGGGGACTCCAACCGTGGGTGTATGCCAGAGAGTAAGGGAGGGTTCCCCAGGGAAGAAGTAGGTAGGGGGGGGTCACGGGGGTTAGAAAGGGAGGGGGGTAGGGGGGCGCACCGGTGGGGTTGCAGAGGGAGAAAATCAAAAAATTTCCTTATATCCCGTTCCAGTATTCTTAACTATGATAGCGCAGGCCAACGGCTCTAGAGAAGTGAAGGGGTTAGTGAATAAATTAATACCATAAAGATAAAGGTCATATCTTGGAACATTAACGGGTTGCGTGGCAGCAGGAGGGTGCGGCAGATTATGAAATACCTAGAGCAATCGGCAGCGCAAATACTCCTCATACAGGAAATGCACTTGAGCTATTTAGAGACCAAAAACATCTTCGGTAAGTTCAAATGGATTGAACATTCTCTTTGCTCACAAAATACGACACACAGTAAGGGAGTCGCTGTTTTGATTAGGAAGGGAGATCATTGTATTGTTAAATCTGTTTTAACCAACGGCACGGGTAGATGGATTCAGGTGAGAGTAGGATGGGGGGAGACTGAAGTCACCTTAGTATCCTACTACGGCCCTAATGTAGACGACCCCGCCTGCCTGCTCAAAGTTCAGGCCAATTTGACAGAGGTTACTACCCCTGTAATAATCGGGTGCGATTTCTATGTACTCCTCAATCCCGCTCGAGATAGATCGAATCATAGGAAGCAAGTGACAGCCCTGCACACAAGACGAGTAATGATCAATATGATTCACGATCTGGGTTTGGTTGACATCTGGGGTGCTAAAGGAGGAACGGGAGCTGGGTACACCTATTTCAGTAAAAACCACGGCCACTCCCCACGAATAGACTACATCCTTACAGATCAAGCAGGTCTAGATAAAGTGGGTGAAATCTTTGTTTGCCATGTATTCTTTCAGACCACCCCCGATAACGTTCTCTTATATAGGAAGTACAATTAAACCCCCCTTCCGGTGGACGCTAAATAGAGCTATGTTGACAAATCAGGAGTTAATATGTAACATGAAGGAAGCTACTTCTATGTTTTTCATAGATAATGTGGGGTCCACCTCCCCAGAGCATGTATGGGACGCCTTTAAGGCCTATATACGTGGAGTACTTCGCAGCTGGATCCTAGATAGGAATAGAAAAGATAGGCAAGTATTTAAAAACTTGGAATCAGAGGTAGCTAGAATGGAGGAAGCTAAGTCGCACTCCCAACCAGAGGAAACCCCTCAAATCCGCGAAGAACTTGATAGAGTTCGCTTTGAATATAAAACCAAGCTGAATGAAAAAGTAAGGGCCAGTGGGAGGTGCATAGAATGGAACACTATGAGTATGGGGAAAAAGCAAGTGCAACCCTGGCGTGGAAGACAAAAGCAGACAGAGCAAAGAACAACATTAATAAGTTAATAATTGATGAGGCTGGCACCACGTCTTGGAAACACAAAGACATGCAACTGCGCCTGGTGTCTCTATTTTCGCAACTATATAAAGAGGATGGTACATCGGATGTTAACAGTATTAATACGTGGTTGTACAAAATAAAAGATCTACCACTGCTAACTGAGGAAGGCAAGGAGATGTTAGAAGGGCCGATCACCGTGAAAGAAATTAAGCTCCATATTAAAAAGATTAAGAACAATAAAGCGGCAGGGACCGACGCCCTTCCTGGAGAGGTCTATAAAGTCCTAGAAGAAACAATTGTATCTAGATTGCACAAGTTATTTAATTATGTACTTATACAATGAGGGGTAATCCCCCCATCCTGGAGGGAAGCAACAATTGCGCTTATTTTGAAGCCGGGAGAGAGCCCTCTGAAGGCTGATTCCTACAGACCAATCTCCCTGCTGAATACTGATTATAATATCTTTACCGGTATTTTAGCAGGGAGATAGGTCAAGATAATCCCACAATTAATAGGAATAGAACAGAAAGGCTTTGTTCCGGGTCGGCACATCCAAGAACAAACTTTGCAATTAATAGGATGCATAGACTGGGCAGAGACAAGGGCAGAGCCTCTTGCAGTGGCCGCATATGAGGCAGCAAAAGCGTTTGATCGCGTTAGCTGGGTCTCTCTTTGGGAAACTCTTAGAGTAATGGGGTTCGGACCATTGTTTATAAACTCCTTAATAAAATACTATGAGGCTGCGTCGGCCGCTATTCTCCTTAACAGGAGTTTGACACCTGAATTTGAAATCCTTGTACGAAGACGACCTATTGATCTACACTAGCAAACCCATAGAGGTTCTTCCCAAAGTAGAGAACGATCTAAGTGACTTTGGCAAGTACTCTGGGTATGCAGTTAACTCCGATAAAACTGATATAATGTGTCGGGGGATAGAAATGTCAGTACAGAATGCAAATACCTGGGGATAAATATTGTGCAGGATCAGGTGAATATCCCATTGACAAATTTAAGGAGAGTTTTGAAGGAGATAGATCATCTATTTCTGAGGTGGAAAAATCTACCACTTACAATTTAAGGCTGCGTCAACATCGTTAAAATGGTAATCTTACCCAAACTGACTTATCTTTTTAGCGCCATCCCCCTAGATTTTCCAGGCAAACTTCTTAGTAAAATACAGGGCAAGATAGGAAGTTTTATTTGGGCCAATAGGAGCTCCAGATTGTCATGGAAGAAACTAAAGAGAAGGTTAATCAAGGGGAGCCTAGCTCTATCTGACGTCTTTTGCTATTGTTTGTATTTCCAGTTTAAAAACACCCGTTGCCTATTGTCTAGCCCAACCGAAAATAATTAGGGGAAGATCCTGAGTGCTATGGTCAATCACGAGGGAGGCGGCGAGGGATTTACGTATAAGTTCGGGGCCCCCAGGTTTTTTAAAAAAGTCCGTCTGAAGGTGATTAGATCAGCACTAAATACTTGGCAAAGCCTTAAGGCAAGGTGGGGGATAAATTATTTTTCAGAGTTTGCCCCAATTTGTGAGTCCCCCGGACTCCCCGAGTGCTTGAAGGACGGCTTGGCTGCTCCAATTGCGAGTGCAGGTATTTTGGTGTGGTCTGAGTTAATATCTTCAGATGGGGTCTTACCATGGGAAGTCCTGAGAGCAAGGATTGGAGATACCTTTTCTCGTTTTAAATTCCTACAACTTTGTTCATGGTACGAGGCAGAAAAAGGTAACATAGGGGGTAATTATGAGGTGGAGGCAAAGCTCCAAAATATAGCTCCAATTAAGAAAGAAATAGGTATATGGTATGGTAGTTTGTTAGATTGGGAAGACACTGAATTACCGTCATCACACTTAGTTTGGAGGGAATCCACATTGGAGGACAGTTCCTTACAGCTTTACTTCCTGTCTCTTAAAAATTTAAATACATTTGTGAAGCCTGCTTCTCTTAAAAAAAACATTTCTACAGGTTGTACTGTACCCCGAAAATAATTGCCAAGTTTGCTCCGAATCCACCCCCCAGATGTCCCAGATGTGGCCTGATAGAAGCAGATGATCTGCATATGTTCTATGAGTGCATTCAGCTAAAGAGCTACTGGGGCAATATAGAGAAGGCATTGACGGGTATCTTCGGGTGGAAATCACTTTAGATCTACAGCTAGTTATATTTGGATCGGGTTTAGGTATCACCACCTTCGAATCAGGACAATGTATGGGCCTCTTCTTATGTTTGATCCTGCTGGCCCGACGAGAGATCTGTATATTATGGAAAGATCCTACCCCCCCCCCCTCGTATGAGAAATGGGTCCGAGTGGCTTTGAACATGGCAAACCTGGAACGTAGTGAGAGAAACATCTGGTCACCCTTGGTTCGCTGGGGAAAGGAACTAAGGCGGATCTAATTTTTGGTCAGATGATTACACCACGCCTCGTACAAAGATGCTGGCCTGGAGGGGCCGAAAGCGAATGCAGGAACATAGACCCAGGGCGTTTAGGATCAGTTGGGTCTTATATGTGACGATGGCAGACGCTTACGGTGATATGAGGACTAAAAAAAAAAAGAACAAAAGGTTGGGTGAGATTTGAAAAGCTTTGGTAAGGTGATGTCTTACGTAAATGTGCAGTATAAACAACAAAAGAGTGTAGCTTCTAAAAAGAAGAGCGAGCATGAAGAATCTTTCTAGATTATTTTAGTAGGCCCTCACTCCCCAACCTAGTTGGTGACATGCTTCATTATCGGGCCCCACCGGGAGCGGCCGAGTGCCTCCCCGGTGTGTTGCGATGCCAGAATTACTGCGGAGCTGGAATTTGTGGTGACAAATGCTGGTGTAATAAGGTGTTTAAAAATGTACGGCTTGTGTCCAAAAAAAGGTTTAATAAATGGCCAATCAGACACACTAAAAACAGAGTGTGGGAAACAAGGCTAAATTAATTGTTCAACTATTTCCCATGGGGTGGGGTCGACATATTACTGCCCTGGTGGTATAATTTACTGGGCATTAATCAGGACCAAAAGGACTAAACCTCGGCTGTATGGACGCGCTAAGGCCCACCCTAACCTGAGGATGTAAAATTGAAAAAGTGGTAAGAAAAGTGCAATCAAAACATGATGTTGGTGGGCGCTCTTACTCCAGAGAAACCAGATTGCACCTGTGGATCAAAAACAAACAATAACAAACATATAAAGAAAAAATAAGATTCCATCTGGCGTCGTTGTTTGTTACAGGAAACTCATGCTTGTGTGCTCTAATAAAGTGCACAACTGTTTATTACAAGAATCTCATGCTCTTGTGCTCTAGAAAAAGTGCACTTATTCTCAGGGTAGTACAATCGCCTGAGAAATATGAACACATGCACTTTAATCTTTGACAGTAGCAAGATTGATTGATATGACCGTTATCTTTGTAATAGCGCTATGGCACCTGCATGCCTACTAGGGCGTTTAGCGGTATCTCGTAATTGGTGGGGTAAATAGTAGTTCTCATAACCTGTGAGCCTTAACAGCGTGGCCAGAACCCACACAAACACATGCTGCTATTAAAATCTTTTTCACAAAATATACAAAAATGTATCTCACGTTAGGTGTGAGAAATTTCCACACCATGGGTCTTGGAAGGGTAGTGGTGGCAAGAATGGCACACCCTAGGGGGGAAAAAAGGAGAGCGAAGGATGAGTCTAGACCTCATATCCAGCGTGGTTTACTAATCTGAGAAGCTGTTGGGATGACTTACACCGGCGTCACCAGGAACCTGCTTGGAACCTGAATGCATCCCTCTTGAACCGGGCCCCGAAGATGAGAGGTCCGGTGTTGTGATGTTATTTAAAAGTGGAGACTGAGTGTGCTGGTGTGAAACTGGGCGGCTGGCGGCGTGGCCACATACGTCATGTTGTATGGGCATGCACATCAGGCCAATCACGGGGCGCGTTGGTTGGAAGGAAAGTAACCCTCGTAATGGTAGCAGGAAGTGAGGGAGGAGAAAGGCTAGACAGCTTACGTTGTCAACAGATACCTTGTGGCCAACTAAAGGAAAAACTTTATTGACACAAGGCGTGTCTCGTAGGGGCAAGTGGCACTGACAAGCAAGCGCTGGACCCAGTAGTGGAGCAGTAGTTAGTATAAGCACCATACGGAGCTCCCTGCAAACGGGGGAACTAAAAAAGTTTACTCATTCCCATATAGTTGCACACTAATATCATTGGTGCAAACCTCACTAGCATATAATTAAAAGTCGTTTTGGCCAATTATGCAGTGCATAACTAGATTATAGGCATTACGCGCACTGTTCTCCACAAAAAGCATAGGCACTGTAGCTCTAGAGAGCAAGGGGACTGGTACAAATGAAGAGCAGATAGCGGTGGCACACCTCTCATGAATTAAAGCTCAGCCCCAGTGGTTCAAGGGGAATTGTGAGTAAGAAAAAATGTATTGGCCATAGAGGTACTAATAGGAGCTCCCTCAAAACAATGAATAGATTCTGAAAAACGTTACATGCATGTTAGTGTCTGACTGTCTGTCCTAATGGCTCCACATGCTCAGTGTGTCTTTAAACTACCTCAAAGGGTGTTGGGATTATACCCATTTTGCTTTAGAAGACCAACCCTAACTCCACATATTACATTTGTGTATAAGAGTGTCAGGAAAAGGTTTCTTAGAGAAAGGAGGGTCACCGGAGTTCTACGTACTCTTCTCTAGGTGACATTAGTGCTTTAGTACTGTACCCCAGGGATTATCATTGTTTAGGCCTTGTTTGTGAGTCCCCAGGTGGTAGACCCACTTTTGTTCTTTCTCGAACAATAACTGTGGTATGTTTTCCCCAGAGGTTACATGCTTAATGATAGTCCATTTCAGGTTGTTGATAGGGTGGTTGTTCTGTAGGAAATGTTCACTCATTTTGGTTGTAATTTTCCAGCACCTGATGTTCCTTCTATGTTCACATAGTCTCTGTTTGATCTTACGTGTAGTCATGCCCACATACCGCAACTGGTAGGGGCATGTGATGAGGTATACCACGTTGGTAGAGTTGCAATTAGTGTGGGTGCGTTGTGTCCATGTTTTCCCAGGTTCGATATTCAAGACCTTTGTGTGTGATGTCAGGTGACAGACACTACAGTTGGAGCAGGGAAAATGGCACACCACTTTTGGGAGGCTCCATGTGTTGGTGACTGATCTAGGACCTGCCATAGGTTGTTCTCTAGGATGTGTGTGTAGTACCAGTGAGTCTTTTAAGCTCTGTCCCTTTCTGAATGAGAAAAGTGGCTTTGTCCATGATCTATTGTTGCTGTTCAGAATGTTCCAATTTTTGTTGAAAGACTTCTTTAAGATGTTTGATTTGCTGCTATAAGCTGTGACACAGGCAAGGGGAGTCTCTGTGGGCTCTCTGGGGTTGTCTTCCAGGAGAGCCTCTTGGGGTCTTTTGTAGATTTTGTTCAGAACTTTATCTGGATAGCCCCAAGCTTTTGGTCTTGTGGTGAGGTCTGCAGCTTGCTCACAGAGGTCTGTCAATTTACTACAGGTTCTTCTAACCCTCAGGTACTGGCCATAAGGTAGGTTTTCCCGCGGTGGGCGGGAATGAAAACTTAAAAACTTCAGTAAATTGCTCCTGGCAGTAGGTTTGTAGTGTGTTCTGGTGGTCAATCTATCATTGGTTATAGAGATGACTACAAAAAGGAAGACCATCTCTTGTTTGCTACTGGTGTTTGTCAATTTGAGGTTCACATCAAGGGTGTTGATCCACTCAAGAAATTCACCCAGAAGTTCTTCGGTGCCCCTCCAGATAAGTAGGACATTGTCGAAGTACCTCTTCCAGATTCCAATGGAAGAAGCATATCGATTGTCTGTTGGCAGAATGAACTTCAAAATTGTGTACGTAAGCCCAGCCACACTAGGGGCAAAAGTTCTGCCCATTGAAGTGCCCGTGCATTGGAGTAACAAATTACCCTTGTATTCAAAAAAGTTTTCCTTTAGAGCCAGAGTGTCACACTCAAGAATGAACTCTTTTGGTGTCTAGTACTCCCAGTTGACAGAATCCAGGGCTTCCCCAGGGCTTCCCCCTGGCTCTCAATGTCCAGGGACACTAGAATGATGGAGTTCTCCTCAAAAACTACCTCATCAAGAAGCTGTAGCAAGCTCTTGGTATCTTTGAGATACGTGGATGCTTGTTGGATTATGGGTTTCAGGAAATGGTCACAAACCTGTGACAGAGGTTCCAGTAAGGAACCAATACCCAACACAATTGGTCTTTAGGGGGGGGGTTTGTTATTGTGAGTTTTGGGTAGTGTGTAAAAGTATGGGATTACACTGTCCCCTATGGTCAGGAAATCAGCCTTGTGTTTGGTTATGTGGCTGCTTCTTTTAACATATTAACAATTCGTGTTTTAGCTCCGAGGAGGGTCCTTCCTATGTAGGATGTAGATTCCCCTTGGATTTGGTACTGGAGCACTGTCTCCTCCTGTAAACAGAGTACAAGTCCAGGGAGGATTCCAGAGCTAGTGTCACTGCCTCATTGGAATCATCTGGCAACCAGGTAGGTGGCTTATGACATGCGTTTGCAGAACTGATTTACACTAAATCACAACAAGCACACTTTTTGGACCAACATCTAACTTTCTGCCACATTTGTGTGCTTTGGTGTAATCCGTTCAGAGATATTTAAAGTTTAAAAAATAAAGATATCTGGGAGCTCAAACTACCACTGAAATGTGATTGGCTGCCAACACTTCAACCAGGG
Organism: Lissotriton vulgaris; assembly: GCF_964263255.1. Taxonomy (NCBI): domain Eukaryota; kingdom Metazoa; phylum Chordata; class Amphibia; order Caudata; family Salamandridae; genus Lissotriton; species Lissotriton vulgaris. The sequence goes on from NC_141687.1 coordinate 1,053,773,355, forward strand.
AGAGTTGACAGCCATTTTGGGACACGGCTGATACTTGTTAATTCGTGTGTTTCTGGTTGAGTACAACATTATTGCACAGCCACTAATCCGCAAGCACACACACATACTGGTTGGATTTGGCACGAAGGTGAGTGATGATTCAGTACATACAATTGTATTCGCAAGTAAATTCACAAAAATGAAATGCACTGTGAATAATTGAAAGTATGAGAAACTGAACCACTGACTCACAGCTCGTGAAATGTAAAGCCACGTCAAGGCACCAACCCGTTTACAGGCCATTCATACACCTTTCATACATGTGACACATACAAAACATTCACACTGCCAGCCGCGGACCCATCACATTACAACACTCACACCAGCAGACAGCGCCATTCAAGGGCCCATTACTTTCACACGCCCACATTCCTGACACTGCAACTACACAAAATGATGGACTGCATGGAGTGTCACTCAACTAGCATTGTGTGTAGTGACCAACAGAAAGTAACTACTCACACACCGCCAGCCGAGCGCCAGTCCACCCACACCACCATCCAAGCACCAGGCCATGCACATCGCCAGCAAAACACCACTCCGCACACACTGACAGCCAAGTACCACTCCACGCAAACCACCAGCCAAGCACCACTCCACGCACACCACCAGCCAAGCACCTCTCCGTGCACAGACAGCCAAGTACCACTCCATGCACACCACCAGCAAGCGCCACTCCACACACAACACCAGCCAAGCGCCACTCCACACACACCACCAGCCAAGCACCACTCCAACCACACCGCCAGCCAAGCGTCACTCCACACACACCGCCAGCCAAATACCACTCCACGCACACCTCCAGCCAAACACCACTCCACGCACACCGCCAGCCAAGAGTCACTCCACGCACGCCGCCAGCCAAATACCACTCCACGCACACCTCCAGCCAAACACCGCTCCACGCACACCGCCAGCCAAGAGTCTCTCCAAACACGCCGCCAGCCAAGCACCACTCCACGCACACCTCCAGCCAAGCACCACTCCACGCACACCGACAGCCAAGCACCACTCCACGCACAACTCCAGCCAAAAGGCACTCCACGCACACCGACAGCCAAGCGCCACTCCGCCCACACCGCCAGCCTACGCACACCGCCATCACATTTTGAATTTTTTTTTACAAAACAAACAAAATAATTGCAAATAGATAAAAATCTAGTAACACAAAATCTGTTACTAAAAACATTGCACAAATGCCAACCTTAAAAAAGAATACAAATTATTTAAAAAACACAGACCAAGCAGTACATTTTACCACTCATGGATACTCCCAAAAATTATTTTGTGTGGTAAGCTCTATAACAAGCAGGCACACACAACCCAGGGTTAGAAGGACACCCAGGGCATTAAAGAAGAGTCTCCTTCCGCAAACCTCTTCGCCAACAGACTCTACATCTCCTAGTGGGAAAGTCTTTTGTAGATGCGGGAGGAACGTAATCAGGAAAGTGGCGATCTTTCAATCGAGCCACATCCCCCACCATTCCAAATCTAGGAACACTTACTTGCTCCACAACAACAAGGCTAGATATCACAGAGTGCTGAAACTGAAGAAAGGTCAACTTTGACCCAGGAGAACACGCCTTGAACACAATAAAAGTATTGAAAGTTGCAAAGTTGAAAAAATGGATGGCCAACTTCTTATACCATACATAAGCCTTCCGAATAGCAGTGTAAGGTTTCAACCTCTGATCTACTCTGTAAACACCACCCATGTGCTTATTGTAGTCCTGGATGCACACAGGTTTGTGCACTTCAGCAACCTGACCCCAAACTGGCAGAGGTGAAGTACTCTCATCATGGATTGTACTCAGCATGTACACATCCCTCCTGTCCACAAATTTCACAGCTAGTAGTTCGCCACAACGTAAGGAACTGCACTGACCCCTCTGAAGTTTCTTGCAAACAAGCTCCTCTGGAAAACCTTTGCAGTTAGAGCGGATTGTGCCACATGCAAAAGTGTCCACTTTAAACAATTCCTTAAACAATTGCACAGCAGTGTAGAAGTTATCAAGGTACAAATGGTGGCCTCTGTTGAACAATCTTCTAGCAAGATCCCACACAATTTTCTCTGATACTACAAAAGAGAACGGACAACCAGGGGGGTCAATAGTGGAATCTCTACCAGAGTACACACGAAATTTAACAACATACCCTGTCTTACTCTCAGACACATATACAGTTTAATTCCATAGCGTGCCCTCTTGCTAGGGATGTACTGCTTAAAAGCCAAACGACCCTTGAAGAAAACCAAAGACTCATCAATAGATATTTCTTTCCCAGGAATGTAAATCTCTGAAAAACGATCAACAAAGTGATCAAGAGCAGGCCGAATCTTAAAAAGACGGTCACAGTCAGGGTGACTACGTGGCAACGCCTCAGAATTATCCACAAAATGCAACATGCGTAGCAAAAGTAAATACCGATCACGAGTCATAACAGCTGGAAATTTGGCTGTTGCCATCAAAGGACTGGTAGACCAATATGAAGCCAGGTTCGGCATCTTTAACAAACCCATCAATAAAGTCAATCCCAAAAACTTCTTCAGCTCTTCCAGATTTGTGGGAGTCCACCCGGTAGCTCTAGAGTGGGGCCTAAGTTTGTCACTGTTGACCCTCAAAAACTGTTCAGCATACAAATTAGTCTGCTCAACAATCTCACCCAAAAACACATCATCCATAAATACCTGAAAATACTGTATAGGCAAAAAGTTTTCACAATCCACTCTACACCCTGCATCACCGCTAAAGGCAAGCAACACAGCTGCACCATTTTAGGATCAACCCAGAGTCCAACACTTCCAGTAGGAAGACTAGCAGCCTCAGGCTGCAATCCAGCTGCCTCTTGCACCATTGGCACAGCAATGTCCTCCTTAAACACAGGCCCTTCATCTGCACTGAGAGTACCTTCATCATCCGATGATTCCATGTGGAGAGAAAACTCACTGACAGAATCTTCCCCTCCCTCCTCTCCCTCAGACGCACTGTCAGTGTCATAATCCGGCTCGGAGGAAGATTCAAGAAGCGTACCTACCACCTGCTGAGCAGTCATTCTATGGCTAGCCATAATGATTACTAACAAAGATATCTTGACACACAAGTCAACAACTACAATCACTATGTGAAATAAGCAATGAACAAAATTCACTTTTATCAAAAATAACTACACAGTGCAAAACAATACCACTCACTTGCCAGAAGCAACTAAACTCACCACCACGTAGTCTGCACTGACACAGTATGGATCAACAATATCCCCCTAAAAAAGAAAGAGAAAAAATTGACAAAAAAATCCAAACATTGCAATATTACTCATTTGGAGTACATACAACAAAAATTATTTTCTTACCTACAAAAATGCAAATACACAAAACTGCAGAACAACCACTGTCGAAACCACAAACAGGAATCAAAAGCTTTAGACTAGATTTAAAAAGAAGAAAAAAAACATTAGATTCACATACACAAAAAATACACTAGTCCTACATGCCAAGTTAAGGGGTAGGTGGGCCTAACAGTATAACATCAATATGGGAGCAACCCTTGCCCTTGAGGCCACCCCCAAAAAGACAACATTTTTTTAAATTCTGGTGTCTACTGGCTTCTGCCCCCTTTGGGAACAGGTGGGACTGCTACTCTGCCACTCAAAGAGGGCAGAATAGGCCACAATCATCCTCCCATAAAGGAAGGGGAACGACCCATGACCATGGGGCGGATCACCAAAATACAAATAAACCCTGTTGCCCTAGTGGCCCTAAAAAAAAAAAAAAGCAGAACTGCCCTTCCAGGTGATACCAAAGGGGATGACGGACGGCGCGCATGCACAAATCTAACACTCACCCCCAGACAGCTGATCTTGAAATAATCCATCATCATTGTTTAGCTCACTTCACCAACCCAGTTCAGACATGGCCATATGCAAATCAGACTGACCCTGCGCCCTTTGATTACCCTAAGTTGGCAGACGTGGGTACCTTACTCACTTTGGCACTGCACCCCAGCTAACCTGGCTGATAATGGCTGATTAGCCAGTAACCGGTCTCATTATGGTTATTTTTCTAAACATTTGAACCCCCCCCCGGGGCAGCCAAAGGCTTACAACATGCCCCTTAAAAGGGAGCGACCCTTGTCCAAGGGGTTGCTCCCCAAAACAACAAAAAAACATTAAGGCTACTCAAAATGGCCCCCAAAATGAAAGTGACCCTTGCCCAAGGGGCTACTCCCCTGCTCTTTGCCCCAATGCATGGTTTATATATTTTTTAAAAACTTAAATAATGCCCCCCCGGGGGGCAGACAAAGCAAAAGTAATTGCCACCAAAAGGGGAGCAACCCTTGTCCAAGGGTTTGCTCCCCAAAACAAAAAAAACATTAGGGCTACTCAAAATGGCCTCCAAAAGGAGACTGACCCTTGCCCAAGGGGCCACTCCCCTGCTCTTTGCCCCAGTGCACAGAAACATTTGTATGCCACTGTCCCCGAAAGTAGAGTGACTCTTGTCTAAGGGGTCGCTCCCAAAAACTAAAAGAAACAATAGGGCCACATAAGATAGCCCCCAAAAAAAGACTGGCCCTTGCCCAAGGGGCCACTCCACTGTTCTTTGCCCCAGTAAAAAACTATATAATTTGTAATGCCCACCAAATACAGGAGAGTCCCTTGTCCAAGGGGACACTCCCCAAATCAAAAATAAACAAATGAGCAGCACAAAATGGCCCCCATTATGAGAGTGACCCTTGCCCAAGGGGCCACTCCCCGTACGCACAAACAATGCCCCATAATGCCTCTTTTTTTTAAACTTTAGGCAACTTCTGCCTCCCCCCCCCGAGGGCCAGACAAAGCTAAACAATTTGCCCCCAAATGTGGGAGCGACCCTTGCCCAAGGGGCCGCTCCCCGAACGTACATATAGCCAATACAACAAAAAAAGAAAATCCCTGGTGTCTAGTGGGCATTCCTCCTGCACGATCGCACGATCGTGCAGCATGAATGCTCTAAAGAGGCATCGAGGGAAAGAAAAACCCTATCCTTTCCCCCGATGCCTCTTTAGTTTAAATCCCACCCGCCCCAGGCCCCAAACTTACCTCTTTCTCCTCCGATGCGCAGGAAGCAAATGGCTTCCCTGCGCGTCGGAGGAGAAAGGGGACCTCTAATAACGTCAGCGTGCCTCGCGCGCTGACGTCTTTGATGATGCGGGGGGAGGCAGGGGAAGGTCTTCCCCTGCCTTCCCCGCAGAAACTTAGAAAATCGGGCACCCGGGCACTGAGAAAATCGGGCACTGAGCTCGTCATGAGCACCCGAGCATACCAGGGGTTAACCACGACAATCATGCCTCTTCCATAAAATCTAAAACACATATATCCACACATATCACAGTATTTTAAACACTCAGGGTTTCTTACAGTTTTCTCTAAAATTATATTCTTCTAGAGATTTTCTGTAAAAACCATCTCTAAAACCTATTTTCTGTGTTTGCAATGATGCCGGAGAATGCGATGACGTCAGTACCTGCCACCATGGAGGATACATCCAAGGGATACATCCCGAAAATGCAAAGCAAACGCAGGAATACAATAGCCACCATCACATAAAAAAGCTAAGACTATCTTATGAATTCTAACCATCATAGAAGATAAATCACTATCTTTTTAACTCTATAAAAACATTTATCGATAGCTCAATAGCTCTAAAACAGTCTGTATTAGTGAGTCAATTGGTTATATCAGTGCATGCATAAATCTAAAGTTCTCAACTATATGCGGAAGTGTAGTTCATATAATAGGCTTTACTAGAGTATCGTCTGACATTTATTTAATGTTGGGAACTTGGGGTCTGAAGAGTCTTCCTCTAAACGTACATTAATAAGCTGTTGTTATACCTTATTAGATGATAGAATATTACGACAATTCCCAACAAATATTTAGGATATTGCCAGCTTTGAAACTCACGGACCATAGAAAAGGAACTCTATGTGTGTAACCATAGATCTTCAACCATCTGAAAGTAAGGCTCTCTATATAAATAGCTTGTTGCAGTTAATACTGAAATCAGATATAGAAATACAAGGTGAGTTAGCTTTATCTTTTAGAAAGCATGAGCCCCTTCAGCAAAGTAGTAATGCTTTAAACCTTGTTTGAAAGTTTTATTTTTTCACAATATTCTTAACACCATCACTGTGTGCAAGATTCCCCTCCTGTGCTGGGCCCCAATGTAAATGGGTATGGTCATGACGAGCTTGTCATGAGCACACAAGAGGTATACCTCATGACGAGCTGAGCTCATCATGAGCATCGAAGGGGTTAATATGTCTACCGTCCAATACCTTTAGTATGTTCACTCTTTTAGAATCTTTAGTGAGGCCCAACAGATTTGTTGATGTGATTAGGTTGTCCCGATGTTAGGTAAGGAATGTAAAATATATACATAAAGCACTCAAATAAAAATACACATTAGTTCTCAATTCTCTCATTTAAATAATTTGGGCCTTTTAATTTTATTATTTTTTTAATCTTTATTCTTCATTCTTTGTCTGTATTACTCTCTGATCTAGTTGTTCCCTTATTTTATAATTCGTTGTATATTTTGTGTCAATGTAAACTGCTGTGGATATAGATATCCTCTTGCTTTTTTTCCCTCTTTCTTTATCACAAGTATGTCTGCTAATCAGTTAAAAAACTTTAAATAGATTAAAAAGAATAAATAGGATTTAATAATGAACTTAATCACCAGAACCATGAAATGTTTTTTATCAGGATTTGTTGCTGTTTGCCGTTATTATAATTATTTTCTATAAAAGCGTTTGGTTAAAGTCGTTTATGAACAATTAAGATTCTAGGTGCATAGATAACCACCTATGTTGCCTTATGTTTTATATAGTTTTTTTGCAATAGACGGTTTCCTGATGAAGGCAGTAGCGCTGAATTGCTTGTCCCCATTAAGTTTTCATCCACTGCTTGCCCCCATCTAATCTGTCAAGGATTTGGAAATGAGTATGGATTGTAATAATTTGATACAATAATTTCTTCACTTTATCACTGTACACTATGTATTTATTTATTGATGTTGTTGTCATTTTATTTTATTATATATTTTGCAAAATATTAAATAGACTTAAAATAAAATAAACAAATTATATTTTTTCAAAAACAAGTGTTTATTGTCTGTATGGTATGAATTGTGGTTACCTTTCTATTTCACCAAGAATATCTGTATATGTTTATATAGAAGCTTGCTATTGGTTTCTTTACACATTTAGGCTTGTCCTTGCACATAGCAAGCACATTGTTCCGGTAGGGGTCCCCTTCTTTCAAAAGTATAAGTCTCAGAGTGGGTATGACACTGTATATATAAGTCTATGAGTCTTTCAGTAAGTGTGACACTTGCTGCATAAGTCTCTGAGTGAATCTCTCTATCAGTGAATCTATGAGTGGTTGTCTGTGACTAAGTCAATCAATGTCAGAGTTGGTTTGTGAGTGGCATTATAAGCCTCTAAGTGGGTCTGTGAATAGATGCATGAATGTCTAAGTGAGTCTGGCTGGGTGTGTGAGTGTATTCGTGGTTCTCTGAATGGGTGCATTAGTGTCTAAATAGGTCTGTGAGTTGCTGTATGAGTCTCTAACTACATATGTGAATAGGTACATGAGCCTGTGCTGGATCTATGAGTTGGTGCATAAGTGTCAGTGTGGATCTGTCTATCATTGAGTGTGTCCGTGAAAGCAAAAGTCTCACACTGGGTCAGTAAGTGGCTGTACGAGTGTCTGGGTATGGCAGTGGGTATATCAGTATCTGCGTGGGTATGTGACTGGATATATAAATGTGTGAGTGGGTATGTGCATGGGTGTATGAGTATCTGAGTGAATATGTGAGTAGGTACATATGTGTGTGTCAGTCACCGGCTAGTGTTTACAGATATATATTTTTTAGATTTTCAGCAATATTTGCGGTGTTGCCGCAATAGTAGCAATGTCCCCATAACGGTATGGGGGGCACACTGGAGGTCACAGTGGCATCTCAAATATCGCGCACGATTAAATAAATACATTTTAGACATTTAACTTGTGTTACTAACACTCCCGTTTCTCAAACATGGGTTCAGAGTACCTCTACTCTGACCCCTTATGTTAGCTATTTCAGAAGTTTTCAGCCTCGGAAAACTTTCCCGATCATAAAATGATGGCTGCATCTTTCTGTTCAGTTAATCAGCACATTCCCGTTAGTACGTGCTTTCGAGATTAATTGCAAAATATCCATGTCTAGAGATATTACTATAATTTTTGGCTTAAATTTCTCAGAAACTACTGAACAGATTTACACCAAATAAGCAAAAGGCACTTCCTTGAACCAACATCTACCACCCTGCCAAATCTGGTGTAAGTCCGTTTAGTAGTTTGGGCTGTAGGTCTGGCTAAAGTTTCCTATCGGAATTAACATTACAAACACAACCTTATTTTACGTCTGAAATTAATGGTTCCCCGTGCATGAATCACCCCTAAACATTCCATGACAACCAGAACCTACAGTGACACTTTTTTGGAAAATGTCATGAAGACTGCTTAAACCACTCCAAAGTTATAGGCAAGCCAAAAAATTCCTTTCCTATGGAAACCAGGTCCTAATTATAACTACAGACTGGGGACCACCACCTCCCCGGGGCTAAGCAAATTGAGGGAGGGGGTCACACGGCTCCCCTCCAGGAGCCCTCGATGGCCCTGGGGACCGCCCCCCATAGGGCCGGCTCCTGCAATGTCCTTGGATGCCCACCCCCGGGGACATTGCTGTTTGCTATGGCAGGGTGAGATGGCTCCCGCCCTGTCATAGCAAACTCTGCTTTGATTTTTGGAAGCAATAGAAGGAAACCTCTCTTGCGTCCAAAAACCAAAGCAGAATTGCTTTCGCACAAGGGGAGCTGCATGTCAGCAACGCTCCTTCTACAAAAGCAATGCCAGCTCTTGCAGAAGGCGGGGAGCCGGCTGGATTGTGGGGGCATTGGGGCTCCCCCGTGGTCCCCAACAAGAGGCCATTCCCCTGTGGAAGGGTTCCCTGTGTCTAAAAATGGCCCGGGAGGGGGGCCACTCAGGCCTTCTACCTTTTGGGAAAAAAATAAACATTTGGGCATGCCCTGGGGGCCCGGGTTTCCCAGGGCCACAAATGGCCCGGGAGGGAGGGCCACACCGCACTGCCCCTTAAAAAAAAAAGAAAGAATTGGGAATGCACTGGGAGATGGGGTCCTCGGGCAGTGGTGGCTCAGGGAAGGGGGCCACATGACACAGTTCCCCACAAAAATAAATTTGTAAAGAATTGTGCATGCCCCGGGATATGAGGTCCCCGGAAGGAATATAAATGAATGGAAGTGGACAGTTTTTCTTTGCAACAAAGTTTGTTTACCCTAGCGTGGCGCTCAGCGTGGCCCCTAGTGTGAACACGATGGGTGCACAGTTCCTAAAGTTGCAATGGGTGAATGACTTCAAGAAAAAATAATTACGATTTTTTTCTAAAGCTAGGTTATATGTTGGGTTATTGGGTGGCTCTAAAAAGAGCCATTGTTTTCATTGGGAGATTGTTGTAGCTACATGTAAGTGCGCATGCAGAGATTCAGGTTGTTGAGGAAACACTCTGTTGCCTTGATCAGTGAAGTGTATTCCATCACTTCTGTAGATGTCATCCATATGGAAATGGAGAATGTTGTTATAGATGGAGCCCATCTTATGGTCTCTGAGGTAAGCAGAAACAGCTTTATTAACTTGTTTTGTAGCTTTCTCAATCTATGGACAGAATTGATTGGACCACTTCCATTTCTGTCTTAGGCATATTTTAGAATATTCAAAGACAGTTTGGGGGAAAAGCAACATCAATTGTGCAAAGGTGTCCTTCATTAGCATTTCCAGACCTAACAAAGTCAATAAGTCTAGGTCATTACCACCACGGTGCACATTCATGAGGTCAGGGGATTAGAATGCAAAAAGGTTTTAACCAAAGGCATCAATTAGTGCCACTTTAATCCTCTCTGTCCAATCCATTTAATGTCTACATTTTGCAAAGCTAGGTCTTTGTCAATACCTATGAGTTCAGCATACCTTTTGCACAAAATACATGGCTGTGCCCAACAATCCACACTGTAAGCATCTTGAAGGGATGTCTGTAAGTAATGTAGAGATGTATGTAGCTGAGGTTGTCAGTTGGTAAAATGAGAGATATGTAAAATGGCGGACAAAATGCAATTTTTTTTAAATTAGAGAATTGAGTGGCTGTTCGAGAACATTCTATATTAAAAAATAGGGTGCATTCTACTTTTTTAAAAAGCTTTTTTCTTCTTGATAGTAAAAAATGTTTGAAGGGTACAATAGAAAGGATAAGATCATATTTTCCAAGTCAACCACACCTGCTGTTTGTATTTGTAACATTGTGTGGTGAACTTCAAAATATGGTAAACGTGTGACCTGTGAGTTCAGTTGAATATTCCATGAGCTGTTACTATGAAAACTAGCATGACGCAGAATTGGAGAAGGGTTGAAAGTTAACTGTGCTTTTAAAATGTGAACTTGTAATTTATATATATAAGTAATATTTTTTTCAATGATTTTTCCTAAGTCAGCACTATATTTAAAAGTGGTGTTTAATTAAAAAATATTGCTGAAATTACTTGTTACATCTTTTTGAACTCCTGTATTAATTCGCGACTCCGTCGCGGTGGTGCACGATGGGGTCACCAATTCTAAAAATATGTAGAAACAGTTTGGGCACCTTTACGAGTCAGTTGATAAGTGTTATTATGTTTAACCAAAAGAAATGTCATTTACAATTTGAAAAATTCTGGGAAGCAATGTGATTTGTTAGTTATGTGAATTTGTGTGTAGAAAGAGAGGAAAACGTTGCCATTACTGATTTTACCTTTTTGAGTCTGGTGCATTATATTGATTGTGTAAACGAAAATCCTGTCAAAGTGTGTGAGATTTTGAATTCAACACATTTATTTGCCAGGTGAGATATACTTTTGTTGAGGTTTATTTTAAAAATGTGCTCATGATCACTCCTACTGAATCTCTATTGAGGATAAGTTACTTCTTCTCCACAATTTCATCTACCTCATGGTCTTAAAGTATGCCTTCTGATAAATTTTTAAATAAACTGTTAATGCCGATTTTTAAACTTTTTATGACGTGTTTACAGTATATAATGAATGAAATTTTTTATGTTTGTGTGTACTTTGTATGATTTTAAATAATCAAATAAAGTAGTATTGACTTGACTGGACTTGTTAACATTATTCAAAAACTGTGCTGTTTGAATTATATTATTAAATGGAGAGATGTATATTGTAGTTTGTTTAATTATACTTAAGTGTTGTTTAAAACAGAGTCTGTACAGTAATATGTGTATTTTGTAAGATGATTACTGATGTTCATGTAAGATGTTATTAATTAGGCTTGTTTTTTAAGTCTGTACAAAGGTATAGTTGAATGATGCAGCATCATTTTAGATAGTTGGTTAAAGACGCCGCACAAATGTGTAGTTTGAAAGATGTTCATATAAGGTGTAATTAATTAGGCTTCTTTTTTGTTGTCTCTACAAATGTATAGTTGAATGATACTGCATAATTTTAGATAGTTTGGAAAAGATGCAGCACAACTGTGCAGTTTGAATGATGTTCAAATAAGGTGTTATTAATTCAGTTTCTTTTTTCTAGTTTGTACAAAGGTAAAGTTGAATGCTGCCACATATTTTTAGATAGAATGGTGAAGATGCATCACAAAAGTGTGCTTTCTAGGATGGTCATATAAGATATTATTAATTAGGTTTCTTTTTTCTGGTGTGGAATAAGGTATGCTTAAATGATGCCACATAATTTTAGAAAAAAGGATAAAGATGCAGCGTCAAAATAGTGATTTAAACATTGGAGAAAAAGGGTGCTCTAAATTAGACTTCTTTTTTCTAGTCTAAAGAAAGGAATAGTTGAATGATGCCACATAATTTTAGATACAAAGGTGAAGGTTATACAAAGGTGAAGATGTAGAACAATAGTGTGGTTTTAAAAATGCTCGTAACAGGTGTTCTTAATTAGCCTTATTTTTTAAGTCTATTGACAGGTATATTTTAATGATGGTGCATATTTGTAGATAGAATGGTGAAGATGTATTACCCCTGCAGGCATGTTGCACTTATCTACTTAACTAGATAATATGTAATGACTCATCTATGTCTTCAGATTGTATTCATACAGTTATATGTATGCTTAGTGATTTATTGAGAGGCTTGCTGACCGATTACAGGAGTGCAAAAGTAGTGACTGGGTGATTTTAAAACTACATGAGTAATGATTGATTGATTCCATATTCTCCAATCACCCAGTTAGTATCCAAGCACTTATGAAATCACCTAGGTGCTACCCATGCACTCTTCCAATCACCCAAGCACTACCCATGTACTCATGCAATAACCCAGGCATTACCCACATTCGTATGCAATCACACATGCAGTACCCATGCAATTCTGCAATCATCCAGCTAGTATCCAAGCATCCATGAAATCACCCGGGCACTACCCATGCACTCTCCCAATCATTCAAGCACTAACCATGTACTCATGGAATAACCCAAACATTACCCATGCACTGATGCAATCGCACAAGCAGTACTCATGCAATTCTCCAATCAGCCAGTTAACATCCCAGCACTCAGGAAATCACTCCGCAACTACACAAGCAGTTATGGAACCACACAGACACTACCCATGCATTCTCCCAATCACCAAAGCACTACATTTGCAGTCACTACCCTTGCTCTCAATCACCCAAGCACTACCTACGGAGTTTTGGAATCACTCAGGCAGATGTAGTACATGTCTCAGTGTCTAGGTTGTTCTATAGTTCAGAAATATTGAATATATATTTCTTTAACATATCATGATGATTTGGGAAGGTAGATGTATGTGTGTTTTTACCATAATGGGAACACTTATAGTTGAGTCACGTAATAGTGTGCAGGTTTATATTTGGCTAGGCCCAACTTTAATGCCATTATAAAAACACCCAAGTACTCGCCATGCAGTCTTACAGTGATGCAGGCACAACATATGAAGTGCTTTAGTCACTCAGCAATTGCTTTTGCACAGATGCAATCATTTAGGCACTATCTGTGCACTTATGCAATCACTTAGGCATAACTCATGCAGTTATATAATCACCAATGTATTACTGTTACACTCCTTCAATCACGGAGGCAGTATCTTTCTACTCTTGTAATCAATGAGCCAGTAGTTATGCTGTCATGAAATCATTCAGTCACTATTTTTGGGGTATTTTAGTTACTCAGGCTCTACCTCAGTAGTCCTTCAATTATCTAAGAAGTACCTATGCACTAACAAAATCTCCCAGTCACTTTCTATGTAGTCATGTAACTCCTCAGACATTATTCCTGCACTTATGCAATCACCGAGGTGTTACCCATGTACTCCTTTAATCCCTTTCTTCCCTTTCAATCACATATGCACTTTTCTTGTACTTATGGAATCAGTCAATCATTACTCATGTAGTTTTAAAATCACCCAGCCACTACCTTTGCACTCCTGTAATCGGTCAGGCACCAAGTTAATAGTTCACCAAACATCCAGGCGGTACTCATGAACTTACAAAATCATCCACTCACTTGCTATGTACTTCAGTAATCCTCGAGAAATTAGCCTTGCAAGCATGTCATTATCCAGGGTCTAGTAATGTACTTTCCCTACAGTCATGCAATCATGCAGGCTGTACCTATGTAATCATGTAATAACCTACACACTACCATTGCAGTCGTAGAATCACCCATGCCCTTCTCTTGCATTTGTCTATTTACCTAAGCAGTACTCAATGACTCATTGATCCCTTTAGGAGCTATTTATACACTTAACCATTCAGTCAATGTGAATGTAAGCAATGAGGAAATTAGCTAGTCACTATCTATCTTCTACTGCAAAAATCCAGTGACTACCCTTGCTCTTATACAATCACCCAAGCACTACCGACGGAGTTTTGCAAACACTCAGGCAGCAATATTGTATATTTATTTCTTTTAGATTTCATGATGATTTGGAAAGGTACAGCCATACGTATGTCTGCTTTTAACAATATGGTGACACTTATAGTTAAGTCATGTAATAGTGTGTGGCATTATATTTGGCTAGTCCCAACTGTCATGCACTTATAACAACACCCAAGTACTTGTCATGCAGTCTTACAATGATGCAGGCACAATATATGCAGTGGTCTAATTAATCAGTCATTGCTCTTGTACAGATGCAGTTATTTAGGCACTATTTGTGCACTTATGCAATGACTAAGGTATAACGCATGCAGTTATATATTTACACAGGCACAACTGTTGTTTTGTCTGTTTGGGCACCCTTTGTGCATCTTTCCGACCCTCTGTTGATTCTTTTTGCAGTTCTGTTCCTGTTTCTGCACCCCATCTCCTTCATTGTGAAACCCTCTTGCCTCATTATGCACAGCTCCTACCTCTTTATGCAGTCTTGTATTCTCTTTTTACAGTTTTGTTGCTTCTTTTTGTATCTCTTTTGCTTCGTTCTGCACTTCACTTGCCTTTTTATATAGCCATCTTTCATCGTTGTAAAACCTATGTTCGTTGTTTCTGCACTGCTTTGTGTTCTTCCTGTACATTTGTTTTGAATATCTCCATCCCTCTTTCCTTTTTCTACACCCTTGTTCTCTCTTTCTGCAACCCTGTTGTTACATTCTGCCCATCGGCTCACTCTTTCTGTAACGTTTTTGCTTATTTCTGGAACTCTCTTTACTCTTTCTGCAGTTCTTTTGACTCTTTCTGTACCTCAATTGCCTCTTTTGCAGTTCTGTTGCTACGTTTGCACTACTGTTACTTCTTTCCCGATCTCTATTGCAAATGTCGGCACCTGTCTCATACAATTATAAAAATCAGGAGTTGTTATGCTGTTTTATAATGAAACAGACACTAGATATTTAGTACTGCTATCATTCAGACATTACTGCTGCATTTCTTTTTTACACCTCTCTTCACTTGTTTTACAACTCATGTGTAATTGTGAATATATTCCGAATATGCACTTGTTTGTGGCTTTTAAATAGAAGGTGTTTCTTTAAATAGATTGGTATATTTCAATATAACTATTTTAATAATATGAAATTCATTTTAAATATTCTTTCTTTCGGATATTCTCCATTATTATTAAGAAAGACTTACCATGACAAACAAACAACAGAAAAGAGAAAACAAGAAAAGAAACAATACTATTTAAAGAAAAAACAACAGCTGGAATTAAAAGTCTTGCGGTAAGAGAACAGAAACATTTATTTAAAGACTTTCAAGGACTAATAGGGGTTTTGACAATGTACAAAATAGAAAGACTAGCTTTAGAACCAAGAAGAATTAAATGAAAAAAGGTCAGATTAATGGCAAATCACGTTCTAATAAAACAATCTATGCCAAAAGAAGGATGAATCAATTTCATGAAATAAGAAAATGTATGTATAAAAGTTTAGTACTACAGAATTTATTGAAATATGGCAAGAAGTATCAAAGAAGATCCGCATTTTATAAAAAAGAAAAAAACAGATTGAAACTATAGTCGAAAAGGCTTTTGAAAAAAAAAAGGAATTGTTCATTTTAGTTTTAAACAGAATGCGAACATTTGATAAACCAACACATTTTTTGAAGGACAAAAGTAAAAAGAAAAGACTAATTAACAGAACTAACTTTTATAAAAAATAAATTAGGTGAATGGATGCACACTTCAAGTTCAAAGCCTTTTTTTAATGGAGAGAGCTATTTTGAAAGCAATACATTAGTTCACGCAGTTGATACCAGCGGTCGTGCTCATAAAGTGAAGAACGGTTGTGCAATTGAAAAAAATATATATGGTTCCTAGACGTGTAGAAGTGATAGCTGATGACGTTCTAGGAAGATGTTGTTAAGCCCCATTGTATACTTGGGATTGTAGTAGTATTTATAGTATACAACAGGAGTCTAGGTAAGAATTATGGGACCACCTCTAAGGTAATTTCTTTCAGGTCAGGGAGAAGAGGGGAAGAAAGCAACAAGCACTATGAAATGACGCCCTTGTAACCTCTCTATTTTCTTTCAGGGTTTTAGCCTCTAGATTTAGACATGGGCACAACCAAAATAAAATGGCAAATACTTTTTATTTTTTCATTATCTTTTTATTTAAATTATTTTTTCATTGTTACTTCTTATCACATTATTGTTTTCAGCTTAAAAGTTTTCATTAACAAATACACAACTATCATCAATAATCCATAATACAAAATTCATTATTCATAATATAATCCATTCATTACCAGGTAGAGAACTGACACAATCAATCCACTCACTCATACCTCATACACATTCACACCTCAATTTATCTGTGCAAGTTAACACATTTAGTTGGTTTTCGTCTGTAGCCCAATATAGGGGCACCGCAAACAGTAGGATTTTACAAGGACTTGGTCAACGAGTTTCGGTGTCAAACACCATCAATGGGACCCACCTTCATTCACACCTCAATTTATCTGTGCAAGTTAGCACGTTTAGTTGGTTTTCATCTGTTGCCCAAGATAGGGGCACTACAAACAGTAGGATTTTAAAAGGACTTGGTCAACGCCTTTTGGTGGCGAACACCATCAATAGGTGTCACCTTCATCAGGACCCACCAGATATGTCAACACTTGTTCTCTACACCCTGGGTTTTCCTATAATAGTGTATATAAAAAATCCACAATAAATGTTATGCCCATGACATATCCAATATAGAAATCATTGATTGGACCCATCAACAATTCAAAGCACTTATAAAAACGTTATCCACCAGTGCCACCTATTGCCAAAAAATACCTGTGATTCATGTCAACAGAAAAACTGACATTCCTATGATTCTATTTCCCCCACTTACTTGGGGCAACAATTCATTCTTTTACTCCTTTAACTGTATATTAGGGTACTACAAGCACCATCATCACTCACATGTTCACTTTTATTGTTTTGGACTTCATTTTCTCTGAGCCTACACTCGACCATACTCTGTTGTTGATACTTACTCTTGTTGAGTCTTCAATAAGTGATATACAATATCCAAAGTCTAGCTAGTCACTCAGAATTGCAATTTGCTCAGCTAACAGGACTTACTACCTGCTGAATAGAAGAGGAAAAAAGAGTGCTATCACTTCTCTTCCACCGAGAAGGTTCTTATTCTCTGGCTCTAATCTCTCATCCTTATTACCTCAAATATCTTGTCCCAAGGAGTCTAGAAAGCCAACCAGAATCACTGTTATTCAGCCCAAAAGGGGCTTGTTTCCTGCTGGATAGATAAAAGGAGAAAGATGCTATTACCTTTCTAACACCAAGAATGTTTCTATTTTTTTCTGACTCTCATCTCTCAGCCTTATTACCTTGGATGTCTTTCCCCGGGGCTGCGCCTTTTATACTGCCAGGGTTTGGTTAGCACGAACTGCTACAAGGTTCCACTAAGAAATGGTATATCCTGCATGTATAAAATAATAAAATTTGATGTAACTCATTGACGTCTGATTAAAGAGATTAACAGTCTCAAATGTCGTTCTTTTCTCCTGTACCTGGGAAATGTTTGTTTCTATTCATGGTATCTTCCAGCTAGTCCGTTAACGATCAATAAGAGCACATTATATCAATGTTCTCATGAAATCACTGCCAAGGTAAAAAGAATAGGGTCACTCTTCCCTTTTCATTCCTAATGTGGTTTTTGACATTACTCCCTACAATCTATATTAAAACCCTTTATTGACATTTAAATTGTTCAAACACTCTTTTCTCAAGTAGGTGCCTAACCCAAGGATACACCGTTCCCTAAACTAGCTTCCACATAAAAAAACAAGAGGGATTTACTCTTTTTTATTCTACTCACATAGATCATAATCCTAGCAGCATACGCTAGTCAGATGTTCCATTCATTCACTTCTCATGGGGTTTTAGACATTACTGCCTCCAATCTACATTAATACCCCTGATTAACATTTGACTTGTTTAAACACCCTTTTTTCACGCTAGAGCCTTGTTCAAGAATACACTGTTCCCTATTGTAGCTTGTACATTAAAAACTGAAGGTATTTACTCTTTTTTTTTCTGCTCCCATGGATCGCAGTCCTGTCAGAATACGCTAGTCAGCTGTTCCCTTCATCCGGGATACACAACATACCTCAAAAACCTTTGTTTTACAATCTGTCCCCTCTTATCTTTAGTGTTTAATCTTATCTCTATTCCCCTCATATTTCAAGCCTAAAAACTACAACCCTTGCGGTTCCTTCCACTAATCAAATGTAGCAGCACAGCACTCACCTATTCTGTTCTGCATATATGTCCATCAAAGTTCCACAGCATCAGCCACGTCTCAACGAGTAAGAATCAGTCTCCAAAGCTCGCCTTTTATAACACGCCCACGCTCAACACGTACGCGCCAGTTTCAATAATCTTAAACACCTGATGTTGTTACTGGAAACAAACTACGGACTTTTCTACTGTGTCACAGCAGTTTTCATCTTTTTAAGACAGGTGACTTCCCCTGTTTCGCTACACCTCTACATAACCACGTCATATTATCAGCAACACTGACAAAGGACCAATACACTAAAAGGTTCAGCAGCACCATTTGGAAAAGGGTTAGGCGATTAGACACATTGTGCATTGATTCTATTATCAACAATTGTACAGCCATATTTTTCCACGATTGATACACAAGATTTTCATCAAAAAGACACCGTATTTACAAACGCTAGTATTACAATTGCTCTCGACGCCAGTGATCCATTTCCACACCACTATCTTGACAGACAGTAATGCCTCTAAAGGGAATCTGGGTATCCAAATTTATATTACCCTATTTAAGAGGAGTAACATCACTACATAAATGCTACAGTGCTTCCAAAGCAAAGAGTGTCAATTCCAACATCTGGTTTTCTATACAAGCTGCCGCTGGACAACTGGTGTTATTTACACCTTAGCTTTGGAAAGGAGCCAAAAATCAATCACTCTTCACATCTAAAAAGTCTCAACACCATGTCAACCTAAAGTGTCCATTATTAGCAACCCTGTGACACAATAACATGTCTTAACACTAACAGGCACTGGAGTAAACAGCTGTCTATTTCTCTCAGCCTGGTTGTATTATCATATTATACTAATTTTTCATTTTTTGAAAATACTGCTGTCATTCATCTGATACCTCCTATATACTCAGCCATTAATCTATTTGCCCTCCAACAGGACAGCAGGTAATTCATGCGACTATACTCATTCCACTTCCAGTAAGTACACAGGTGTTACCAGGGTTTTGTGATATTCCACTGGATTTCTTCATTTAATCAATTTTTTACACTATCCAGAGAGAAGATCTAAAAACACTCCCTTCTTTTGTGAATTGTCTCCATGGGTGTCCCGGTCTGTCCTTTCACCTTTTCGAAAATACACCATTTGATGTCCTTCTCAGAGTGCTAGTTAGCTAAAAAATGATGGACAAGTGGGGCTTCAATTATGCTATTACGTATCGCTGATTTATGCTCGCTGTATCTTACCTTGAGCTCACGCGACGTCACCAGTCTTAAAAAGATGGAAAGTGCTGTGACACTCTAGAAAAGTTTGTAGTTTGTTTCTAGGAACAACATCAAGTGTTTAAGATTATTGAAACTGGCGCATACGTGTCGAGCGCCGTTTTGTTATAAAAGGTGAGCTTTGGAGACTGATTCTTACTCGTTGAGACATGGGTGATGCTGAGGAAATTTGATGGACATATATGCAGAACAAAATAGGTGAGTGTTGTGCTGCTATATTGGATTAATGGAAGGAATCGCAAGGGTTGTTGTTTTTAGGCCTGAAATATGAGGGGATTAGAGATAAGATTATACACTAAAGATAAGAGGGGACAGACTGTAAAACAAAGGTTTTTGAGGTATGTTGCATATCCCGGATGCTGACAGGACTGCGATCCATGGGAGCAGAACAAAAAAAGAGTAAATTCCTTCTGTTTTTAATGTACAAGCTACTATAGGGAACCATGTATTCTTGAGCAAGGCTCTAGCATGAGAAAAGAGTGATTGAACAAGTCAAATGTTAATAAGGCGTATTAATGTTGATAGGAGGCAGTAAGGTCTAAAGCCCCGTGAGAAGTGAATGAATGGAACAGCTGACTAGCGTATGCTGATAGGATTGAGATCTATGTGAGTAGAATAAAAAAGAGTAAATCAATCTCATTTTTTTATGTGGAAGCTAGTGTAGGGAACGGTGTATCCTTGGGTTAGGCACCTACGTGACAAAAGAGTGTTTGAACAATTTAAATGTCAATAAAGTGTTTTAATGTAGATTGTAGGTAGTAATGTCTAAAACCCAATGAGGAGTGAACAGGGAAGAGTGACCCTGTTTTTATACCTTGGCAGTGATTCCATGAGAACATCGATACAATGCGTTCTTATTGATCATTAACGGAATGCAGGAATATGGTGTTAAAGGACTAGCTGGAAGAGACCGTGAATAGAAACAAACATTTCCCAGGTACAGGAGAAAAGAACAACATTTGAGACTGTTACTCTCTTTAATCAGACGTCAATAAGTTACATTAAATTTTATTATTTTATACATGCATGGTATACCATTTCTTAGTGGAACCTTGTAGCAGTTCGTACTAACCAACCCCTGGCATGATAAAAGGCGCCGGCCCAGGGAAAGACATCCAAGGTAATAAGGCTGAGAGATGAGGGTCAGAAAAAGAAAAACGTTCTTGGTGTTAGAGAGGTAATAGCATCCTTCTCCTTTTATCTATCCAGCAGGAAACAAGCCCCTTTTGGGCTGAATAACTGCGATTCTGGTTGACTTTCTAAACTCCATGGGACAAGATATTTGAGGTAATAAGGCTGAGAGATTAGAGCCAGAGAATAAGAATCTTCTCGGTGACAGAGAAGTGATAGCACTCTTTTTTCCTCTTCTATTCAGCAGGTAGTAAGTCCTGTTGGCTGAGAAAATTGCAATTCTGAGTGACTTGCTAAACTTTGGATATTTTATATCAGTTATTGAAGACTCAACAAGAGTAAGTATCAACAGAGTATGGTCGAGTGTATGCTCAGAGAAAATGAAGTCCAATGTAATAAAAGTGAACATGAGAGTGATGATGGTGCTTGTAGTACCCTGAGATACAGTTAAAGAAGTAAAAGAATGACCTGCTGCCCGAGTAAGTGGGGCAATAGAACCATAAGAATATCAGTTTTTCTGTTGACATGAATCACGGGTATTTTTTGGTAAAAGGTGGCACTGGTGGATAATGTTTTTATAAGTGTTGTGAATTGTTGATGGGTCCAATCAAGGTCTTTTATATTGGATATGTAATGGGCATAACATTTATTGTGGGTTTTTTATATACACTCTTACAGGAAAACCCAGGGTGTAGAGAACAAGTTTTGACCTATCTGGCAGGTCCTGATGAAGGTGGGTCCCATTGATGGTGTTTGACACCAAAACTCGTTGACCAAGTCCTTGTAAAATCCTACTGTTTGCGGTGCCCCTATATTGGGCTACAGACCAACTAAATGTGTTAACTTGCACAGATAAATTGAGGTGTGAATGTCCATGAGGTATGAGTGAGTGGAATGATTGTGTCAGTTCTCTACCTGGTAATTAATGAATTATAATATGAATAATGAATTTTGTATTATGGATTATTGATGATAATTGTGTATTTTTTTGATGAAAACCTTTAAGCTGAAAACAATAGTGTGAAAAGAAGTAACAATGAAAAAGTAATTTAAATAAAAAGATAATGAGAAAGTAACAAGTATTTGCCAATGTCTTTTGGCTGTGCCCATGTCTGAATTTAGAGGCTAAAACCCTCAAAGAAAATAAAGAGGTCACGAGGGAGTACATTTCATGATGTATGACAGGAGTCTATTCAAATTTTACGAAATTTCTTATATGCGTATAGTAAAAAAAGTATTAACACCTTGACTGCTAGAGCAATTCCCCTCCTTTGTCTGGAAGTTCCAATAGTCCATGATTCATGACGAGCTCAGCTCGTCATGAGCACACGACCAGTGTACTGCATGACGAGCTGAGCTTGTCATGAGCAGGGAAGGGGTTAAACAAAATATTAAGATGTTGCAAGGACTAGATCCTTGCAAAGTAAGAAAAAATACTGGTTTGCAAGGTCATTCTCTGGCTTGTCTTTCTAGAACAGTCTGTAAAAGCATTTTTCATTATTTGAGAATGTAAGCAGTACATCACTCTGCAATGCGGAAGTTAGTAAGAAGATTGTACTATGTAAAACGTACTGCTATAATTTTAAGTCACTTAAACACTGCTCTTTTGCTTGGGTCCATATAATATGTCAAAAAAAATTGAGATGATATAGAGTTTCCTTTCTTTGAACCTGAACAGGAGTGTAGAGAAAGTGAGAGTTTGATAAGTGTAGGTGTTGAAGAAGAGGTGGAAAGTAGTAGTACTGAGAAGTTTGAAGAAGAAATTACAAAGTTCAAGGTAATTTTTTGTGAAAGACCAAACTATGTTTGTATTTGTTGTCCACATACTCACTATGGAAATCAAACTATGAATGTTGGTCTGTATTTAAAAAGTGAAACAGAAAACAATTATAAGTGGAAGGAATTTGGAGCTTATTTGTTGGTGAAAGATTGCTTTGAATTGGGTAGTGATCAACGTATTTGTAAATATTGTTATAGCAAATTAGAGGAGAACAAAATGCCAGCTAGAGCTGTATATAATGAGCTAGAGTTGGTAGGTATTCCTCCAGAACTGGTAAATTTAAATATGTGTAAGTCCATTCTGATTTAATCTGTTTACCCGTTTCAGGCTATTGTTCGTATGGAGCCTAAAACTGGTAGGTTGCCTCCCATAGATTTACAAAGAGGATTGAAAGGAAGAGTTGTGTATTTACCTTTAGATTTAAGGAAAAATATTGAAACTATTGGTGTAGAGAAAGAGGAAACTAAACCTGTAGTTATTCTAGTAAATGGTGTTCCTATGAAGACTCGGAACATATGGCAAGAATTAGTAGATGTAAGCAAAAGTGCAAAAGATTACAATATATCTCATAAAAAACAATGTTTAATACAAAAATGTGTATGTGGGAGAAGAAGAAACAGTTTTAGGAGATGATAGCAGCATTTCAAGTGGCCACATTGAAAAAGTGGACATCTCCAAAAGTGAAGAAATGTATGAACATTATAGTGTACATTCAAAGGAAGTGATTGGAAATACTATTGAATTATTCCAAATGAAGAAGGCAAAGGGAACTCTATTAGTGTTTGGGAAAAAAGTTTGGAAGCTCGTTGTTTTCCACAGCTCTTCCTCAATGAAAAAGGTAGATAATATGTGGAACAACCTGTACAGATTCCAGCGTCAGAATATTGTACAGCAAGATTGTACTCAAAAGATCCAAGATGTTGACAATGTATTCCATATGTTAAATGTCGTATACTTGTAAAGCGCACAGCTGCCCCAGCAAAGGGGCGTCCCGGCGCTGTATACCGCTGGGGAATCCATCCTGGCTTTCCCTGTGAGATGGTCCCTCCTGGGCATCTCCAAGGTGAAGACAAGCATCCCCGGCGCTGATGGGGCCGTTAGTAGAGATTAAGCAAGCTATTGCCCAGAGTTGCTGAGTGAGACCCATGGTTGGAGTAGGCACCGAGGCGAGAATTATCGAGTCCGCTGACCATGGCCCAAGACCCTGCCGCGTCAGGAATCGAACCCTGGTCCCAGGTCGACCTCTGCTTCCGGGTCTGCCACCTCTAACCAGTGAGCCACACCACTCTAAATATATATTTCACCTTTTGTTTGAAAGTGTCTTGTCTGGACTTTTATATGCAGTAAACCACATATTAAAAAAAGGAGTTCATCTTCAACTTATTTCTGAAAAGTAATTCATGGACAAAGTACAACAGAGAGACAATCATTTAGAATCTTAATTGATTAATTTGATGGCGTGTCAACCTGGTACTGAGTATTGGTATTGTCGTTATGGAGAACTTAAATGTATGTTATGGAACTTAGGAACCCCAACATGGTTTGGTACACTAAGCTGTGCTGAATACGCATGAGACTATTTACTTGAATTCTCCAAGAAGCAAAAGTAAATATTAAAAACATTAAATTCAAAACAGCTGGAGAACTGTGTTCCTTGGATCCTATAAATGTGTACAGATATTTTAATCATAGGTTTAAAACTATGATATATTTTATCTTCAATAAAAACAACCTACCTCTTGGAGAAGTTATTGATTACTTTTGGAGAAAGGAGTACCTAGCTAAAGATGCTCCTCATATACATATGCTTTTATGGATAAAGGATGCACCTAAATTTGGAACTGATTCTGATGAGACTGTTTTATCTTTCATTGAAGACTATGTTACATGTGGTATTCTACAAACAGGAGAAGAAAATACTTTAAGACAACAAGTTTTTCGGTTTCAAACTCATTGATGTGGCAAATACTGTCGAAACACAAGTCAAAAGAAAACTTTTAGACAAAATATCGGTTTGGGTTCCCGCGTTCCGTAATTTCCAAAGAAAGAGTCAACAGTTTCATGTCAGCAGTGAGGCATAGTATAACTCAAAAATCTCCCAAAAATACTTACACTTTAAAAAGAAGTGAACATTCAAAGTATATTAATGATTACAATCCAGTGATTTTGTGGATATGGAAGGCAAAGATGGATATCCAGTATGTTGCAGATAATTCCATTGCTGTTGCTTGCTATGTTAAGTCACACATAACAAAATCTGAAAAGACGGAGTTGAAAGAAATATGGGAAGAAGTTTCACAAGAGAAGACTCTTAGTAACAAATTGTGCATCTTTAGTTTGAAGATGCTGTCCCATTGAGAGATTGGATCCTACGAATTTTCCGATCGATTGACCACTGCAAGTTAATATTCAAAGTCAAAAGGAATCATTTAGGGTAGTCCAGGTCTTGCTGCAACATGAAAACGAGTATTGAAATCTGTACAAGAAATTGAATATTTAGCATTAAGTGAACCGGAAAGCACAGATACTGTCAAAACAAACATGGTGGATACATACTATCCTAAAAGAAGTCCCTATTTTGAAAACATACGTCTCTATGAAGTGCTGCAATATTACAGCTTTAAGAGAAATATTATAGAAAATATAAATGTAGAGAAATATGCAGTGATTGGTTCTGATGGATGTTTGGTGAAACATAGTAATAGAAAACTCATTAATCACAGGAAACTGAGCTGTGATACTCCAGATAAAAGGGAATTTTTCTATTTAGCACTGCAACTTTTCAAGCCTTGGCGTACTGAAATGGATTTTTAGTGCTATGAAGAGCCTTTTAATATATGTAAAGATAGCATTCAAATCACATTTTTTCCAAATTATTCACAAATTTTGAATGAAGAAATTGAACAAGAGACTACTATTGCAGCTGAGATTGCTAGAGAAAGTTCTCAAGATAGTCAAAGTTCTGCTCTACTGAGTCAAGATCCACTAGGAGAACCAATTCTGGAAAATGAAGCAGCAATAGCCATGACTGAAGTGTAAACAGCAATGCATCAAGCTCAACAGGATATTATGGAGTTGGGAAACATGGATGAACAACTAAATATTGAGCAGAAAGTAATATTTCAGCAAGCTACACAAAAAGATAGACCATGGTTTACTTAATGAAAATAAAGAATGCAACTGCACATTATTTAAACCTATTCAAATGTATATCAGCGGTCAATCAGGTACAGGAAAACGTTTCTTAATTCAAGTTTTGACCAGTCATCTACAGAAAGCCACTGAATCACATTTATCTTGTCTTGTAACCGTTTCAATTGGGTTAGCAGCACACAACATTAAAGGGATTACATTACATTGTTTACTGATGCTACCTGTTGAACATGAAAACAAATTGGAATATCACAAGCTATCTGGAGAAGCTTGTTAGGAAGTTTCAAGAGTACTAAAATAAATTAAACTTATGATAATTGATGTGGTGAGCATGGTCTCAAACTTAGTGCTTGCCTTTGTACATTTAAGAATGTAGCAAATTTTAAATACAGATTGTGATGTGTTATTTGGAGGAAAACATGTGATTGTTTTGGATGATCTACTGCAACTTACTCCTGCAAAAGGGGAACCAGTTTTTAAAACTCTTGTGCATGAAGACACCAGAAAATCTTTGGGAAGTATTGGAAATGTCAACATTTTGTCATATTTTGAATACAAAGAACTTAATAAAAATATGCTACAGGCAAGTGATGAAGACTGTGGAAGCTTTCTTTAAGATGTTAGAATTGAGGGGATATTATCAAGAACGTGTGATGACCATCGCAAAGTAACTTAACGCAGCTCCCAACATCGCAGCCTTTTGTGGGAAAATGACAGTGTATCAACAAACCAATCTCAACAATGCGGTACCATACGATATTCTCCAGACAACGCATCAACTGACCGCGTAAAAAAAGCAACACCATGCTGCAAAAACGCAAAATGCGAACGCAAAAAAGATGCTATGAGGCCAATTGCAATATAAAAATCAGTGAAACCAGCTACAGGTCTGCAATCCACACGCCTCAGGCGGGAACAATCACTGTAAAACTAAAAAAACACAGAAAAACAAATGTCAAACAACAGCGAAGAACCATGGATGTTGCCGGAGCAAGTACGAAGGAGAACCAGAACCCCACAAGCCCCTCGGAGGACCTTCCTGGGACCTCGGGGTCATGGAAGGCCAAGGAGAAGAAGAGTAGGAAGAAGCACTTCAGTCCACAGGAAAACTGGATCCTGATAACGGAGCTGTTCGTTACCTCCACTATGTCATTGGCAACCAAAAATGGACTATGGCAGTCCATCGTGGACAAGGTGAATGCAGTCAGATTGCTGAAGAGGGCAATGGACCAGGTCAGGAGGCGCTGGAATGACATCAAGCGCAAAACCAAACTAAAACTCACCAACAACCAGCAATGCAGACTGGAGGTGGGAGGCCTGTGCTACAGGAGGAGCTGGACGACATGGAGGAAATGGTGTCCACAATCATCAGGGCGGAGACGGTGGCTGGAGTCGGGGGACCGGACACTGCCCAACAGGACCGGACACAACAGTACCAGGCTGAGCAATGACCAGGGACTGGGGGACGGGTGGAGATTGGCACAATGGCACACATGCACAATTGAGCTGAGCACTCCTGCGGACAAACTATGCCCCCGACCCCAACTCACACCAAGAGAACAATGTACCCAAATATACAACATCTCAGCACTGCATAAGCACAGAAGTCAGAGGCACACCGCATGTAAGGGACAAGGGGCAGCCAAATCAGAGCTGCAGGGGCAACTCCCCCAATATGCCGCACACATACATCACATGCAGAGCACATCAACACTGACAACAATGTAGCACAAACCGCAACACGTCCTAACCAGAACACAGGACACAACTGGTGCAGACTGGGTGTAGACATTGGCCAATCACAAGTGGCATTGCAGGGAAATGTGAGTTGATAATTTATAAGTACAAACACACATCGGTGATGTTGTTGAAATGTCCACTGTCCCGCAGCAAATGGGCAGCCCCTCGAAACAGCCACGATGTACACAGTCATGCAGTCTGTATGTAAACATGTACAATGTGACAACACACATGTGAACAAATTGTTAAACTGCATCTCCCCTTCACATTGCAGAGGGACAATCAACACCTCCTGCAGAGCAGCCTGAACCGCTCTTCTCTGATGACAAAGAGGACAACCACAGCTTCAACTCCGTAATCCCTCCAAGAGTTCATTGACAGTCCTCGCACCCCACCGCCAGGAGCAGGGCAACCCAGCTGCAACAAGGACACTCTACCCCCTGCACAGACCACACAGCAGGCAGCACCCACCACAATGGCTGCCTCCCAGGACCCCCACAAAGAACACATGGCCTTCCAACGCCATGTGTTGGGATGACAGGAGCAGTTGGCTGAACAGGTGCGGTGGGCTTTGACCGCATGGCAGACAAACTAGATGCCAAAAGTGTCTAAGTCACATCAGAGACCTTTCACAATCCCTAAAAGACACCCACTGTCCACTCTATGCACTCCAATGAACCATGGCTGACATTACTAGAGCCCTAACTCAGAGACAAGAATGACTGTCTAGTCATAGTGGCTACAGCGAGCTCGCCCGGGAGTTGGGACTCATGCTGAGAACATGGAGCGGGCCAATGCAGAAAGAGCGGCTGTCTTGGCTGCACACCAGCGAAAGGTAGCTTGTTTCCACAATGACCTCAAAACCATCCTCATGGCATTGCTGCCACACAGCCTGGTGCTTATGCATGCTGCTGCTACCACTACATCCACATCTCTGCCCCCTGTAGTGTCAGTGATACAAAGTGGGGCAGACATTCCACCTCCGACCCCTGAGGTGTCACTGCCACATAGTGCTGGAGAAAGGCCAGCACCACCCACATGTGAGGCACATGACACAGCAGATGATGAAGATGTGGATGAAACCGCCTTACTGGTACTGAGAGAACTGTAGCATTCATCTCTGCCTCATGACCTGTTTCAGCTTGGTTCTGGCCTCGGCATCATCACCTTCCACTGTCCCCTGATACACTCTGTGACACTCACCTTGGACCTCGCAATGGACTGCCATATTCTGTTTGATCACCAATGACACAGCTATTAGACTGCAGACTGAACTCTTCCTCTTCCTTTGGACTTCTCATTTGCTGAAGGTCTCTGGCTGGCCCTTCATGGGCCAACATTTTACTGTGGGGTCTGCATGGCCGTGTACTGCTCCAGATGCAACACTCCACTGAATGTGTATTAAACATTTGGAATCACACAGATGTGTCATCTCTATGGTCTTTCAAGTGTGGTAGTATTGATGAATGTAGGGTCAGTGAATTCCTCTTACGTCCATGTGGCTCATGTCATTGGACTTCTGTCACAGGGTGACACATTGCTGACTGTTGTCCGGGTGGCGCCTACGCAACAACAGCTACACATGCATTTGTTACCTCATTTTCCAGCCTCATACGGAACAATGCCCAGAGCCACGGGGTCAATGTTCAAACCCTACGCTGGTCTGGCATTCATCAGGCCAGCCCACTCTGCTTACGCTCACAGGGGTGAATAGCAATGCTACATGTCCCAGGTCTTCCCTGTAGGGATCTGCTGATCACAGGTCTAGTTGTCAGCATGCCACAGCCACTCCCTCATGGCTGGTGTTCACCCATACCACACTCATCCAGCAAACATGTCACAGTACATGTGGCCCTGCCAATAAAAAGAGCCATTTTCAACCTCTCTTTGGGTGCATCCGTGTGGTGTGCATGTAGGCATGGGCGCCCAGGGGCCTGCAACATCACATTTGGCCGGCCCAGAGGTCACATGATGGAGTCCGCACCATGATACCCAATCATAGAGGGTCCATGACTTACGGGCACAGACTTGTTGGCACCGGATACACTGTGGCCGGCACAGGTACACCACCATGGGACGGTGAATTTCGCTGCACTGAGGTAGGGGCACCTTAAGTGCTGACCGGGTGTGCCACCTGCGATGATGCCCCGTCCCGGCGGTCCGGACTGCTCAGCGTGTAGTATTGAGCCAGCGGACTGTGGGGGCCTACAGACACATGGCGTTCCCTTGCAGGTCACAGAGTTAGTGTCACCTCAAGGGTGAGCGGGTATGCAGCCTGCAATGAGGCTGGGTGCAATGGTATGTCCTGTGGCATGGTGAAATCAAGATCCAGCACCAAAAAGTGAGACCCAGTGGCCTGCGAAGTGGAGGCTGCATGATGTGGGGGGGTGCCTTGTCCGCGGCCCCAGGCTTGTGGCTTGAAGCGGCATGTGGTGGGTCCTCATTGCTACACTCCAAGGGCGGAAGGTGTGCAGTGAGGCCTGGGTACACAGGGGCGGGCATGCACCGCTGGGTGGCAGGAAGGGCTGTGGTGCAGCTGCCTGGGTGCGCTATGGCGGGCATGCACTGCTGGGTGGCGGGAGGGGCTGGGGTTCAGCTGCCTGGGTGCACAGGGGCGGACAGGTGATGAGGTTGTTTGCAATTATATGTATTGTGCCATTCATGTATCTGGACTCTGTTACCGATGACAGGTCTGTCTCAGATGTGTGACCTGGTGAACTGCACTACATACTGGCATGTGGTTGGAGACACACTGGTTGCAGCAGGGGAGCAGTTTTGCCTGGGTGAGCAGTGTCGACACTCTCTCTCCCTTTCCCTCTCTTCTTTTCTCTATCTCTCTCTCCCCCTCTCTGTCCATCTATCTCTCTCTCTGTCCGTCTATCTCTCTCTCCCCCTCTCTGTCCATCAATCTCTCTCTCTGTCCGTCTATCTCTCTTTCCTCATCTCTGTCCATCTATCTTTCTCTCTCTACCCCTCTCTGTCCATCTATATCTCTCCCTCTCTTTCTCTCTCTCTCTCCTTTGCTCTCTCTCTCTGTCCCTTGATGTGCCCAGGACACACCTTCTCATTATGAATTTTGTCTTGCAGGCTGTGACCTATGGATTGTCCCTAGGCGAGCTGTCATGTATCTTCATTTCTGTTCTGTGTTTATTTTAATACAATTTCATTTGTTGCTTCGAAGGTGAATGCGTGATGATCATTTTTATGACGATAAATGCATGTCACCAGATGTGATTGTGCGACATCTTGCAGATTATTTGGTTCATGAGTCTGTGTAGTTGATGTGACATGTTTTTGGTCGAGGGGGCGCCAGGGAGGGGGGATCCTAGGGCTGGTGGCAGTCAGTGTTGTAGCCCTCTTGGGTGTCAGGCACGCATGTTCTGTGGCTCCATGTCATCTGTTGTTCTTCAGGTGTGGCTCAGGGCTCTTTCTGATTCAGGTTGTAGTCTGACTTTACACCAGGTCAGAGCAGGTGTTAGTCTCCTGGTGCTAATGCGCCTTATCACATGTTTTGTGATCTTATTGCAGATCAGGCTGGTCAATGAGAATGTTGAGGTGTGGTGCTTTTGGGGCTTTTTGCGAGAGAACGCCTACTCTGCATCTCATTAGCTATAGTTGCCGGGGTCATCTGTGGTGATGTTTTTTGAAGATGCTATCACCGGAAAGCAGGTGATATTGGCTGTTTGCACCAGATTGTGAATGGGGTGATAAATTTATCGCAACTTTGGCTGCGGTAAAGTGCAGATAATTCGGCGATAGCTCCTTGAAAATATGCCCCTAGGAGTATTGACAGACCAAGGTAAAGATGTTTTGCAAAGTTGGCTACTTACAAACTTGTTTCCAAATGAAAATGTTGCTCTGGTAATAATATGCAAAGAAATTGGAGAAAAGAAATCTATAATTGTCCTAATGCCAACACTGCTAGAGTGTTGTACATTCAATCAAGACTTTTTGAAGTTGGAAAAACAGCAAATAATTAAAATGGAAGCCATGGTTAAAATAGAACATGAAGGAAATACTATTATTTTGTCAGAAAAATTCAAAACAAAATTTGATTCTTTGGAAAAATCTATATCTAAGACTGCTGGTGTAGAAAATAATTTATATGTATGTGAAAACTGTTTAGTAATTTTACGATGTAATTTGGATGTGGAAAAAGGTTTAGTAAATGGTGCAATGGGAAAAGTTGTTGATTTTGTTAACTATCCAAATAGAGATAGAATTGAATTTTTGAAGATAAAATGTGATCAGATTGAGGTGGTAAAACAGATTGGACATTGTTTGTTTTTTGCGTTTTAAAGACTTGTATTTTCGTAGAAAACAGTTTCCTATTCCTTTAGCATATGCAGTGACCATTCATAAATCTCAAGGTTTAAGTGTGAACAGTGCTTTGGTAAACAGTGGAAGTACCGTTTTTAAAGAGGGCATGGCATATGTTGCATTGTCCCGAGTCAGAACTTTATCTTGATTGTATCTGATTGATTTTGATGAGAGAAATATTAGTGCAGATGCAAATTGTGTAAGAGTATAATCGGTTAAGAAGACTTTATGGCCCCAACTTAGGTGAATATCCTGTATATGTAAAGCGTGTAGTATGTCGAAAACTAACATATGAGATACTCTGTAGCAAGGTTGGAAATAAGATAAATATCAAGAGAATGTTGAGGTTCCAAACAAAAAGAAAATGGACACTGTTCAAGATATTGTAGGATATCAGTTAGAAAATAGATCAGGTATCAACTTCTAGCTAATGTAGTTGTGAACATCATATTTTTTCTAGAAAATCTTCAACAACAAATTATGGAGAATTGTTTGTTTGTTCTTTGCTGCATTCTATTTTTGAAAACGTGATAACCAATAAAACTAAAATCCAAAGTGCTTTCTGGCATTCAGAATCTTCTGGATATATGTTCTTGTTCTTCACAATTTACACTTAATGTACAGCAAGATGCTCAAGAATTTCTTATGTTTATGCATGTAAGATTGGAAGATGTAGGAATAGAAATTGAAAATCTGTTTGGACTTTCTTACAGATGAGATCATCAATGTGAAGATTGTAAATTTTCTTCTACCACTGAAATAGACACTGAAAGATTCATATGTTTGACAATACCAGATTGCAAAACATTGTCTTTTAACAAATTAGTAAAATCAGCTAATCAAAATATGCGATGTAGTCACTGCAAATCTGAAATGTTATCAACATTATTTATAGTAAGATTTGGTTAATGTGTCATTTTAATGCTACAACGTTATGGAGCAGATGGAAGAAAATTGGAAACTAAAATTAACAATGTTCTGGCAAGTCAACTGTCTTTCCGGAAGAACTTTCAAAGCAGTGTCCATTATTTTCCATGATGGACATTTTACAACATCTGCACCCTGTACTGTGTATTTAAAGTGCAATAAAGGATAGACACATTGTAATGATGCTCATTTGGAATTCAAATATTGGTTGCCTTAAGAATTACCAAATTCATATCTAATTTATTTGATGCCAAAGTTCTGAAAACATCATTTGGTCTATTGGGAAGATGTAAAACAATTACTGTTTCAATTATAATTTCTATTCTTTGATATTGTTTTTAGAAAATTGTTTTGGAAAGAAGCAGTTGATAAATTTGATCTTTGTATTATATGTAATGTTAATGAGAGTGTTTACTTTTGAAAATGTAAACAAATAGTTGAGTTTGTTGTAGATATTTTGAACACATATTTGTTTTTTTTACTGATTGTATTTTTTTGCCCGCTGTCACATGATGATCAACATTGAATTCTCTGTGTACAGTGAAATTCAATAGAATCTGAAAACAGCAAAAAAGGCAAACTGTAATTGTAAAATTATGTTGTGTTCTTAAAACTATAACACTATATGTAATAGCAGTATTTCTCTTCTCTTTTACAGACAATAATTCTAAAGTTTGAAAATATTAAAAATTTTGATTATAATAAAACAACTGAAAAATTGTTTCAATGAGTTTCATATCTACTTCAAAAAAGATAAGATTGAGTCACCCAAGCACTGCAACAATCACATGTGCACTACCCATGCACAACTTTAATCACCTTGACACTACTCATTCACTCCTTCAATTACCCAGGCAGTACCCATGCACTGCTCTAATCACCCTGTCACTACCTATGCACTCCTATAATCACCCACCCAGTACCATGTACTAATCCAATCAGTCCACGAATACTCAAGCACTTACAAATTCACCGTGCACTATCCTTTTTTTTTTTTTTATTATCCTCATTTGCCGTCTTGCCACCCATAACTTCTTTCTTAATACACCACTGGGCTGTTTTATCTCTTAGGCTGGTTTAGAGTAATAGGGCATAGACAACACATATTCTTGAGTCTGGCCTTCCTCTGAACTATCCTTCTTGACCACCTGACCCAACATGTGTGTCCTCCACCATCTCTATCGTCCTGGAGGAAACCATATACCAGCGAGACAGGCCCGGGCTTAATCATCGGACTTTAACATAAATGTAATTCAACCAAAACTTAACAAGAAGGGTATCCAAAATCCTCTATTTCTTTTAGATCGGTCTAAGATATCAAGCTTAGCTATGTACCTCATAGCTAAAATCCAATCCATTAAACTAGGACTAAGTGGTGAGACCCATAGTTTACATATCTCTCGACGTGCCAGCAACATGGCATAAAAAATAAGTCTAACATTGTTGTTCAAAAATCTGTTTTCTAAATCATATCTCCCCGTAATAATTAATTCAGGGCTTACCTCAATGCGTTGGTTCAGAGATTTGGAGAGCGAGTCACTTACGTCAATCCAGAATTGCTTGATATTTGGGCAAGATACAAACATATGTAAATCATCCACATTTGGAGCTTTACATTTTGGACATCCCACAATTCCTCCTTCTTTAAACTTAGAAAGTCTATACGGAGACCAATATGCCCTGTGAATGGTAAATAAGAGGTTTCGCCTTAGGTTTGCAGGTTTAACAATACTGTATAGCATGCACATAGATACTTGCCATTGGTTTTCTGTCGCGATCCTTGGCAAGCTATCCATCCACAGGGTCTCTGGCAGATCAAATGGTCCATCTTCCAATTCTAGTATTTGCCAATACCAAAAAGCTACTTCCTTCTTAAAGATCCCTGTCTCCAATTTTAACTCAAAGTCATTTTCCGTTCCGATCTCTGATTCCAAATGATTTGCCCAGCTTTGGATCTGTAGATATTTATATTTTGAAAAAACTGGACCCCACATTTGCTGGCAAAAACGCCAAGAAATTAGTTTGCCATCTTGAAACAGATCCTTCCACCTTTGCAAAGCAGGTTCCTTTTTCAAATGTAGTGCTAGCGCGTCTTTTGTCCAGGATGGAGACCCAGGAGACTCCCATATTGGGGCCATATAGCTAAAATAAGGCAGTTTAGATATTTTTCTAATGTTATGCCATATCTCAGCCAAGTCTCTCAAAGTCTTAAGTCTCACCTTTTTAAAAAATTTAGGGTCTGCGAACTTATACAAAAAACCAAACTCATGATATCCTGACCTTTTCAGCATTATTCCAAATAATTCGGCAATCTGAGAACTAAGAAGGGTACCCAACAGCATCCTGCAGTTTTTTAAACAAAAAGCCCAAGCATAAATTTGTATATCTGGGGCCGCCAGCCCTCCTTTATTTAGTCTCCTCCTTATTTTTTTCCATGAAATTCGAGAGGCCTTTGACGCCCAAATGAATGATGTTATCGTACTCTGTAGCTTAACCAGCCAATCCTTTTTAAAACCCAACGGAATAGTCTCAAACAAGAAAGTAATTTTAGGTACAATCACCATTTTTACAAGATTAGATCGTCCGTATATTGAAATAGGTAAATTCATCCCCCTTTTAGGGTATCAACAACTTCTTTTTTCACTCTATCAATGTTAGTTTTTGCCAAGTCTTCAATTTTTTGTGTAATCCTAACCCCAAGATATCTCATTTCTGCTGTGGTTTTTACCCCTCCTGTATTAAGATTCCAAGTCATTATTTCAGTTTTGTCTGATTTAACTGGTAGCCAGAGATCTTACCAAAATCCTTTGTTATCTTAACTAGATTTTCCAAAGAACCAACCAAATTTGAAGAATAAACAATAATGTCATCTGCATATAAACCAAGTTTCTTTGACCAGTCCATCACAACAAAGGGGGGTATCTCTTCTGAACCTCTAATTTTACAGGCAAGAGGCTCTATATATAGGTTAAAAAGCAAGGGTGATAACGGGCATCCTTGTCGAGTACCCCGCATTACTCTAGTAGGGAGTGTGAGAGTCCCATTTACCAATACTCGCGATGTTGGTGCACAATACAAAGCAAAGATAGATTGCGTAAATTTGTCTCCTAAGTTGAGGTAATGAAGAAGTGTTTTTAAATATACAAAATTAACTCGATCAAAAGCCTTGGCAGCGTCTAACGCGATCACTGCCAAGGGGTATTCATAATTGGAAGCTAAGTCTATCATTCCTATCAAGGAATAAGTAAGTTCTTTTAGGTATCTCATCTTGATAAAGCCCCTTTGATCTTCGTGGATCAGCTTATGAATAATTTTACCGAGTCTGTCAGCTAGGATTTTAGAGAAGAATTTGTAATCACAATTTAAGAGTGAGATAGGCCTATAAGCATCCAAACTCTTTGGAGATTTCCCTGGTTTAAGTATTAAGATAATAGTTGCCTCGTTCCATGAGCTTGGAATTGTCACTTCCCCTCTAAAAATGTTATTATATAAATGACATAATGTGGGAACTATTGTGTTTCCTAAAGCTTTGTATGCTTCTGCTGGGAGGCCGTCTGGCCCAGGGGCTTTCCCCCTTTTACGTTCCTTAATGACTTTCATCACCTCTTCTTGAGTAATTTCTTTATTTAACTCCAACATATCCTCCACTGCAAGTGGTTTCACTAAGGGTAGCCAGCTCTCAATCTCAACTTTATTTGGACAGAGATCCTCTGTATACACATTCACAAAATAATCATGAAACGCTTCTACAATTTGTTTCCTTTCTGTTATAACTTAACCTGTGCCCGATTTCTTAATCTCTTTAATTTGATTACGTATAACGTCTTTCTTGGCTTTCCACGCTAATAACTTGCCGCATCCCTCTCCATATGAAAAGTGTGCCAACTGAGCAGCTTCCCATCTTTCTTTAACTCTTTGAGTAAGTACTGCCGTAAGTTGAACCTTTAAATCTAAGAGCTTTTTCTCCACTGAATCTTCTGAAATGATACCACCCTGGGGGGTTCGACTAGATTCACAGTTTCGAATCTCTTTTTCTAAGTTAGTAACTAGGCTGTAATACAGTCTTTGCTTTTTCGCACCCTGAGCTCCCATTCTCCCTCTCATAAACGCTTTGCAGGTTTCCCAAACTATATCCTCCTTAGCTGAGCCCACATTCACGTCTAGAAAAACTTGTATCTCATCTTTAAGAGCTTCTAGAACTTCTTCGTCTGCTAAAATTGTACGGTCTAGTCTCCAAACAGGACTCATTTCTTCTAACTCTAAACTTAAGTTTAAACTCACTGCAGAGTGATCTGATAAATGTGCCCCTATATGTTTTACACTTGTAACCCGCTCTTCCAACCTATTGTCTACCAAAAAAAAATCTATCCGTGAACTATGCTTATATTTTTTATTATAAAAAGTAAATCCTAGCTGCTGTGCCGCTTTAAATCTCCAAATATCACAGAGCCCTTGCTGGACCATAACTGACCTTACCTTAGCTGTCATTTTGGTATTTACTATTGCCCTAGCATTACCAGTTCTATCCAACTTGCAATCTAATACTGTATTGAAGTCTCCTGCCATGATAATTTTGCCTGAGAATTCCAACAACTCCAATTCGATTTTTTCTAAAATTGTGGGGTCGTCCACATTCGGACCGTAATAACCAACTACCACAAGGGCTTCACCCGCCAGTCTTATCTTACAAATCACCCATCTTCCTCTACTATCTACTAAATTGTTTTCAACTACTATATCTGCTCCTTTTCTAATCAAAACAGCCACCCCTTTTGTAACCAAATCATGAGATGTAAAAATGGCATTTGCAATCCACTTTTGAGTGCTGAATATCTCCTTACTTTCCTTTTGTGTTAAATGCGTCTCTTGCAGGATAATCACCTGAGCTGGTGACTCTTCTAAATATTTCAAAATTAATAATCTCCTCGATTTAACCCGGAGACCATTCACATTCCATGTAAGGAACCTTAGCTCCTTATTAGTGATCCTGCTCATCATGCACTACCCATATTTCCCTTCTACTTATATGACAGTAAGGCAACTCATGAGGAATATTTTTTTTTATTTTCTCCCTTGACCCCCTCCCTCCCCTCCCCACACAACCTTTTCCCTCCCCGGAAAACCCAACCATAACTCCCATGGCCTAGGCCAGTGGATGTCGCAGTGGTGATGTCTTTTGCTACTATTTTATATATACATAGTCAGTGTTCTACACTTATCCATCCTGAGTAACATCCAGAAAGGCGTCTACATCTTCAACTGTACGGAATGTATACATCTTGTTATTCCACATTACTTTTAAAAAAGCAGGAAATTTTAGCTGGGCAGTGGCTCCTATTTCTCTTAAAGGTATCAGTCGTTTTCCCAATTCCCATTGCCTATTTGCTGTGGCTGGGGACAAATCCGACCTAATATCCACTGTTATTCCGTCTATCATTATGGACTTTTTCTTAAGAGCAAGTGACAACATTTTTTCTTTTAGTGAGTATGTCGCAAAATTAATCAGAATTTTTCTTGGCTTAGCGCGATCTGGGTTCAACCTAAAGGGATCGCGATGTACTCGCTTAATATCTCGCATCAACATTTCTTCAGTTTCAACTAATGGTAATTCCTTCTTTAGTAGCTGTACTACAAAGCTCTTTATATCAGCACCCTCCTTTCCTTCTGGAAGTTTAAGAATTTTTAAATTATTGCGCCTTTGCATGTTTTCCAACCTTTCCACTCTTTCATCCAATTCTCTGTCCCTAGAATATAGCTTCTCTATCTCTTTGCGATTATCCAGCACTTTTCCTTGTACAACTTTCATCTCTGATTCCATCTCTCCTGTATGTATACTTAATTTGTCGATCTTATCTTCTAGTAATGTACATGTGGCACTTATACACTCCTGATTCCTTTTGGAGGCTTCAAACCCTTAGATGAATGTCTTGTTCCAATTTCCTTAATAACTCCATAACAGACACATCTGTCGTTGCAGATCTCTCTTGCTGTCGTGATCCAAATTCTTCTAATGGGATCAGCATTTTTCCACTAATCATAGTATCGTCTTGTCTTGTAAATATGTCCTCTCTCACATCATCTTCCAGCTCAGCAGAGACAACAGTTAAGCTTTCAGCTAATGAGTCTGGTAAAGGGGATTGAAATCCCTGCTCAATGGATGCCTCCGCATCCACACTAATAATTTCCCCTTTATCTACCTCCATCTCTGTTACAAGGACCTGGAAGGGGTTCGGTGTTAAAAGGGTTGACCAGTCCTGTTCCTGTTCCTCTTCTATAGAGCTCAGTGAATGATCAGCCAATTCAGCCAACTCAGCCCTCTCGCCAACCCTGGGTTGAGTTTGAGAGGTAGAATCAGGCTTCAAAACCAAAACTTTTGGGACTGGCTTAAAATATGAGTTAAGCGAAGGAGTTATGGGGGGCTTAAGACCAGCTTTTTCTTTTTTTGTCTCTTTTTTCTTTCTTTCCTCGTTGGGGAATCCTTAGTTTTGTAAGAAGCAGACTTGGAGATAGCCTCTTCTTTTGCCGCACCCTTTTTAGCGCCTTTCTGCAACTCTAACGGGTTAGAAATCAAAACGTCTTGAGTTTTATCTATTTTACTTAAACCCGCCAGACCGTCCTGTCCCTCCAGTCTGTTACTCCTCAATTGATATCTTGTTTTACTCCCTCCTTCCGGCCCTTTGCTTACTTGCTCAATTCCAGTGTTCCATCCGACCTCCTTAACTCGCTGACCAGCTTCCTCGCCAGCTTTTCTCCCCAGCAAGAAAGCGGGGGGGGCGGTAGTTAAAAGTTCCACTCCTCGTCCTCTGCCACTGCTTGTTGGCGTTCCAATTTTCGCCAGCACTCGGCGTCCCCTGCTGACTCCTTGAGCCGCTCTCTCCAAGCTCCCAGACGGCAAATGACGCGACTCCGCCCCCTCACTCTCGGCGGCTTGCAGAGCCAAGTTCTCCGCCATCCGCTGCGAGTCTCCAACAACCGGCCGACAAACGGCCTCCAGGATCGCTCGATAACTCGTTTTGAGAGCACAATAATCCTCGCATGCACCAAAGTATGTGCGCCCTCCGGAATTATAAACAACTGACTGTGAGTCTCACATCGACACCACCACTGCTCCGGACATCCGAGACCCGCTACCTAGCCGGCCGCCATGTTTTCCCTGAAAAAAAAAGACCGTGCACTATCCTTGCAGTACTCTAATCATCCAGTCCTCACCCATGTACTCATGCAATGGCCCAGGCACTAACCTTGCAGTGCTACATTCACCTGTGCAATACCTATGCAGTCTTCTAATCACCTAGACACTACTCATTCACTCCTTCAATTGCCCAGGTAATACCCATGTAGACTAGCAATCACCGTGTCACTACCCATGCACTCTTCCAATCACCCAGCCAGTACCATGTACTTATCCAATCACTCAGTCAATACCCAAACACTTATAAATTCACAATACACTCTCCTTGTAGTACTCTAATCATCCAGAAGGCACCCATGTACTCATGCAATGACCCAGGCACTAACCATGCCGTGCTACAATCATCTGTGCACTACCCATGCAGTCCTTTAATCACCTAGACACTTCTCATTCACTCCTTCAATTACCCAGGTAGAACCCATGTAGTCCAGCAATCACCCTGTCACTACCCATGCAGTCCTCCAATCACCCAGCTAGCACTTTGTACTTATCCAATCACTCCGCCAAAACCCAAGCAGTTATAAAATCACCATGCACTGTTCATGCAGCACTCTAATCATCCAGTCACTACCCATATACTCATGCAATGACCCAAGCACTAACACATGCACTGCAACAATCCCCTGAGCACTACTGATGCAGTCAAGCCATCTCCTTGTCACTACACATACACTCCTCCAATCACCTATCCAGCACCATGTACTTATCCAATCACTCTGCCCAAATCAAAGCACTTATACATTCCCCATGCACTCTCCTTGCAGTACTCTAATCATCCAGTCACTGCTCATGTACTCATGCAATGACCTAGGCATTAACACATGCAGTGGTACAATCACATGTGCACTGCCCATGCCGTTTTCCAATCTCCAAACCAGCACCATGTACTTATCCAATCACTCCGCCAAAACCCAAGGACTTATAAATTCACCACACACTAACTTTGAAAGTACTCTCTATATTGAGTCAGTACCCATATACTTATGCAATGACCCTGGTCCTAATACATGCACTGCTACAATCCCCTGTGCACTACTCATGCAGGCCTCTAACCACCTACACAGGTGGTTAGAGATTCACTCCTGCAATTACCCAGGTAGTACCCATGCAGTCCAGCCATCGCCCTGTCACTCCCCATGCACTCGTTCAATCACCCAGCCAGCACCATGTACTTATCCAATCACTCTGCCAAAATCCAAGCACTATTTAAAATCACCATTCACTCTCCTTGTAGCATTTTAATCATCCAATCACTACTCATGTACTCATGCAATGACCCAGGCATTAACTCATGGCAAATACAAAGGAGGTCATGCTAATCACAGAAGTACCCCAATGCATAGTGTTCCCACGTGTATGTAGGTGTTTTCACTGTATTCTAAGTGTCTTTTAGCATAGCACTGGTTCTAGGCCTAGTTAGTCAGAGTCAGTTACCAACAGTACCCGTCAGCAAAACGTTGGGGGCTCAGGAGGACATTCTGCTCCACTGTTGTTTCTTTATGCACATCGCATGCTTCTCCGTGCACTTTTCTTCATCTTTCTGTGCTTCTGTTGCCTCTTTCCAACTATACACAGACTTACCAACTGCACCTTTCTTTTATGTCTCAAACTTGAACGAAACAAACTAATATCAATTTAGCTTGTAGGGTACACTTTGTTCATACCTTTTTATTTCATTGTTTTTTAATTATTTTCATTTTCATCAATATCTAAGAAAAAACACTGTACGCTTTGACTCACAAATACAATAAAAATCCACATACATGGAATACAATTCCACAATACATATAAATACGATATGCAATTTATAATCAATTTTCATCAGCAAACATCAATTATTAGAGGTGTCATTTAATAACACAAATGACAAAGCTATGTCACGTTACACTAAATATTCCATCAACAACAAATCAATGTGGAAAAAGAAATTCAAAAAGCAAAAGGTTTCAAGAGACCACAAACAAATTCATTGGTCTACTAGACATTCAAAGTCAATCTCTTTTACATATGCCGACGCGTTTCAAACCCTATGACATCAATTTTCGGGTTCTCATCAGGGCTCTGTCTTTTTTGTTTTTCTGTGAAATATATATAAAAAACAGCTTTGTTTTAGTACTCTATCCTTCCTAATAGTTTTCCCATTTATTTGTTTATTGGCACTCAAATGTACCTGTTCTCCAGCTTTTGCCGGTCCACAGGGTCACTTAGTATTTAGTCATTCTCCAGTATGCTACCTACAATACAAGTGGGAACCATCATCACTATTTGTAGGGGCGGGTAGCTCAGTACCCGAGATGTCAAAGCCATTCTTAGACATACCTGCATGTGTCCTCAGATTAATGTGGACACTTCTTTCTACTCGTTTGGGCTCGCACCTTGGTCGATATCAATTTATGGCCGTACAATCCTGTAAGCCATAAAACATATTTTTAAACTCTTTTCGTCATCGTATTCCTTTCGCACTCACGCTAGAGAAGGCATACCTGGTTATTCTTTAAACGTGCACTCCACGCTCTTCCTCTAGTTTTTGAACCAATTTGGGTAGCTTCCTCCACGAGGGGCCATTGTATTTTTAGATTCCTATGCACAAAAATAGATTTTTTTTTTAAAACGGGTCTAATTTCCAAAGTATTTCTAGTGAGTTCTTTAATCAATTCATGCATCTTACCAGTTCATTCGGCAGACCGTGGACCACTGATTCAGTCTCTGGGTACGGCGGCCATCTTTTAGTGTGCGTTTATAATGTCTCAGGTTTCGTGTAAAACGTGGCGGCC
Organism: Lissotriton vulgaris; assembly: GCF_964263255.1. Classification (NCBI taxonomy): domain Eukaryota; kingdom Metazoa; phylum Chordata; class Amphibia; order Caudata; family Salamandridae; genus Lissotriton; species Lissotriton vulgaris. The sequence continues at coordinate 1,053,816,000 of NC_141687.1, forward strand.
ATCTTAGAATGTGATCCGCCAGCATGATTCATACAAGGGAACGCATTCATGCCATCAGTTGGGGCAGTTTTGCACTTATAATCTTGATATTTCAGACAGAGCATTGAGCCCAGTCAATGCGCTGTCAAACTTCAAAATTAGATACGCTTCCTTCTTTAATAGTGTTTTTTCTACATCGGCAGGACTTTGTTGTTGGTTGATTGTGAACAATACTGACCATCTAAAGTCATTTTCCCCATGTTGTTTATCTATGAAATGATCGACCATCGGTGCAGATAGAACTTTATTTTTAATGCATGATCGATGCTGGGTTATTCGTGTGTTTACTTGCTGATTGGTTTTACCAATTTAGAGTTTTGGACACGGGCACCTGATTATGTACACGACATTGCGTGTCCGACAATTTGAGAACCCAACATGTTTCCATTTTACATTATTGAGTTGGAATTCTTTGCCCTCAATCGTGCTCGCACTAGAAACACAATTTCTGCACTTATGGTGCCCTTCGTTGGGTTTCATACCCCATTGTGACAACAGGTCACTCTTCATTTTGGGCAAGGCTATGTCGGCTCGCACAACTTTTTGGCCGATGTTCCTATTTTTCCTGTACGCGAAAAGTGGACGAGGAAATGGGCAATCTAAATTTTCTAGGAGATGCCAGTTTTTTAGTATACCATCTGTCTCAACTGATGGGTGTCTGGGCCAAAAGTGGTCCCACAGACAAGTCGGTCCAGTCCGTCCTTTTCTTTTTTCTCCAATAAACACTCTCGGGCGTATAACGCGCCCTCTTGTAGGAGTGTTTGAGCAGTTTTTTTGGGTATCCTCTGAATTTCATTTCGCTACAGAACCTCTGTGCGTGCTGTTCAAAGTACGCCATTTCTGTACAGTTTCTCCTTATTCGGAGTAGTTGGCCATATGGCAAATTAGCCTTTAAATTTCTTGGGTGCGCGCTTCGGTGGTGCAGAATTGTATTTCTGTCAGTCTTTTTCTTAAATAAGGAAGATTTTAAAAGCCCGTCTGTACATGTAATTTCAACGTCCAAAATTGTCATTTTGGCACAGCTAGATTCAATGGAGAATTTGATGTCTTGATGTTTCGCATTTAACCACATGTGGAACTCAATCAGTTTGGTGTGGCTCCCCTGCCACAGGAGCCACACGTCATCTATGTAGCGGTACCACTGTTTTATGTGTCCTTTATATGGGTTATTGTTATCAACAAATCTTCTTTCGTACTCTGCCATATACAACACTGCCATTTATGGGGCATAAGGGCATCCCATCGCAGTTCCCTTTATTTGCTTAAAGAACTGGTTGTTAAATCTGAAGTAATTCTTTTTTAGGGCCACTTCCGCTAACTTAAGGATAAATGTGGTGGGGACCCTGTGTGGTCTCTATCGGGCTTCTAAGTAGATCTCCATCACCTCTAGTGCTTCATCCTGAGGTATCTGGGTATACAAGGATGTCACGTCCATTGTTACCAAAAGTTGGAAATTTGGGTCAAACTCAGTTTTCTCGACTTTCAGTAAGAAGTCGGTAGTGTCTCTTAGATATGATTTTTCTGTACTGATAAAAGGTTTTAGAAAAAAATCCACATATTTTGCAATTGGCTCCAAGCAAGAGTCGCACCCAGAGACGATGGGCCGCCCTGATGGATCACTCAAATTTTTGTGGATTTTTGGGAGGAAATATAAAATTGGAGGAGTTCTGGGGAATTTTTTAACCAAGTACTCACTTTCTTTAGGGCCCACGAACCCTTCTTCTCTCCCTAGCTTGATGATTTCAGCTATTGTCCCTTGTATTTCTTTAATTGAATCTTCCTTTAATTTCCTATACCAAACCTGATTTTCAATTTGAGAAAGTGCCTCATCTATATATTTGTCCCTAGGCCACAGCACTACCGCACTGCCTTTATCGGCCTGTTTTACCACAATTGTGGAGTCATCTTTAAGATTTTTCAGCGCAGCTCTTTGGCCTTTACTGATATTCTGTTGTACATACTTTTTGCTCTTTTCTAGTTTGTTTATCGATGACAGCATTATTTGTTCGAAGGCGTAGACCTGTTTGGGAATGCTCTGGTTAGGTACAAAGCTTGATCTATTTCATCGACCCATTGTTTCATTGTCCGGGCTTGGTGGTTGATTAGAAAAAAAAACCTTCAATCTTATCTTTTGACAAAACTCGATCATTTCAAGTTTGGTTTTTGTAAAGTCGGTATAATGGCTGAGGACAAATTTGAGTCCAAGATTTAGTACAGACTCCTCGTCTTTCGTCAATGTCTTAGGGGATATTTTTACTACAGTGGTTGGGCTCTCTACGATTTGTAAAAGTTCTTTTTTGTTCGCATCTCCCATTGCGGCTTGAACCTTGCTTTTGGTTGTGAACCTTTCTCTAAAAAACAGACCTGTTTTTTGTTTGTGTTACCTCGTGTGTCTGATCCAGATGAATCAGACGATGAAGTCTCGGAGAAAGTTTTAAATCTCTGTCGAGATCTACCCTGGTAATTGTACAGGGCCCCCCTCGAGTCTGGCTGCGTATAATATTCGTCCTTTAGGAAAGGGTATGCCTTTTCAAGTGTGAATGACTTGGAATCTCTTTCGTATTGTGCAGTTTTATTATTGATGGTGATGTCTTTAAATGATAGAATCTCTTTCTCAATTTTCTCTAAGAGAGCTTTAGCATCTGGGACTACCTCGCTGTTCTTAATTTCTTGAAGTTCTTTAACACAGAGTCTTTGTGCTATTTCTATTGTGTGTACCATTAAATAAATTACGGCTACACTTTGTATTTATACAGCTAAATCCCTTTCTGTATTCTACATCCTCTGTGAATATGACTGGTACATTTTTGACTTGGAGCCCCCAGGGGATCGTACCTCCTACTAAATGATTTAGGAGGAAGTGCCCATGGAGCTCAGTCCTAATGTGTTTCTTACTCAGTCTAACCAGTTTATCTGACTTGTTTTGCTGTTGGGCAGAAGTGCTTAATAAAACATTTGCAAATGGGGAAGAGGCTATTAGGTTCTGTTGCCTCTTTCTGCCTTTGTCTTGCTTCTTTCTGTGCTTTTCTTTCTCTTTCTTCACATGTCCTACCTTTGTAGGCATAGGTAGAAATTAGCATTTAAAAAACCTTTGAAATTCACAGAAAAAAACATAGATTTCAGGGACGTTATAGTTAGAAATTAGCATTTAAAAAACCTTTGAAATTCACTGCAAAAAACATAGGTTTCAGAGATGTTATAGTTAAAAATTAGCATTTAAAAAACCTTAAAAATTCACAGAAAAAAACCCACAGGTTTCAGGGGCGTTATAGTTAGTTGGACATTTCACTCGTTCATAACCAGAGAAATTCAGCAGTTATAGTTAGTTCAGCTAACTATAACTCGCGCCCCACAATGCACTGCTGATGACGTCACATATTACATCATTCATGACATGGTCAGTGACACCCCAGTAGGGGGTTGAATCAGTATCACAACATGAAAAAAGAGAAATCAATTACTTTTGGCCCCGTGCTTCTGAACCTCATTTAGCCATAATGTTTACATCCACTAACCCTGGTCCTGATACCATCTGCATTCATAAGCATATTCCATTTCTAGAAATACTTTTAAGGCCATATGCAATATGAATTTATGGATATGAGTTATTTATTTCATTAATTAATCTAATCAAGTGCATTAGCACGTAACACATGTACAAATGTACTGTTGTACTTAAAATAAAAAAAAATATGTTGAACAGCAATATAGAGCACACAGCACTTTACTATTTGTATTTATTTTATATCTCCTTTTTTCATTTATAGGGCATCACTACACTCATTAATTATATTTTAGTATGTGCACTTTTGCAGACATCTTGAAATTTAGACTCATTAGGACTGGCAGTTATATTAGGCATTTAAGCATTTATTATACGGACATACCGTCCTTGCAGAGTCTGGGCAACATTAATATAATTGAGCTATACAGGGATCTGTATGGACAATAAGAGTATCATGTATTTACACTCAAATAATGTCCTTTTGCACTGTAAATGTATATATATATATATATATATATATATATATATATATATATTCACTGAAAAAACCATAGGTTAGAGACCATATATAGTTAGCTGGACATTTTATTGACATAAAACCAATGAAATTCCATATATAGTTAGTTGCACTAACTATATATCGCGCACCCGCAATCCACTGCTGATGATGTCACATATTACATCATTCATGACATGGTCAGTGACATCACTGATGACATCACTGATGACATCTCAAATGACATCACTGATGACATCACTGATGACATCTCAAATGACATCACTGATGACATCATCTAGTGTCTGTGTGTTTTTGTAAAGTTTAATTATGTTTTACATATTGAAGAATGAGTGGATGTATGGAAGACTGAGTGTGTGTGTGGCTGGCTGGGAGGTGTGTGACTCTGTGCATATCAATGTGTACTTGTATCAGTGATTGTATAAGAGAGTAAGTATGTGTTAGTATATGTGTGAAAAGTATGGTGTTCTGTGTTTAACTGTATAGATGAGGAAATCGAAGTGTGATTGATTCTTCACAGGACTGACTAGGTGTATGAGTGCATATGATAGTCTTGTAATAATGAGTGACTGTATGTATGAGTGATTGTATGGGTGAATGAGGGAATGTGTGTGTAGACGTAGGAATCAGTGAGTGCGTATGTATTAACTGGTATTGGTGTGTCATGATGTCATCAGTGATGTCATTTGAGATGTCATCAGTGATGTCATTTGAGATGTCATCAGTGATGTCATCAGTGATGTCACTGAAGTATGGTGTTCTGTGTTTAACTGTATAGATGAGGAAATGGAAGTGTGATTGATTCTTTACAGGACTGACTAGATGTGTGAGTAACTCCATGGATGAGTGGCAGTGTGTGAGTGTCTGCATAGGTGTATGAGTGCATATGATAGTGTTGTAATAATGAGCGACTGTATGTATGAGTGATTGTATGGGTGAATGAGTGAATGTGTGTGTAGACGTAGGAATCAGTGAGTGCGTAAGTAGTAACTGGTATTGGTGTGTCATGATGTCATCAGTGATGTCATTTGAGATGTCATCAGTGATGTCATCAGTGATGTCATTTGAGATGTCATCAGTGATGTCATCAGTGATGTCACTGACCATGTCATGAATGATGTAATATGTGACATCATCAGCAGTGGATTGCGGGTGCGCGATATATAGTTAGTGCAACTAACTATATATGGAATTTCATTGGTTTTATGTCAATAAAATGTCCAGCTAACTATATATGGTCTCTAACCTATGGTTTTTTCAGTGAATTTTCAAGGTTTTGTAAATGCAAATTCCTAACTATATATGGTCTATAACCTATGGTTTTTTCAGTGAATTTCATTGGTTTTTTAAAAGCTAATATCTATAGCTGTAAAATATATTCTTTATTACGTGACGTATCACGTAGCCACGTGAGACGCCTCATGACCCGGCGCATAACCGTGACGTATCGGCTCTGCAGCGCAAACAAAACCCGTAACGTAAGCGTGCCGGAGCACGCTTACAGATATATATATTTTTTTTAAACTTAATTAGACAAAATCCACACGTGCACATATCTTGAGGCCTTGCAAAGGCACATCAAACAAACAGTCCCTACAATTTTGTCAAGTTTGCTGGAAATCTATTCCCTTAATTTTTTTTTTACTGTTTCTCTTGGTTTTCCCCTTGTTACGCTTACCGGGACGCTACCCGGTACGCGAACCGGACGCTCCAAAAACACAAGATGGCGGACTCCCGTTACGCTGCCGGTTAGCTGCCCGGTTTGCGTACCGGGAAGCGCCTCTACCGCGAAAAATCGCGGGGGACTTTAATATCCCCCTCATCAATCCTAGGGGGTCAGGAGGGGTTTACCTTGCCCCCTTTCCTTAATTTCCCCCTTCGTTTTTCACCACATCTTGTCTCTCGAACCTACCGAGAGACAAGATGGCGGCCGCTCCGGACTGTTTAGAATGTTGACAGACACCGGAGAGCCAATCAGCTTCGCTTCGCGAAGTTCCGTTACGCGTCAGATACGCAAACCGGGGCGCTAACCGGAGCGCTGTCACAGATATATATATTTTTTTAAACGTTAATTTCTCAAAATCCACTGGAGCACATATATTGAGACATAGCAAAGGCACGTCGGGTAAACCATATCTACAATTTTGCCAAGTTTCATGTAAATCTATTCAGCCGTTCGAGCTAAAAGTGAATCCAACCGCCCTATGGAAAAATAAATGGGAAAAACGTGTTTTGGGACCCCCCTTGTTTCTCGGCCCCCCCCTTGACGAAACCCCCCCAAATTTTCAGGGGCTGCTCAGAAACGAAATGTGCCATTTTCCTGAAAATTTCAGCCAATTCCGTCCACAAACGCCAAAGTTATTAGACATAGAATTTTCAGAAATCCCATAGAGAAAAAATCCTAACTATATATACCCACTGGCTATCGCCAGTAGGTAATATACATATATAAACATATATAATCTGCATATCTATATAAATATAAATGCATGCATACATATACACATATGCATACATATGCATGTTATTTACATGAAAGTTTTAAAAACACTATTAAAAGCAAAGCTAAAAAGCCACCTCATTACAAACAGAATGGCTGTAACTTAAACGAGGGCGAGATCTATTGCATTTTCAATGCTTGTTTACTTTGGTTCTATCAAGAAGGCATTCAGATGTTTCACACATTTGCCATAAATTCTGAATGTTAGCACTCTAGTTGCTCATTAGATCACTGTAGTAAAGCTAGTGCTCACCAGGGAAGTCTGCTGCTAATCATGGTTTGAAGCCATTTTCCCGCATTTTTTATCCCGCAGACTTTCAGTCCGCATACCATTATCCCGCAAGGTCATTGACCTCGCATACCATTATCCAGCATTTTTTCAAAACGCATGTGCATTTATCGCGCATGCCTTTACAAAGAATTACGTTTTAAAGGCATGTATGGTAAATGCATTTGCGTTGTGAAAACCACGATGACGAGAGAGGTTAGTGGGTTTGTGTTAATTTTTTCGTGGGTTAGTGATTGTGTAGTGTAGTGTAGTGTTGTGTAGTGTAGTGTTGTGTTAGTGTAGTGTAGAGTTGTGGTGGTTGTTTAGTGTAGGGTCATGCTGGGGGTAGTGCTTTAGGGTTTAGGGTTGTGTTGTAGTGTTTGCGTAGTGTAGGGTCATGCTGAGGGTAGTGTTTTAGGGTTTAGGGTAGTGTTGTAGTGTTTGCGTAGTGTAGGGTCATGCTGGGGGTAGTGTTTTAGGGTTTAGGGTTGTGTTGTAGTGTTTGCGTAGTGTAGGGTCATGCTGGGGATAGTGTTTTAGGGTTTAGGGTAGTGTTGTAGTGTTTGCGTAGTGTAGGGTCATGCTGGGCATAGTGTTTTAGGGTTTAGGATAGTGTTGTAGTGTTTGCGTAGTGTAGGGTCATGCTGGGGGTAGTGTTTTAGGGTTTTGGGTAGTGTTGTAGTGTTTGCGTAGTGTAGGGTCATGCTGAGGTGTAGTATTTTAGGGTTTAGGGTAGTGTTGTAGTGTTTGTGTAATGTAGGGTCATGCTGGGGGTAGTGTTTTAGGGTTTTGGGTAGTGTTGTAGTGTTTGCGTAGTGTAGGGTCATGCTGGGGGTAGTGTTTTAGGGTTTTGGGTAGTGTTGTAGTGTTTGCGTAGTGTAGGGTCATGCTGGGGTGTAGTGTTTTAGGGTTTTGGGTAGTGTTGTAGTGTTTGCGTAGTGTAGGGTCATGCTGGGGTGTAGTGTTTTAGGGTTTTGGGTAGTGTTGTAGTGTTTGCGTAGTGAAGGGTCATGCTGGGGCTAGTGTTTTAGGGTTTTGGGTAGTGTTGTAGTGTTTGTGTAGTGTAGGGTCATGCTGGGGGTAGTGTTTTAGGGTTTTGGGTAGTGTTGTAGTGTTTGCGTAGTGTAGGGTCTTGCTGGGGGGTAGTGTTTTAGGGTTTTGGGTAGTGTTGTAGTGTTTGCGTAGTGTAGGGTCATGCTGGGGGTAGTGTTTTAGGGTTTTGGGTAGTGTTGTAGTGTTTGCGTAGTGTAGGGTCATGCTGGGGGAAGTGTTTTAGGGTTTAGGGTAGTGTTGTAGTGTTTGCGTAGTGTAGGGTCATGCTGGGGGTAGTGTTTTAGGGTTTAGGGTAGTGTTGTAGTGTTTGCGTAGTGTAGGGTCATGCTGGGGGTAGTGTTTTAGGGTTTAGGGTAGTGTTGTAGTGTTTGCGTAGTGTAGGGTCATGCTGGGGGTAGTGTTTTAGGGTTTAGGGTAGTGTTGTAGTGTTTGCGTAGTGTAGGGTCATGCTGGGGGTAGTGTTTTAGGGTTTAGGGTAGTGTTGCAGTGTTTGCGTAGTGTAGGGTCATGCTGGGGTGTAGTGTTTTAGTGTTTTGGGTAGTGTTGTAGTGTTTGCGTAGTGTAGGGTCATGCTGGGGGTAGTGTTTTAGGGTTTAGGGTAGTGTTGTAGTGTTTGCGTAGTGTAGGGTCATGCTGGGGTGTAGTGTTTTAGGGTTTAGGGTAGTGTTGTAGTGTTTGCGTAGTGTAGGGTCATGCTGGGGGTAGTGTTTTAGGGTTTAGGGTAGTGTTGTAGTGTTTGCGTAGTGTAGGGTCATGCTGGGGGTAGTGTTTTAGGGTTTAGGGTTGTGTTGTAGTGTTTGCGTAGTGTAGGGTCATGCTGGGGGTAGTGTTTTAGGGTTTAGGGTTGTGTTGTAGTGTTTGTGTAGTGTAGGGTCATGCTGGGGGTAGTGTTCTAGGGTTTAGGGTAGTGTTGTAGTGTTTGCGTAGTGTAGGGTCATGCTGGGGTGTAGTGTTTTAGGGTTTTGGGTAGTGTTGTAGTGTTTGTGTAGTGTAGGGTCATGCTGGGGGTAGTGTTTTAGGGTTTAGGGTAGTGTTGTACTGTTTGTGTAGTGTAGGGTCATGCTGGGGGTAGTGTTTTAGGGTTTGGGTAGTTTAGTTGTTTAGTGTATGCTAAAGGCATATTCGTTCTAAAAGTTTTCGTTATTTTAATTTGCGGCCTAATAGTACATGCGGGATTTTTTTTGCGGACTGATGGTATGCGGGATTTCGTCATATATTCGCTAATCATACTTTCTATGGCAAAATGAACCCCCTCATTTTGTTCCTTTTTAAATTAAATGTTTTAAGAGTTACCACTTTATTCCAATCAAGATGGCTTCAGGTGTGCCATACCTTTGTAATAAGTAGGACTGTTAGCACTCTAGTTGTTCTTTAGAACACTCTGGGACATTCTGTCATTGGGCTATAGTTGGGCTACATCTGGCTGATATTTGGGCTACATTTGTTTTTTTTGTCTCTGGTGGCCATCTTTGGGCTACATTGGGCTACATTGGGCTACATTGGGCTACATTTGGGCTCCAACATATATATAGCCCAATGTAGCCCAATATATATTTTTCAAAGTTAATTTTCATAAAAACCACTGGAGCCTATATCTTGAGACATAGCAAAGGCACATCGGGCTACCAGTCCCTACAATTTTGCCAAGTTTGGTGTAAATCCAGTCAGCCGTTCAGGCTAAAAGTGAGGCCAACCGCCCTATGGAAAATTGCATGGGAAAAACACGTTTTGGGACCCCCCTTTTTTCTCAGCCCCCCCTTGACGAAACCCCCCCAAATTTTCAGGGGCTGCTCAGAAACAAAATGTTCCATTTTCCTGAAAATTTCAGCCAATTCTGTCCTCAAACGCCAAAGTTATTCGACATAGAATTTTCAAAAATCCCATAGGAAAAAAATCCTAACTATATATACCTACTGGCTATCGCCAGTAGGTAATATATATATATATATATATATATATATATATATATATATATATATATATATATATATATATATATATATATATATTACCTACTGGCGGTCGCCAGTAGGTATATATAGTTAGGATTTTTTCCCTATGGGATTTTTGAAAATTCTATGTCTAATAACTTTGGCGTTTGTGGACAGAATTGGCTGAAATTTTCAGGAAAATGGCACATTTTGTTTCTGAGCAGCCCCTGAAAATTTGGGGGGTGTTCATCAAGGGGGGGGGCGAGAAAAAAGGGGGGTCCCAAAACACGTTTTTCCCATGTTAATTTCCATAGGGCGGTTGGCCTCACTTTTAGCTCGAACGGCTGAATGGATTTGCATGAAACTTGGCAAAATTGTAGGGACTGTTAGCCCAATGTGCCTTTGCTAGGTCTCAATATATGTGCTCCAGTGGATTTTGAGAAATTAACGTTCAAAAAAATATATATATCTGTGACAGCGCTCCGGGTAGCGCTCCGGTTCGAGTACTTTTCGCGTAACGGAACTCTGCAAAGCGAACCTGATTGGCTCTCCGGTGTATGTCAATATTCTAAACAGTCCGGAGCGGCCGCCATCTTGTCTCTCGGTAGGATCGAGAGACAAGAGGAGGCCAAAACGAAGGGGGAAATGACCATAAGGGGGCATAGTAGATCCTCCCTGACCCCCTAGGTTTGATGTGGAGGCTTTAAAAGGGCCCCGCGGGGCAACATTTTTTTTTTTTTTTTTTCGTTGCGTGGGAAGCTCCCGGTTCGCGAACCGGGAAGCGGCCTGGGGAGTGTTCTATGAGGAAAAAAGAATGATAGACTTTTAAAATATTGTATGTTAATTGATTGTTTGTTTTGTTGATTTTTTTTATTTACTATGCAACACGCAACGCCACTCACACACGCAACGCCACTCACACATGCAACGCCACTCACACACACAATGCCACTCACACACACAACACCACTCACACACGCAACTCATTCACGCAACGCCACTAATCCACGCAACGCCACTCATCCAAGCAATTCCAATCATCCACGCAACGCCACTCATCCACGCAACGCCACTCATCCATTTGCAAAACCAAAAGGACAAACTCTTCTATTGTGAGACCTATTGCATTTTCAATGCTTGATTCTTTCACTTCCTTATCTATTTTGTTTTCCACAATTATATCGTCTTCCATCTTTTCTTCGGTAAATAAATCTATTAAACAGCATCTCTGGTTTAGTCCCTATAGCTGTCTTTCTTTTAACATTACTCTCTGTTTACTTCCTTTGTACTTACTCCTTTTTTTTAAAAAAAAAATTTTTGCGGTTAGCTCCCGGTTCGCGTACCGGCGAGCGAACCGGAAAGTGAACTAAAAAAAAACAGCTTGCCAGAGTGTTACACTTTCTAGCAATTTTTGTATAAAGGGGAGGTAGTTCTGAAAAGAACTTTTTTTTAATGTTTTTGTTGTTTTATATTTTTTTTTCTTTTTTGAACATTATTTGTTTTTTGTATTTTTGGAACAATTTTATGTTTTTTTTTGTTTTTTTGAAAGGGAGAGAACAAAAAACAGGCATTGAAAAGGGCTCAACAGGAGCAAAAAAAAAGAAATTATTTCTTGGCGCGTTTAGGGCATTGGTGTTTTTCAAATGCTAAATTAATTAACTTAATACTCATGTTGACACATGAAAATAAGGCGCCGCAATATAAGAAAACGATCTTCATATGCACAAAATTTTTCTGGATGCTTGGCACTGTTTCTTGTGCCTCTGGAACCGACAGAGATATATCTGCTGATGTCCTGGCCACAGAAGTTGGAGGGTTGTCTTGAAGATCACGCATCTCTGCCCGGCTATAATTTAGCGGATGCCACCTCTGCATGTGACGGTGCATAGTGTGGTTCCCATAACTATACTTTTTTTCTGTGCCTCTTGATAACTCATCCTTGCAAATTTTGCACGTCACATAGCGTGCATTTACTTTTTTCTGTCCTGATGGAAACGAAAAGAACTGCCAAATAAAACTATTCTTATAATGAGATACCCGGGGCAACTCTTACTCTGTAACACGCAACGCCACTCACACACGCAACGCCACTCACACATGCAACGCCACTCACACACACAATGCCACTCACACACACAACACCACTCACACACGCAACTCATTCACGCAATGCCACTAATCCACGCAACGCCACTCATCTACGCAATGCCAATCATCCACGCAACGCCACTCATCCACGCAACGCCACTCATCCATTTGCAAAACCAAAAGGACAAACTCTTCTATTGTGAGACCTATTGCATTTTCAATGCTTGATTCTTTCACTTCCTTATCTATTTTGTTTTCCACAATTATATCGTCTTCCATCTTTTCTTCGGTAAATAAATCTATTAAACAGCATCTCTGGTTTAGTCCCTATAGCTGTCTTTCTTTTAACATTACTTTCTGTTTACTTCCTTTGTGCTTACTCCTTTTTTAAAAAAAAAAAATTTTGCGGTTAGCTCCCGGTTCGCGTACCGGCGAGCGAACCGGAAAGCGAACTAAAAAAAAACAGCTTGCCAGAGTGTTACACTTTCTAGCAATTTTTGTATAAAGGGGAGGTAGTTCTGAAAAGAACTTTTTTTTATGTTTTTGTTGTTTTATATATTTTTTTTTCTTTTTTGAACATTATTATTTTTTTTTGTATTTTTGGAACAATTTTATGGTTTTTTTTGTTTTTTTGAAAGGGAGAGAACAAAAAACAGGCATTGAAAAGGGCTCGACAGGAGCAAAAAAATATATATATATTTATATATATATATATATATATTTATTTAAATATGTACAATGCAGAGTGGTTTTGTTTCCAGTTTAATACCAGTATGTTGTCTATGTCTAGTCTATGCATATTGAGCCCTAGCACTTTTAAAACAACAATCACAGTTTGAGCCGTGTCATGTGATCAAGGCCATGGGACGGGCGAAATGCATCATGGCGGACTAGCTTGGTGGCAAATAAAAAATTCTGAAGCACGGATTTGGGTCTATGTTTGTGTTTATTCACGGAAAAGAAAGCGTAACGAGGAAAACACAATATTATATATATATGTGTGTGCACATACATATATACATATATACACATACATCCACAAAGTGATCCTTCTATCAGCGTGCTCTAACAGTGGGTGCTTGGCGTAGGAGCCGGATCCTGGCTCCGAATTTCAATTTTGCGGGCAAAAATGCACAGCACTCCAGAGTGGAAGTCTTAAACTCGTTTATTCGCAAAACTAACCCAACCAAAGCGTTTCAGCCTACTCGGCTTTGCTCACGGTTAGTGAGTTTTCTATTTCCACACTATTTAAGCCTAGTCAACCATTATGGGGCAATCTGGGCATTGTAGTGATTTGCTAGTTTGATACTCAAAATAATATTGAAAAGAAAGAATTATATTTACATTCACTTTCCTTTCATGGAGGTTATTTTCAAACATTACGTTTTCGCAATTCTGCTAACATTATTTTATGCTTTGCATGATTATCGTTTTCAGTAAAGTCAATTCATTTGGCATTTTTGTCCATTGTAAAGTCGATACATTTGACATTTTTGTCCATTGTAACCGAGTTACAATTTTTGACACAAGTATACTCATGAGTACTAAAAGACTAGAGCTCCAATGATAACAAAAAATATGATTTTATGAAGAAGGGAAATAAAACATCCAGTGCCAGCCTGTGCTCGAGGTTGATTTAAAGGCCAGTTGTTCCCAGTGTCAGTTCACTCAAGGTACTGTAGGATGGGTACTATCATGACGTGCCTATTGGTATATAAATTATTGCTTCCCTGTGTGTTTATTATTGAAGCTGTTGGGAAACAAATGCCACCGCTTTGAAACGCCTGCCTTTCTATCCCAGAGACGGCTGAGAGCCTGCAATTCTCTGCGATAACATCTCCACAGAATTTTTGAGATTCTTAAGTGAATATATTCATTGCAGGAACATAATGTGCTGTGCAGGCGGTAGAGAATAATTACACATTTTTGAACTAAATATGGGTCATGAAAAATATGGCCTAGCCTTATTTTTGAAGTACTTGTATGAAGGTTACGTGACAACCATAAAAGAATCGAATACAATGAGATGAATGACAAACAAAGCAGAACGCCCCCTGCCATTAACTTAAAAAAATGTTCTAACCTTAAACAATGATAAAGTGTTCTTCTGAGAATGCAAGAGCACCCATTGACTTCTTTCAAAATAGGATGCATTTTCTAGCTCACAGGTGATAGCTCTATTTAATCGGGCTGCATTCCTTACTTGCTGTATTCAGTATTTGTTAAAAAAGAAATTACATCAATTATCCATAATATTCACAACATCTTCAATAAAAATAACACAATGAGTGTTGCTTCCCTAGAATGTGGGACCTGCATGTTATGTGTAAATATCAAGGACCCCCTGAGAGGATGAGTACTACAAGTCCTAGGTCAGGGATTAATAGCATGAAAAGTAACAACCAAGGCACTTAAACCACAGACTTTTTTTGTTTCAATAAAATAAATATAAAAAGAAATGATGTGAGTAGGTCTAAATTCAGTTTTTATTGCTTACCAAGTTAAAGGAATCAATCACAAACAAATACGTAATTGAAGTCATGAAGTTAAAAGAAAATATTTCTCATTGCATAATAAATAATAAATCCACAATAAACATTCAATACACAATTAAAAATACATATAGAGTCGCATTTTAATTTAGACCTACTCACATCATTTCTTTTTATATTTATTTTATTGAAACAAAAAAAGTCTGTGGTTTAAGGACCTGCATGTTATCCCACTTCAACTGACAACCTCACTGAAAGCTGATTACAGGCTAATTCCACAGCAAAGGTGATGCATGTGTATTTATATCGACAAAATATACATTTTGGGTCATATTTACAACAAAGTAACGCAGCACGGTGCTGCAAGCCATTTGGTTGCCCTGCGCTGCGTTACTTTCGGAGCACTGGGCTACATCATATTTACAACAATATGACGTACCCCTGAGCTGTCCCCTGTGCTGGCGCACAATTGGTTGCCATGCGCCAACACAGGCACCCTTGCACTATCGTGCAAGAGTGCCTGTGTTGCGGTGATGATTGTTTTCATGCAGGAAGAGACACATTCCAGCACAAAAAGTGCAGCACTCATAGAAAGAGTAAAAAACTAGAACAAATTAAAAGTATTGATCCTTGTTGCGCCTGCTTACGCCTCCCCTGTGGAGGCATAGGATTTTGGCGTATTCCCAGGTTTACAAAACGTTGTGGGCTTTATTGATGAGGGTTTGGCTTAGGGCAGCACTGCAAGGAATCTTGCTATGCTACCCTACTTTAAAACAAAAGGGCAGGAATGCATCATATCTATGTGATATGGAGCATAGCTGCCCTTTTACCCAGCGCTGGTGCACAATGGGCTGCCATGCACCATAACAGGCACCCTTGCACCATGGTGCAAGGGCGCCTGCGTTGCGAGGCTGATTGATTTTGTACAGGAAGGCACATCTTCCTGCACAAAATCAATCAATTCAGGCAAGTTCCTCTCTCTATGTGTGCTGCATTCTGCAGCACACATAGAAAAGTAAAAAATTAGTAGAAATTGAAACTGTGCTTCCCTAATGCCACCCCTGGGATGGCGTTAGCATCTGACACATTCCCAGCTTTACGATTTCTCTCAAATCTGGGAATGCTTCAGATTCAATGGGTGTCACGTGGGAACACCCACAGCAAAACCCGTAGAACACCTGCCTGAAAGGGGCGCATAGATACAAGGCCATTAAAAGCCATGTCAAATGGCTTTATGGAATGAATGGAATGGAATGAGGATTTGTAAAGCGCGATGGCTACCCAGGGGCGTCCCAGCGCAGTAGAAAAAGAATGAGTTGTGACGGAGGGTTGGGGGGAGATGCTGAGTGAAGAGTTAATTTGAAGTTTTACTGAAAAGCCAGGTTTTTAACAGTTTGCGGAAAGTGAGAAGGTTGGGTTCAGATCTGATGTGGAGGGGAAGGGAGTTCCACATCTTGGCTAGGTTATAAGAGAGCATGCGGCCTCCACATCTGGCCTTCCTGATGCGTGGCCATGTAAATATGCTGGGGCACATTGCGCCACTGAAACATCAAAAAAGTGATGCTCTGGAGCCTCAAGGGGCCTCATAAATCAGGCCCTGTAAATCTGGGAATGTGGAAAAACCCATGGATGTTGCGTGGGACCACCCACAGTAACACTCAGGGAATGCCCCTTTCACACAACGTGCTGCGTGAAAATGGGCCATATTTACAAGGAGCCAAAAAGCCACGCACAGTGGCTTTACGTATCCTTAAAAATATGGAGCTCCACACTGCACCACCGGTGCATCACAAACAGTGATATACGGGCTGCGCAAGGTGCTTGTAAATATACCCCTTTATATTTTTGGGTGAATGACTAATATTATTAGCTTGTCACATTGTCAATTTTTCAGCATTGTTAAATTGCATTTTATTTGCTCTGTCAATCCTTAAATATTGACACACATTTGTTTATAGGAAGGCCACAGAAATTCCTGTTAGACATCACCTAATGTTCTGAAAAATAAAGCTCAGCAAATTCATCCTTTGGAGGTAGAAGTGGAATAGAAGGCAGGAGGAAATAAGAGGCAGATTGAAAGATATAGTACTGCTAACCAGTAATTCATTAGAGAAAAACTCAAACAGTGACGCTTGATGTACACTATAATATTCAAAGGCTTCAGGTAGTAAGAAACTTGGGCCCTTATTTACAAGACAGTATGCATCACTTCTGCAACAAAGCAATGCATCAAAATGAATTGCTCCTCTGCACATCATCGCAAAATGCCATGGATAGGCCAAATTTACAGTTTGGTGAACCATAGTGTAATGCAGGAGTCTGTGTCCCCAAAAATGATGGCGGTGCTGCAAAAGTACCATAAGGAAAACTGGCACATCTTTTGGAAAAGTGACGGAAGGCTACCTTGCATCACGTAACACGTGGCTGATCACCTGAGCGTCAGTTTGCACTGTGTCAAGCCAAAAACAAACAAAACAGACACATACCATTAAAAAACATTTGGGAGAATACACTTAAGGCAGCAATGGATTAGGGAGCACACAGCAGCATTCAGGACAACCAACCTCAGTTTCAGCCAGGATGCCCAGCCAGGCTCCCAGTGGAAGAGAAAGAGGAAGTCAGAAAAGGAAAGGAGTATGAGATACTGATCACCATCAACAGCTGTTTGTCACCTCAAAGTTGCCACTATGGAAGAAATAGGCCATTAGGCAGTCCATTTTGGAGAAAATGAAAAGTGTGGGTCAAGCCAAGAGTACAGTTACCCACTGTAAGAAGAAGTGGCATGGCTTTAAATGCCGAACAAAGGAGAAACTTGCTACAAATCCCAAGACAGCATTGCAGACTATACAAGGAAGTGCAGGTGACCAGAAGGTGCTGGTTGCCTTGGAGGAGTGAGTGGCTGCTGTCATCCCAGATGAGTTAGTGGCAGGAATTCCGGGGCAGGGTAGTGCTGGCTATGAGGACCAAAAAGACCTACACAGTAAGTCGCAACAAGGGGAAATCCAGGCAAAAAGGTCATGTTGTACAGTGCAGCTAGTTATGTCCCAGCTCTCCACTGCTCTCTGTGTGGGGGAAGTCGGAATTTGGCTCATGTACTGTTAAACATCAAATAAATGCAAGTCAAACTGGTCAGTCACATGTGGCTTAGCTCAGTCAAGCTCCGTCATGTTTCTCCCCTCCATAGGCCGTGTTACATAAAGTACACCAGGGGTACAACAGGTGTTTGTGCCCGCTTTGCGTGCCTCCGGGGAACTTTGGTATTAAAGAGGTGGCCGCAGATGCCATTCTGTAATACCAATAGTGCAGGTGCACTTAAAGCGCCAGCAGCATATCCAAGGGGGCGTGCCCCATGCAAATGAGGGAATCCCTCTGCCTGTGCACCCGTCCCTATGATGGATGTGGGTGCAGAAGCAAAGAAGCCCTCTGGAGGTGCAATAACAGTGCACCACCTATAAGGTGGAACACTATCATTGCGCCTCCTAACAGCAGCTCTCTGCAGTGGGTAAAAGGGGTTCTATGGACCCCTCAAACATCCCTAACTAACAAACATCTCTAACTCTCTATTCCCTTTTAAAAGTGCAGGCGGGTTGCCGCCTGCACAGTGAAACACGGAGCGGCTGTAAAGCAGACGCTCCATATTTCACATGAAAGTCCTGCCCCCAGAGCAGCACAAGTTAGTGGCTGCCCTGAGGGCAGTGCATTCCCTATAATAGGGTGCATGTTTCTTGGTTGAGCTGGGCACATTTTTTCAAAGGTGCACAAAGCACAATGAAGAAAAATGTGCTGAATGTGGTATGTGGCCCCATATGTGAAGTCTAGGTTCACTTTTGTATATTGCCACTTGCAGTGGAAAGTGCAGCACAAATTACCAGAATTCCAAGTCCCAGAATACAAATCAAAAAACATGTACTGGAACAAAACATCATGGGGTTAATTTACAAGCAAGCACAAGGAGATGATGGACGGAGGGCTGAACATTTTCAGACACTTACCCTCATTCACAGATCTGGGTTGAATCAATCATTGTTCTTTAGCTCACTTTGCAACTGCAGTTCAGACACAGCTATATGCAAATCAGTCTTGACCCTGTGCCTCATGGGAACAGTCCAGCCCAAACTGCCAAGCCATGTCTTTCCTGGACCGGAAACAAGCATCCAGGGACAGGTTTCGGGTCAACAGCCCACATCAGCCAGGCTAGCTTGAATTCAGTGGCAAAGTGAGCAAGGGATCCACATCTGGGCATACCCTGTCAAATTAGGGCTAACAAAGCAAACACAAGGAGATGACGGACGAAGCCCTGAAACTTTTTAGACACTTTGACCCAGTCAGAGATTTGGCTTTAATCCATCATCATTCTTTAGCTCACTTCATAACACCAGTTCAGACACAGCTATATGCAAATCAGTCTTGGTCCATCATCTCCTTGTGTTTGCAGTGGAGAAGATATAATATCTAACTAAATCAAGATACCCCAGCAAGTGCAGAAAGAGATGAGAAGTATGAGTGGGAAGTTTGAGGATTCAGAAAACCAATCACTAAGGTTCCGCCTACGCCTGGTAGGAATTTCTGAAAATGTGAAATAGAATAGGAAATGACAAAGGTTATATCAAAATTGATCTCCACTCATGTGCTCATGAACCCTTGTCAGAATTATACAGCCAGAACCCCTTAGGAACGGTGTACAAGGAGAGCAAAAAGCCCTGGTCAATAATGGTGCATTTTGAGGACTCCAGGATTCAGGAGAGTCCTGTGACAGGCTATGAGATTTAAAACTATAAATGTAGAGAAGGATTTCTAATTTAAAATCTCTCCAGCTGTGTCCTTTGAAGCATCTGGTCAATGGTGGGAGTTTAAATAGATGATTAGTGAATTTAAGGCCAAGGAGTTAAAAGGTCAGATTGCCAAACGAGCTCCAATGAAAATCCTCAGGTAATGGAGATTTTGCATGTTTTCGGAAATACGAGAGGCAAGAACATTCCTTTTTAATTTAGGCAGTGATTGAGGTCCACTCAGAGCCCAGAAACAGGTAGTTGTAAGGGGCCCAGATGCCCAAACTGCGTCAGGTGCCTAACCAATGTAACCTAATATTATACAAAAACAAGGGAAACCCAGAAGGTATGCCATAGGGACCTTGGGCAGTAACATGTTTTAGAGAACAGTGGTCCCTATTTTGGAAGGAAAAATGGACAACCACAATAATCATACGCTTAAATAGATCGTATGTCTTTCGTCCAGCCGAACAAGAATTTATTTTTAGATATAAGTTCAGTTGATTGTGATTCAAAACATTAAATGACAAGTGGGCACAGCTGTGAATAAGCTTAAGACAACAATTAATTATCCTTTGTCCTGAAGATGATGCTTTATATTGTTGTGAATAGCATTGAAACGTCGTCGACACTAAAAGCACCAGATGCAATATGATTGTATAATATTGTAATGATCAATGGTGTGAAAATGGATATTTAAGTCTGTCATAGTGATTACAAACAAACAGACACATCTTATACCCTGCCTTTGGCCATTCTGTTTTTCGTTGGTTTGTCTTGTGTTCTGTGGGTCACGGCTGTGCCCACTTGTCATTTAATGTTTTGAATCACAATCAACTGAACTTATACATAAAAATAAATTCTTGTCCGGCTGGACGAAAGACATACGATCTATTTAAGCGTATGATTATTGTGGTTGTCCATTTTTCCTTCCAAAATAGGGACCACTGTTCTCTAACAAATGCAACCATCACATCTGGGTAAAGAGAGCACTTATCTTTGGGGATCTTGGTGTCCTGGGGGACTCATTTGGAGGGAAAGCAGGGAAAAAATCAGGGAGAGAATTTGATGGGATCTGTCAGGTGGTGCAGTACCTCAGAGCTTGCTCGATGCTATAATGTCTACTGCCAGGCACCACCAAGTCTGAATTCCATTGTGACGCAGTCAGGTGGGGGAAAGGGTGCTGGGGAAGGCACATTAGTGAAATAGACCTGTAAGAGAAAACCAGGAATGTGCTTAATTGTTCATGATTCTCGTTCTGCACTACGCCACCACCATCTACTACACAAGGGATATTCACCGGAAAGCTGTTCTGTTATCGCTAGGGAATGAGGATTGAGTGTATACCTATGAGACAAAATGTAACATATAACGCTTTAACACATATATTCTCAAGTGGTATGGTAACTAGAAATCTGTGCAGCATGCATGATTCAATTTTTTTAATAAACCTATTACGTCTCATTCTGAAGTATTCTAAATGAGAGCACAACATCATTAAAATAACTGTGAGATGGAGAAATTAAAACCTCGACTTTATTCAATTTATATTTGACCCCTTTTTGCAGTACTTATAAAATCTCATGCTCTGCATCTAGTGTCTTATGCCGACGACACCCAATTAGTGGTGTCACTCTCCCAGACGGTGGAAGCCATAACAGAGCGCTTTCATAACTGTCTCCTAGACGTTAAGAGCTGGATGAGTGAGAACTTTTTAAAACTCAACACTGAAAAAACAGAGGTGATTGAGTTTGGCCAAAAACCTTCCATCTGGAGCCACCTTTGGTGGCCTCCAGAAGCTTGTACATGCCCAGTCCAAGCTAAAAAGGTTAGGAACCTTGGTTTCATGATTGATAAAGAACTAACCCGTACAGCTCAAATCAGTCAGGTTACATCGGCCTGCTTCTTCACAATCAAGGTTCTCCGAAAAATCCTGCCATATATTCCTTTTACTTTGAGGAAAACAGTGATGGGCGCTCTGGTATTGTCCCGTGTAGACTACTGCAACGCACTGTACCTAGGTACTGGGGAAAAACAGCTCTCAAAACTTCAATCAATTCAAAATGCGGCAGCCAGAGTCTTACTAGACCTCCCTAAGCCCCATCCGACATCACACGCCATACGGCAACATCACTGGCTCCATGTCAGGCGTAGAGTCCAATTCAAGGCTCTCTGTTTGGTCCATAACTCCCTTAATGGAAGAGGGGCGGAGGACTTGACTAATTTATTCCCTCACAATGTGCCACCCCACACATTAAGATCTAGCAGCCGAGACCTAATCCGTATGCCAAGAATAAGGAGAGCTTGATGGGGCGGCAAGTCTTTCTCTTACCAGGCAGCGAAACTGTGGAACACCATGCCTATCACGCTAAGCTCCAATACCAACAGAACCAGCTTTAGGAAAGCGTTGAAAACCTGGCTTTTTTCTATGCTCTAATTGGCAATCCTGTTAGTCTTCCGTCTATAGCACCAAGACGCCTCGGCATAAGCGCGTTTTATAAATAATTCAGTCATTCAGTCAGTCAATTGAGTTAATTGTCTCTAGCAGATTACTGTTCCTTGAGGTGCTTCATGAAATACACAGACCTGCCATGCAACTTTATACAGGTTTCATTTGTTCATTACAAATGTTCAGAACTCAAAATGGCAAAGGTTTAGCCTTAATATCAATGGGCTTACAAACAGTAAAAACGGAGGCCGCATATGCTTGGTGCTGGCAATTACTCCTAGTATAATTGTATTTCAGGATATTCACTGGATAAACGGGAAAGAGAGTAATAAGGTAAAACCTTTTTTCAGCAGTAGGACTGCTTCTTCTCTTCTGCTACTACCACCCAAAGAGGAGTCGCAATCTTGATCCAAAAAGAGTTTGATGGGAAGTGTCATCCATTGATCATAGATGTGGAGGGTTACTTGGCATTGATTCCAACAGGGATAAATAACCTAAGCGTTAATATTAACTCCTATTTTGGTCTGGTGAGTGATGACCCAAACCACTTTCAGAAGATTGGGGGGGAATTAAGATATCTGCAGGACAAGTTATCTATCACTTGTGTTCCCAATATTGATTTGGATGTTTTTAACCCACAGAAGATACAATGGAAGAGACACAAAGAATATGTTTTTAAAGATATTTTCCGCTGTTTAGGTGTGATTGATATTTGGAGGAGAAAAATGGACGATCTCGGTCCTGTGCTTTGATCATTTTTTAGGACCCCCCTCACTACCATAAATATCTCACTCTATGCCTTTGGTTTGATTGACCACCAGACAGTTGTTTTAAAAGAGCTATTTCCTTAGCAAGCAGAGCCAAGAGATGGGAGATTTTATATGAAGATGTGCTTGATTTGCTTACTTTATAAATAGTTTTTTATGACCAATGAGTTCTCTGCAGACACATACATTGTCTGAGAGCCCTTCAAATGTACCATCAGGAATTTCGAATATCTATACAAGCATATTAGGCGAAGAAAAAGAGGTTAAACATGTTTTCCCTGCATGCTGACTCAGACAGGGCTTATCAAGCTTTAGAGTCAAATAACACCAATTTCTCAGTATAAA
The DNA here is from genome assembly GCF_964263255.1 of Lissotriton vulgaris. NCBI lineage: Eukaryota > Metazoa > Chordata > Amphibia > Caudata > Salamandridae > Lissotriton > Lissotriton vulgaris. The sequence continues at coordinate 1,053,838,723 of NC_141687.1, forward strand.
GGTGGATTGTTATAAAGAAGAAGATTAGAGATTTATTTTCACAAAATAAACAAATTAACACTCAGATTTTCCAAGACCAAGTTTATGAGGATGGGAAATTTATAGGCCAATTTTTAACTTGATTTGCCAAAGGGAGGGTTAATCACAATGAGATCACTAGAATCTGGAACCCTCAAACAAGGCAGAAGAGGCAGAGAAAATTTAACACATTTTTTGAGTACTATTTCTGTCTGTACTTGGAAGAATAAGCCAGTAATATAGGGCTGGAGCAGCAAATTGAAGATTTTATCATTAATTTAGAATTACCCGCTATGACAGATGAGGCAGCCTCAATTCTATAAAAGTCAATATCAGAGAGGTAGTTTGAAGACACTACAAGACAGCTCCCCAGTGGTAAAGCTCCCAGGGAAGATGGACTTAGATCAGAATGTTATGTGCTACCCCATAAATTGGCTCTATGACCAACAGTTATAATTACTTCCTACCTGCGCGTCAGGTTCTTAACTCATTTCAAAAAGGAGTTCTGGTAAATTTTATAAAACCAGGGAAAAATGTTACAGATCCCAAATCTTATTGACTGGTAACTCTTTTAAATTCCAATTATACGGTCTATAGTAAAATCTTAGCCAATCCGATTGGCCTGTACTCATAGCGGGAGATCAGAATGGCTTCAATAATGGTCAGAATTTATATTCCATTGCTCTTTTTTTATGAATTAATTTATCAACTTGGTGATTGTGGACGCTATCGCATCTGTGATTGTTTTCATACATGCCGAGAAGGCCTTTGATCTCTTAAACTAGAGGTGCTTAATTAAAATCTTTGGGAATTCCCAGTTAACACCCCAGTTCATGACCTCTATTGAGGTATTATATTATAGGGCTATGGCTATGGCACAACTAATAATTAATATCTGTCTGATGGGCCAGATTTTTAGATTCGGGCACTCAACAAAGTTTCCCTCTTTGTCCACTATTATTTGCCCTCTTTATAAAACCATTGACATTGCATGTTTTGCAGAATATAAATAATTCATCACCTTTATCCTCTGGTTCCAAAATAAAGATGTACTTGGATGAAATGCCTTTATTTTTAACCCCAACTACTTTATTAATAGGGATCTGCAATCGATTAAAGCCTTCACAAATGTGGGAGGCTATAATATCAATGATATGAAAACAGAAAACAGGGAACTTTGGAAGTTCTCCCTCTCGCTCTGAAGGATTATTATAGAGCAGTTCAAAATGGATACTTGGGATTTTTTATTCTGAGGAGCCAGAGGAAGTGTTTGTTAATAACTTTAAAACCATAATACAAAAAGATGTTTAATTTATTGTAAATTTTTAAAAAGCTTGCCCCTATCAAAGTTAAGCTGCATTGCATTGATAAGAAGGGCAATTGGATCTTTGTTTTTGTTCCTCTTTATAAATTCCCTTTAAGTTAGAGGCATCCTTTTAAAAACCATGGAGCAAGCTATGACATCTTTTGTGTGTAATCCATGGGTAAATATAAAAATTTAGCAAAGGATCAAGAGGTAGTGAGGTTCAGGACTCCCTGACATTAGGAAATATTACATAGCAGCTTTGATCTTACTGTTGTGTCATCTGTCAATGAGGAACTCCAATTCTGGTAACTCCATCCTCCAACTTATGCTGTAGAATTTGAAGATAGAAGACTTAAGATGGTTTATACAAATCCTGAAATCACCCAAAAAGTAAGATATACAGAATCCCCAGTATTAACACATAGACACCATTGCAATAATGTTTCTCTCTTACGGCCTGACCTAAGATATAATAAGTAATTGGGCAGACCTATGAATTGCAAAGGTTTGGGATGAAGGTGTTAGTTTAAATCTCCCCAAATCCTTTTTTCCAGAATGCTCGAATTGTGATCAGTAAGGGGACTGATTACATAAATTCTGAACCTGTAATAAATTAGAGACATTTTGGAGGGTGGGGGTTCCAGGGAGTGAGCAGGACAATTGGGATGAATATACTATCTTTTTTAAATGGCCCTTTCGGGGTTATATGATGTGAGAGTCCAGAGCAATGTGACAATGAGAACTTGATATGTTTAGTTTTGCTTTGCCTAGTCCTTAATCACTATTTGTTGGAAATCTCTGTCGCCCCTGGGTGGAAAAGGGGGAAGGGAAAATGTGGAAAATTAGTCAGAGGGAAGCTTCTTATCATGCTAGACTCAACCATTCTGCCTAATATGATAGGAAATAAAAAAATGGACATGGAGCAGTAGCGCTTTTTTGTATTAGCACTGACATTTTCCATGGCTACTGCACTCTGAAGATGGATAAGGACTGAAACTTTTGATGCAAAGTGCTTTACAAATGTTTAACTATTAGGGACCGTATGTTGCGTCATCACTCTATACACAGGAACTAGAAGAAATAAGGCTAATAAATGTTGCTAGAATTTTCAATGCTTTTAAAAGTCCCAAGATGTCCATAAGTATGAAGCACATTACATTGTGGTCTTTGAACAGGAATAGGATGTTCCCTGCTCTATACAGAAAAAGCACAAAGTATGATCAGGAAGGGGCTTGGCTGCATTTTATTTGGCCTTACAATAGTCTAGAGACATTTTTTGAGCTGGTGTGTGTCAGATAGTTGGCATGATAATTGGGTAGAGTATTATGTCCTTACCAAAAATGCCCCATATGAGATTTGTCCGAAGAAGAGAAGTTAGGGCATTACGACACTGAGCACTTTATAGCAATAGTTATGCATTTAAACCACTCTCAAATTATTATATATTGGAATTCTTCTCCCCACTTAAGGTTGGGGAAATGGCAAAAAACGTAGTAGATTATTCAAAGGAAAGTGTAGTGTTATGTTAGTCTCAATTACTCTGCTCATATTTTGCTAAATGGGAAAAATGTGCCTGGGATCAGGGGTATATGTTTTGTGTACCTTAACACTTCAACTCTAATGCACTTTAAAGCTGGAGGAGCACTGACACTTTCAGATGGTAAAAATTTAAAAAATGCATGTAGTTTTGGGTCTGTATGAAGCATTGTCACTTTAATCATTGGAAGGAGTAGAATTTAGAGTTATTAAAGCTGGCAGAGCTTTCACATCCTAATAAACTATATGATGTGTATAATTATTTCTATGGCTACTAGAAATATTCTGGAATTTTAACATAACAAATCTGTGAAAGTATATTTTCCCATGACTTTACCTTCCTTTGAATAATGTATTAAAATAAATAAAAACACATTTTAACCCATCTTGCAGACAAGTGCACCATCTCTGATGGTTCTCAGCATACCCACAACCAGGACACCATCAGACTGTACACTAAGGGCCAAATTACAATGTTGGTTGGACAAGCACATCCATCCGACACCGTAGTGGAAACGGGATTGCCTAACAAGGAGTTGGCGGTCTCGCTGCCATCCTTACGATGCAACAGCCTTCACAGCGGTCGTAAAGTGTATGTGTGGACTGCAGCACAAGCCACAATAGAAAAAATACACTTTCAAAACATCCATGCCCCACGTGGCAGGTATGAATGTTTGGGGAGCCCCATAGTGGAGCGTCAGGGGGTAAGGGTACCATGCTAGGGGCCTCCAAAGTCACTTTGCACCTGTCTTTTCATGGAGTGCAGACCGCCATAAAAGGGCAGGTGGAAACCAACATTGTAATTCTGACGGCGGGGCCAAGGCTGGCTCTGTGGTCAATTTGGGATTACTATTCTGCCTGATGATCCGAGGGGCTCTGTGAGGCTATTGGAAGAGGATGGGCATTCTCCTCTGGGTTTCCTTCTGACCTCCTGTATTGTAATATGGGGTCAGATGGAAAAATTTGATGTCAGATGGGAAGCCTCGGATGAGCTGTTGGATGGCTTTCCGCCTGGCATCATAATGGGCCCAGTAACATGTGAACAAGATCAAGAAAAAACAAGGTGGTAGACCTTTTCCACCTATTTTCCCAGGATCTGAAACAACATCCCCATATCCATCAGGACCACTCTAATGCTGCCCCAATTTAGGAAAGAGTTGAAGACTCACAATGTATCATCTGTCAATATCCCAGTGACATCTCCTATCATTCAGTGACTTTATGATTGCCTTTGACCCTGTACAGTGCTCTTCTACCTTTTTAACTAGGTTTACACCACATAAATGCCATATACACACATACACATACATGCAAACAGACATACACCTGCCCAATTGCGTAAAACCATTTTTACCAACACCATTTTAGGGTGAAAGCACATGCACTGTGCGATTGTGTTTGGTGTCAAATCCTGATGTCCTTAGGTTCAATCCTTCCTTATATAATCAGAGTCAGAAGTCCTTATTTTATAGAAAGGTTGCTCTTTATTTATTTTGCTAAAAACATGAACAGCCGACGTGTGTTTCGCCCCTGTGGCGAATTGCGCCAGGGCTTTTTCAAGGCTGTAGACAAATCACAATTACATGTGTGAGTGCAAATGGTTTAAAAAGAGATTGCCTTTGACCCCAATCCACGTGCAAAAGATTGAAAAGAGAAAGCGCGAGTGGTGCAAGATTGGAAAACGTTTAATGTAGTTGCCGATTTGTGATCAGTGGATAGAAAAGGTCCAGGTGGTGAATTTTGAGAAAATCAAGAAGATAAGTGCATAAAAACAATAGCCATTAGCCTCAGTGATTTTGGATGCATTAATGTTTTGAAAGTTTTTATATATAAGATTCTTGAAGATGAGAGTCAGATTTTTACCAGTGGAAGAGTTTCAGCAAAATCCGAAGAAAGTTTAAACCGAGAAGAAAGTGTAGTTTCAAAGCTGATCAAATTAGCATGCCAAGAAAAAGAAGGCGAGAGAAAGGAATTTACAATTACTGTTGCATACCTATTTACAGTATATATTATTCTTTACAGTTCACCATCATTTAGTGCAGATATCAGAATATGAATCCGGTCTCCAATATGTTGAAATAACATTTACGCATTTTTAAAAATTGGATTTGTTTTATCCGCTATGTTCATTAAGCTACATCTAGACATGTTTCTTTCACTCATCATGAGATAACATTTACGCATTTTTTAAAAATTGAATTTGTTTTATCCGCTATACTCTTTAAGTTACATCTAGACATTTTTCTTTCACTCATCATGACATTGACATTAGATATTGCACTACACTTTCTTCTCGGTTTAAACTTTCTTCGGATTTTGATAGATTGAATTCCATCCTTCATGAAGGTATTCATTTCAATCAACTAATAAATCATCAAATGGTTAATAAAAAAACTCAGTTCTTGTGAAAAAATGTTGTTTTATGTCAACAGGAATCCATTTAAGACCATATCTAGTATGTGAGGTGATAACTTAAGAGATAAAGCCTTAAAATGTATTTGTTTATAGGTACCATATCTGCCGGTACCATTCACTACACTGCTGTGAATGCCTGCTGCAGTGTTGCTGTTGAGTAGATGCATCTTTGACTCTACACGTTCCCTCCATCCCAGCCCACTTCTCCTGGGATTTGCCACTGGTGCAGTGTGTCCTCCTGTTAACTGAGGGAGTCACCACCCCATTATATATTGATACATCAAAAGATTTAGAAACCGTAGAGCTGGACAAATACATTATATTTTTATCAGGTGAAAATTGCATCTCCAATCAGTCAATAACAGATTCTTCTTTGATTGCTCCTTTGTTGTAAATCTTAGACTTGTTGTACTTAAGGGATGAATGGAAAATTGAAATACACATTGTACTACTTTTTTTTAATCATGCTGTGTCAAAAGCACTGCAGTTTGATCATTGCTGTTAGTTAGTAGAGAAAGTGAGCATTCCTCCTAAACTCCTATTGTCTATTGAATCAAAAATCAAAATTGAAACTTTACTAGATTATATTGAATGTGAATACATTCTGTATGGTTAATGAGAAGCTATTAGATTATCCTGAGATTAATGAGCTTGGTGGAAGCCAAAATAATGTGTTTGTCAAGGTAAAATTGAAAATCAATATTTCTTTTGTAGTGCTTTTAAAACATACCTGTGGGGCAGTCTGCCATCTTTTTCAAAGAACAGGCTCTAGGATAGGCCCTAAAGGAAAGTTTAAAACTAAAGATTGGCTAGAATACGTCCATGATGATGCACCAATATGCTCAAATGGTTGGTAAATAATCAGAAGGGACTAGAATAGCAAGTGAGAACAACAAGGGAGGAAATGACACTAGCATTTTGGGAGATATGTCCTCATAAATAAGCAACTAATAGCAGGTCAGCAAAACATCCCTCTGGCAAATTAGAAATAAGCTGGGGTTAAAGGTTGAACATGTTATTTTGGATCTAGTCAGGAATTGGGTGGGTCATACCTAAGAAAATGTTGGATGCATTTTGCCACTTGAATAGTGAGTGTAAAGTAGGGCGCAAAAGGTCATGTAATACCTTACTTAAGTAAGTCTTATGTTTAATTTGGTCAAAGATAATTTATAGTTCAACACACTTCTATTGATAGAATTCTATTGGTCACCAATGGACTCAACATAATGTAGCCTGACTACAGTGAATGGATTCCTGTTGACATAAAACAACATTTTTTCACAAGAACTGAGTTTTTTTATTAACCATTTGATGATTTATTAGTTGATTGAAATGAATACCTTCATGAAGGATGGAATTCAATCTATCAAAATCCGTTTTACCGGAGTTTAGTTTGTACCCAGAGACAATTCCAAACCGTTGCGCTTCCTCCTCTGTCACATTTATAGCCCTATTAGGATAGCTGGTGACCAGTGCAATGTTGTCAGCATATGCTAGGGTTTTTGTGTTGTAGTTATGTACATGAATAGGTGGTATTAACACATGATTTTCAAGCCTACGAATAAATGAGTCGATATGAATTGCGAATAGAAGAGGTGAGCAGAGGCACCCCTGTCTTGTCCCCCTAGTGATAGTAAATCTTTCAGATAGGATCCCATTGATCAGAACGCTGGCATGTGGATTGATGTATAACTATAACCTTTGGGTGGCGTTTATGAATCCCTCTGTGATTCCACAGTGGGACATGGCTGCCCACAAACATTTCCAGGAGACACTATCGAACGCTTTCTCCGCATCAAGCAGAATAAGCGCCACAGGGTCTCCTGTCGTCTCTGAATTGAAAAGCAGGGAAATCACTCTTACGACATCATCTATTGTTGACCTCCCTGGGATAAACCCGTGCTGACAAGCTGACACAATTTTATATATGATTGGTGCCAGTCGAGCAACCAAAACTTTAGAATAGATTTTGGAATCCCCGTTTATTAGTGTTATAGGGTGGTAGGATCCCATTTCCAGGAGGTATTTTTTTGTTTTCAGAAAGACCACGATCTTAGCGACCGACCATGAGGCAGGTGGAATTCCCCCTTGAAATATAGAGCCAAATAATTCTAACATAATTACTTTAAGTTGATCTACAAACTTAACATAAAACTCCTTTGGGATCCCGTCCATACCTGCTGCTTTCCCCACAGCCAACGTGTTCATGGAGAGCAGTATTTCATCCCAGAGAAGCAGATTATCTAGACTATCTTGATCTTCTTACTCAAAACTATTACCCACAATTAGATCTAAATATAGTTCAGGATCCTCCTGTCCCCTTTCTGGTTCTTTATACAGCTCTTGATAAAATCTCTGAAATTACGCTCTTATTTCAGCCGATTCTGATCTCAAACCTCCTTCTAAATCCTTAATTTCCTTCACTACATTAACTGAGATCTCCTCTCAGGTGCGAACAGCTAACTGATGACCGACTTGTTTGCTTAGCTCATATGTTTTCTCTCTATAGATTGTTGCTTTGGCTATGGCTTTTTCCGTTAGGATCTCAGATATAAGGTTTCTAGCGATGGCTACCCGAGCCAATTCGTTATGCGTTACCCGCCCCTCTTGAGCATCTCTGATCAGATCTTCCTCTGCTCTGCCCAGAGTCTGTTGTAGCGTTGCCAAGTGATGTTTCCCATCTTTATTGGCCCTAACTGAAAACTCGAGCGTTTCTCCTCTGATACTGCCTTCAGGGTGTCCCAAGCCACCTCAATAGGTGCACTACCCAGATTATTCATTAAAAAATTCGGAATCTACTCTCTCAAACATTGGCAATATTTCTCGTTCTTTAATATTGCCCTTTCCAAAGGCCAGCTCCCTAAAATGGGACTGCTTTTACAACACGCTAGACTTAGCTCTAGCTGATTGTGGTCCGATAGTACCCTCGGGAGTTTTCCTACTGTGCAAGTGGATTTCAGGGAGTTGGAAATTAATACATAATAAAGTCGTGCATGGCGGGAATGTGGATGGGAATAATATGTAAAGCTAGGTTCCCCAGAGTGTTTTAGTTGCCAGCTATCAATCAGCCCATGTAATACACAAAAATCTAAGAGACCTAAAGACCTTCGGTTTCCTGCCTTGATATTTAAACTCAGGACCCATTGACCAATCTGCTGGCAGGTGCAGGTTAAGATCCCCACACATGATCAGGGGCAGGGGCAGAGGCCAGTGTACTAGTTCTTTGGCAATGCTGACCAGGTCATCTGGGTCATCACTAACGTTGCCAAAGATAGTGTATAGTTTCATCTTCTTTCTCCCGTTGTTATAATGACATTCGTTGATGGCCCATCACCCAAATTTGTCAGACAATGATCTTATGAATCGAAGCCCCCCCTTTTACTAGAATAGCCACCCCTCTGGTTCGGGCCCCCTGTGTTGTGGCAGTAATAAGTTGATACCCTAATGTTTTAAGTAGATATTGTTGCGACCCCTCGATGTCCGTCTCCTGGAAGCATACAATGTTAGTCTCCATTGCTTGCAGCCCCATAGCAACCTTCTGTCTTATCTTTATATCATTAAGACTACATATATTTATCAAGATAATTTTTAACTTTGCCATACTATTGTTTGAGCAGCCATCAATTGTTGGCTATAATAGTATTTCTGCCACATAAACAACTTTCCTACCATTCTCTTAATATTTTGACCGCTCCATCCAACACCTATTCCACCCATCTTGTACTTAATCCCTTGGTATCCCCCTACTCCCACCACCCCCACCACTTTTCAAGCCGCCAGGCTCAATCCTGAGCCTGTGTGATAGTTTCTAACCAACCTCACCCACTCTCCTTGCCCCTCCTTTCCTCCCGCCCATACGAACCGACAGACAGCGCCCTGGTATATCACTCAAATTTTCTCAACCCACAGCACATATAAAAAAAACAGAGATTCGTGAGGAGAGCGAAAGAAAAAAGAGTAAGAAATGTAAGGCGGATACGGGGATAAACAGATTCACATGATAGAGAGTGTAATGTTCGTAATGCTAGCGAGCTAAGATATCTAAGTATCAAAAAGCTACAGCAGTATTCTAATTAATTTCAAAAGAATCAATGATTGTTCCCTGATCCCCCCGTTTTCGCTGCGATGATGTCTTTCAGGGTTTTTTCTCCCTGTATCTTTGAAGTGAAAAACAATGTACGACCCTGTGATACTACTTTCAGTTTGGCAGGATTCTGGGGAAAAGCAAGGGCCCCTGCTTTCTGGAAGGGTGTAATCAGTTGTCATAGTCTCCATCGCCTCTCCACCGTGGCATGCGCAAAGTCTGGTTTCCCAAAAAATGTAAAGCTTTCCCAGTTTCTTTTCTTATTTGGCCGGGCAAGATCATATACTGCATGTCGCAATAGGAAATTGCCAACAAAAATCAGAATAACTCTGGGGAAAGTATGATCCGTGCATGGGCATTTGGGAAGTGAGAGTGGGAATCTATGTACATGTTGGATTTCTTTGTCCCAATCCCACTGCTTTAGTTTCGGAAATGCGTTCTTAAACATTTTAATGATAAATGCCTGGATGTCACTCCCTTCACTGTTTTCGGGAATCCAGAGAATTCTAAGATTATTCCGGCGTTGGCGGTTTTCTGACTCTTCAAGCTTCCAAATGATGTCAGTAAACGTGTTTCCTTGTGATGTAACCTAGGTTTTCAGGGTATCCACTGTATATTCCAGTATCTCTGTTCGACTCTCCACCATATTCATTCTTTCGGCGATTTCAGTGCAGGTCTTAGCGATTTTGCATACAGAGCCCTGTAGCTTTTTCACCACCACACGGGCAAGCCGATTTTCCGATTTGACCTCATTCTGGAATGCACTTAATGATTGTAAAATCATTGATAGTGTAGTCTCATATGTTTGTGATAATTCCTTCTCTGTATCCACCCCCTCTTGAGAGCTCTTAGCTGTGCCCATTGTTCCATGTCCTCCTAATAGTGAGAGCAGTTGTGTGTCAGAATTGTCCCATCGGAGATCCGGCTCGGGGTCCTCCTCAGTGTCCACCTTCTAAGCAGATTTCCTCCCTTCTGAGGCTTTTTTAGATTTCCTTTGTGTTTTTTTGCCTTCATATTGGCTGTCATTGATTGTAGAGGTATCGATACACCCGGCATTGTTGCTGCAACTATGTAGGTCTGAGGATTCTGACCCATAAGATTCTTCATTCAATGAAAAAAAATTCTCAGTGGGATAAGGAGACAGATAACCCTGCTCAGTGTTATCCAGGAGAGCTTCCTGCATGCCTTTTGATTGTTTTCCTGATGCTGCTTCCTCTCTCTTTGGTGTACAAATGTCCACTGTCCCCCTCTCCGGTGCAATATCAGCAGCAGTGATAGCCTGTGGCCTGTTTCCGACATTCTCCTGCTCCCTTTGTAGTGAGGTAGCTATAGTGTCGCTTGAGAGCAGGACTGTAGTCTCACTGCTTGAGCCCCATGATACTCATGCCTCACAATTCACTGAAATATCTTCAAGGGTCAGATATTGTTTTTGACCTCTTGTATCCAAGCCCCTCATGCTGCCAGCCTCTACCCTGAAATCTGCATTAGGAACAGCGTTATGCTTCTTGGAGAATATTTTAGTGATGACCGTTTGCTTTTTGTCTCCAGCTGCCAGTGGGTCATTACTCGCGGGGGATCTAGCACTTTTACTCCCAAGATTTTTATTGTTCTTACCGGAGTTCACGCCAATTTTCTGTTTCCCCGCATCTGCTTTGGTGTTGACCTTCATCTCCGACCGAGAGGCTGCTGCTGCAGTGGGCGCTGTGGAGCGAGTTTTGCTCCGTGCACCTCCTCGAGCGGCTGCCATTGTGCACGCTTCCTTCTCTCCGGCATCTCGGTCACATAGCACCCCGTGTCTGACTCTGCACTCGTCGATTTCATCCCTGCCAGCGAGTGCGGTGAGCAGCAGCTGAGCGAGGGCTTCTCAGCGCATGCTATCAGACGGCTTACAGCGATGATCAGTGAGAGGGCTCCCCTCCACGGCCAAGCCCCGATCTGTAACATGCCAGCAATGCCAATGAATCCAATGATGCCAACGAATCCAACATCCATAGTCAGGGTGCATTTCTCGGTTGAAAAAAGCTCCTTGAGGTCCAGAGCGGTGCGGAGGGAAGTAGCCTAGGTCCTACTCATCCGCCATCTAGAATCACACTGTGAGTCTGTGTACATTTGGGAACTATTGTGACTGAAGCATTTGGATACTTCATGTTTTTAAAGACATATAACTGCTTAAAAACCTATCCTGTTCTCATGGTTTGGTAGAAGTGGAATCAGCCATTGCTTATGTATTTGCAAAATGAGTCAGGCTTCCACACTAAACTGCAGTTCTAAAATATGTGGAATGTGTGCAGTCCTCTTACCTCTTGCATATTAGTAAATGATTTTTGGTAAAGTCCAAGGGATACTGTTGCTTGTCTCGAATCACACTGTGAGTCTGTGTGCATTTGGGAAAATTGTGAGAGAAGCATTTGAGTAGTTCAGGTGCTTGTAGATACATAACTGCTTAAAAACCTATACATAACTGCTTAAAAACCTATGCTGTTCTCAAGTTTTGGTAGAATTAGAAACCAGTCATTGCTTATGTATTTGCAAAATGAGTCAGGCGCCCACACTAAACTGCAGTTCTAAAATATGTGTAATGTGTGCAGTCATCTTACCTCTTCAAGACTAGTGAATAGTGTTCCTTGTCTAGAATCCCACTGTGAGTCTGTGTGCATTTGGAAACCATTGTGAGAGAAGCATTTGGTATCTTCATGTGTCTTATTACTACTCTAAGCATTCACTTGATCTAGAGAATTCTTTTTGGTCAGAAGTGGAGTACAGGACTCATGCAGAGATTTTAGGTATTTCAGCACATGTCCTTGCTGTTACCAGGTCCCAGGCCAAGAAGTGCCTACCTGAACCTGTGGTGGATCTTGAAACTATAGACCAATCACAACCCAAGAGGAAGAGCAAGAGGGTTAAGGCAGTGCCTTCCCACTTTCCCCAGGTTGAGGATTAGACCTCACAGGAGGCTGATTCTGTGATCCAAGAGGAGACTGTCTCTGAAGAGCTTGAACCTGATCAGGTTGCGTTTCTGGGGACAGGGGGACCCTCAAGGGCAGATCTGGGGCAGGCTCAGTTAACTTGCCCTTCTCTTGAACCCCTCAGACATTAAGCTGCTGCTGAAGCTGCTGGGAATGCTCAAGGTACCCATAGAGTGTATTGGGATGATGGGCTCCTTTATTCAGAGGCTAGCGACCCCAAGCCTGGTGCTGCCAGGAGGTTGGTTATACCTCTGCAATTTTGGGGCTTCCTTCACACCTTGGCCCATGATATTCCCCTAGCAGGACACCTAGGCCAGAACAAGACTTGGGACAGGCTTGTCCCTCACTTTCATTGACCTCACATGTCAGCAGATACCAAGGAGTTTTGTCGCTCCAGTGTCACCTGCCAAGCCAGTGGCAAATCAGGTGGCACCACAAAGGCCCCCCTCATACCACTACCTGTGGTGGGGGTACCCTTTGAAAGAGTGGGGATTGACATTGTAGGACCAATGGACCCCCAAACAGCATCTGGGCACAGATTTATACTGGTGGTAGTGGATCATGCCACTAGGTATCCAGAGGCAATTCTCCTGAGGACCACCACAGCACCTGTTGTGGCAAGGGCCTTACTTGGAGTATTCTCCAGAGTGAGCTTTCCAAAGGAGGTACTTTCAGACAGAGGTACCAACTTCATGTCTGGATATTTGAAAGCAATGTGGAAAGAGTGTGGAGTGAACTATAAGTTTACCACACCCTACCATCCACAGTGCAATGGGCTTGTTGAAAGGTTCAACAAGACCCTAAAGGGAAGGATAAAAGGGTTACCTGAAAAGCTCAGGCGAAGATGGGACATCCTTTTACCCTGCCTACTCTTTGCTTACAGAGAGGTCCCACAGAAGGGGGTTGGCTACAGCCCTTTTGAACTTTTGTTTGGCCACCCTGTAAGGAGTCCATTGTGTCTTGTGAAGGAAGGATGGGAGTTACCTCTCAAAAAGCCTAAACTTGATGTTGTGGACTATGTACTTGGTCTCCGCTCCAGGATGGCTGAATACATGGAGAAGGCAACCAAAAACCCGGAGGCCGGCCAAGAATTACAGAAAGCTTGGCATGACCAAAAGGCTGTTCTGACTGAGTACCGGCCAGGGCAGAAGGTGTAGGTGTTGGAGCCAGTGGTCCCAGCAGCTCTCCAAGACAAATGGTCTGGACCCTACACCATACTGGAGAAAAAGGGAGAGGTCACCTACTTGGTGGACCATGGCACCCCTAGGAGACCCCACAGGGTGCTCCATGTAAACAGATTGAAAGCATTTGTGGACAGGGCAGACATGGGTTTACTCATGGCTACAGATGGGGACCAGGAGGAAGAGAGTGACCCTCTCCCAGGCCTGTTATCCCAAAACCCTGATAATGGTTTAGTGGATGGAGTAGCCTTGGCAGGCAGCCTCACTGACCAACAGCAATGGGACTGCAGACAGGTGTTGCAGGCTCATAGACATATTTTTTCTATCACACCCAGTCAAACTAACTGGTGCACCCATGAGTTGGACACTGGTAACAGTCTGCCTGTGAAGAATAAAATCTACAGGCAACCTGACCATGTCAGGGATTGTATAAAGGCTGAGGTGCAGAAAATGTTTGCACTTTGAGTAATTGAGCCATCAGAGAGCCCATGGGCCAGCCCAGTAGTCCTTGTGCCAAAACCTCATACCAAAGATGGAAAGAGAGAAATGAGATTTTGTGTGGACTACAGAGGTCTCAATGCTGTCACTTGGACAGATGCTCATCCTATTCCAAGGGCAGATGAGCTCATAGATAAGTTGGCTTCTGCCAAATTTCTGAGCACATTTGACTTGACAGCTAGCTATTGGCAAATCAGGTTAGCTGAGGAGTCTAAAGCCAAAACAGCATACAATCCCATGCTCTAGTAAAAAAACACTCAAGTACATGCACACACCATCACACGCACAGACATAAGCATACATACAGAAATATCTGCGCGCACCAACACAAGCACACATAGAATCACATGCTCTAGTACAAAAATACCCGAGTACATGTCCATACCATAACACGTACAGCCATGTACAAGCACCTACTGTCACTTTATTAATATTTTACTCCGTGAGAGGGACCCTCGCTGTATCATGCTCCCAGCAGCCTTCCACTCACTTCAGTACTACAGCCGCATGCGCGGCACTTCACATGTTGCCTTCACATTCTGGGGTAGTTTGTGGGGGGTGGCATGCCTTGCTTGGTTGCCACGGAGGGAACAGCATTCCTTTTTATCCTCTTGCTAGTCCCAACTCCCACTGGGACACAGACCGTCTCTGTTTGCTTTGCTGGGGAGGGCTGGCTCCATTACACGCTGGCCGCTCTGAGGATAAAGGAGCCTGCCTCCAGTTAGCGCAAGGGGAGGGGGTAGTTAAGTACAAACATGGGATGGTAAATGTAAGAACTGGACAGTGTCAAGAGGAGACCTAGTGGTCACCTGTTCATTGGGCCAATGAAATGTGGGTTCAGGGTGGGCGTATATCATTCTAAGCTTCCACATAACATAGAAAGGTCTCCCAGCAGTCATTGCTGGTGCAGCGGATCCCCCGTCCTCTGAGTTCCCGAAGAGTATGAACTAAACATGGGCTGAGAATTTGTTCCGCTCACGGAATTTGCGGATTTTCTGCGATTTCGCGATCCACGAATCTCGCGAAATCACGGTAAAATCCGCGAATCAGCAGGGACGAATTTTCAGCCAAGCACTTACAGGGTTAAAGCAGCAGGTGCAAAAGTTGAAGCTAATTTTTTGTAACCTTTTACAAAAGGGTTACAAAGAAACCAACTTCAACTTGGGCACCTGCTGCTGTAAGCCTGTAAGTGCTTCCTGGCGCCTCGTTGCCTACTTGCAACTATTCTCTGACCCTGCTCTGACCCTTGAAGCAGGGTCAGAGAATAGTTACAAATAGGCAATGAGGCGCCTGTCACGAAAATTAAAACTCAACAGGAAGCACTGACAGATATAAAAACCAGCATTTGTAATGCAATAGGTCTCGCATTAGGAAAGTTTGAGGTATTGGTCTTGTAAATGACAATTTTTTTATTTATGTGTTGGTTTTGAAAATAGCTAAATTAATAGCTTTGTCATTTACAATAACAATAGTTGTTAACTTTCGCAAATGTGACACCTATAGCATTTGTAATGCAACATGTTTTGTATTTACATGACTTAGGCTGTATTGATATTACAAATTACAATGGCTTTTAATTTTTTTAAATAATTAATACTTAAATAAAAGTGATTTTAATTTATAATGGCAATAGCTTAAACTTTTGTAAATAAGTTTTGTGAAGATTATGTTCAGTGAATTTATTGTGACGAAAATCCAAGAACAGAAGTGAAATATTAACATCTTTTTGTGACATTTGTAATAAAGTTTGAAACATTGAGAGAACATATTTGAAACAGTTGTTGTTGAATGGTTGTGCAGATTGATGCTGGGGTGGCGCTGAGTGGTGCTGTGGTGGTGCTGAGTGGAGCGGTGGTGATGCTGAGTGGTGCTGTGGTGGTGCTGAGTCATACTGGGATGGTGCTGAGTGATGCTGGGGTGGTGCTGAGTGGTGCTGTGGTGGTGCTGAGTGATGCTGTGGTGGTGCTGAGTGGTGCTGTGTTGGTGCTGAGTGATGCTGTGGTAGTGCTGAGTGATGCTGTGGTGGCACTGAATGGTGCTGTGGTGGTACTGATTGCTGCTGTGGTGGTGATGAGAGATGCTGTGGTGGTGCTGAGTGATGCTATGGTGGTGCTGAGTTGTGCTGTGGTGGTGCTGAGTGATAATGTGGTGGTGCTGAGGTTTGCTGTGGTAGCACTGAGTGATGCTGTGGTGGCACTGAGTGGTGCTGTGATGGTGCTGAGTGGTGCTGTGGTGGTGCTGAGTGATGCTGTGGTGGTGCTGAGTGGTGCTGTGGTAGTGCTGAGTGATGCTGTGGTGGTGCTGAGTGATGCTGTGGTGGTGCTGAGTGGTGCTGTGGTGGTGCTGAGTGATAATGTGGCAGTGCTGAGTGATGCTGTGGTGGTGCTGAGTGATGCTGTGGTGGCACTGAGTGGTGCTGTGGTGGTGCTGAGTGGTGCTGTGGTGGTGCTGCGTGAAGCTGTGGTGGTGCTGGGTGATGCTGTGGTGGTGCTGAGTGGTGCTGTGGTGGTGCTGAGTGATAATGTGGTGGTGCTGAGTGATAATGTGGTGGTGCTGAGTGATGCTGGGGTAGCGCTGAGTGATGATGTGGTGATGCAGAGGGCAGAAAGGCACAAAAAGCAGTCTAACAAAGGGCAGAAGGGCAGAAAAACAAGGGAAAAACGAGTCTAACAGAGGGCAGAAGGGCACAAAAAAACAGTCTAACAGAGGACAGAAGGGCAGAAAAACAAGGGAAAAACTAGTCTAACAGAGAGCAGAAGGGCACAAAAAACGAGTCTAACTGGGCAGAAAGGCACAAAAACGAGTCTAACAGAGGGCAGAAGGGCACAAAAAACGAGTCTAACAGGGGGCAGAAGGGCAGAAAAAAAGGGAAAAACGAGTCTAACAGAGGGCAGAAGGGCACAAAAAACGAGTCTAACAGGGGGTAGAATGAATCCCGCCCTGCGTGTTTGTCCACGAAGATGCCACCTTTTTGTGCAATACCTCTACTCAACTGGAGTACTTTCTACAGTCTAATCAGTAAGTGCTTCCTCGTTGGCTAAATGTATAGGGGCAGATTTACAATAACTGGTGCATCCCCAGGGATGCACCAGTTATTGTGCGCCGCGGCTCCGCCACTCATGGTGCGCCGCATTTACAATGCGGCGCACCATGTGGCAAAAACGGCACAGATGCGTCACGCATCTGTGCCGTAAAAGCAGCGCATTGCTGGAGCTGCGTCATGCTTGCGACGCAGCTCCAGCAGTGCTCTGGGGGGCCCTATCTCCCCAATGCTGCATCAAGCCTTGCGCCTGCTTCAAGCAGGCGCAGGGTTTTGACGCAGCATTGGCCTAAAAGTGACTGAGTGAAATTTCGTAGATTTCACTCAGACACTTTTAGGAGGCGCTCCTGTGCAGGAACGCCCTCCCCTGCGTCGGAACGCCTCCTGATGGCGCAGGGCTTTACAACGTTGTAGGAGAGTAGGGTCTGCTTTCCTATGGTCACCCCAGATTTTTGCTTTTTGCTTCACTGGTTTTCGACATAATGTGGCTGTGGGCCTGCTAATCAGACCCACAGCCTGCTGTTCTCTCTCTAAATTCACGTCCATGTACTTTAGGTACATACCCAATTGGACATTGGTTCACCTTATCAGCCCCTGTACAGTGTACTATAGGTGCCCAGGGCATAGGTGTATCCAAGGCCTACCAGGGGCTGCAGCATAGCTTTTGCCACCCCTGGCTGGCTATCCAAACTGACACAACTGGCTGATCACTCAGCTGGGGCAAGGTCGTGTAATCACCCCTTGCTTAGATACAGTATACCTATATCTACACCTATATCTGGACATATATATACCTATAAGTCACTCCTATGGCAGGCCTTAACAATCCTGGAGGCAGAGTGCTTGGTTTTATGTGAGATGGTGCTCTAGCATGAGCTGAGCCTGTCTGCAGCTGTCGGGACCAAATCCCTTAGCTTTTCCAGGATATTGCCATACCATATACTCTTAAGTGCATTATAATCCTCGCGGTTATTTGCTAACTCTGGTTTGGCTTTATCAAAACATGTTGTGTAAGGTGTCATACGCTTTGGAATACGACCCCCTCGCCAGTCCTGGTGACGGGGGTAGCATTCCACCCTTCTAGAGGGAGAAGACATGTTACTTTGCTTAAACGCGGTTAAATCTAACCAAAGCCCCAGCATCACAAAATGGACGCTGCTGCCACAGACACGAGTCTGGCCTCCTGCTGACCGAAACTCCGGCAGAAGAGGCCTGGACAATAGATATCCTGTCACAGGGAGGTGTTACACCACCCCAGACAGGAGATAGTGGATCGTAGCAGGGAGGGTTGAATGAAACTAGACACTGCCTGGGGAGCACAAGGCTCCCATGCATAGTCCAGTTCAAACCGGTGCTGGGACACTCCAGTCCCAGCTCTGGCACGAAACTGGACAAAGGGAAAGGGGTGTAACCACCCCCTTCTTGGGTCCCACCCATAGGAGGGACCTAGCAGGTAATCCAGCCCCTTGATTTGGAATAAAGGTAGAAGCTGTGCCCAGGAGCATTAGATTATCCTAACAGAAACTTTGATACAGAACTCTGGACCCTTCGACATCCCACTTGACGTGGAAGACTGAAGAATCTCCCTTGTGGTCAAGAAGTGACCACCCTGTGCAAACAGGCACCATCCAGTGCCCAATGGTTTGCTTTGTTGCAGTTCCCGCCAAAACTCGAGCAATAGAGATCAACAAGACCCAGCTTCCATGACTTCTAACAGCTTGATCCACAGTCCCAGCAAATCTGAGACCCGTGGAGGCGACGTGAAGCGTGGAGCTGGCCATCTTGGAAAGACCGCGAAGTGCTGACCGTGCAGCTTTCAAGGCACCCTCGAAACTGTGCAGTGGGGTTTAAGAAGCCTCAACCCTGAGCAGCTTGTGCACCGAAGATCTTCCCTCCACACTCATTGAGTGCTGCTTGGGGCTCTTTTGCATTTTCCTGCTTGATGCATTGGTCCGGTTGCTTGCCTGTTGGCTAGTGGCCACAGAACCAATGGACCTTGAAATTTACACTGCTAGTCTGGTTGCTCCAGTCTTGCCCTCACTCCCCTAAAAAGGAGCCACCACTCTGACCTTGCTGGTCTGAGTAAGAAGCGATCTTCAAATACTGCATGGGTTGCACTTGCCAAGGCTTGTTACCTCCGATCCGGAAGCCGACACCGCCGAAAGCGAGAGCCTTTGTGGGACAGCTCGTGCTCTACTCCTGGTCATCATCAATGCCCCAGAGTCCACCTGGCAGCGGAGACAAGCTTCATGACAACTACCTGATTGCACCCAATATTGCCTGGTTCCTTCCTGGTTCCATCCTGGTCACTGGCTAGTGACCCAGACTCTGTACCCTCTGCTTTCAGGTACTCTACATCTTTGATCCACCCTTGAATCCAACCGTAATCTTCCCTCCTGGCCGCCTGCAGCATCTTCATCTCCAGGCTCCATTGATCTGCTCGACGAAACCCGACACACTTTGGCACCTATGCACCCGCTTCCTGTGGGTGAGGTAACAAACTAGCACTGGTGCTCCTGTAGTGGTTTACACCTCTAGTGTCCTAGTTTAAAGTGTGGTCATTCTAGTCCAGTCGGAGGACTTCCAAAACAGTAACTCTTTAACTTTTATGCGCTATTGACTTTTCATTGGTGCATGCGTGTGCTTTAGGCACTGCACCAGTGTCCCGCGGGCCTCTCCCGACTTCATCACTGCTAGTCCCGAGTAGTTCCAGCGATTCACAACGCTCTAGGCCTTACCATTGTTCGAGAGGTGGTACTTATACCACTATTTTAGTATATGGTTTGAGTGGCCACCGGGACTATCCAAAATTGTGCAACTTTTGAATGTTTAACTGTGCTTCTGTTTAAACACTTGTGCCTCTGCACTCATAAAGAGTAAAGAGGATTATTCTAGTAATAAATACATATATTATTATAATGTATAACTTGTGTGGTGTCCTTTTCATTTGATATTACAAGATTGCATGTGGTAAAACAGCTGGCTTCACATGCCCTCTTGAGTTTAGCCTAAGACTGCTTAGTCCATGCTACCCCTAGGATAGCTTGTCTATAAGGTTGAATTTACAACCACCACCATAGGGGATTGTTTGGGCTGATACAGGGTGCCCAGAGAACTGTGGACATCATACATCAGGCCAACTCCTCACATACGTGACGCATCTCTCAGAATCGTCACGTTGTTAATACCCAGCGCCATGGCGCATCTTTTGTGCTGCCGCTGTGTCACAAAAGGTCTCGGTAGAGGGTGGCAGTGGTGAACCAGAGGGTGGCAGTGAGGAACCAGAGGGTGACAGTGATGAACCAGAGGGTGGCAGGGGTGAACCAGTGGGTGGCAGGGGTGAACCAGAGGGTGACAGTGCTGAACCAGAGGGTGGCAGTGCTGAGCCAGAGGGTGGCACGGGTGAACCAGAGGGTGGAAGGGGTGTACAAGAGGGTGGCAGTGATGAACCAGATGGTGGCAGGGGAGAAACAAATGGTGGCAGTGGTGAACCAGAGGGTGGCATGGGTGAACCAGAGGGTGGCAGTGGTGAACCAGAGAGTGGCAGTGGTGAACCAGAGGGTGGCAGTGCTTAACCAGAGGGTGACAGTGGTTAACCAGAGGGTGGCAGTGGTGAACCAGAGGGTGGTAGTCGTGAACCAGAGGGTGGCAGTGGTGAACCAGAGGGTGACAGTGCTGAACCAGAGGGTGGCAGGGGTGAACCAGAGGGTACTGTGATGAACCAGAGGGTGGCAGTGGTGAACCAGATGGTGGCAGGGGTGAACCAGAAGGTGGCAGTGGTGAACCAGAGGGTGGCAGTGCTGAACCTTAGGGTGACAGTGGTTAAACAGAGGATGGCAGTGGTGAACCTGAGGTGCTGTGATGAACAAGAGGGTGGCAGTCGTGAACCAAAGGGTGGCAGTGGGGAACCAGAGGGTGACAGTGCTGAACCAGAGGGTGGCAGGGGTGAACCAGAGAGTGGCAGTGCTGAACCAGAGGGTGGCAGTGGTTAACCAGAGGGTGGCAGGGGTGAACCAGAGGGTGGTGAAAGAGGTAGCCGAATGGATGAACAACAGCCGCCTGAAACTGAACTCAGATAAGACGGAAGTCCTCATCCTGGGATCCTCACCCGCCGCTTGGGTTGACTCCTGGTGGCCCCCCGCCCTAGGCAGCGCACCCAAACCAACAGACCACGCACGCAACCTGGGCTTCATCCTGGACTCCTCCCTCTCCATGACCAGACAAGTCAACCCCGTCTCCTCGTCGTGCTTCAACATCCTGCGCATGCTACGTAAGATCTTCCGGTGGATCCCCACCGAGACCAGGAAGACGGTCACCCAGGCCCTCGTCACCAGCCGTCTGGACTACGGCAACACCCTCTACGCCGGAACCACCGCCAAACTCCAGAAGAGACTCCAGCGGATCCAGAACGCCTCAGCACGACTCATCCTGGACATCCCCCGTCGCAGCCACATCTCCGGACACCTGAGAGACCTGCACTGGCTCCCGGTCAACAAAAGAATCACCTTCCGTCTCCTCACCCACGCACACAAAGCCCTACACAGCCAAGGCCCAGGATACCTCAACAGCCGCCTCAACTTCTATGCTCCCAAACGCCAGCTTCGATCGACCAGCCATGCCCTCGCCACCGTCCCCCGCATCCGTAGAGCCACCACAGGGGGACGGTCCTTCTCCTACGTCGCCGCCAAGACATGGAATTCCCTCCCCACCCACCTCTGCCTGACCCAGGACCACCTCGCCTTCAAGAAGCAACTCAAGACCTGGTTGTTCGAGCAGTAGCAGATCCCCCTCCCCCAGCGCCTTGAGACCCTCTGGGTAAGTAGTGCGCTATATAAATGCGATGATTGATTGATTGATTGATTGATTGATTGATTGATTGGCAGGGGTGAACCAGAGGGTGGTAGTGGTGAACCAGAGGGTGGCAGTGATGAACCAGAGTTTGGCAGTGGTGAACCAGAGGGTGCTGTGCCCATACACGACCGCATGGGTAACTTCGCCATGCAAGTGGCCCACGAACACGCCAAAAGCCCGCAAACATGCAAAAAACCCCGCGAACATGCATAAAACCCCGCGAACATGCAAAAAAACAAAACAGATCACAAACGTACAACCAGTAACCACTGGTAATCACTTTACTTAGCATCAACCTGTAACATAAATTACATTATGCACAGTATCACATCAGGTGCAAATTAATTCTGCGCCAACCTCACCAGCATAAACATATTATGCCATCCTCTCATAAGTCTAAACATATTAGATCCTAACCTCCTAAGCATAAGACACATTAAGGGCATAAATCACACAGTGAAACATAATCTCACTACCATAAACCATAATATGCAAAACACCCTCATAATCAGAAAAAACACATTTAGAGGTATAGAACAGGGTGCATAAATCATACTACATACATTACATTTCCTAGCACCCTATAAATCACATTTTGCGCCTAGTCTCCTAAGAAAGACCGTAGCAGAGGCATGAATTACATTAAGGCCTGGTGCCCTATTTATCTCCCAATCCCCCTGCCCAACTCGCCATCTCAAAGGGGCTCAAATGCCCTGTGTGAAGAATGTCAGGGCTGCTGCCTATGCAGCGAAAGTCAAGGGTGTTTCCTTTGCGCAGGCCTAAATGTTGCAGCTGCCCACTACTTGCTGGGCAGCTGAGATTATCACAAGAGGGCCTAAACTATGCAGCTGGCACTAATTGCTGTGCAGCTGGGAGGACCAAATGAAGTAGTGGGCTCTCAATATGCCACCTCCCCCACTCAGGGCCTGCTAAAATAGAATAGCTCCCTCGTTGCTGCGGCCCGCAACTGCGCCGCAACTGTGAAGCAAATAAAGAACTAACACCACTGTGCCTGGTGACCCCCACTGGGGCCCTTTCAATAAATTTACCCCATCGGTGCAGCTGACCTCTGCAAGCGGGGCAGCTGTGATCATAGCCAAAGGTGGAAAAAGTACAGGCCCCTCAGGGCCCTCTAAAAATAAATATGCCCCCTCGTTGCAGTTGTTCACTGTCCAGCGGGGCAACTGTGTACACATCTGCCCTTCGGATCCCCACGGTGCTTTTGAAGAAAATTGCCCCCATGTTGGAGCATCCGTCTCTAAAAGCAAAACTGGGGACAACACTGGCCTCTATGGGCCCTTCAACAAGAATGTGCCACCTCGTGGGAGCCACACGGCTCTTTAACAAACACTTGCCCGACGTGGGAGCGAATAGTCACTGCACTTTGACTAAAAGCGGGCTCTCCCCACTGCACTTTCATGTCCCCATGTTACTACATGCAAGTGAGCTTCCTGACTGCCACCATTTATTTTACTACACGCAAGTGTGCATCGTTACTGCCACCATTTAAAATTAGCCTGTGGGATCGCTACTCAAATCCGATTACCTATAGGTTGTGGAAGAGGGTCTCTGTTGTCTGCGCCTGCCCTGAAGCCAGCAGCTTCCTCCTTTCGCTGCTCCCCGGCTTCCGGGACGGCGTTCGGCGGCATCAGGGAGAAGCGCGGAGGGCCTGTTGTTACAAGATGCCTTGCCCCTCCTCTGCTCTGTGTGTGCCTCCTCTGTGCTCACGGTCGAGCCCCTCAGTTGCCAAGCAAAACTCGCGATTGGGTCCAATCCCAGCGTGACGGTGTCCTGACACCAGGGGCACAGAGAGGCAGCACTTGGGAGACTCCCGGGCCAGCGGCGGTGATGCGGGGTAGGCACCTGCTCTAAATTAACACAAGAAGCGGGTGGGCACCCGCCATGAAAATACAGCAAATCGTGTGGTGGACATCAGCTCTTTTTAAAGATGCATAATGCAGGGTAGGCTCCCGCACAGGACAAAATAAGCACTAAGTATCAAGCCACCATAATCAACAAATATGCGGCCATGGCGCGGGGTGGAACCCGATGCGAAGTGTGCAAAAGCGGGGAAATCCCTACTCTGGGGATTCCCCCCAAAAACAGCCCAGCATTGCATTGCAGAAAATAGACATGCTACTCCTCAGCGGCAGGGAGACAGCACTTTTAGAAAGCAAAATAAAGTGCTCCCAAGACACTAGACGCCATAATAGTCCTGGAAGTCCTTGAGGAGGATCCGAACAAAAAGGTCCAAAATAACACGTCTTCCAGGGGCAATGCAGTGCCCGGGGAGGCAAGCCCTCATGGCAGCCCCCCCTGGGCCCCAGCAGCAGCACGCCCCAGCAGGAACAGCACACCAAAACGGAGCAACCTTATGGGGTCACAGCCCCTACTTTTATTCAACATTTTCCTTTGTTTTACAGCACAGGGTTCAGAGATACCAGTTACAACTGGTATAAAGGAGCTTTGGAGAATTTTGTTTTGCTCAGCTCCTCTCTCCTTTGTCAGGCCGGGGCTCAGGGATCAGGTGCACCACAGGGGGCGGTGCCAGCACTGTGGAGGGAAGGCCCAGTCCTATTCAGGTCCCAGGTGCAACTCCTCCCTCCCATCTGCATGCAGATCTCTCTATTCACCACTGGGCAGACTCTTCCTGGCTCCTGGAGCCGCCCGCACCTCTCAGGCTCTGTCAATCACAAGCCAGACATGCAATTCACATCAGGCAGGCAGACACATAGTACACAGAAATGCCAACTTCTAAAAGTGGCATTTCTCCACCAGTCACCATAAATCTGCGCACACCATTGCGCAGCATTTATCCTCATGAGTTCTTACATACTAGACTCACCCCTGCACTCCTCTCATATTTGGAATTGCCATGGACACACATATCCCCAATGCATTACTATATATATATATATATATAATATATATATATATATATATATATATATATATATATATATATATATATATATATATATATATATATATATATATATATATATATATGTACTTGAGAATAATACTAATCTACTAAAACTTATACAATTGGTCCTTGAGATTGTCTGCACATGGGAGGCACTTCTTTCTGGTCAGGAGACCTCAAAGTATTGCAACTGGGGTACCAACTATTAGCAAACAGCAAACAAATGACAGTTACAAATGGGGTGGCTCTATTAACTAAAAGATTTGCGTAGAACCTAGTGAAGTCCACATGTATTCCATCTAATAGGTGGCTGATTGGTTGAATTACTAAAGACCCAATGTCATTAACTATCTATATATTATATGCCCCAAACCTTGATGACCTGACTGAATTTAATAACTACTGTTAGAACTAGATGATTGGAATTAACTACTTGTTTTTTATTTAGTGACTTTAGCCTCACAATATACCAATTGATCTACTTACCTAATCCATACACTTTATTTCCCAAATTAAATTGTAGACATGCACTTGTATATATGATGGAGTCCTTAGGTATTACAGATTCTTGGCACTTTCTGCACAAACAAGAATCACTGTTTAGGTATTACTTTTTTTCACATAAATCATAAACTTGAATTTATGTCTTCCTGTTTTGACATTGCTTATTAACGCAGGCCTTGTCTGAACTCCACATTGCATATTTCTTCTGCTCATTCATTCTTGTTTATCATTAAAAGAGAGTTTCCTAAATTTGAGTCCACCGTCTACTCAATGAACTTTTGGTAGAGGGCTTCACAGCGATGTTTTCTATTGTGCATCATAACATATTATAAAAAGTTTATACCAATAACAATTCAAATTCTGCACCCCCTAAAATGCTATGGGACTGTATGAAAGATATTGTCTGTAGTAATATCCTCATGAACACTACTGGAAAAAACAAAAAGAGCAACAGAATTTTCTTCAATTCAGGAAATGGACATTTAAAATTAAATACAGAGATTGCACTTTCTCTGGGGAGAAGAAGGGACCCTTTAAATTAATTAATTATTAATTATATTAATTATTAATTATATTATCCTATATAAACTCAACATAACAAAAATGTTATGAAAAAGCAATTATGGGCTAAGTGTACAACTCAATGTCTGCACACCTGCTTGAAAGACATTGGCAAGATTCTGGCCTTAAAATGCAAGGAATGTCTAAGCAAGAAGAGTATCAAGAAAATTCACAATTCTCAGGTCCAAATTGTGGATGACAGGGTTTAGAATTTTAACACATCCAATGATTATCGGATGTGATGAATAACACTCAAATTGTAATTCTGACATGTGCATATCAGGGGTTTATGCACAGGTCAGATTAAAAGTTCAACTCGTAATCAGGCTCAGAGACTCCCTGTTCAGAAGAGGAACTACAAAGGACAAACAAGGGGCTCTCTGCAGGAAAAAAAGGCTGGCCTTGATTTTATTTCATACATTTTACCAGAGGTTTGGGTCAATTCTTAATGCTTTATTTACACATTACAACCACTTCATATAGAACAATCAGCAAATGCTGCCACAATGGAGAGAGACCAACATCACATTTTTTCAACAAAAAAATTAAAGATCACTTGAACTGTGGATAGTATTGCCCTGTTTCCGTAATCAATGCAGACTTAAAAATATATTCAGAAATCATTGCTAATGGGCTTGGTCAACAAATTCTCAATCGGGTTGATCCCTTACAGCATTGATTTTTCCCACAACATGACCGTATACTGCACACAAATCTAGCTGTTTGGATTTTTGATGTTGAATCATAACAGTGGGCATAAGCAGGATGATGCTGTTGTATGCTGAAAAGACATTTGAAAGGGTCTCCTGTTCCTTCTTGTGGAATTATTGGAAGGTTTAAAATCTACCCAGCTACAATTCTCGGAATTCAGTCCACATATAATGATGTCTTTGCCAAAGGTATTTGTATGGGTGCACAGTTTGAAAAATTCCCTATTAGGAGAGTGACCCACCAGGGTGCCTACTTTCACCTCTAATGTTTATTCTTTAGTAAGAAGCATTTATCAAGAAATGAGCCAAGCGGAGAATGTGCCTCAAGTTGTTCTGAATGGCAACACAAGAATAGTAGTGTAATTTGCTGATGATGTTGCAGTTAGTATATCAGATCCTACAATAGCATGACAATTGAACATTAGGCAATGAGAGTTGGAGCAGTATTAGTATACTCTCCTTGATAAACACGCAGGTCTTATACCATAGTGTACAACCCATTCACGATTAGCTCTATTTTACCACCACATATCTGGGGTCCAAATGATACTCAAAATATCATAGATCTTTTCCCTTAACTATTATACAATATCTGACTCTACAAGCAATAGTATAAAAATGGAACAGACTTCCCATTAGGATTCAAGGATTCGGCAATGTCCTTTAGAGGACACTTGCCCCAAGCTTCTGTTTTATTTTGTGTTCTGCCTATATGTATTCTTAATATATTCTTTCAAAAAATAGATAGAGTTTCGTCTCAATATAATTGGCAGGATAAAAAACAAGCAGCCTGATTCATGTAGCTAAATTGCACTCGCAAAGGGCCAGATTCTCAGAATCTGGCCCTTTGCGAGCGCAATTTTTGCATTTGGTATTCATGATACCAAATGCAAAAATCGCTATTTAAGAATTCGCATATTTGCGTGGCATGGCATTTAAGGAATCTCTAATAGAGATTCCTTAAATGCTATTCATGACACACAACAAAATAGCGATATTGGACATTTGGGGCCGCTATTTACCGAGAGGTCAGACCTGTCGGTAAATAGCAGAAACTCAGAAAAATGCTTTTAAAAGCATTTTTCTAAGTTGCATGTTGCACACACACATGTCCTTTGGACATGTGTGTGCGCAACACCTGTCCAAATGTGCATTTTAGGGGTGCTACAGGGCGTCCTTTGGACACCCCTGGCACCCTTTCAGTCGCTATCTCATTTGCGAGTAGCAAATTGCTACTCGCAAATAAGGGATACTCCCCATTCATTCCTATGGGCCTCTTGGCCCATAGGAATGAATGGGGAGTATTTGCGAGTAGCAAATTGCTACTCGCAAATAAAGAACATGTAGGAATCGCTATTTTATTAGCAATTCCTACATGAATGCCGTTTTGCGTGTCCTCAATAGCGAGTCGCTATGATTCGCTATTAGGGACACGCAAAACGGATTGTACATGAATGAGGCTGTAAGGTCTTTGACACAGATGTAATAGGCTCTAAGTTTAGGGGGCTAGTCACTCCCTGTTTAAAATGTTATTACTGGGCCTGCTTTGCCACACTGATATCTCAAGTAATTGACCTCTCTTGAACAACAAAACCTCTCTGGAGTTTAAACCGAGAGCTATTATATGTTATGGTATTTTTTTTGAAACAACCTATTTGAATAAAACAAGGTACAAGACACTGTCAGTATACTAATATATATGGCCAGCCATATCTTCTAAGGCCCAGACTCTGAGATATAATTGGTACATCTCATTATGGTATAATACATGTTTCCTGAACTCCTTCAAGTGAAGCAATGGAACATACCTTGGCACACACCAAACTACATACAACTGGACAGCTATATGGAGGTAATAGTTTTCAATCATTTCAAACTCTTTAGGCAAAATATGATATTCCAAATACTCGGTTTTTCAAACACTTACAAATCTGGCACTATTTTAGGGAGCAATAAAAATATTATAATCCAATTAGATGCTTGGAATATCTTGCATCTACTAAACACAAGAGTATGATCAGCATGGTATACACGTTATTTCTGCAGAAGCAACCAAATACCTTTTTATATCCGGCTAATAGACAGTTCTGCAACCTCTCTGAACTCAATTGAAAGAAATAGGGAAAACTATCACGCAGAGTCATAGTTTCCGAGGTATAGTCTAACTTAAAATGTGTCACTTTTAAACATTCAGGATAACTACTACATCTTAAAAATTGAAATCCTAATTGGCTGAGGTATGCTCCCAGGCCAGGTAGGAACTATCACTCTAGTCAGGGTAACCTAGATACACACTAAAAGATAACCTGTGCTCACCCTCTGGTAGCTTGGCACAGAGCAGTCAGGTTTATCTAAAGAGGCAATGTGCAAAGTATTTGTGCAACACACGGACACAGAGTAACACAATGGATACACCACAAAAAGGCTCCACAGAAAAAATAGGGAATATGCATATTGGCAAAATATGACCAAAACGACACAAATCTAATCAATAGAAGTCAAAATATTATTTTTTTAAGATTAAATGCAAAAACAGTGCTTAGAAGTAACTAGCCGTCAAAATGTTACTTGAGGTTGCGTGGGACTGGTACAAATCCAAAGTTCAGGCTGAGCATAATGAATTGCAGGCAGGCTAAAGGACCCCACTCAGAGCCCGCTGGGAAAGTACCTTGGATGGAGCAAAATGTTGACGCAGAGGGCACGATGCTTTGATCTTTTCCATGCAATACTTCTAGCTTTTTCATGAGTAGACCCAGATTGCTAGCCCTGCGGACAAGCGAGAGGTACACTATTTCATATAAGATAGTTCTGCATGCACAGTACCAAATATTGGACTGAGATTTGGAATACCTTAATTACACAGTTATACTCCTTTTCGCCATCCATGAAACTAGTACTCATACATGCAAGCACAAGTTTTCCTCTTAGAAATGATTGCTATCATCCTCATTGGCGAAACTTTGTATTCTCCTCCTATCTAGGTTGTTGACAACTTATGGGAACTGATTAACTGAGGTGTACAATAGGACATTATTCCAAGTACAAGGTTCAATAGATATTTTTGAGAGACTATGGGCCCTTCTACTGGAAAGTAGATATTACCCTGACAGTGTCACCCACAGTGATGAAATCAGACATACACTGGAAGCTAGAACAATCATAAAACCAAACGTACACTAAAAGAGCATTAGATATGGACCAGAGATCATAGAACCGCAACAGATTACTCTCACTGTATGCATACAAATTGATGTTGAACTATATAAGTGCTGTTTGCACTTCCCTAGTGTTAGAATTTCATTTGTTATTTATGGCTCTCATAAAGAGCCTCTCTCCTTCATTTCAGTCTTTAAATGTCATACCTCCCTGGTATGAAGTAGCAACAGTTGATAACAGAACTAGTTACCCACTATTGTGTTGTTATAAGGGCCTTTTAGGCTAGACTGACAGGCCTCTCTGAGTGGCTGTTGGCGCACCTCTGCTCCTCTGCTTTACCTGAAAGCAGAAAGCACAGTTAAAAGAGGGGGAAGGAAGGCAGGGAGGTGGTCGGGTGGTCAAGAATGGGAGGTACATTTCTTTTTAATATTTGGGAAAGGAATACATAACCTAGGCCATGTTATGTATAACTTTCACATAATTCATCTGCCATTGTGTTGCAGTTGAAAGCAGGGGCAGAGAATTTTGGGAGACATATATACCATAAAATTATAGATGTGTAAAAAGTGAAATACGGAGATGCTTTTCATCTCCAGGTTCTTAGTGACATCATAGGAAACTCAAGCTTTTTCTCACTGTCTCTTTGATGTCACTCGGAACCCCTTGGTGAAAAAAACCCTGTAATTCACTATTACCAACCTATAATTCTATATGTTATGCATAGCTTTTTTTAGGAAGCCTCTATCGTTTCCACCAGATTCTTAATCTGGTAATTCACTCCTATTACTAGCAACGATTGATAGCAAAACTCATTACCACTTTTGATACGTCAGCAGGGTGCATATATTTTTACAGAATAAGCAGGTTTCAACTATTTATAACTGAAAGAAAATTGGTTGTTTATGGATTAAAAATCCAACAGAGCTATGGGGCATATTACCAAGCAATAGCGATAATTATCGCTATTGCTTGGTTAGCGTGAAAAAATGATAGCCGAGTTGTGGCGATTTTTATCGCAGATAAACCTTGGTATTACCAAGGTTTATCGCAAATGCGATAAAAATCGTCCACAATGCATGAATATCGCTGAAAAGTCCGCGATATTCATGCATTAGCGAGTTAATGCTCTTAGCCATGTTATCCACCTCCCATTGGATAACATGGCTAAGAACTGCTCAGGGCAGGTGTTAGCTTTTGGAGATATCCGCGCTTAGCGCAAATATCTCCAAAAGTTGGTAATAGGAGATAGCGATGTTAGCGACTGTTTCCAGTCGCTAACATCTTGGCACGCCCACTTTGCATGTCATTAGTGATAAATATCACTGACATGCAAAGTGGGGCCCAAGATGGTCGCTATCTCCTGCTAGCTGTTGCTAACTGGTGTTAGCGACAGCTAGGTATTAGGGAGATCATTTTATCTCCGCTTTCTTGGCTTTTAAAGCCAAAAAAGCGGAGATAAACCCCCTTGATAATATGCCCCTATGCTCTAAAACCTTGCGAAATCTTTACTTAAATTCAGCGATATTTTATGGCACAGAGCTGTGGAAATGAACATTACTTTTTTGGTAACTGTATAGCATTGGGCTAAGTCCATACCAAGAAATATTTGCCTCACTCAACACATTAAAAAACTTTGTGACCGGAGGTGAAGAATGCTAAACTGCGAATGTGTCTTTTTTATAGCAGTTGTTATTGTCAAGGTTTTGCTTAATGAAAAAAGTAAAGCGCAGCATCTTCTAAAGTGACCTTGAAGCTGCAGTGAGAAGCACGCTGTCCCTGCTCAGCTTCTCACCTACTGAAATACCAATTTATGGAATGCAAAAGCTGTGTTTGCTCTTCAAAGTGAACCCGATTGCATCCAGGATTTTTCTGCTTCACTTTCCACAGTTGTTCGAAAAGCCTCTGTCAGGAATTTCTTCACCTTCGACATAAATAGAGGTGATATGGTTTGTATGCACACTTGTATCTAATTTGCATAAAGAGCGGTAGTATTTCTACCAGGTTAGCCATTAAAATACATGCATTACATATCACTGCAATTGGTGCTATTTCTTGCTTCTGATAAATTTAAACAATTCATATGCAAAAAACTCAATCCACCTGCAAGTTTTGATGTGGTGATTAAATCTTAAAGAAGTGTTAATACCGTAATTTTTCGAGTCCATGGAAGTGTCTTGCTTTAATTTTTCCATAGAATTCGTGTTTTTTTTTTTTATCTGCTGCGAGAGAAAGTAGGAAAACCGTACATGGGAGTCCGAGGGTATTGTTAGAAGACAAGGCATGGAGGTAGAACCGGCTTTAGGGTAGTGTGAGTGGTGCGCTGACCTGGGAGGGGAACACTGACCTGGAGGGGGTGGGGCTGTTTTTAACAATAACATGATTTAAAACAACTACAGCACAGTTCATTGTGCATCCAGGTTTCAGGCAGCAGCAAAAATGTCAAGATAACTCTTGTGATTAATTATCCTGCTAAAGAGAGAGAGATCAGCGTTTTGTCTAGTGGCAGCTTAGAGTTGCCATAATGTAGTATGCCTGCTGAAAAGAACTCATACCTGCAGATCACAGAGCTGTATTTTATGTGCATAGATGATTGGATAACTGCTTTTGTCACAGAGAGCCTTTTGTTACTGCAGTACATAAGACACAGCCCTAATGTTTGACAGTGACTCTTACGAACTGTAATCAAAGAGCTGCAGGCAAGTTGCATAAAATAGGTTAGGACGTTGTATTTTTTCCCGTCTTTCATTATTTATTCCTAATGTTCCTGAAAAGAGTTTGTTTGGGAATGATATACATTCGTATTAGTAAAGTCAGCCTTTACCAGTGCTCTAAAACAAATTAACTGTATGTGAGAGAGAGTCTAAAGAGAGATGAGAGGTGTCAGGCAGTGGGCATTAGGACCCTGGGGTCAGGGATGTGGGAAGGGGACACCGGACACCACATCCGGTCAGGGGAGCAGGGCGGGACAGAAGAGGAGCAAAGGGCTTAGAGGCAGGAAGCAGATACAAGCAGTACGACAAGAGAAGCAATAAAGAGGTACCTGTGTACTGAAGGAATCGTGTTGCGTGGTCCTTGGGGCATTGCAACACTACAAGAGGTACTTCTGCCCAGTGTCATTATGGGGCATCTGAGTGGGAGGTCATTGGGGGGTGGAACAAAAATAGTTGTTGCACCGGGCGCCAAAGCCAGCGCTGCATTGCAGCCAGTCAGAAAATCCATGACATGGGTCATAATCCTGCATATGCTGTCTACCAACGCAGGCTAGTATGCTTTATGTATTTTGGTAAAACAGGTTCAACGTTACTCATCTTCAATGAAAGGTTTATAATACATGGTTACATTTTTGATGGAAACATCTGTGTTGAACTAGCAGGCACACAGTACAAACTTTACAGCAAAAAACTTTGGGAACGATGATTGTGAAATCCAGTCCTCACCTCTCGACTACAATGAAGTAGGCAAAGGAATAGCTTCCCATCAGCCGAGAAGGCGGGACAATGCCAGGCCCACAATTTTGTCAATCTTGGAACTTGCAGAGTATAGCACAGGGGTCTCCAACGTATAGCTTGTGAGCTACTGATAGCTCTCCTGCTACCTATAAGTAGCTCTCCTGTGTACAAACCAACCTACTAAATAAGAAGCATTCGCTTTGCTGAATTTTATATATAAACAATAATTGTAAAGCATGGATAAAACGTATGTATTTTCACAACTCATAAGCTCATGTTTTTAAAAAACGGTAGAATTTTGAAAATATATTTAAAGCTGATATTTGAGAGACAAATCATGCAGCATTGGGGACATTTCTTATAATATTACCTTGGTGCCAGGTGCATTGCGGCTATGGCTTTTATGTAATATGCACATTGAGGCATTTTACATTGATAAACATTGCTGCTGGCAACTATGGCTGATAAACTGAGGTGATCACTGCAGGGAGACTTTCCTATAGTGCCCATTATTTTAATTTGTTTGACGTAGCAACTATTGCAACAATAATGATATTAGTAGCTCAACATTTTTATTGAATGTAATTAGCTCTCATTATAGCACCTCATGTCTAACGGGACTCTATATATATGTCCGAAACGAAGCCCATAGACAGACAGCATAAAATACAGCAATTGCCAACATAGAAAAGGGACTACATTGCCACATATGATAAATGGTTTGAACCACCCAGGTTTCAACCAGCCCAGAGATCGAAGATTTAAAGATGTCGGACATACATGGAAACATAGTCCACTCGCATCTGCCTTCTTCGACCTGTAGTCCTGAATTTACAATGTTAGAACAAGACTACAAGTACCAGAAGGCAAAAAGTAAAAAAAAAAAGAAATCGATAAGCTTGAGTGTGTTTTTTCGAGTGGAAGCGGAACGTGGTGGGCTGATGACAATGCAACTCTGTGAACATTTTTTTTTAAATATCTTCCCTCTTTTTCGGGTTCATGTACAGAATTTTGCAAATCTCTTAAACACCTGTGACTCAGCCAAATCCTAGGCTATTGCCTATGAGCTCCGTAGCAGTGATTGACCTCTCGTTGAAACCTGCTGTGCTGCATGAATGAGGCGAAACAGCACAGCAGGCAACTTTTTAAAGAATTCAAAGAGTGTCTCTGGTGTGAAAAAGAGGTCTTGTGAAAACATCTCCATGCACTAAACTATAATTAATGAGCGTTCTTACCCAACCCTTTATTAAGGATCCAAGCATACAGCTTTCTTCCTCTACCATGCACACCCAGCCCATCCTTTTCTTGTATGTTAATTTTCACCCCTGCTTATTCTCTCCATCACTGCTTACTTCTGTTTATCACTTTTTCCTTCCCTTTTTCTTCAGTTCGCTCTTTTACTCTGTTCGTTTTTAGTACACAACGTACTTTGGGGCATCTGGAAACTAAGGCTAATTAACTCATAAATATTTTCCTCTTGGGGCAAATGTTCTTCCTTTGTGACACCAATTCTGATACATTTAATGAGCTGCTTTCTTAATTCTACATTAAATCCGGTGTTGGGACAAATTAAATGGCATATTAACAAGGGGGTTTATCTCCGCTTTTTTGGCTTTAAAAACAGGACCACCTGTTACCTTGCCAGGTTAGGGGTTCACATGCCAGGTTAAGGGTATACTTGGTGTACAGTGAGTTAGCCAGGACTTATGCCAACATATCCTGATAGTGTGAGTGGAATCAGTCTTCACAGTTTTGATGTTTATATTGTCTAAAAAAACACACAATTTTACTGAGAAAGAATGACCCATATGACATGGTGTAACCATCGTTTGAACTCAGGTACTTATTTAATGGGTCTCCCGAGTAGTTTTTCTTTTGTGTGCCCAAAGACCTTACTCACCAAACAACCAGAAAAATCCATGGTGTTAGGGAAAAATCCTTCTCAGCTAAGTGGGGAACCCTTATTTCTGGCTGTAGGTTGTTCAAGCTTGAACCTTTTAAAGGATCACCCCTAAGATGTACCCTCCATATAATACAAATACGTCAATGGCTTATTTAGAACAGGTGGCTTTACCACTTAATTTCAGACATGCGCTAACAAAAAATATACCACAACATGGGCTTTCGCAAATCGATTGGAGGGGATGTTACCTTTGTTGTAGAGGACCACAAAGAATACACATAAGAGGTATTCTATGAATGGGTCACATTTCAGGCAGTTAAGGGCCAACTCAGTAGCAGTACAAAATCAATATAGAGCATATGAGGATTTAGAAATCCAACTCACTTATTAGGAATGCATGAACTGGTTCCTAGTTACCCTACCACATACTTTGGAAAATATCAGACTAGGCCATCTGGTTGATGAGGAAGTAACATGGCCAGTCTTAGCCACTTTCACAATATATCCAGATATAGCATTTATTACATACCTAGAGCTAGAACTATACGGAGATTTGGCTACACTCTATAGATGTCTAGTATAATTCAATATGCAAACTATAAAGGCTATCCCACAAAGGGCTACTTAAGCTGCACTTTCACAATTGGCTACAGCTGGATTTGGTCCACTAACCATAAATGCAATAGAAGGTAAGGTTCCCAGCAGTTGGGCTGAGATTCCATCCTGGAATGAACAAAAAACTATTCATCTTGAAGCTGTGTATTCCTATACAGGACCCCAAGAAAAACATAGAATTCTCACAATATGCCTGCCAATGGGGCTGCCCCAGTGAAAGACTGTGCCACTAAGGACACAGTCCTTGCTGCAGTCTATACCAGAACACATGGTACACCATCATTAACTGTTTACCTGAGGTACTTTAACAGATCCATATTTAGTAAAGGACAGCGCCTGCCCTAGATTTGGAGATTTAATTAATGGGCAATATTGCCACAGTCTCCTCAATCATACCAAGTAATATAAAAGGGGAAGCAGCTACATTGGCTATACACCAGTGACTCATGCAGGTTGCTCCAGTAGAACAAGTGCAGACTGCCTAAAGTTATTGAAGAAATGTACGCATCCATAGGTAGAGATAATTTGGGAGCCAGACCTAATAAATCACAGTTTAAAGGTAATTCTGAAAAGGATCACTTAAAACTGGCCCCTGAGTCTTTTAAGTAGAAATGGGATAAAAAGACAAATGAAGAAAAGAATAAAACACAGAGTGGATCTCCTCAACAGGAGTCCACCAAAAATGTGGGTAACCATGAGTCAATAAAACAGCATGATAGGTATATGTTATGCTATGTTTAAAGCCTTTACTGGTTATTGAATAGCAAGGGTTTAGAGATTTTCCAGAGTAAGAATTTGGTGGTGGATTTAAGATTCAACAGGAGACTGTTCCATTCTTTGGCCGTGGAGGTAATAAAACGTCTGCCTCCCCAGGATGAGCATTTAAACATAGCGACTATCTCTTTTATTTGCTGAAATGGAGCATAGTATCCTGCTGGGAAGGCACCACTGAAAGCTGTCCATCAAGTAGTTTGGGTCTAGATCACGGGGCTCCTTGTGGGTGATTCAGAAGGCCTTAAAAGAAATGTGCTGATTAATGGGGAGCCAATTCAACCTTCTCAAGGCCCTGGACACGGTTTATGACATAGGGATTCCAAAGAGCATGCGTGCTACAGTGTTCTGCAATGTTTAAAGCTTGTTCAGAATACTGATACACATCCTTCTCATTCCTTTCAGGAAGTGTCTGAAAAATGCTTGGAGAGAGGAGGACAATCCGAGCACATATCAAGGGAGTATGTGAGACTAAAGAAGGACTCACAAACCTCTTCTGACTTAATAATAAAAAAGAAAGACAAGCCTACAAAGTCAAAACCTCAATTTAAAAATAATGTGGCTTGGATTAAAGCCAAACATGCCACAGATATTAAGGACTCAGCTTCTGAATGGGAAGTCGGCTCAGACAATGCTGGACAGCATGGCAGAAGTCGCAATAGTTCACCTGAATCTGACGGAGTGTCTGGTGGCAGTAGCAATGAGTGACTTCATCCAGGTGGAAACACCAAGCCAGAGACTGAGTGTCCCAAATGAATTCTATAAATGGCAACTCCATATGGAGGGAGATATACATGTAAGTATCAATGTTCTCTTTTACTTGTCATTTGGCTATAACATTCTCTTGGCTGAAACAGATTGACCACCGAAGTCCTTTAGGGATTTCACACAAAGAGAAATAGTCATTTTACCAGCTTTTTCTGATCTTGTTTCAGAATCAGTAAAACACACATACGTCAAGGAGTGAGCCTTTACACAGTCTCCAGCATTCTACAGCAACCACGTGTAGTGGGATGAAGGATCCCCTTACCACATTGTACCAGTGAGATCCAGCCACAACCACAAAGATAATATCCCATTAAACATGAGGCCAAAAAACAGGTAAGAGAGATACTCAACAACTTGAATATCAAGGAATAGTATTAAGTTGCACCTCACCAATGAATTATGCCTTGTTTTCATTAATCCTATCAGACCATTCATATAGTTGAGTCTTATATTACATACATGTGAACACTGCTACATGCATATTTTCTGTACAAAATGCGCATAGCACGACACTAATAAACAATATAGTGCACCAAAAATATAAAACCACATTAGACATTTCAAATGAGGTTTTCTGCTAAAACATAGTGCCTGAAAGCAGGAACTTTACTGCATTTAAAACTTTAGGTTCTCTAAAACAGTTGTGTTGATTTCCCAAAGGGTATAAGAATAGCCCAGGTAAGTTTTCAGCTTATGTAATAGAACTGTTCTAATAATTTGATAACTAAGCATTGTCCATATATCTAATGGATGATGACTTAACAACACACTTGATCAGTTTAGATAGCATCATTTTGGGATATGCTCGCATGGGCGACAAATTTAACTTAAAGAAAATCAAAAAATGCCTATCTCAGTGTCCTGATCTTGTGATGCAAGCTCTCAAGTGAAGGCAAAAGCCTTGTAACACAGTTATTAGAGAAGTGATTGTATTTACTACCTCCAAACACTTTAAAAACACTCAAATCAAAATTGAGCTCTCAGAATTTTGGTAGAACTTACAAACCAGATTATGAACAATGGGTGAAACCATTTTATGGCTTGATTAAGCCAGACATTTCAAGCACACATTGTACATCTGAACACACACAGATTTTATAGTCAGTGCATGCATACATATTAGTTTCAAAACACTTGCACACACATTTTACCACCACCACAAATTTCATGGTCCACATAATTGCGGGTACAACAGGATACACATATGCCACATTCAAATAAGGAGACACTGTACCAACTACATAAATAGCATTTATATTCAAATGCAGAAATGCACTGATGGACTTCGAGGCAAACTGGCAGATTTTGAGGCAAGACTGCAATTAACTCCCGCTGCTCCTTTGAATCAGGAGTCTAATGGTTGTGTCTTTCCTCAAGAGAAGCAGAGCTGAGGGGATATGGCACTGCTGAAGAACACGGCGAAAACGACTCATGCTGCCCGTTTAGCAGGGCTATAACCCCCCCCTGCATGGAGAGGATAAAATTGCTCCGATTAAAATTGGCAGACCTGCATTGCGGCTCCTAGTAGCAGGTAAGAGGGCGGAGCTGATATCAGAAGGTGAGCTCTGCGGTCCAACGGCTGATGCTATTGTGCTTGCATCGCTACTTTGTAGACCGACCACCAAAGAAAATGAGGATGATTCTGTCGAGAGTAAGTTATCGCCGAGCTCTGTGGAAAGGGCGGAAGAAGAGCCTGAAGCTGGGGCTGAGCTGCCTATAAGGCTGGACCAGAGGGGGAGCGTGGACTTGCGAATTTTAAGGGAGTCTTTGGCCAGGGAAATGGATAATATTGGAGAAATATCGACTACGGGGAGCTGTGGCACTGAAGGGGGGCCAGCTGCATAGCAACAGGGAAAGTAATGGAGAAAGCCCTGGTAATATTAGCCAAAATTGTGAAGTTTTTAGCCCTGAGACGGATGGGTCTAATGAGGATATACAAATGAATCAAACTAGCCAAATTAATCAAAGTAGTGTTCTTGATCGATCTCAGGCGACAGTTAACCTGCAGAATATAAGCCTAAACATGTCTGCTGGGGCGGGAGAGGCCTTAACCTCAAGAGGATCTACATAAGCCTCACAATACCTGTAATACTCCAGTGACGAGTCAAAGGAAAAAGTATCACAGGGGAAAATAACTCAAAATTACTAAACCCCAAGGGAAACCCATTGATCCTCACGGGGGCAGTCTGTATATTAGCTCTGGTGCCCGCCAATGCTTAGAGAACAGTTCACTTAGGAAATGGGTACAAGCAAAGGGGGAAGTCAGGGCATAGATCTCCCGTATATCTTGCTCTGGCTTAGCTAAGAGCCAAGGCACGGGAAGTACAGTTAGCAATGAAAATAGTGAGGCTGGAGCAGAGCAAGAGATATCCCTGACCTATCCCCTAATTACTTCAGCCTGTTATAGTATTCAGAGCAGTCTAGACAGTCTGCCTGGACCCAGTAAGGAGTTGGCTAACAAAGTACAGACAGCTTCATTGGTGGCAGAGGGTGAGACGGGAGGAGAGCCACTCATGGTGAGAGACCCTTCATTTGCAGCAATATTACCGGCTCTGCAAGAACAACGATGTGAGGCTCAGGGCCACCATGCGCAGGTTAGGGGGGACTATTTTAGTATTAAGATGTAACTGGATGAAGTAACGAGTACGACTGAGCTACAAAGCAGGGTAGCAGAGGCAAAGGAGTCAGTCACTTCTATTGTACAGACCATCCAGTCACATGATCAACAGCTTCAGGCTTGCCAAGCTAAGATTGAGGAATTGGAAAACAGGCAAAGAAGGAATAATTCAAGATTATTTATGGTGCCGGAGGGTAAGGAGGATAAAGACCCCAGTGCCTTTGTGGTCCGACTCCTTCAAAAGGCCTTTCCCATCCTATCAGATTGGGACTGGGATTGCCAAGTTCAAAGAGCACACAGGCTCCCTTTAACTATACAGAGGTCTAATGCCCGGTATCCTTTTCCCATTTTGATTTTTTGCAGGATTTTTTTTGCTGGGACAAGCACTGTGTTTTAAGGCTCATCCCAATTCTCCTGTGGCAGTGGACTCTTTAGCAATATTTTTTCAATCTTACATAAGCCGCGCAACCATGGAAAAAAGGTGGAAGATGAGACAATTTATTGACCCACTCAAGGCAACAGGGGTTCAAGTGTTTCTGCAGGAACCTGCAAGATTGAACGTCAGTAAGGATGGAAAGCCATTATTCTTTGGCTCGGATTTGGAAGCCAAACCGGCACTAACAAAATGGTAGACTGCTTGATTATCTGGCATGAACATTGGGTGGACAGCTTCTGGTATGCTGATCTTTGTAAACTTGCTGTTCCCTCCCCCCCCCTTTCGCAGTTTCATCTTAGGTGGTGGAATTACAGTGGGTTCGGTGGCTACTATTATTTTTGCTTTGAGGTTTGGCATTTTTATTAAACAGGTATGGCATTAATCAGGTGCTTATCTTGGAATGTATCTGGACTGAATAGAGGCCTAAAAGACAGCTAGTGCTAGAAGAGCTTAGGGCATATAAACCTCATTTAGTACTTTTAGTAGCAGCACACTTATCATATAAAGACCGGGGTCTTCTTGAACAGTGGGGATTTCAGAATTTTGTATATACCTCTCAGAATGTGTCAATTACGGGGGTTGGTATCCTAGGGCCTCATTTATGAGAAGTGATGCATTGCTGCGTGAAAGCAGCAATGCGTGACTTCTTAGTGTGCCCTCCTTGTGACATGATTGATGCGTCATATTTTCCTATCCGGTGCTCTTTATATAGAGCCATTTATTCAGGCACTTCTGGCTAACACCTTGATTTGCCCGATGAATATTGAACAGCGCCCCCTTAAGCTCACGGCATATGCCGATGATATAGCCATCTTTACGGAAAAACCAAAGGAGGCTATAGAAAATATAGATAGAGAAGCAAAACAGTTCAGGCGTTTTTCCAGATATAAGCTGAATAGTAATAAAATTCTGCTTAATTTTCAGCCGGAAGTCCCAACTGAAGGGCCAGGGATTCTGTAGATACATGGCAAGGCATTCAAATTAGATTTTCTTTATCTTCCATATATAGTAGACTCCCTCTGTGGGGCAAGCCAATGCGGCCTGGAATTTTTCAAGATGGCACGGCCCATCAGTGGGCCAGGTATGGGGTACACTCCTTGGGACAACTATACGATTGTAATGGCATTAAGACATTCGAGAATCTCCGGGCGACATTTGATATCCCTCAAAGCTTGTTTTCTAAATATCTACAGGTCAGGGACTATTTAAAGTCCGGAGGGTTGCCGGGTCAGATATGTGGGAGTGTAGGAATACTCAGAACCAGCAGGCCACCATCAAAAAGACATATTGAATTCTTTGTCAAAACAAGGCAGAGAGATGTGAGAAATTGGTGGTCAAGTGGAGTGAGATTCTGGGGGAAAATATTACTATTGAGAACATGAGGATAGCTCTGGACACTATTGCCCGACCTGTACACTCGGTGAATCTATGGCTGCAGCAATTTTGGGCACTCTGCTTGCTTTACTACACACCAGAAGGGATTGCCAGATGGTCTCAAGGTGGGGATGTATGGGGAGGGACTCATGGAGGGACATGTCAGAACTGCCCTAAATGCGGGCTACATGTGGCTGGCATTGTTCATATGTTTGTTATGTGTCCTGCCCTGAAGGTGTTCTGGGACAAGATATTAGCAGCAACTAAATATAGACTGGGTAGGGACCTCACACTTTCAGTAACTGAAAGGATGCTAGGGTATAAGGATGTCTGTGAGTGGAATAGGCCTATGCTAACAAATATGCTGGTTGCTGACCGGTTGGCCAATAGCTAGAACTTGGATCTCTCCCAAACCCCCTACGGAGATGGAATGGTGGCTTATCCTTAAAGAAACTTGGGAAAGGGAAAGGGTGCTGGCCAAAGCTAGGGGAATTCAAGCATTGCAAAAGTATAGATCCATTTGGGACAGTTAAGAAGAGCTGTAAAACATTGGCTTAAAGTCTGTTGATTGGTATGATTGTTATACGGACATATGGATTAAAAATGGCTTAGGAGAGATTCCCCCGCTTTTTGGTCCTGGTTCTTGTTTTTCTTGTTCTCTGCTTGTTTTATATTTTACTATGCTTTGTTTTCCATTTTTTTGTTTGATTCTATGACTGTACTTCTTTTTGACAATAAAAAGAGTTTTAAAAAAATGCAGACATACAATTTGCACCGACTGAAAAGATCCTGATAGCAGTACAGACAGCTTTGATGGCTCAGGGAAAACTAATACTTTTCATGACCGCGATTCCAGCCAGAGATTGTTACAAAGGCCAGCATTCCCAACACAAAAGCTTTACATCCAAGATGGATACAATGGGCCAACTCAATCACAGCAACAGTTGTATATTATGTTTTTGACTTTACACTACAAAAACAATCATACCTTCAGTATGAACACAAATTTCCTCTGCCCAGTGAAATAATGCCCATAAAGCAGTTTCATTTGCACATATGGTTCTGCCCAGCCTGCAGTAGGGGCAAATACCTAATACTCTTCTGCTTGCATGGCAGTGCATAGTGAAATGAGGGATGGAGAACATACACGCAGTCACTTGGTGATTGCATTGAACACCTGGCTGAACCGAAAGCTCTAATTCTGGCACTTGAGAATACAGATCCTGAATTCCCCGCACTTATAATGTGCAATTTATATTATTGTATCCAGTCTTACTGAGTATTTACACTACCAGAGCCAGAATGGATTTAGAGACTCCAAAGACTAAAAAATCAAGCATAAGATGCTTTGAAGGCAAGTGCTTAAACTTAAAGCAAGTATGCCGCAGGCTCATGTAAAACATTCGCTGAGCCATCAATGTGTAGTAATAAATGTTGCAGGGATTTCAATAGCTGATAAAAAGGCAAAAGCAACAGTGCAAACTGCTGCAGTCGCTGCAATAATTCAGTCCAGTCCGAGAATAGATGAAGACATCATGATAGCTGTCAATGCTGTGCGCAATGACAGCCTCTTACCAAAAGGTTTTCCACTAAAATACTACTACCAGTTAAGTGCGCAAAATATTCCATTTGCTCAAATTTCATGAATGTGGGGTAGAGGACTACCTAAATCAGATTGCAGGTTAGGACTGATCCTAGCAGCACATGAGGTTCTAGCATCCTCTCACGCATGGGGTGGGGTCTACAATTTCACTATTGCCACAATGCTATTGGTGGTCAGGTCTTTACAAACAGGCTAATGACTAAGCATGGGCGAATTTTGCGAATCTGGCTTTCGCGAATTTTGCGAATTTGCGAACTCGCAATCCGCAAAATCCGCAAATTCTCACGAATTTGCAGATTTTTTTTTTGTGTTCGCAAGGATTTCTGCCAGTTCGCAAGGATTTCTGCCAGTTCGCGAGGGTTTTGTACCAGTTCGCAATTGCAAACT
Source organism: Lissotriton vulgaris (assembly GCF_964263255.1). Lineage (NCBI taxonomy): Eukaryota > Metazoa > Chordata > Amphibia > Caudata > Salamandridae > Lissotriton > Lissotriton vulgaris. The sequence goes on from NC_141687.1 coordinate 1,053,882,398, forward strand.
AACATGCCGGCTCGCAACTGTCATGATTATGTTGTTTCTACGTCTGGTTCATCATCACAGGTTCCCAGCACCCTCTGCTTCACCCCTGCCACCCTCTGTTTCACCCATGCCACCCTCTGGTTCATCATCACTGTAGATTATGGGGGGAAAAAGCAAGCACACCTGCCTGCTTCAACTGACATGAATTAATTTGGGGTTGATTTATTAATGTATCACTGTTTTAAAATTCCAATCTGGCACCTGCTTCCTTATCTGTAATTTGCTTTCTGTTGCAGTGCAATTTTTTTTCCAGGACCTTTGTGGCCTACTTGTAGCTATTCTATGAGCCTGCTGTGAGGGTCAGAGCAGGGTCATACAATTGTTGCAACTAGCAACTGAACTGTGGAGGGGCCCTTGTCAGGAAGCACTACAGGGAATGGTTACTAATGATGAGTTTGAACTTTTGAACCTGCTGTATGCTTTCACTATTGCAAAACTCGTTTTTCTGCAGAACAGCATTACAGTAACTGCAACGCCCCAAACAAGCTTATATGAGAAAGTTGATTTCAAATCCAAAAGTTATCCAAAGAAAATCAAAAGGCCTCAAATCCAAAAAAGTGCAGGCAAATGTCAACCTGAGGAGTTATTCTGATAAAAATCATCATTTTCAGAAGGTCTATGCTGCTCGCTAGTAGATTTCTTGTGCAGAATTGCAATTTTTGTAATTTCGCGAGTGCGAGATTGTTGCTGCTCGCCGCACCTACATGTTCGCAATTGCGAACTTACACTGCACGCCGCAAAATTGTATCACCAAGAAAAAAAAATGGCTATGTCCTTAAATGTGGCATATGTCAGCCGATAAAAGTTTCCACCATAGTTCCTCTACCACAGACACCTCTTTTAATCTCAGGTATGCCTTTGGCTTGTGTCTATATGAATGACTGTGGACCCTTACAAATACATCATTTTAGCAGTGGATTTGATTACTATGAGTATTGCCACAGCGGTTGGCTGACAGTTAAACTATTATAAAGGGCTTGCAAATCTTTATCAACACACAGTCCTATGTCTGACCTCTAGGGCTTACAGAGGCATCATTTATGTGGATGTGCAGTATTCCTTCCCCTATCATTACAAGGTAAGTATGGTAGTGAAGAGGAAAACACAGGACTTAAAGCAATGTTTAACAGCTAGAGTACTAGGTTCAGGTCGCAGCTGGGTTCAACACCTGTTTAGGGTACAGGGGGCCTTAAACAATCTGCCTAGAAGATCCTTGGGTGGTTTGACTCACCTATGAAGTGCTGTTTGGGGTTAAAGTGTGGGTTCCAGACCTTGCCCGTTCCCAGCACAATGGAGGCAGACATGCCTTTTGATATCAGTGAATGTTTTGATCTTTTACGGGACCAGAATGATTTCAAAAATGCTCAGAGAAATGTGCAACCAAAACGTTCCACCACTGGTGAAGTGAAGGAAGCATCGACAACTCCTGGTTGAATTCCAAAGATTGGGGATCTATTACGGGAGAAATAATTGACTAGAAGGAATTCGGATCTGTGCCTATCCTGCCTGTTGAAGGTACCCGAACTGCACTTTTACCACCTCTTGCTGGTAGCAAACATAAGAGATTTGTGTCTATCCATTTCATCAAACCACATCATGTGGCCAGTTCTACATTGTAGGCCTTGAGGGCTCCTCTGTAGTTACCTTTCTCATCTCACTGACTTATAGGAAGTCCCATTACAGGGGATGTATGTCGTTACAACGCATACTTTTACAACGAATACCTTTACAACGCTTTTTTTACACCGCAACATCCATTACAACGCATTCCATTACAACGCATGCCATTACAACGAATTCTTTGAAACTACCTTTACAACGCATTCCACTACAACGCATACTACATTTACAACGCTTACCATTACAATGCATACCATTACATTGCATGTATGGTAAGTACAGGGGGTGCAGCAGTAGGGTAAGTGTTGGATAGTGTAGGGGTAAAAATTACTAATCTAACTCCAGGGGGTGCAACAGTTGGGTAAGTATTGGATAGTGTAGGGGTAAAGATTACTATTCTAACTCCAGGGGGTGCAACAGTAGGGTAAGTGTTTGATAGTGTAGGTATGCGTTGTAATGGTATGCGTTGTAATGACTGCGTTGTAATGACATGCATTGTAGTGGTATGCGTTGTAGGGACATGCGTTGTAATGGTTGCGTTGTAATGGTATGCGTTGTAATGGATGTTGCGTTGTAAAAGTTTCGTTGTAAAGGTAGTGAGTTGTAAAAGTTGCGTTGTAAGTGTTGTTTCCCCATTACAGGCTTCAACCAACAACAAAGTTTCTAATCCCCGGCTGGTAACAGCTAACTCCAAAGTTTCACTACTTCCAGTTACATCGGAAAATACCATACATTCGTCATATACAACACCGATTTCGAGGCATCAATGATGGTGTCTACAATGTACCTTTATAAGAGTCATCTCCAAGTTCTACACAGCTTCCTGAGCCTCCAACATTTGTACAAACAGCCCCTGGCTATTTTGGTGACTGTGATGACTTTTCTTTGGCTTAGTCAAACTCACCACCACAAGGAGGACCACATGAACTTTTTATTTGGCTCAAAAAGACGTACCTTATCCCTCTTTGGATATATGTTTGGAATACAATTTCATTACTTTTCCTTTGGATTGATTTTGTAAATGTCCTTTTTTGTGTCTGAATGGACACAATCTACCAGAATGCTCTGCTGTTGATTTGGTATACAAGGTTTTAAAACCCTATTCTTCATCACACATAATGCAAAGAGACCTCTTTCCTGGTGAACATTAAAGCTGTTCTGCTTCCTGATAGAATTGCTTGGGATATGGTACCCTATAATATATTGGATTCGAGGGAGACTTTACAAGTTTCATATATATTTTGTATATCCTTGAATGATGTCATCACTCCTGGTACTATCTCTGATGATCGGGACACTAACACAGTACATGAAATGCTTCCTGATTTAGAGCTTGACACAGCTTTTAATATTGAAGAAATGTATGATGGTACATCTAATTATGAAGAAATGGTCACCATTATCATGATTTACACAAAGAAAGTACTCCACATGCAGTATTTAATTACACCCAATGGGAACACTTGCCAACACCACCACAGGGTAGCTCAAATACATTTACACAGAAGTGTGCATATTTTTCTTGTCACAATTCAGCAGACCCAGAGTACTAATATTGTAAACTTACACCTTCCCCGGCAAAGTAAAATATGCTCACTGGCACCAAAATATTTTTTTTGCATCATTCATTTCCCAGTTTTCACCAGAAGGGTATGACTTTTGGAGAGACAATATTGATTTAAAATCTATTTGTGGAGCTAGAGATTAGCAGGTTCAGGAGAACAAGGCTTTGTTTAGAGCATGCCTCATACCAAAACAACACATTTTCCTGAATAAAACTGTGCAGTAGACGTCCTGTCTCCGCTTGGCCAAGGTAAAGGATCTAAATACACTAAAAAAATTCCCACTTTTGCATGCTTTCAAATTAGCATCAAATCACAAATTACATGGAAGGCACATTTGACAACATGCTTAGAAATGGGACATACAATTCTTCATGTTCTAATCCAGGCGGATGGTTAGAGTGGCCATTAGATACTAACAGATGTCAGGCAAGCTTTCTTGACAAGCACAAAAGGGTTCAGAGTAAATAGGTCAGACCCATTTCACATGCAGAAACAACACCTAGGAGTGGTCACAACATACAGCATTGGGAAGTTGTGCTTAGAGTGTCTAAATCATTCAACGTTGTTTAAGGTGAAAGAACACTTGCGTCTCCTTTATGATGACATGGACCTATAGGGTTTTTTGTTAGGTCCTCGAAAGACATGCCAAAAACGCTTTCTGTATGCAATAGAAAATGAAGTGTGGAAAGTGTCACACCAGGAATCTGCTGGGAGAATACGTGACAGAGCAAGTTTAGAAAAGGCTCTAGCGGTTTTTCACAATAGTATGACTAGCTTAACCTTAAGGATATATTATCTGAGTAACATTGTATTGCCTGTTATTGACATCATACAGAGTAACATGTCCTTTTTCCAACATGGAAAATGACAGATTAGTTCTATCATGCTATTAAGTTGGACACTACAGACTTTAAACACTGGTCACATTCCATGAAAGCACATAAATGCCACTAGTTCATTTTTATCATACAATCTCACAAAAAACAGACCACCATGGCCAGAAAAGAAGCAATATACACTATGTTACACATAGAAAAGTTAAAACAATTGCCATTTGCTGTTGCAGAGGTACCATCAGCTGAAGGGATAATGCACATGTTTATTTTTCTGCCAATTTTAACTTTTCACTTCAAATACTGCTTGCAACACCATCAAGTAGGTAGATATGAAGTGCTAGGAGAATGGTTTGTACATGAGGCATGGATCCCACCCATAACTTATTGTAGGAATGGTGAGACTGTGAGAATACTTTAGGACATTCTCTGGTTTGCATGAAAGTCACATTTCATGGCGCATGTAATGCATCCAAGGCGAACTTTTTAGAAAAGGGGGTGGTGATGAACAGAGTGTCTGAGTTAAACAGACCACTCTTACCCAGTCCAAAGATCAGGGCTTGATCCATCACCGTTATTTATCTCACTGCCCCATCCCAGCTCAGAACCTGGCTATATGCAAATCAGTCTGTCCCTGGCCCAGTGCATCATGGGAACAGGGCAGACTAAACTACCAAGCCAATTCTTCACCAGAAAGGAGACAAGCTACCGGGGACCGGTTTCTGGCATTTCAGCCTTCTTCGGCCCGGCTTGCTTGAATCCTGATGGAGCAGTGAGAAAGGGACTCATGTCTGAGTATACCCTGCCACACCTATAGTGGCCAAAAACGATTTAGAAAAGGGGGTGGTGATGAACAGAGTGTCTGAGTTAAACAGACCACTCTTACCCAGTCCAAAGATCAGGGCTTGATCCATCACCGTTATTTATCTCACTGCCCCATCCCAGCTCAGAACCTGGCTATATGCAAATCAGTCTGTCCCTGGCCCAGTGCATCATGGGAACAGGGCAGACAAAACTACCAAGCCAATTCTTCACCAGAAAGGAGATAAGCTACCGGGGACCGGTTTCTGGCATTTCAGCCTTCTTCGGCCCGGCTTGCTTGAATCCTGATGGAGCAGTGAGAAAGGGACTCATGTCTGAGTATACCCTGCCACACCTATAGTGGCCAAAAACGATTTAGAAAAGGGGGTGGTGATGAACAGAGTGTCTGAGTTAAACAGACCACTCTTACCCAGTCCAAAGATCAGGGCTTGATCCATCACCGTTATTTATCTCACTGCCCCATCCCAGCTCAGAACCTGGCTATATGCAAATCAGTCTGTCCCTGGCCCAGTGCATCATGGGAACAGGGCAGACTAAACTACCAAGCCAATTCTTCACCAGAAAGGAGACAAGCTACCGGGGACCGGTTTCTGGCATTTCAGCCTTCTTCGGCCCGGCTTGCTTGAATCCTGATGGAGCAGTGAGAAAGGGACTCATGTCTGAGTATACCCTGCCACACCTATAGTGGCCAAAAACGATTTAGAAAAGGGGGTGGTGATGAACAGAGTGTCTGAGTTAAACAGACCACTCTTACCCAGTCCAAAGATCAGGGCTTGATCCATCACCGTTATTTATCTCACTGCCCCATCCCAGCTCAGAACCTGGCTATATGCAAATCAGTCTGTCCCTGGCCCAGTGCATCATGGGAACAGGGCAGACAAAACTACCAAGCCAATTCTTCACCAGAAAGGAGATAAGCTACCGGGGACCGGTTTCTGGCATTTCAGCCTTCTTCGGCCCGGCTTGCTTGAATCCTGATGGAGCAGTGAGAAAGGGACTCATGTCTGAGTATACCCTGCCACACCTATAGTGGCCAAAAACGATTTAGAAAAGGGGGTGGTGATGAACAGAGTGTCTGAGTTAAACAGACCACTCTTACCCAGTCCAAAGATCAGGGCTTGATCCATCACCGTTATTTATCTCACTGCCCCATCCCAGCTCAGAACCTGGCTATATGCAAATCAGTCTGTCCCTGGCCCAGTGCATCATGGGAACAGGGCAGACTAAACTACCAAGCCAATTCTTCACCAGAAAGGAGACAAGCTACCGGGGACCGGTTTCTGGCATCCCTTGTTGTAAATATTTTTGTCCACCCTAAGCGTGGAAGGGTATTCTCAGATGTGAGACCCTTGCTCATTGCACCATCAGGATTCAAGCAAACCGGGCCGAAGACGGCTGTAATGCCAGAAACCGGTCCCCGGGAGCTTGTTTCCTTCCCAGTGTAAGAATTGGCTTTTGTAGTTTGGTTTGTCCTGTTCCCATCATGCACTGGGACAGGAACAGACTAATTTGCATACAGCCAGGTTCTGAAACTGGGATGGTGCAGTGAGCTAAAAAACGGTGTTGGATCTAGCCCTGATCTCTTGACTGGGTGAGAGCTTTCTGTTTAATTCAGAGACTCTGTCCCTCACCACCCCTTGTTGTAAATATTTTTGTCCACCCTAAGCGTGGAAGGGTATTCTCAGATGTGAGACCCTTGCTCATTGCACCATCAGGATTCAAGCAAACCGGGCCGAAGACGGCTGTAATGCCAGAAACCGGTCCCCGGGAGCTTGTTTCCTTCCCAGTGTAAGAATTGGCTTTTGTAGTTTGGTTTGTCCTGTTCCCATCATGCACTGGGACAGGAACAGACTAATTTGCATACAGCCAGGTTCTGAAACTGGGATGGTGCAGTGAGCTAAAAAACGGTGTTGGATCTAGCCCTGATCTCTTGACTGGGTGAGAGCTTTCTGTTTAATTCAGAGACTCTGTCCCTCACCACCCCTTGTTGTAAATATTTTTGTCCACCCTAAGCGTGGAAGGGTATTCTCAGATGTGAGACCCTTGCTCATTGCACCATCAGGATTCAAGCAAACCGGGCCGAAGACGGCTGTAATGCCAGAAACCGGTCCCCGGGAGCTTGTTTCCTTCCCAGTGTAAGAATTGGCTTTTGTAGTTTGGTTTGTCCTGTTCCCATCATGCACTGGGACAGGAACAGACTAATTTGCATACAGCCAGGTTCTGAAACTGGGATGGTGCAGTGAGCTAAAAAACGGTGTTGGATCTAGCCCTGATCTCTTGACTGGGTGAGAGCTTTCTGTTTAATTCAGAGACTCTGTCCCTCACCACCCCTTGTTGTAAATATTTTTGTCCACCCTAAGCGTGGAAGGGTATTCTCAGATGTGAGACCCTTGCTCATTGCACCATCAGGATTCAAGCAAACCGGGCCGAAGACGGCTGTAATGCCAGAAACCGGTCCCCGGGAGCTTGTTTCCTTCCCAGTGTAAGAATTGGCTTTTGTAGTTTGGTTTGTCCTGTTCCCATCATGCACTGGGACAGGAACAGACTAATTTGCATACAGCCAGGTTCTGAAACTGGGATGGTGCAGTGAGCTAAAAAACGGTGTTGGATCTAGCCCTGATCTCTTGACTGGGTGAGAGCTTTCTGTTTAATTCAGAGACTCTGTCCCTCACCACCCCTTGTTGTAAATATCCAAGGCGAACTTGTCATGTTTTCTGAAAGGGTCCCCAGATGCTGTAGTTCGTCTAGCATTCAGATTGCTTTCCAATGCAAGCTATTTGATGTTGAATGATTAAGGTTGCTGCGGGATGAAACCCAGGAATACCATATCTAGTGAAGGTTTCTGCCGTCGTGACCTGTTATACACAAGTGCTTTTTCAACCTACCTGTAATTTAGGGATGCAACAATTTGGTCTTCAATTCAAATTTTGAAAGTGAACTTTGATGCTATGAGCAGACTGAAATACTTATTGTTTCAAAAGGAAATTGCCTTAACCCCTTCGACGCTGATGACGAGCTGGGCTCGTCATGGCGTAGCCTCCTCGCACGCTGATGACGAGCCCAGCTCGTCACGTAAAGTGCGTTTCTGCAAAACCCAGCGCGCGAGCGGAATTCCGCTAATGCGCATGGTGTTAATATCTGCACTAGAGAACTTTCATCTTCAAGTTGCATTATTTTACTCTGAGATACAGTCACTACTCCTCATTAACTCTCACACCCTTGTGGGGAGCTAGTGCACCACATTATTTGATTTGATTTGCTCCACAATGGAGGTTCCACTATGCAGCAAAATGGGGATGGCACTACCACATGTGCTAATATGTCATGAGAGAAGTATGCAGTCCTTTGGTGCATCCTTGCTTCAATAACTGAATGTCAACTGGTTCTTGTCCTTTCAGCCTGTATGGCTACACTGGGTGCAGCCTGTATTCCTTTGTAAACTTTGTACTTTCGAATGTGCCCTAGACAAATGCATGGATATGCCACTGATCCAATCAACGGACATGGAACTGCTGATGGGTCCCCTAAAAACTCACTTGTACAGATGCCCTGCTCGAATGCCATTGCTCCAAAATGCACATTATGAGGCTCCCTCAGATGCTTCGGCTCCTGGTGATTTGGATCCTGGCTTATTTTCCGCAGATGCACTACTGGCCATCACTCCTTCACCGGCTTCTGAGGGGCCGGATTTGAACATGCTTGTTCCCTGAAGATGGTGAGTGGGGTGCCAACGGAATAATCATCTGCCCTATCTGGGAACCTTAATGTTTTGTCTACTCCTCAAACTATTTAAACAATCTTGCAGTTTCGAGCAGTGAATATTTCTTTTCAATTCGGACACCATTACTCACTAAAATTAATTTTAAATTACAGACTTTTTACTTGCCTTTTCCTATTAACTTTCAATATAATTTGGCTTTCTCCAGGCCTTTATTATTAAAGAAGCACAATGCTTTTATGATTTAAGGATCTTAAAAAAGGTTGAATATATACTTTTAGCATTGTTTTTAGGAAGCTTTTAGTCACCTCACATCCAAGGAGTGGGTGTCATGTGGTCTTATTAGACCCGAGCGAGAACACCACCAATTTACATGATCATGTTTAAAGTTGACATTTTTCCTTAAACTTTGACATTTGACAAATGCTTGCATTCTTGCATGGGATAATGTTCCATGAAACAACTTTGCTTACAATTACACATCTACGTTCCCATTACCAGACTAGGGTCTCTGTACGATGCCTGAAAAAGGTTTTAAGTACAATATAAGGGGCAGGGCAGGGATACTTTTCCTCCCTAGCCTTTGTAGGGGGGGTCCCAGAGGAGGAAAAAAAAACAAAATGGCGCTTCTATTGTTTTTTTTCTTTTAAATGAGCCCTTTCGTGGCCCAGGCCTCGGAGGACAAATGAGCATTGATTTTGTTAATAATATGAGGAGCAGGCATGCGATGGGCTTCCATCCCTTAGCTAATATCTGCACCGGGGACTACATCCCCTGTGGTCTGGTGTAGTTATAGACGGGGAAGGGAGTGTGGGGCTCTACTCCCCTGAGTTACCCTATTCAAGGGGCTGGCTACACTCTCAGCAGGTGAGGGGGATATTGGGACCCCTACTTGACCACTTTCAGATGCAGGGTTCCCAACTCCTGGAGCTCTTCTGAGGCAGTGCCATGGTGACTCCAATACCTTGGAGCACTGTTAGCTCCCTGCCCACCTGAGTGCAGGCCGAAAGACTGCATTGATCCCCCGGTGGGAGCAAAAAGTTCCCACCAGGTGGAATCACAGATATTTTTTTCTCTGCCCTCAATCTGGTGGGCAGGGAACTGAGGTTTGCTCTTCTGGTGAGAGCAGGAAAAAAACTGATTCTGCCCAGGGAGCAAACAAGAAAAGCCGACTCCCCCACCACCAAAAACAGTGCTGGCCGGGAAGCCTGTGGGACCATGGGGCCCCTGGGGCTTCCCCAATGACCTCCAGGACAAAGGGGGGTTGGCCTGATCATTCTGCCATTATAAAAATAATAAACAAACATGGCAGTGCAACTCTGCTCATTTCATATTCAATGCTTTTTATTTTTAAAACACTTTCCTGTGCTGCCTTAAAGATAAGGACATAGCAGTGAATATGAAATTAATGGGATAGCCTCTCATTTCATATTCACTGCTTCTGCCGGGGAGCACTCCATAATGCCCCATGAAGACTTTAAATAGCTACTTTTAGTTCCTGGTGGTACCCCAAAATGGGGAAAGGCACCACCAAAATTGTATTTACATTGTGGGAGGCTGCATGAAGTGCAGCAGCCCCCAGCAACATAAAAAAGTAAGTCTCCTAGGTCATTAAATCCATGACCCCAGGAGAGCTTAGTATATTTTTCAATGCACTCTAAGATTGAGTTCTATGCCCTTTTGGTGGGTTCTTTGGTTTCACTTTTTATGAGCTGAATAAAATTTAGAAAAAAGATAAAAGGGGATATTCACAAGGACTTAGCTCTGATTTATCCCCACCTTAACGCATCAAAAGTGGGGATAGATTTAACAGCCCATTCACAAGCTGGTGCAAACTGCAGACATCACCAGTATTCCCACGATAACTGCCCCAAAATGTATCTCCATGGTGGACACCACCAACTAACCCTAATACGTTAGTTATGTCTCAGTCACCTCACCCGAGCGCCAAGATGCCTCGGCAGTAGTGCGCTTTACAAATACCGTCAGTCAGTCAGTCAGTCAATGAGATGCAAAGTAGGCGTTCCCGTGCAAAAACACACAAAAAACAAAACCTCCTTGACAACGAACTACCAGATCTGCAATGCGAAACAAAAATAGGCAATAAGCCGCGGTAGCAGCAGGGAATTAACACTTGCCTCTTGCTGGTGCTAAGCAGGACAACTACCCACAGCATGAAAGGGGTCCCAGATAAGAGCCACACCTGAAAACCCACAGATGCCATTGACACAATGACCATGCAGCACCGATAGCCATGAGGGCCCCAGCATCCCCAGCCACCAACCCCAGAACCCCCCAGAGTCCCCCCACGGACATACACATACCGTGCACAATACAAGAGCCACCAAAAGCGAATGATGACGCACAGTGCCAAAATAAATACACAAATGTGTGGCCAGAAGAACGAGAAACAGTCCCACAGCACTGAAGTAAAAACAAAAAACTTGATTGAAACACAACACAACGATGCGTAACACTCCTGTCGGGTCTGTCAGGGACAACCTCGAAGTCACAGCCTGGAAAACATAGCACAACATCAGGACCATATGCCATGCGCACATCAAAAGAGCGAGACACAGAGAAGGAAAGTGAGCCAAAGAGAGAAAGAGAGGGAAGGGAGGGAGAGAGAGAGAGAGGGTAGGGAGAGAGAGTGAGAGAGAAGGAAAGGAAGGGAGAGGGAGAGAGAGAGAGAGAGAGAGAGAGAGAGAGAGATGGGGAAGGGAGAGAGAGTGACAGAAGGGAAGCAGAGAGAGACCCTGCCACCCCTGCGCACACAGGCTCCACTGCTCACCTGCTTCTGCCAGTGTGTCCACCAGTAGGCACACCACGTTCTCGTGCAAGCTCCAGGCCCAGGCCCCACCACCATGGCATAGTCCATATCATGTGGTCCCGCCCCGCGGCCTAGCAGGTCCCACACATGACGATGAGTCCTGAGTCATCAATGGAGGAGATCACATAAGTGCACACAGGGCTTGCAACAATGACTCAGGGACTCTGGGCGTGGTTCAGTCCATGTCCCGACAAGGAAGTGACTAATGCGTGTGTCCCTGTTGTAGTGTCCACGCCACCCGGGACGCAATAGGCAATGTAGCACCAAGTGACTGGCTTCCCACTAGATGCGCATCATTGACGTAAGGGAAATCCTTCACTGTCCCCACTTCCTTTCACACATTCATGCACGTATGATGAAAGACATGACACAGCAATGCGTTACTGGATGTTTATTGCACATCCAGTGGAGAGTCGCAGCTGTAACTCTACAGGGCCATGCCAACCACACCACACAATATGGGCCCGTGGAGGACGAGCCAGAGTTCATCCGGGGATGACAGGTACTGCAGAAGAGGAAGGGTACAGTGCGCAGTCTGGTTGCCGTGTCATTGGTCATCAAACAGGATATGGCAGTCCATGTCATGGTCCAAGGAGAGTGCAGCGGAGTGTATCGGGGGTCAGTGGGACGTCATGAGGCCATGTGCGACACCAAGCAGAAACAGTCCAGGTGGCAGAGATGAATACTTCTGCCTCCTTCTGACAACAATCCCATCCACGTCCTCGTCCCTGTATATGTGGTCTGCCTCACCTTTGGGTGTTGCAGTACTGGCTGCAGCACTGTGTGCCACTGACACATCAGGGGCCAGAGGTGGATTGTCGGCCACACTGTGTGGCTGTGGCACATCAGGTGCCGGAGTGGATACGCCTGCCTCACTGTGAGGCACTGACAGACCAGGGGGCGGAGATGTGGATGGTGTGGGGACAACAGCATTCACCAGCTCCACACCTTGTGGCAGCAATGCCATAATGAGGATCTTCAGGGCATTGTAGATCCAAGCTACATCTTGCTGATGTGCAGCGATGGCTGCCATCCTTTCCGCCTCCATCTGCACCATGTACTCCATGAGCATCCGCATGTGTGCCAGTTCACAGCTGGAATCGCTGGAGCCAGTCTGAGCGGACAGGTGTTCTTCTCCCAGCATCATGACTCCAGCGATGTCAGTCAGGGCTCCTTGGAGACCATGAAGCAGGCCGTGTGTGTCCATCAGGGATTGTAGCTGGTCCCTGATGGGACCTAGACACCCATGGATGGCGTCCATTTTGGTAGCCATGAGGCCGAACCCCACCCGGACCTGCTCAGCCATCTCCCTCTGGCCCTCCAGCACACAGTGTTGGAAGGCCATGGTTTGTTCCTTGGGGTCTTGGGAGAGTGCCAGGGTTGTGGATGATGTCCATGGTGTTTTGGAGGGTTTGGGTGTCGATGCTGGTGGTGTCCTCCTAGTCATCAGTGAGTAGCTGGGGATTCTCTGCAGGGGAGGTTAATGCTGCCCCTGCAATGTGAAGGGGAGACGGTGAATTATAATGTGTCTACATGTGTGTAGCCACATGGTACATGTTGATATTCAGACAGCATGGCATTGTACATTGTGACAGTGTGTAGATCAGGGCCATGACCCAGAGTCATTGTGGGTGTGCACTGCTCTGCTTGATTGTGCATGTGTGCCATTGTGGTCCTCTCCACCCATCCCCCTAGTACCTGGTGGTCACACACCCTGTTGTGGTTGTGTTGTGTCCTGACGAGCAGTGTCCGGTCCCCCGACTCCGGCCACAGTCTCCACACTGATGACTGTCGACACCAGCTCCTCCATGTCATCCAGAATGAGCTGTGGCACTGGGCTCTCTACTCCAGTCTGCATTGCTTCTTTTTGGTTGGCTGCAAGTTTCTCCTTGGTCTTTAGCTTGATGTCAATCCATCGCCTCTTGGTCTCATCCATTGAACCTCTTGTGCTCCCCGACGGCATTCACTTGTCCATGATGTCCCGCCATATCCCATTTTTGGTTCCCAATGACACGTTGGAGGTGGCGACAGTTGTTGATGGTGTTCCATCACCTCCGTAATCAGGATCCTGTTTTCCTGTGGACTGAACTTCGTCTTCCTCTTCTTCTTGTCTTTGCCCTTCCCTGTCCCCGAGGTCCCAGGCTTTTTGTCCGGGCTGCTTGTGGGGTTGCACTCGTTCTCTGCACCTGCTCCAGCTTCCTCCATGGTGCTTGGGTATTGGTCAGTTTGTGTTTGGGTGTTTTTTCTACTTTTATAGTGATTTTTCCCACAAGCCATGTGTGTATTGCAGGCCTGGTGCTGCTTATCACTGTTCTCCTCATTGCTCAAAGGCCCATTGCATGTTTTTTCGCGTTGAAGTTTCTGTTTTTATCTCCGTTGAGGTGGTTATATTCCGTACATTGGCCACGGTTTCGGCAGACTATGGCATGCAACCGCCTTATTATGAATTCCACACAGGGTTATTTTCCCGCGATCGGCTGCAATGTGTAAAGGTGCATTTGCTGTTTTTGGTGATGTTTTGCACAAGTTCTTTTGAATATACCCCTAAGAGGCATGTTGAATTTTTTCAAAATAAAAATGTATTTGAACAAGTATAAGACAATCACTTTTTAAAAACATTGTGCTATGTCAATTGCTAAAATATATATTTGAGTATATTTATTTGCAATAATAAAACAAAAATAAAAGTTCTGCTTTATATATGTTTATGTGCTGACCCGATAATCAATCAATCAATCAATCAATCAATCAATCAATCAAGGCATTATATAGCTCGCTACTCACCCGGAGGGTCTCAAGGCACTTGGGGGGGGTCTGCTACTGCTCGAACAGCCAGGTCTTGAGATGCTTCCTGAAGGAGAGGTGATCTTGGGTCAGGCGGAGGTGGATGGGGAGGGTGTTTCAAGTCTTGGCTTTCAGGTAGTAGAAGGATCTTCCTCCCATGGTGGCTCTTCACGTGTGTGGGACGGCGGCAAGGTTGATTGTAGCTGGCGGGTGGGAGTGTTGAAGGTCAGGCGGTTGTTGAGGTACTTGGGGCCCAGGTCGTGGAGGGCCTAGTGTGCGTGGGTGAGGAGTCGGAACGTGATTCTCTTGCTGACGGGGAGCCAGTGCAGGTCTCTCAGGTGTCCGGAGATGTGGCTGTGTCGGGGGATGTCCAAGATGAGTCGTGCTGAGGCGTTCTGGATGCGTTAGAGCCTTTTCTGTAGTTTGGCTGTGGTTCCGGTGTAGAGGGTGTTTCCGTAGTCTGTAGTCCAGTCGGCTGGTGACGAGGGCCTGGGTGACTGTCTTCCTGGTTTCGGTGGGGATCCATCTGAAGATCTTTCGGTGCATGCGTAGGATGTTGAAGCATGAAGACGAGACGGCGTTGACTTGTCCGGTCATAGAGAGGGAGGAGTCCAGGATGAAGCCCAAGTTTTGTGCGTGGTCCGTTGGTTTGGGTGCACTGCCCAGGGCAGGGGGCCACAAGGAGTCGTCCCAGGCAGAGGGTGATGATTCAAGGATGAGGACTTCCGTCTTGTCTGAGTTAAATTTCATGATAAAGTCCATACGTCTTGTTGACCCTTATAGGTCTACCTTACTTAAACTGATACCCTTTATTTTTTTACATTGCACTGACAAAAATAGTGCGATGTGAGGTTTGAGCACAAGGCCTGGACCCAGCACGGTGATGGGTATCTATATCCATACTAAAAAAACATAGAAACTGTTGGTCAAATGATAATTTACCTTTAAAAAAGCAAAGCAAGAGGTGTTTAGCAAAACAGGAACAGTTGGTTTAATGAAACTCTTCGACAGGTGCACAGTTACATAAGTGGGTCTGAGGACTGTGTAAAATACAACCAATTTGAATGCCAATATTACATTTTTTGGGAGCATCATGAACCAATTTATGGATTGTTTTTAGGAAGAGGAATGTGGGCCTAGTCATGGAGTCATTAGTTACTCCCACCTGATAACATATGCAGGTGGGTCTTGACCTTGCATGGACACAATGAGGGCCAGTGGGTAATGTGTCCAGATGTCTGGCATTAGGAGCAAGTGATCACTGTGTGTGCTGTGTCCGCTGTGTCCTAATTGGCTGAGTGTTCCTAACTTCACATGACATCTAACGTTATGGTGTTTTGGGAATGTGTGCCCTTCCGGCCATTTGTGCTTTATTTGGGCTAATCTCCCCAGACCATTGTGGTGTTGCCACTTATATGTGGTATTAATCAGGGTTTTTCCTGATCATGCATTTGTTCTGCTGGCTATGTGCTTTCCCTCCTGTGTTCTGTCAATCAGTTGCCTCAGGCCTAGGTCACTGGACCTACCTGTCCAAGTATTTCTGACTTCTTGATGGAGAGGTCTTATTAGGTGATTTCGAGAAAAGTGATTACTTTTTGTTTTTTTGCAGGTATCATTGCATACTTCGACATCAATATTAACAAAACCATGGAAGTATACTGAAAAATACAAAGGTTAAAGTGGTGTTATAGTTAGGAATTGTAATTATATACTATGTTAAATTAAAAAGGTTAAGAAAATCACTGAAAAAAACAAAGATTTTTTCTTCCCCTAAAGTAAACAAAACTCACGTTATCTCCATGAACTGCTAATTTCCTCCCATGTTACATCAGTCATGATATGTTGAACGACATCATTGATAACATCAATGAAATATCTGAAATAAGATTATTGATGACAACACTGCATGGTGGGGCTCGAGTTATAGTTACATTAGGGCACAAGTTATAGGTACTTGAGATAACTATAACAGGTAAAGTTCAGTTGTTTTGTTAGTTTAAAATGGTATGTTTTGACTGTCATTGTCTCCTAGCTATAACATCACTTTAACCTTTGGCTTTTCAGTGAACTATAACTTTTGAATGTCTACTGGTTGTGTAGTTTAAATTGGATTTGTATAGCAATAATACATTTGTTTTTTCTAACTATGACAAAGATTTAAACCTAAATTACATTTCAATGTCATTTAAAAAAATATATGTTTCAAATATTTCAGTGGAGTGTTGTCGGGTGCTGGATTGTTTGGTGGGGTGTCGTCAAGTGGAGTGTCATTGAATAGAGTGTCAAACAGTGGCATAGATTAGAGTAGAGTCCGCTAGAGAGGCTTAGTGTACAGTAGAATGTTCTAGAGCAAAGTGGCATAGAGTGGGGTAGGTTGGTGTAAAGTGTCTTAAAGTGGAGTATTCTTTAGTGCAGTGTCTTAGAGTACAGTGGTGGAGAGACTTATAGCATAAAGTGCCATAGACTGGAGTGTCATACAATGCCATAGAGTGGAGTAGCATAGAGTGCAGTACACCGTACAATGTTGTAGAGTGGAATGCTGTAGATTGTGGAAGAGTGGAGAAGCATAGACTGTCATGGATTGGAGTCGCATAAAGTGACATAGAGTGGAGTGACATAGAATGGAGCAGTGGAGTAGAATGAAGTGTAGTGCAGGAGTGTATCATATTTTAAGCAGAGTAAAGTATCATGGAGTGGCATAGAGGTAATTGTGTAGTGTTCTAAAGTGAAGTTGAGTGTCGGAGAGTAGAGAAGAGTAGAGGAGAGTGCCATACAGTGGCTTAGAGCACAGTAGAGTGTAGAAGCATAGAGTGGAGTAGAGTGTTGTGGACTGGAGGGGTGTTGAGTGTCATAGAGTTGAGTACAGGGTGGAAAGTGGAGTAGAATGAAGTGAAGTGGCATACAGTTGAATGGCATAGAGTGTCTTGTCATAGAGTGTGATGAGTAGAGTGTTTTGGCATAGAGTGTCATTGTGTAGAGTGGAGTGGCATAGAGTGGAGTGGTGTGGAGTGGAGAACCTAGAGTGGAGTGGGGTATAGTGGAGCAGCATAAAGAGGATTGGCATGTCATATGGTAGACTGGTGTGGTGTATCCTATTGTGGAGTGGAATGGTAAGGTATAATTGAGTACAGTGGAGTGGCATAGAGTGGAGAGCTCTAGAGTGGAGTGGTTTCACTGTTCAATGTTCCTACGGAAAAAGGCATTGAAAGAATATGTTTTAGATCCTCTCTTTTTCTTGGCCCCCGTTTGACAGATCAACCCACAATGTTCCAGGAATAAGCTGAGTTGGATGAGGCTCTTTTATGGAAGGTTTATGAAAGATTTCTCAAACAGTATCAAAGTTATTAGAAACCAAAACATCTATTCGCTATGTAAGCATGCTCCTAACTTTACTGCCCAGTGGCGATCACAATCGCCACAACTTTTTATATATATTCCTGCTCTCCCAGCGAGCAGCTCCCCAACACACCCAGGCAGTGCGCTGCCTCCGACTGCAGCCTGATAGACACAGACCGTGGTTCTAGGCCCCATGCCTTGCCACCTGACTGCACTGCCTTTGAGTGCAGTTTTTGTTTAGTTTAGTTCCATTTTTGTATTTAGTTTAGTATAGTCAGTTTTTCATAAACATTTTAGGTTTTCAATTCAGCTTCTCACTCCTCTGGACTTCTCTTTTTTTCTCATTGCCCTTTCTACTCATCCTCCCCCTTCTGCCACTTTCCCATTGCTGCTGCCCCCATGGCTCCTTCCGCTCAAATGTTTTCCCGCTTCCCAGCTGTCCTGCCTTCCCCGACCTCTACTTAATAGAGGCCGTTGTGTGGCCACACTGCTGGAGCACCAAATGCAAGCCCGTCTGCGCACCATCCGTGACCCATCCATGACCAGCACTAGGAACCCTTGTCCTCCGACCTGCCTACGCACAGCGGCAAGGACAACAACTGCAAGCTCTCCTCACCTCTCGACACCCATGGTCCCTTCACTTGCCGAAACTGCCACCACTCTCTCAACCTTGCCAAGACCCAGGACCCACCTCCACCATCCAGAAATAACTCCACAGCTGCCCATACCCTGCAATGCATCCTCCTCAATGTCCACTCCCCTCACAGACTTGCCACAGGAATCTGGGACCTCTATGACAGCGCCACCCCTGAAGTCGACCTTTCTAACCAAAACTTGGACAAGCGTCACCTCAGGACCAAAAAACACTATCCCTGAAGGATAGAAAATCACCTAAAAAACCACCCAAACCGTCCCGGAGGTGGGATCGCCATTGGCCACAAGACTAACCTCTGCCTGAGCACCTACACTGACGGGACCACAGACTCAATGTAACACCTCCACTTCAAGATACAGGCCAACCGGACCACCACCCTCCCAGACCCTCCATACCCGAGCACCTTTCTCTGACTCCATCTCTGACATCATTGCCCTGAATGCCATCACCTCCACTGATTACAGCTTACTGGGAGACCTCTTCTTCCACCTCGACAACCACCAAGACCCCAACTCCACTTCCCTCCTGAAAAACCTCTGCATCATCGGACTCACTCAGTTCGTACTAGGACCAATGTACTCAGGAGAATGCACTTTGTTTTTTGTTTTTTGTCCTCATCCTGCCAATTAACCTGTTGTCAAAACTCACTTTCCCCTGCTAAGAGCAAGATGGGAGTGGAGTCTTTCCATACAAGAGATCTAGCTGTTTCCACTCCAACCCCTCTTACGCTTGACATGCAAGGATACAGAAGAGGGGGACCAGGACCGACAGCTATTCATTGGCTTGATCATTGGACCCCATTCCTCTGGCACCACTCAACCAACATGGCCCATATCTTTTCCCCACTTCTGAAATCACATGCCATCTCTTGTTGACTTATATATATAATGATGTTTTTACAATTAGAGAAAAGGGGTGGAACAGCCGATTTCCAGACTTTACAGATCTCTCTTCCTCCCAATAAAATAACATAAATTATTTGAGACCAGAATACTATCCTGGCCCAATCCAAAAAATATAAACGTAGGAGTTACTCCTATCCGGATTCCTGTTACACCCGGCAAAAATTCACACAAATCCATCGAAAATTACGTGGCAAGTTAAAAACATGTGACGATTTGCTGAAGGATCCTGACATCTCGAACACACATGCTGAGTTCCTGAAAATGTTGTCAATTTCGCAGGAGACCAATAAACCCTGTAAAGAGTAAAAAGATGGTTTAGCTTAAGGTAAGCCAGTTTGAACGTCTCACAGAGCAATGTAAATGAACTCAACCAAGCAGCCCTCAAATTGGTAGTATCTACATCATCACTCCTGAGTTTTTGGATATCCTGACTTTTATCATCTTCTGCTTCAATCAATATTCAATATCACAAAGCCACCTCTTTTTTGATACTCCCAATTTTCATAGCTTGAATTAGCCAGGCATCATCGGTCTGTTCCTCCCACGGTTGCCGAGCCCACCAAGCAGACAATTGATAGTATTTGAATCTGGTTAATTGACCATGAGTACACAATGTCAAAATTTCCCAACTCATCAGATCCATACATATTTTTAAATCTCCCCAATGAGAGATATCTGCTTGTTTCTATGGTAGGCTGAGTAAATCGTCTAAACATGCTGGAGTACCTGGGGAACCCCAAATTGGTGAGTAATCTGAATAATATGAGGTTCCAATTTTTTTCCGTATGAATACCCAATTCTATAGCGCCTGCAGTAGAATTTTTACCTTACTCTTTAAAAAAACTTTCGGGTCTCCAAACTTAAAAAGGAACTGTTCTTGTCCGTCCCCCAAATCACTAAGCAGTGCCCCATACATTATACCTAATGCAGAATCACCCGGTTTATTTAATAACATCCGAAAGTTCTTAAAATGAAATACATGTTTGTAAAAGAATAAGTCCGGAAGGGCGAGACCCCCACTCTTTAACTTTCTCCTCAGCCTTTTCCAAGATATATGCGGACCTTTTGACACCCAAACAAAACTTGCTATCTTGCCCTGTAATTTTGCTACCTCATTCTTATCAAATTGGAGGGGTATATTATTAAAAAGAAAAGTAATCTTAGGAAGTATGATCATTTTGTTCAGATTTACCCTTCGGAATAGATTAAGAGGGAGACTAACCCATCTAATCAATAATCTTCCAACCTCCTGGCTAATCTTTCTCCAGTTAACCCCGGGGAGATCTACCAACTTCTGTGTAATTATAATGCCAAGATATCGCATTTGAGTTTTTACTCCAGGGGTCTGAGAAGATGGGTTCCATTCCATAACCGCAGTCTTGTCTCGGTTTACACTGTATCCGGAAACCTTCCCAAATAGATCTGCTTTATCCCACAATTTAGGAATAGCCTCCTTAGGATTCTGAGTATAAAGGATGAGGTCATCCGCATATAAAGCTAATTTAACCTCAAAGTTTTTATATCTGAAGGGAGGATTGAAAGATCTTGACTAATTAGGGCTGCAAAAGGTTCAATATATATGTTGAACAACAAGGGGGACAACGAGCATCCCGGCCTTGTTCCCCGCATAATACTGAACCAACCAGTTAATTCTCCAGTGACTAAAACTCTGGCTTTAGGTACACTAGAAAGTGGCTGTATCGCTTTTATTACGTTTATAGTGAAACCAAAAGTTCTTAAAGCTTCCCAAAGGTACGACTAGTGAACCTGGTTTAATGCTTTAGCAGCGTCTACTGCCACCAGAGTCACTGGAAGATCAAAATATTCTACCAAATCTACTATACCCAACATGGTGAAGGTAAGTTCATTAAGCTGCCTTCCAGGGATAAAACCCCTCTAAACTATACTCTTTATAATCTTAGCAGCTGTAGCTGCCAATATCCCTGTGAACACTTTATAATCAGTGTTCAACAGGGATATAGGCCTGTATGACTCTACTGCCAGCAGATCCTTATTTGGTTTCAAAATTGAGACAATCATTGGCTCGGCCCAAGACATCGGAGGGTCCTCCCCTTCTATCAAGATCTTATCAAACAGCTCTTTAAATACTGATATTAGTTTATCATCAAGAGATCGATACATTTCTATAGGAAGGCCATCTGGCCCGGCCTTCTTCCCTCTCAACATTCTTCTCATCTGGACTCAAATCTCTTCTTTACTTATTGCAGAGGCTAGATAGACTCTTTGATGTTCATTCAGGGAAGGGAGCTCAACATTACCCAAAAATTATTTAATCTTTTCCAACCCTGGTACAGTATCCTCTTTATATAATTTGGCCACATATCCACGGTTTCAGCCCCTATTTTTGTATTTGAATCTAAAATCTGGCCCGTAGAACTCTCTCTCAGGGTATTTATATGATTACGAACTTTATAAATTTTAGGTTTCCAAGCCAAGAGCCGAACACTTTAGGAGAACACACTTTCAACCCATCTTCACAGGAGGAAACTCCATCTCCTTCAGTCACACCTCCAAACTCACATGGATGGACCACTGCTGCAAACTTCACCTTCAAAACTAACATCTCCCCAAGACGCCTACCCCATATCCAATGCAGAAATTATAAAACGATCTACAATGACCAGCTCGCCGCCATGTTAATCGACTCTCCTCCCACCACCTCAGATGACGACCCCACCACCGCTGTCCTCACCTACACAAATGGATCACCTACTGCGCCAACATTGTTGCCCCCTCAAGAAATCCTCCAACCTTTTTAATCCAAAAAGACCAGCTGGTTTGCCACAGAACTCTGAGAATGCCAACGAACCTGCAGACGACTCAAAAAACTATGGAGGAACTCCAAAATCCCAGCAGACCTCAACAACTACAAAACAGCCACCAGGACTTAATCCCCACCCAAGCACACAACAGCAAATAACTCCTCAGCATCGTAAAAGAGTTCGCCCCACCCATCAGTGAGTCCTCCAACATGCCACTCTCCCAGGACCTCTGCCACAAACTCAGCACCTTTTTCCATAACAAAATCAAGACCATCTATGACAAGTTGGATGACAAAAACCTCCATGAGGAACACCCACCCACCACTTCTTGCACCACACAGCCTACACTGGACAGAGGGACTGCCCTCAACATCAAAGACACCCTAAAGACTATGTCAGTCAATTAGTCTTTATTCGAAAATTTGCAATCATAAAAGACACAATAAAAAAATAAAAGTGTCATAAAATGTCATAAAACAGATAACTCCCTAAAAACATACATTCCATACAAAATTTGATGTCAGCTTTATCGAATTTCCTAACAATCATGACTAGATCATTGAGTATAAAATTACATCTATAAAACCAATTTATACACAATTTGACCAAAAGGGTGCCTGCTTGCCAATAGCATAGTCAGATAATGTGTGCAATTGCTAGATCGGCCTCCAAGTTTTTCCTTCTCAGTGCCCAAAGCCAGCTACGAAATTTCGCCATCGCGATTACAATATCCGGACGTGTGTTTGAAACAAAGGTACGCAAAGCTGTCATACACGATCTGGTACCTAGATTAGAACACAATGGCTTAAGCCACTTTCGACGGGGGCCATTATAGGCCGGACACACAAACAGTACATGGGTTATCGACTCTACCTGGGATGGACACGAAGGGCAGTAGATATCTCAGGCCTTATTCAATTTTACAGTGAAAGATCTTAAGGGGAGAGAGCCTACTCTGAATTGGTGATATAGTTTCCTATCACCAGATTTCGTAATCAAATTCCAGTAGGCTTCTGCTTCCATTACAGGCTTGTGCTCCATAAAAATACCTGTGAGTGAGCTACTGCTCACCCTCGACTGTGTCTTTTTATAAATCATAACCCTGTAGAGTTCTTTGTAAGCATTTTTCTTGGGAAATAAGTTCCCTATGGGATCTTCTCACAGATGATGGAGCCCCATGTCAAACAGGTTGCCCTTAATCTTCTGCAGCCATTTGATGTTGGAGGACAGATCAGCATTTCTAATATGCATTAGTGCGTTAGCGTAAGATGCCAGTTTGGGAGTAGTCCAAAGCCTCCCCCAGTACGCAAGGGGTCTGAATCCCGCAACCTCATCGAATGAGGAACATCCTTAGTCAGATAGCAGGGGCTTGATGGGGGTTGATTGGGGAAGGGCAGTCAGTAATCTCAGGAACTTATTTTGAGCAAGGACAAGGGGTGATGAATTTTAGAACCCCCAAAGTTCTGCGCCATATATTATGAAAGCTCTAATTTTCCCATTGTAAATCGATAAAGCGGGTCCTAGCGGCTTAGTATGTGAAAGTCGGTGATAAGTAAAGATAAGTAAAGGTATCAGTCTGTTCCAAAGGTGCTTTATTCATTTCTACTCTCCCTTTAATAATTTTATGTTTATGCAGCACCATGAACTTGGTTTAATCAACGTTTACTACAAGTTCTTGGTTGTTGCAAAACTCTGTAAATCTGTCAAGGGCACGTTGCAGACCAGATTGGGTTTTGGATAAAATTAAAGTATTGTCTGCAAACATTAAAAGTGGAACCCTTGAACCGGCAAGAGTTGGAGCATCTGTTTGAAAATTGGTGTAATACGAGATAACCATATTTATGAGCAGGGAGAATAGGGTAGGGGCAAGGACACACCCTTGCCACACTCCCTTGGTAACTGGGAAATGGTCTGTTAATTCATCCTGCTGTCCCCAACTGACCTGAGCATAATTTGCCTCATGCAGTTTTATAATAAAGCTTAAGATTTCTAGGGGCATCCCGGCCTCCTTTAGTGTGTCCCATAGCTTGTGACGGGGGACTAAGTCAAATTATGATTTTAAATCAACAAATGCAGCATAGAGAGTTCCCCCTGCTAGGATCACTGTGCTCCAGTATATCATCATAAATCTAAAGACTTGGTCGATGGTGCTGACGTGGGGTCGAAAGCCCGCTAGATAGATAGATAGATAGATAGATAGATAGATGGATAGATAGATGGATAGATAGATAGATAGATAGATAGATAGATAGATAGATAGATAGATAGATAGATAGATAGATAGATAGATAGATAGATAGATAGATAGATAGTACATTCTGGTCTACAATTCATTTGTTTACTCTGCCTAGCACAAGTCTATCAACTATTTTCTGTGGGGTGCCAATTAGGCTTATCGGCCTTTAGTTGCCAGGTCTGGCACAGTCACCCTTTTCATATATGGGAATGATTTCGGCCCCGCGCGAAGTATCTGGAATCAGCGCGCCTCTCGCAATGGCATTTATGATGATAAGAATGTATTCGGTCCAGTTCTTTCTATCTTTTTTGTCGATATCAGCCGGGATACAATCCGGGCTGGGTGCCCTCCCTGCTGAACCCCGTCCGAGGCCCTTTCTATCTCCCCTTTGTTGAATATTAAAACAACCTCAGTATTAATTGCAGGATATTCAGTAACAATACTCGATGAGGAAGAAAATTGTCCTTGATAGTGTTCCACCCAGAGTTCGGGAGGTACATTGTTCGCAGGTGTGGGCCCTATCACACCACTGCCCCATTTGACTAGTTGCCAGAATTTGGACCAATTCTTCCTATTGCTAGCGGTAGTTAAGCTCACCCATCTGTCCTCATCAAAATCCTTCTACGCCTTTATTTGTGCTTTTTTGTAATTTGCCCTTGCCAATTTGACCTCTTGAGGAGCCCCTTTCTTGATTGCTTTAGAAAGATGCTAAAATGTGACTCCACAAGCCTCCTTGTACCAATTGGCCGATTTTTTTATTATGTGCCTATTTGGTTTCTTATTTTTTGTGAACAGGGTCTTCAGTTTTGCAAATAGATCCTCATGAGCCTTCTTGAGATCTACAAAGGATTTATCAAAATATTCTAATGAGCCAAGCATTAGCAAAGTTGCTTCGACCGTTTCCTTAATCTGCGGTACGGTGCCTTCATCTTCTGAGACCATGGCCCATTTCAGCCGTCGGCTGTCTTGTGACATAGTTACTTCTCCTATTGCGGTTTTCATGTCAGCCAGTGTGGGAGTCAACCCCATCCTGACTAAGGTTAGTACTAATGGATCGTGGTCACTCTCCCATCTATAGTGTACCATCAAATCCACACGTCTAGGCCAGAACTCTCAACTAATGAGAATGTAGTCTATTCTACTACTTCTAGAGTCAGAGTCAAAAATACTTTATTCGATTAGTTAAAATCATAAAAGTATACTACAAACACATATAAAAACATATAAAGGCATATAAAGGCATATAAAGAAATATAAAGGTGGGGATGGCATTTCATTCATATTTCATTCATATTTCAACAAAAACAGTGCAGGGATGTGGTATACATATAAAACAATGTTTTAAAAGAGACATTTTAAAAGATCATTTATGCAGGGAAAATCGGGGTCAGGTGTTACTTTTTACTTTTTACTTTTTGCTTTTTACTTTTAGAAAAGATCAAACCCCTTGATAAAACATCACATTTATGTTCTATAAGTAGTTCATTGGCAAGTTCAAAATGTTTAAAAAACTATATGGTGCAAGTTTTTTTATACAAATCTACAAAAATAGGTTGTGTAATATACTACACCTATATTTACATGATTCAATCAGGTGTTGCGGAGTTCAATGATCTAAAACGTTTAGCTCTCATAGCTGCTACCAAAAAACTTGCAACCCCGTACATCACAATAGGGGTCTCCATCATTTGTAAAAACAACAATGCGGGTTTCACTTGCATAAATCCCCTGTTTCTCATTAGTGGTAGTATATATTTTTTTCTCCCCTCCGCAAAAAAGGGACAGAAAAATACAAAATGGGTCTGGTCTTGGTCGGAAAAGGAATCACATTTACATGGGACGTGATCCCTTGGTTTGTTCCATTTCGGGTAATCTCCCAGAAGGAGGTGCATCTGGTTAAAACGAAATTTTGTGAGAAGCCACCGATGATAAGGCCTATTCACTACCCTTAAATAAGGCTGGATGGACATGGTAGATACAACAATATAGTGAGCCCTAACAGTGGTTTTCTCTATTTCTTGTGCTTCACGCAGCATGTTCCTAGACTCTAAAAATTGTGTTTTGATCCATGTAACATCTTCTTTACACAGCCTCTCGGGGTTACTATACAAGTCCACACGGCCCAGGAGGGTAGCAGCAGACTTAATATAGCTCAGCCATTTAATATCATTAGCTCTGTCTCTCCCCATGCAGTCAGTAATAATTTGACGATTTAACGTCAAGTTCAGGTTCAACCACATTTTCACCCAAAGAAGTAGTGGGGCCAGGTTAAGAGTATCTTCAATGTATCCTTGCCCTAATTCTATCAGGACGGAAAAGATGGGTGTGGACTGTGGTAAGCCTAATAGTGAACGCATGGACCTATTCTCCTCCTTCTGTATCAGGGCCAAATCCCTGAATCCCCAAATCCCAGCCCCGTATCTAGCCAGTGCCAGGGTTTTGGCTCTATACAGCTTGAGAATGGCTTCCGTTGGTTTACCCCCCAGTCTTTTAGCGAAGCTCTGTATCGCTCCAAATGACCGCCGAATAGCCATTGCTTTATTAACAACCTGTGGAGTCCAGGTGCCCATGTCATCAAAAATGACTCCAAGGTATGTAAATGTTTTAACTTTGGTTAAAATCACTCCATTGCATCGCAGGGTTTTTGTGGTGTTCTTTCCTTTCCCTATGGACATAACGTGCGATTTATCCATATTTACAACCAGGTCTAATTTTTTCATAAAAGCTCCAAACGAGTCAAGGAGCAGCTGTAGACCATTAGGGGTTCTGGCAATGAGGACCGTGTCGTCGGCGTACATCAGTACGGGCAACGGTGACCCTCCCATATTCGGTATATCTGGGGTAGCAGTTTTTAAAACGGAATACAGGGAATTAATATGCAAGGAAAATAACATGGGGGCCAGAATGCACCCCTGTCTCACCCCTCTAACTGATCTAAACCCAGTAGTGCACTTGCCACCTGTAGTCATCCGGACCGATGCCGTCAGGTCGCTGTGTAGGAAAGCTAAGAAATTTATCAGAGCAGGGTCTAGACCCAACTCAGAGAGAATTGTCCACAGCTTCGACCTATTTACTAAGTCGAACGCTGTGGACAGGTCCATAAAAGCTAGGTGGATTGACCCGCTGGAGGCAACAGTATATTTAGAAACAGTCATGTATAAGTTGAGACACTGCTCCTCAGTACCCCTCCCTGTTCTAAATCCATATTGCGTATCACATAAAATTGCATTTTCCTTTTCCCACAAGTTAATTTTATTTAAAATGACTTTGCCAAGAATCTTGAATGAAGAATCAAGTAGCGATATAGGTCTATAATACCTGGGGTCACCCCTTTGCCCCTTCTTAAAAATTGGAATAATAACCGAATGTGACCAAGTGGTGGGAGGGTCAGACAAATTCATGCATGCTAAATTAAAAACATTCGCCAGTACAATAGACCATATGTGGGGATGTGCTTTGTACATATCGGCGGGCACCCCATCCGGGCCTGGGGCTTTCCCGCCGGCAGTATTTTCAATTGCATTTAATACTTCTTTTACCGTTACCCTTAATGGAGTGTCTGTAGGTAAAGAATCTATAGGAGTGAAAGGGGTAGTAAGAGTCTTACTTCCATAGATGTTTTCAAAGTGATCTAGCCATTGTTTCTCGGTGATATTAGCCTCTAATATCTCATTCTCGTTACCACTAAACAAAGGAGAGTCCACTATTTTCCAAAATTTTGCACTATCCCTTAAAGTAAGGTTGTCATAAAGTGCTTCCCAGGCCTTGTGTTTTAGTTCTCTTTTACGAGCCTCGGTTGTACTCCTATAATCTTTCCTCAATTGGGACACTTCAGTTATATTACGAGGCTTACGTTTTAGGGCTTCTAGAAGTTTTTTATGCGCCTTTGAGCAATCGGCATTGAACCATCCCTGTACCATTCGTGGCTTATCAGATGATTTGATTGTAAGGGCCTCAGCAACATTTTTGCATATGGTTCCAAAGGCTTTTGTGACATTTCCTCCTGTGGACAGAGGATCCCTGCATATGTTAAGTTCAACACTTAATTCATCACACAAATTAGTAAAAAATTCCTCCACATTAATCTTAGACCATTTAACCCGTCTACCTTGGTCGTGGGGCCGGACTACAGTAGGGTAGGTTAACTGTTGGTCATAATTTATTATGGTAGGATTTATATTAGTCAGTTTCATAACGACCGGGTTATGGTCACTAAAAGCTGTTATAATGGCATTATATGAGATGACATTTACGAGGATACTAGGTGACACAAAGATATAATCAATGATAGTATTACTACCTCTCGCACTATAGGTTACCACTCTGTCTTTCGGGTTCACAAAGGCGGGTTCAGACATATCCATATCTATCAACAGTTCTTCTAAAGCGCCCCCCTTTGCAGAATGTTCAAAGTGCGGGTGAGTCAAATAGTCATCATCGTAGGAACTACCGTTATAACAGTTAAGTTGACAAAGATGTGTGTTAAAATCACCAAAAACAATATAATAAACCAAAGTAGTTTGACTCTTCTTATAATTATTTAAAAAATCAGTCAACTTAAAAAAATCAGTCAACTTCTAGTTCCAGTAGAGAACGTATTAGTATCATCTATGTCTGAGGGGGATCTCCTGTTGACAGTCCTGAGCTCCCTAGGGATAAGCTTTTTAATTGTCCACTTGTTGATTGGTGGCAGTGATAAAGGCGGTATCCCCCAATTCTGGTCTTCCTCATACTAAGACAATAGTCGTCTAGGCCTAGGGGCTCAAATGTACGAATAAAGTCGCCTGCAATCACAAGGACATTTGTCAGACTAAGTCATTTATAATTATATCCAGGAGGGCAATAGTTGGTGACGCTTTCCCACCCCCAATTCCTCTCGCATAGACATTGGATAAGATGAAGTCTACCTCACCCTCTGCACAAATCTTAACAGCAAGAATGTCTGGGCTATCTATTTCTTACTTCCGCTATTAGAAATGATGTTTGTTGCTTAACCCATGTAATTAGTCCCCGTTAGGTCTCCCCTTACTATTTACAATGGCCGCTTTGCCAAAAGCTAGGTAACCTGGGCAGAAGATCTTGTCTACTGACCAAGTCTCTTGAAAGACGATAAAATCATAACATTCAATAAAGCATGACCAGTCAGCGGACAAGGTTTTTGAAAGTAGACCAGCAATATTCCGGGATAGCAGGGAATTTATGGAGGGGGTTATACCAGCAGACTTTACCGGACGTGATACGGACTTTGCAAACACCTGGCTCTTACCCTCTGCTTGGTGGGATCCCTTTATAGGGCTTAATGGGGAAGTAGAAGAACTATCCGTGGGCTCAACCCGAATCGGGTTTGGTGGTCGTAGTCAGTCACATAGGTCTAGGTCTAGGTCCGATAATGGAGCAAATCTATTAGTCAGAGGGACCTCTATTGGTCTGTGTACTAGGCTACAGGGTGCCCAAAAATGCCTATCCTTCCCATGGGAATTCAGCACGTTACAATGGTATAGCCCAGGTTTATAAAAAAAACCCTAATGGTAAAACAGCCTCTTTATCTATGTGTCTTCCTAGCGTCCCTTCCAAATTATCCAAGAGAAATCTAGTTATTTTGACATTGTTAAAATTGACGACAACACAGTCACCATTTCCTTCCTTCCTCAAATGGCCAATCTACTGTGTTCGTCTGCCCATAATCATGTGCTTATCAACACCCTCCTCCCAGATTCCAACGTCTCTGAGACGATTGTTAAACCAGTGCAAAAAGTTTAATAACAGTTGGTCAGTAATTTCAGTCTGCGCTGGTGGAACATTCATCACGACGACCACTAGGGGGGCAGCTGCCGGAGGAAGGTGGAGGACGAGAGGATTAGCTTGCACAATGTTCTGTCCCGAGCCCCTGGTTCCTTGTCAGCAAATAGATGTACTTACTTGTCTGGCTGTGGGCAGTTTTTACAATTTTTATCCTTGCTTGAAGTGGTTATTGCTTCCGCTCTGGCCTCATCCGGAGAGCTTGAAATTGATTGTGTAAATTCACTAGACATGTTCCCTAGGTCAGAATCATTCTTGTGCGAATGGACTGGTTTATTATGTATTGCTACAGCTGCATCTGTTGGAGGCCCAGAGGCAGTTACCTGCAGACTTGGGGGCTTGCATTTGACTATATCCTTGACTGTTTTTGGTCACTGGGGTGAGCTTATATTGAACAAGTAGGCCCTCAAACACGGGGAAACCTGACTTGGCCTGGGATTCAGAATTAGCTAGTGTTATGTATCATTTTAGGACCCTATTGTAAGTTTCCCGATTCATGCCCTTATATAGGTATAAGTCACCATATCCTTATATAGACATAGAAATCATAACCATATTTAGGCATAGCTCATGCAGCCCAAATACGCAGGGCTACTTCCACCAGTTCTGAAAATCCACAACGATTTCTTGGAAAAACCCGCCTTCAGCAGTCAGGGACTTCCCCTTGCTTGAATATGGATTTGTCCAAGAACTCATGGAGTTTTCAAAGAAATGAGACTCTTTGATGACGTTATGATGTCCAACCATACGTCAAACCCGGCACCTTCAAGGTATAAACACACAGTGGTTTTGAGCAGTTCGACTATCTACTTGCCCGACGTGCCCTGCTATAGTAAGTGCCGAAGGAAGCCGACCCTCCAGCAGTCGCACTGAGAGAGACGCTGTCTTTTCTCCTGCCGAGAAATCCAGCTCCAGTGTTTCCAAGCTATCCTTGTGAGTTGTTGGGAAATCGAGTCCCGAGACTGACCTTCTCCATTCTAAACTAAGGTACGGAGCTGATTGTACCATTAGAGAAATCTTGAGCAGATTCTTGGAAAAAGAAAACTAAATTTATGCTACACCTCACTTACTTCTTCCCTCGTACTAGGCTTAGATTAGGTACACCGAGGTAGGCGTATTTTAGAAGCACCAATTGAGTACTTTTAGCCTCTGTTATATATGTATGTATTTATACAAGTTTTAGGAACCATACAATGCTCTTACTGTATTATTTTATTAGATTATTTATACTGTACGCATTATATTTTACAAACAGTGCTACGATTGCAGCAGTTAATTTTTTATGCTTGAGAAAGAAGACTGTTCAATAAAACCTTTTATTGAAAACGTCCGTCTTTCTACTTTCTCTGCACCTCTAGTGAAACAAAGCATGCACGATTGACTGAGTGAAATATCTATCTATTGTTTCCACTACTCTGAAGATACGTTTTATCTTGGGGTAACAAAGTGTTCATGTTTATGCAATTGTCAGAGACTAATCCCTTTTTGTGAATTCGAGAAAGTTTCTAGTGACCTCTGAGCTAGCTGGCACACACAATTAAACATGGTATATTCGATAGAGACCTAGTCGACCTCAGTCCTACGTCTAATTAATAGGATATATTATTTCAATGCGCAGAGCCTATTGGGAATATAGGAACTATACTACATGGCGCCCAAAGTTTGGTAAGGCACTAATTTAACGCTAGATACTAGAGTAACTCAGTGGTGCTTTTCACAGAGACCACTTTATCTCGTAAAAACTCCAATAGACGTCTGGAGTTGGTTAAAGGATAAAATATCCACCTTAAACTGAGGAGGACAAAAAAATCCTATGTATTAGTTTTTTGTTTTGTTCAACGTTGAAGGATACAGTGTTCCAAAATATTGTGCACCTTATCTTTATTTCCTTGACACTTGCTCTGCAAACCTTCATAAAAAATGACAGGGAATGACGAAGAGTTGGCAAGAGCTGCAGCAGCAGCCTTTGCACAAAACCCTAGATACTACAGGTTTTAATGAAAATGACCCGGATGTTATACACAACCCGGCAAATGTAAGAAAATGTATAACGTACAAACTCATAAATAATGGAGTATCATCGAGAGGTGGTAAGGTAATATTTGTAATAGAGGCACATAAATATTAGCAGACAGAGGTATTCTATTCATGGATTGTCTTTCCACAAGCAAGTCCAGTAACACATGAGTTCCACTACTATAAAATGGAGGAACATCCAGCGGAATACGTCGCTTTCGAGGATGTTGAAATTCCACTAACTTACCAAGAGCATCATCTCTGGTTTAATGGCGCCCTACAACATAAAAATCACATTACCAGGCTCGGTCTACTAGGTAGACAAGGAGCTACATGGCCGGTATTAGCCAGCTATACACCACATCCTAACATTGAAAGATTGTCAGATGTAGAATTGTTAGCTTAGCTAAAACAATTAATTAAAATATATAGCCAATTGGTAAAATATGTCATGCAGACCTTAACAGACCAATCTGCTATAAGAATTCCACAGCACACCCCTCATCAGGGGAACACAAACAAAATCACACCACAGACTATACAGTCAGTAATCAGTAAGTTGCCCGCAAAAAGGGAACAAATTCCATTCTGGGTTAGCCCAGAAAATTACTCAAATAGAGGCAGTATTTCCCGATAGTACACCTCATGAGAAACACAGGATTCTAACAATCTGTTTACCAATGAGGATTGCCCCACACATAGAGGACTGTGACACTTGGGGTACAGTCTTTGCTTCAATCTACACAAAAACACATGGTGTCCCATCTATGGCGGTAATACCAGACATTCTGATACAGATTCAAAATGAATACGGTCCGGAACCAGCCTTGAATCTTAGTATGAAATTACTGAAAGATTTCAAACAGATCTCAGCTATCTTATTAGCTAACATTAAAGGTGAAGCAACATCAGTGGCAATCCACCAAAAATTAAAAGAACTAGATATCACTGAGCAACCGTATGAACTTGCCAGAATTATTGAAAAATCCTAGGAAGAACTAGGAAGAGATAGTTTGGGAGGGAAACCTGTAAAACCTGAACTGACAGAAAATCCTGAAACATCTCCTAAAAAGAAATGGGAAAATAGTAGTTAGTCACTTCCTAAAGAGAAGCGCTCTCAGTCCAGTGATAGATCTCCTCAAAAGGAGCACTCTGAAAAGAGATATAACCTTAGAAATAGGGATAATTTAAGAAAACCTGATAGATATCAAGATACTGATACACAATCCTCTCGTACCTTTCAGACTTCCTCGCAGAAATCTGAAAGAAGAGGACAATCAGAACAAAAAGAAGAATGTTTGAAGTCCAAAGACGAACAACACGTTCCAAAAAATAAGAAAACTCAATTCTCCAAAAAGAAGGTAGCAAGTATTAAAATCAAACATGCATAGGATCTTGAGAACACAACTCAAGAACGGGGAGTGGGCCCAGACAATGTTGGACAGCGTAGCAGAGGTCACCATAGCTCGCAGGATCCTGAAAGATCATCTGGATACAGTGGATCTGAATGAATGCATTCAGGTTGAAACTGCCGACACCAGGGTTAGGGTACCCCATAAATTATATGAAGTAACACTCCGAATAGAAGGGGACATAACTAGAAAAAATAAAAGCACTCTTTTGGGAAAAACTATCTAAGGGTTATGACATCCTTCTGGCTGAAAAAGACTGGCCACCTGAATTTGTAAGGGAGTGCCCACATGGCGAAGAAATCATTATGCCAGCTTTCTCTAATCATATTCCTATTCATAAAACATACACCTATGCCAGAAAATGGACTGTAGCCCAGGCTCCAGCATTATACAAAAATCATGTGGATTGGGATGAGGATTCTCCTCACCATAAAATCCAGCTGAAAAATCAGCCTACTTCTCAAACGCAGTATCCAGTAAAGCAGGAAGCTAAAAAACAAGTCAGAGAGATCTTAGATCAACTTGAACACCAACAACATGCACCTCGTCAATGAACAACCCTTTGTTTCCTGTCTCCAAACCAGACAATACATATCACCTAGTTTTGGATTACAGACATTTAAACTCTTGTTGCAAAACATTTGCCGTACAAAATTCACACAGTGCAGCACTGATGAATGACATCGTTCGCAAGAAATATAAAACGACAATAGATATTTCAAACGGTTTCTTCTGTTAAAACATTGCACCAGAAAGCAGGTACTTGACCGCTTTCTCAATAATGGGGGCACAACCACACTTCTGTCGTCTCCCCAAGGGATTCAAGAACAGTCCTGGATTATTTTCATCCAGAGTAACCGAGTTTCTACAAACGTATGATGATGAGGCATTATCTTATGTCGATGACATCTATCTTACAGATGTTGATTTGGACAGGCACTTGAACCGGGTGAACACCATAATACTTGGGTTCACCTCAGAAGGGTATAAATTCAACTTTAAAAAGTCCAGAATTGCCCACCTCAAAATCCTATTCTTGGGATACGAACTTTCAAGTGAAGGCAAAAGCCTGGCACCAAACTTTTTAGAAAAATGTGGGCTGCTCCAAATTCCAAAATCGCTGAAAAACTTACAGTCAATTCTAGGATTCCTAAACTTCGGAAGAACTTACATTCTGAATTACGCAGAAAGGGTTAAACCTCTCTACGAATTAATCAAACCTGATTTCAAACCGACTAATTGGACTCAAAAACACACAGAAATCTTGCGTTCAGTACAAACAGACATGCTGGCAACAAAACACTTACAAACACGCGACAATGTACGCAACCTTGTTATCCGAATCATCCCAGGGAGATGCGGATTCACATACCTAACCTTTAATGAAGGTGAAAAGGTACCAATAGCTTACAAATCACACTTGTACACACAAGCTGAAATGAAATTCACTTCAATAGAAAAAATTCTGACAGCGGTTCAGACTGCTGTAGCAAAGGAGAGGCACAGGTTAAACTCATTAAAGTTGTTACACCTGTACCTGCCTTAGAGGCAGTGACAAAGGCAAGCATTCCAAATGCAAAAGCTCTACATCCAAGATGGATACAATGGGTTAATTTTCTTGCTGCAACAGACGTTGAATACGTTTTTGACCCTTACTTGAAGACACAAGAATTTCTCCAATACGAACAAGAATGTCCTCTGCCTACTGAAATTCTACCTCTAGAACATTACGGTGTATAATATATACAGACGGATCAGCACAACTCACGATTGGGGGCAAACAAGCTTATAGTGCTGCATGTATGATTGTTAAAGGTCGCTGGCACAATGGTAAATTCAGACCTATGGTCACAAAAACTCAATCTCTCTGTACAGCTCAGTGAGC
The DNA here is from genome assembly GCF_964263255.1 of Lissotriton vulgaris. Taxonomy (NCBI): domain Eukaryota; kingdom Metazoa; phylum Chordata; class Amphibia; order Caudata; family Salamandridae; genus Lissotriton; species Lissotriton vulgaris. Next base: position 1,053,917,636 of record NC_141687.1, read on the forward strand.
TGAACTACAGGCATTCAAGATGGAGCTTGAAAATACCGATCGCGAATTCCCCACACTCATAGTGTGCGATTCTTATAACTGCGTCAGGAATTACAATGAGTAACTGCAGACCTGGGTTCAAAATGGTTTTAAGAACACAAAAGGTGGCTCAATCAAGCATAAATTCACACAAATCCATCGAAAATTACGTGGCAAGTTAAAAACATGTGACGATTTGCTGAAGGATCCTGACATCTCGAACACACATGCTGAGTTACTGAAAATGTTGTCAATTTCGCCGGAGACCAATAAACCCTGTAAAGGGTAAAAAGAAATGTTTAGCTTAAGGTAAGCCAGTTTGACTGTCTCACAGAGCAATGTAAATGAACTCAACCAAGCAGCCCTCAAATTGGTAGTATCTACATCATCACTCCTGAGTTTTTGGATATCCTGACTTTTATCATCTTCTGCTTCAATCAATATTCAATATCACAAAGCCACCTCTTTTTTGATACTCCCAATTTTCATAGCTTGAATTAGCCAGGCATCATCGGTCTGTTCCTCCCACGGTTGCCGAGCCCACCAAGCAGACAATTGATAGTATTTGAATCTGGTTAATTGACCATGAGTACACAATGTCAAAATTTCCCAACTCATCAGATCCATACATATTTTTAAATCTCCCCAATGAGAGATATCTGCTTGTTTCTATGGTAGGCTGAGTAAATAGTCTAAACATGCTGGAGTACCTGGGGAACCCCAAATTGGTGAGTAATCTGAATAATATGAGGTTCTAACTTTTTTGTCCGTATGAATACCCAATTCTATAGCGCCTGCAGGAGAATTTTTACCTTACTCTTTAAAAAAACTTTCGGGTCTCCAAACTTAAAAAGGAACTGTTCTTGTCCGTCCCCCAAATCACTAAGCAGTGCCCCATACATTATACCTAATGCAGAATCACCCGGTTTATTTAATAACATCCGAAAGTTCTTAAAATGAAATACATGTTCGTAAAAGAATAAGTCCGGAAGGGCGAGACCCCCACTCTTTAACTTTCTCCTCAGCCTTTTCCAAGATATACGTGGACCTTTTGACACCCAAACAAAACTTGCTATCTTGCCCTATAATTTTGCTACCTCATTCTTATCAAATTGGAGGGGTATATTATTAAAAAGAAAAGTAATCTTAGGAAGTATGATCATTTTGATCAGATTTACCCTTCGGAATAGATTAAGAGGGAGACTAACCCATCTAATCAATAATCTTCCAACCTCCTGGCTAATCTTTCTCCAGTTAACCCCGGGGAGATCTACCAACTTCTGTGTAATTATAATGCCAAGATATCGCATTTGAGTTTTTACTCCAGGGGTCTGAGAAGATGGGTTCCATTCCATAACCGCAGTCTTGTCTCTGTTTACACTGTATCCGGAAACCTTCCCAAATAGATCTGCTTTATCCCACAACTTAGGAATAGCCTCCTTAGGATTCTGAGTATAAAGGATGAGGTCATCCGCATATAAAGCTAATTTAACCTCAAAGTTTTTATATCTGAAGGGAGGATTGAAAGATCTTGTCTAATTAGGGCTGCAAAAGGTTCAATATATATGTTGAACAACAAGGGGGACAATGAGCATCCCGGCCTTGTTCCCCGCATAATACTGAACCAACCAGTTAATTCTCCAGTGACTAAAACTGTGGCTTTAGGTACACTAGAAAGCGGCTGTATCGCTTTTATTAAGTTTATAGTGAAACCAAAAGTTCTTAAAGCTTCCCAAAGGTACGACTAGTGAACCTGGTTTGACGCTTTAGCAGCGTCTACTGCCACCAGAGTCACTGGAAGATCAAAATATTCTACCAAATCTACTATACCCAACATGGTGAAGGTAAGTTCATTAAGCTGCCTTCCAGGGATAAAACCCCTCTGATCTCTATGAACTATACTCTTTATAATCTTAGCAGCTTTAGCTGCCAATATCCCTGTGAACACTTTATAATCAGTGTTCAACAGGGATATAGGCCTGTATGACTCTACTGCCAGCGGATCCTTATTTGGTTTCAAAATTGAGACAATCATTGGCTCGGCCCAAGACATCGGAGGGTCCTCCCCTTCTATCAAGATCTTATCAAACAGCTCTTTAAATACTGATATTAGTTTATCATCAAGAGATCGATACATTTCTATAGGAAGGCCATCTGGCCCGGCCGTCTTCCCTCTCAACATTCTTCTCATCTGGACTCGAATCTCTTCTTCACTTATTGCAGAGGATAGATAGACTCTTTGATGTTCATTCAGGGAAGGGAGCTCAACATTACCCAAAAATTATTTAATCGTTTCCAACCCTGGTACAGTATCCTCTTTATATAATTTGGCCACATATCCACGGATTTCAGCCCCTATTTTTGTATTTGAATCTAAAATCTGGCCCGTAGAACTCTCTCTCAGGGTATTTATATGATTACGAACTTTATAAATTTTAGGTTTCCAAGCCAAGAGCCGAACACTTTAGGAGAACACACTTTCAACCCATCTTCACAGGAGGAAACTCCATCTCCTTCAGTCACACCTCCAAACTCACATGGACGGACCACTGCTGCAAACTTCACCTTCAAAACTAACATCTCCCCAAGACGCCTACCCCATATCCAATGCAGAAATTGTAAAATGATCTACAATGACCAGCTCGCCGCCATGCTAATCGGCTCTCCTCCCACCACCTCAGATGACGACCCCACCACCGCTGTCCTCACCTACACAAATGGATCACCTACTGCGCCAACATTGTTGCCCCCTCAAGAAATCCTCCAACCTTTACGCCAAAAAGACCAGCTGGTTTGCCACAGAACTCTGAGAATGCCAAAGAACCTGCAGACGACTCAAAAAACTATGGAGGAACTCCAAAATCCCAGCAGACCTCAACAACTACAAAACAGCCACCAGGACTTAATCCCCACCCAAGCACACAACAGCAAATAACTCCTCAGCATCATAAAAGAGTTCGCCCAACCCATCAGTGAGTCCTCCAACATGCCACTCTCCCAGGACCTCTGCCACAAACTCAGCACCTTTTTCCATAACAAAATCAAGACCATCTATGACAAGTTGGATGACAACAACCTCCATGAGGAACACCCACCCACCACTTCTTGCACCACACAGCCTACACTGGACAGAGGGACTGCCCTCAACATCAAAGACACCCTAAAGACTATGTCAGTTAATTAGTCTTTATTCGAAAATTTGCAATCATAAAAGACACAATAAAAAAATAAAAGTGTCATAAAATGTCATAAAACAGATAACTCCCTAAAAACATACATTCCATACAAAATTTGATGTCAGCTTTATCGAATTTCCTAACAATCATGACTAGATCATTGAGTATAAAATTACATCTATAAAACCAATTTATACACAATTTGACCAAAAGGGTGCCTGCTTGCCATTAGCATAGTCAGATAATGTGTGCAATTGCTAGATCGGCCTCCAAGTTTTTCCTTCTCAGTGCCCAAAGCCAGCTACGAAAGTTCACCATCGCGATTACAATATCTGGACGTGTGTTTGAAACAAAGATACGCAAAGCTGTCATACACGATCTGGTACCTAGATTAGAACACAATGGCTTAAGCCACTTTCGACTGGGGCCATTATAGGACGGACACACAAACAGTACATGGGTTATCGACTCTACCTGGGATGGACACGAAGAGAAGTAGATATCTCAGGCCTTATTCAATTTTACAGTGAAAGATCTTAAGGGGAGAGAGCCTACTCTGAATTGGTGATATAGTTTCCTATCACCAGATTTCGTAATCAAATTCCAGTAGGCTTCTGCTTCCATTACAGGCTTGTACTCCATAAAAATACCTGTGAGTGAGCTACTGCTCACCCTCGACTGTGTCTTTTTATAAATCATAACCCTGTAGAGTTCTTTGCAAGCATTTTTCTTGGGAAATAAGTTCCCTATGGGATCTTCTCACAGATGATGGAGCCCCATGTCAAACAGGTTGCCCTTAATCTTCTGCAGCCATTTGATGTTAGAGGACAGATCAGCATTTCTAATATGCATTAGTGCGTTAGCGTAAGATGCCAGTTTGGGAGTAGTCCAAAGCCTCCCCCAGTACGCAAGGGGTCTGAATCCTGCAACCTCATCGAATGAGGAACATCCTTAGTCAGATAGCAGGGGCTTGATGGGGGTTGATTGGGGAAGGGCGGTCAGTAATCTCAGGAACTTATTTTGAGCAAGGACAAGGGGTGATGAATTTTAGAACCCCCAAAGTTCTGCGCCATATATTATGAAAGCTCTAATTTTCCCATTGTAAATCGATAAAGCGGGTCCTAGCGGCTTGGTATGTGAAAGTCGGTGATAAGTAAAGATAAGTAAAGGTATCAGTCTGTTCCAAAGGTGCTTTATTCATTTCTACTCTCCCTTTAATAATTTTATGTTTATGCAGCACCATGAACTTGGTTTTATCAACGTTTACTACAAGTTCTTGGTCGTTGCAAAACTCGGTAAATCTGTCAAGGGCACGTTGCAGACCAGATTGGGTTTTGGATAAAATTAAAGTATTGTCTGCAAACATTAAAAGTGGAACCCTTGAACCGGCAAGAGTTGGAGTATCTGTTGGAAAATTGGTGTAATACGAGATAACCATATTTATGAACAGGGAGAATAGGGTAGGGGCAAGGACACACCCTTGCCACACTCCCTTGGTAACTGGGAAACGGTCTGTTAATTCACCCTGCTGTCCCCAACTGACCTGAGCATAATTTGCCTCATGCAGTTTTATAATAAAGCTTAAGATTTCTAGGGGCATCCCGGCCTCCTTTAGTGTGTCCCATAGCTTGTGACGGAGGACTAAGTCAAATGCTGATTTTAAATCAACAAATGCAGCATAGAGAGTTCCCCCTGCTAGGATCACTGTGCTCCAGTATATCATCATAAATCTAAAGACTTGGTCGATGGTGCTGACGTGGGGTCGAAAGCCCGCTAGATAGATAGATAGATAGATAGATAGATAGATAGATAGATAGATAGATAGATAGATAGATAGATAGATAGATAGATAGTACATTCTGGTCTACTATTCATTTGTTTACTCTGCCTAGCACAAGTCTATCAACTATTTTCTGTGGGGTGCCAATTAGGCTTATCGGCCTTTAGTTGCCAGGTCTGGCAAAGTCACCCTTTTCATATATGGGAATGATTTCGGCCCCGCGCGAAGTATCTGGAATCAGCGCGCCTCTCGCAATTGCATTTATGATGATAAGAATGTATTCGGTCCAGTTCTTTCTATCTTTTTTGTCGATATCAGCCGGGATACAATCCGGGCTGGGTGCCCTCCCTGCTGAACCCCGTCCGAGGCCCTTTCTATCTCCCCTTTGTTGAATATTAAAACAACCTCAGAATTAATTGCAGGATATTCAGTAACAATACTCGATGAGGAAGAAAATTGTCCTTGATAGTGTTCCACCTAGAGTTCGGGAGGTACATTGTTCGCAGGTGTGGGCCCTATCACGCCACTGCCCCATTTGACTAGTTGCCAGAATTTGGACCAATTCTTCCTATTGCTAGCGGTAGTTAAGCTCACCCATCTGTCCTCATCAAAATCCTTCTACGCCTTTATTCGGCTTTTTTGTAATTTGCCCTTGCCAATTTGACCTCTTGAGGAGCCCCTTTCTTGATTACTTTAGAAAGATGCTTAAATGTGACTCCGCAAGCCTCATTGTACCTATTGGCCGATTTTTTTATTATGTGCCTATTTGGTTTCTTATTTTTTGTGAACAGGGTCTTCAGTTTTGCAAATAGATCCTCATGAGCCTTCTTGAGATCTACAAAGGATTTATCAAAAGAATCTAATGAGCCAAGCATTAGCAAAGTTGCTTCGACCGTTTCCTTAATCTGCGTTACGGTGCCTTCATCTTCTGAGACCATGGCCCATTTTAGCCGTCGGCTGTCTTGTGACATAGTTACTTCTCCTATTGCAGTTTTCATGTCAGCCAGTGTGGGAGTCAACCCCATCCTGATTAAGGTTAGTACTAATGGATCGTGGTCACTCTCCTATCTATAGTATACCATTAAATCCACACGTCTAGGCCAGAACTCTCAACTAATAAGAATGTAGTCCATTCTACTACTTCTAGTTCCAGTAGAGAACGTATTAGTATCATCTATGTCTGAGAGGGATCTCCCGTTGACAGTCCTGAGCTCCCTAGGGATAAGCTTTTTAATTGTCCACTTGTTGATTGGTGGCAGTGATGAAGACGGTATCCCCAAATTCTGGTCTTCCTCATACTAAGACAATGGTCGTCTAGGCCTAGGGGCTCAAATGTACAAATAAAGTCGCCTGCAATCACAAGGACATTTGTCAGACTAAGTCATTTATAATTATATCCAGGAGGGCAATAGTTGGTGACTCTTTCCCACCCCCAATTCCTCTCGCATAGACATTGGATAAGATGAAGTCTACCTCACCCTCTGCACAAATCTTAACAGCAAGAATGTCTGGGCTATCTATTTCTTACTTCCGCTATTAGAAATGATGTTTGTTGCTTAACCCATGTAATTAGTCCCCGTTAGGTCTCCCCTTACTATTTACAATGGCCGCTTTGCCAAAAGCTAGGTAACCTGGGCAGAAGATCTTGTCTACTGACCAAGTCTCTTGAAAGGCGATAAAATCATAACATTCAATAAAGCATGACCAGTCAGCGGACAAGGTTTTTGAAAGTAGACCAGCAATATTCCAGGATAGCAGGGAATTTATGGAGGGGGTTATACCAGCAGACTTTACCGGACGTGATACGGACTTTGCACACACCTGGCTCTTATCCTCTGCTTGGTGGGATCCCTTTATAGGGCTTAGTGGGGAAGTAGAAGAACTATCCGTTGGCTCAACCCGAATCGGGTTTGGTGGTCGTAGCCAGTCACATAGGTCTAGGTCTAGGTCCGATAATGGAGCAAATCTATTGGTCAGAGGGACCTCTATTGGTCTGTGTACTAGGCTACGGGGTGCCCAAAATTGCCTATCCTTCCCATGGGAATTCAGCACGTTACAATGGTATAGCCCAGGTTTATAAAAAAACCCTAATGGTAAAACAGCCTCTTTATCCATGTGTCTTCCTAGCGTCCCTTCCAAATTATCCAAGAGAAATCTAGTTATTTTGACATTGTTAAAATTGACGACAACACAGTCACCATTTCCTTCCTTCCTCAAATGGCCAATCTACTGTGTTCGTCTGCCCATAATCATGTGCTTATCAACACCCTCCTCCCAGATTCCAACGTCTTTGAGACGATTGTTAAACCAGTGCAAAAAGTTTAATAACAGTTGGTCATTAATTTCAGTCTGCGCTGGTGGAACATTCATCACGACGACCACTAGGGGGGCAGTTGCCGGAAGAAGGTGGAGGACCAGAGGATTAGCTTGCACAATGTTCTGTCCCGAGCCCCTGGTTCCTTGTCGGCAAATAGATGTACTTACTTGTCTGGCTGTGGGCAGTGTTTCCAATTTTTATCCTTGCTTGAAGTGGTTATTGCTTCCGCTCTGGCCTCATACGGAGAGCTTGAAATTGATTGTGTAAATTCACTAGACATGTTCCCTAGGTCAGAATCATTCTTGTGCGAATGGACTGGTTTATTATGTATTGCTACAGCTGCATCTGTTGGTGGCCCAGAGGCGGTTAGCTTCGTTACCTGCAGACTTGGGGGCTTGCATTTGACTATATCCTTGACTGTTTTTGGTCACTGGGGTGAGCTTATATTGAACAAGTAGGACCTCAAACACGGGGAAACCTGACTTGGCCTGGGATTCCGAATTAGCTAGTGTTATGTATCATTTTAGGACCCTATTGTAAGTTTCCGGATTCATGCCCTTATATAGGTATAAGTCACCATATCCTTATATAGACATAGAAATCATAACCATATTTAGGCATAGCTCATGCAGCCCAAATACGACAGGGCTACTTCCACTAGTTTCGAAAATCCACAACGATTTCTTGGAAAAACCCGCCTTCAGCAGTCCGGGACTTCCCCTTGCTTGAATATGGATTTGTCCAAGAACTCATGGAGTTTTCAAAGAAATGAGACTCTTTGATGACGTTATGATGTCCAACCATACGTCAAACCCGGCACCTTCAAGGTATAAACACACAGTGGTTTTGAGCAGTTCGACTATCTACTTGCCCGACGTGCCCTGCTATAGCAAGTGCCGAAGGAAGCCGACCCTCCAGCAGTCGCACTGAGAGAGACGCTGTCTTTTCTCCTGCCGAGAAATCCAGCTCCAGTGTTTCCAAGCTATCCTTGTGAGTTGTTGGGAAATCGAGTCCCGAGACTGACCTTCTCCATTCGAAACTAAGGTACGGAGCTGATTTTACCATTAGAGAAATCTTGAGCAGATTCTTGGCAAAAGAATACTAAATTTATGCTACACCTCACTTACTTCTTCCCTCGTACTAGGCTTAGGTTAGGTACACCGAGGTAGGCGTATTTTAGAAGCACCAGTTGAGTACTTTTAGCCTCTGTTATTTATGTATGTATTTATACATGTTTTAGGAACCATACAATGCTCTTACTGTATTATTTTATTAGACTATTTATACTGTACGCATTATATTTTACAAACAGTGCTACGATTGCAGAAGTTAATTTTTTATGCTTGAGAAAGAAGACTGTTCAATAAAACCTTTTATTGAAAACGCCCGTCTTTCTACTTTCTCTGCACCTCTAGTGAAACAAAGCATGCACGATTGACTGAGTGAAATATCTATCTATTGTTTCCACGACTCTGAAGATACGTTTTATCTTGGGGTAACAAAGTTGTCATGTTTATGCAATTGTCAGAGACTAATCCCTTTTTGTGAATTCGAGAAAGTTTCTAGTGACCTCTGAGCTAGCTGGCACACACAATTAAAAATGGTATATTCGATAGAGACCTAGTCGACCTCAGTCCTACGTCTAATTTATAGGATATATTATTTCAATGCGCTGAGCCTATTGGGAATATAGGAACTATACTACATGGCGCCCAAAGTTTGGTAAGGCACTAATTTAACGCTAGATTCTAGAGTAACTCAGTGGTGCTTTTCACAGAGACCACTTTATCTCGTAAAAACTCCAATAGACGTCTGGAGTTGGTTAAAGGATAAAATATCCACCTTAAACTGAGGAGGACAAAAAAATCCTATGTATTAGTTTTTTGTTTTGTTCAACGTTGAAGGATACAGTGTTCCAAAATATTGTGCACCTTATCTTTATTTCCTTGACACTTGCTCTGCAAACCTTCATAAAAAATGACAGGAAATGACGAAGAGTTGGCAAGAGCTGCAGCAGCAGCCTTTGCACAAAACCCTAGATACTACAGGTTTTAATGAAAATGACCCGGATGTTATACACAACCCGGCAAATGTAAGAAAATTTATAACGTACAAACTCATAAATAATGGAGTATCAACGAGAGGTGAAAAGGTAATGTTTGTAATAGAGGCACATAAATATTAGCAGACAGAGGTATTCTATTCATGGATTGTCTTTCCACAAGCAAGTCCAGTAACACATGAGTTCCACTACTATACAATGGAGGAACATCCAGCGGAATACGTCGCTTTCGAGGATGTTGAAATTCCACTAACTTACCAAGAGCATCATCTCTGGTTTAATGGCGCCCTACAACATAAAAATCACATTACCAGGCTCGGTCTACTAGGTAGACAAGGAGCTACATGGCCGGTATTAGCCAGCTATACACCACATCCTAACATTGAAAGATTGTCAGATGTAGAATTGTTAGCTTAGCTAAAACAATTAATTAAAATATATAGCCAATTGGTAAAATATGTCATGCGGACCTTAACAGACCAATCTGCTATAAGAATTCCACAGCACACCCCTCATCAGGGGAACACAAACAAAATCACACCACAGACTATACAGTCAGTAATCAGTAAGTTGCCCGCAAAAAGGGAACAAATTCCATTCTGGGTTAGCCCAGAAAATTACTCAAATATAGGCAGTATTTCCCGATAGTACACCTCATGAGAAACACAGGATTCTAACAATCTGTTTACCAATGAGGATTGCCCCACACATAGAGGACTGTGACACTTGGGGTACAGTCTTTGCTTCAATCTACACAAAAACACATGGTGTCCCATCTATGGCGGTAATACCAGACATTCTGATACAGATTCAAAATGAATACGGTCCCGAACCAGCCTTGAATCTTAGTATGAAATTACTGAAAGATTTCAAACAGATCTCAGCTATCTTATTGGCTAACATTAAAGGTGAAGCAACATCAGTGGCAATCCACCAAAAATTAAAAGAACTAGATATCACTGAGCAACCGTTTGAACTTGCCAGAATTATTGAAAAATCCTAGGAAGAACTAGGAAGAGATAGTTTGGGAGGGAAACCTGTAAAACCTGAACTGACAGAAAATCCTGAAACATCTCCTAAAAAGAAATGGGAAAATAGTAGACAGTCACTTCCTAAAGAGAAGCACTCTCAGTCCAGTGGTAGATCTCCTCAAAAGGAGCACTCTGAAAAGAGAGAAAACCTGATAGATATCAAGATACTGATACACGATCCTCTCGTACCTTTCAGACTTCCTCGCAGAAATCTGAAAGAAGAGGACAATCAGAACAAAAAGAAGAATGTTTGAAGTCCAAAGACGAACAACACGTTCCAAAAAATAAGAAAACTCAATTCTCCAAAAAGAAGGTAGCAAGTATTAAAATCAAACATGCAGAGGATCTTGAGAACACAACTCAAGAACGGGGAGTGGGCCCAGACAATGTTGGACAGCGCAGCAGAGGTCACCATAGCTCGCAGGATCCTGAAAGATCATCTGAATACAGTGGATCTGAATGAATGCATTCAGGTTGAAACTGCCGACACCAGGGTTAGGGTACCCCATAAATTATATGAAGTAACACTCCGAATAGAAGGGGACATAACTAGAAAAAATAAAAGCACTCTTTTGGGAAAAACTATCTAAGGGTTATGACATCCTTCTGGCTGAAAAAGACTGGCCACCTGAATTTGTAAGGGAGTGCCCACATGGCGAAGAAATCATTATGCCAGCTTTCTCTAATCATATTCCTATTCATAAAAAATACACCTATGCCAGAAAATGGACTGTAGCCCAGGCTCCAGCATTATACAAAAATCATGTGGATTGGGATGAGGATTCTCCTCACCATAAAATCTAGTTGAAAAATCAGCCTACTTCTCAAACGCAGTATCCAGTAAAGCAGGAAGCTAAAAAACAAGTCAGAGAGATCTTAGATCAACTTGAACACCAACAACATGCACCTCGTCAATGAACAACCCTTTGTTTCCTGTCTCCAAACCAGACAATACATATCACCTAGTTTTGGATTACAGACATTTAAACTCTTGTTGCAAAACATTTGCCGTACAAAATTCACACAGTGCAGCACTGATGAATAACATCGTTCGCAAGAAATATAAAACGACAATAGATATTTCAAACGGTTTCTTCTGTTAAAACATTGCACCAGAAAGCAGGTACTTGACCGCTTTCTCAATAATGGGGGCACAACCACACTTCTGTCGTCTCCCCAAGGGATTCAAGAACAGTCCTGGATTATTTTCAGCCAGAGTAACAGAGTTTCTACAAACGTATGATGATGAGGCATTATCTTATGTCGATGACATCTATCTTACAGATGTTGATTTGACCAGGCACTTGAACCGGGTGAACACCATAATACTTGGGTTCGCCTCAGAAGGGTATAAATTCAACTTTAAAAAGGTCAGAATTGCCCACCTCAACATCCTATTCTTGGGATACGAACTTTCAAGTGAAGGCAAAAGCCTGGCACCAAACTTTTTAGAAAAATGTGGGCTGCTCCAAATTCCAAAATCGCTGAAAAACTTACAGTCAATTCTAGGATTCCTAAACTTCGGAAGAACTTACATTCTGAATTACGCAGAAAGGGTTAAACCTCTCTACGAATTAATCAAACCTGATTTCAAACCGACTTATTGGACTCAAAAACACACAGAAATCTTGCGTTCAGTACAAACAGACATGCTGGCAACAAAACACTTACAAACACGCGACAATGTACGCAACCTTGTTATCCGAATCATCCCAGGGAGATGCGGATTCACATACCTAACCTTTAATGAAGGTGAAAAGGTACCAATAGCTTACAAATCACACTTGTACACACAAGCTGAAATGAAATTCACTTCAACAGAAAAAATTCTGGCAGCGGTTCAGACTGCTGTAGCAAAGGAGAGGCACAGGTTAAACTCATTAAGGTTGTTACACCTGTACCTGCCTTAGAGGCAGTGACAAAGGCAAGCATTCCAAATGCAAAAGCTCTACATCCAAGATGGATACAATGGGTTAATTTTCTTGCTGCAACAGACGTTGAATACGTTTTTGACCCTTACTTGAAGACACAAGCATTTCTCCAATACGAACAAGAATGTCCTCTGCCTACTGAAATTCTACCTCTAGAACATTACGGGTGTATAATATATACAGACGGATCAGCACAACCCACAATTGGGGGCAAACAAGCTTATAGTGCTGCATGCACAATTGTTAAAGGTCGCTGGCACAATGGTAATTTCAGACCTATGGTCACAAAAACTCAATCTCTCGGAGACTGTACAGCTCAGTGAGCTGAACTACAGGCATTCAAGATGGCGCTTGAAAATACCGATCGCAAATTCCCCACACTCATAGTGTGCGATTCTTATAACTGCGTCAGGAATTACAATGAGTATCTGCAGACCTGGGTTCAAAATGGTTTTAAGAACACAAAAGGGGGCTCAATCAAGCATAAAAAGCTTTGGGAACAAGTAGTTCTTTTGCAGAAAGAACTACAAAAGACTCACGTGATCCATACACTGAGTCATCAGCGTGATGGCGTTCACGTTGAAGGGAATTCATTGGCTCATGAAGCCGCTAAGGCAGCTGTGCAAATGGCTTCCGTAGCTACAATCAATCATTCTAAAAAAACGATAGACAGTGAAACCATGCTTGCTGTCAATAACACGAGCAAAGGCAGTGGAGCCGCGTTACCTCTTAATTATCCACTCGAGTATAAATACATAATTGATGCAAACTCTGTTCCTTTTGCTCGAATTCCTGGAGTGGGGGATAGGGTAATTCCAAACAGGAATAGGAGAGATGCTCTCATTTTTTAAGCACATATGGGAGAGGATCTGATACATCAAGGGATCTCGAAAGCTCTATTAGATTTAGAGGAGATGTATTGGTGGTTAGGGATGACAGCTCATGTATACGAATTCGGAATTAATTGCGATGACTGTTACAAATACCACAGCTTTGAACACCACCAGATTCCTGACTATATCGTAGCCAGCCCAGTACAGACACCACTGTTAGACAGCATAAGGCTATCTACATGCGGACTTCCGAATGGACTTATGCAGTCCCACAAATATTAAGACAGATTCATTTGGATGTGGCCTCAGCGCTCAGCTGACGCCCAAGCTGTTATAAAAGATTTGCGAGTCTTTATCAGGCACATACTCAATCGGCATGCTACATTCTGACCAGGGTCCTGCGTTTAGCTCTAGGGATTACAAGGAGGCCATGCCCAGCTTGGGCGTAGCATTGTGGTTTTTGAGTCAATTCCATCCTGAGGGAAATTTGGTTGTGGAGAGAAATAACCGTGACATAAAGCAATCTATAACAGCTAGGGTATTAGGTTCGGGTGATGCGTGGGTCAAACATCTAATAAATGTCCAACGTAGTCGTAATAACCTGCAAAGAAATTCTCTGGATGGAATCACTCCATATGAAATCCTTTTTGGTACTAGAATGTTGGTTGAAGACCTCGATCGTCACACTTCAGTGGTGGAACAAAAACCGTCTGATATCAAAGATCGTTGGCTGTTTTACAGGACTTAAATGAAACAAGAAGAAGTCTAAGCAAAAAGCCAACGACCACTAAAGAAAAAACACCTGTCCCAGCAAGACCTGTCTGGATTCCAAAGTTTGGGGATCTGGTCAGGGAGAAAATAGCGGATAAGAAGGAATTTGGGCATTCTTACTGAAAACCAGTACCTGTACTAGCAATCCACAGATCAAGAACAGTACTACTGCCGCCCCTTGCTGGAAAAAAGGAGAACAGGTCTGTGTCAATTGACCTGGTAAAACCACACCATACGGCTGATAATAAGTAGTAGGCCCAGTGGACTTCCAAGATGTAGCAGATGACCAAATCTTGCTACTATCCAAGAGGTTCAAACTGAAAGACTCATCACCTTTGAAGATTCTAAAGTGAGAAAATAAGGACTATGCAATAAAGCCATGGAACTTGTGCCTCTTGAAACCAAAATAACAGTTTGTCAAGAAACTCCCGTCTGCAATGATGTGGCTTTTGACTATACAAACATGTGAAGGGAACAAGCAACTCCAGCGATTTCAAAGAATCCGGATGCGATACGAACAATTGACAGAACTACTTCTGGCTATTTTATCAACTTCGATAACTTTTCTGAGGATCCCAGTGAACCTGAAACTACGCCAGCAAACAAATCTTTCAAGGAAAAAGTAAAGGAACTTGGTCAAGAGCTTACAAATACATATCTGGTTTCACCTTGGGTTGAACTTTGGATTGTGTTAGGTGTACTTTATCTCCTGCTATGGCTGATTCATGTGTTAAGTTTGGGAAAGCTGATAGATGGAAAACACATTAAAATGGACACACCAAGTAAGAACATCAACTTGCTCCTGAAGCCACACAAATCATTTCATCGTGAACAATGAGACCTGTCATCAGTGAACACCACAGCGGTCCCACTACCTGGTGAAATAGCATGGGATACAACTGATTATGACATTTTTGACCCTGTTGACCTGCTAAAGATTCCTCATCAATTTAATGTTTCCTTGAGTGATTTCGTCTCACCAAACATATTTTCTTATGATTGGGACTTTGAGACTGTTAATAACATGATGGCAGACTTAGAAATGTCAGCAAAATTTACAAAACATGAATACTTAAAAGGTTCATCAAATTATGAAGAAATGTATTATTTTAATCATTTTGGCCATCATTGCGTGTATAAATCTGCAAACCCTAGAAATGGTTTAACTTATAATCAATGGGAATACTGTCCCACACCTCCAAAAGGTAGTTCTAAAACGTTTCTTAGAAAATGTCCATATTTCACAGGCTTTAATGTTACAAATCCAGAAAGTTTTAACTTTAAAAATGTGAATAGGACAGGCATGAAAAGTATGTTGACAAATACTAAACACATTTATTCTGCTGCCTTTTATGCTCAATTGTCCACCTTAGGCTTTGACTTTTGGAAAGACAACATTGAGACAAAAACTGTTTGGGGCACAAAAGACTGGCAGGTACAAGGTTTAGAAGCATTGTTCAGAGCCTGCATCATCCCAGAACAAATGATGTTCCTAAATGACACTGTTCAACAGACATCTTGTCTTGGCATTGCTAAGATAAAAGATTTAAACAAACCGTCATACCTAAGCCCACACCTGATAGAAATTTTACTTCAGATGAGGAGGTAGACGGAAATTATATTTTACAACAGAACAGAACAAATCCTGAATGGAAAAATGGTTAATCTGGCCCACAGACACAAATAACTGTCAAGATAGATTCCTGAACAAGACACAAGGGTTCACAGTAACTTGGCCAGATCCAAGATATATCCAAAGAAAACAACCAGGGATAATAACAACTTACAGTGTAGGAAAACTGTGCCTTGAATGGCTACAAAAATCTACACTTCCAGAAATAAAACAACACTTATCTTTGCCTAAAGATGGCGTTGATTTACGAGAATTCTTATTAGGACCTCATAATCCACGTCATAAACGTTTCATATTCGCCGGTGTATGCGCTGCTTACAATGAAGCTTGGAAAGTCACGTAAATGGAAATGTTGTAATTTGGCAGCATTTAGGTTAAGCATTAGCAGATGACAACTTGTATTTAGAGTCTATCTTGTCCGTTTTGTGGAATCCATTTTGTATTTCTTTCAGCGATTTTGTTTGCCATGTGCTCGCCATGTGCTCTGTCCTACCTTTCTGTTAACTGCTCTTGAAATCTGCCTAGAGACGAGATATATTTAGCATCCTCCTCCTCCTTCGCACATGCTCAGTTGAGCTTGCAGCTGCTGCATTCTGTAATTGTCAGGATGTGTCCACCAGAATTGGCAAACTGTTAGCTCCTCCCACTTGTTGCCTGTTCACTTTCTGTATGAACTTATATGTACCTAAAACCAGCATTTTGTACTTGTACCGCCTTAATTTGAGCCCCTGAGTGGGTCAGGTAAGACGAGCTCTTTGCTTTGCCCCAGTGTACAAGAGAAAGATGGTTGTGCATTGTCAGTTTTAGTACAGACACACGGGGACAAGCAGCGTCCCTGCGCATACTTTCCAGCTGTCCTTGATCCTGTTACTCGTGCATTGCCTGGGTGCTTCCATTCAGTTGCAACGACAGCTTTGTCCATACGTCAGAGTGAAGGGATAGTTTTGTCACACAAACTGTTGGTGCTAGTACCCCATGCAGTAGATGCCCTTTTGAATCAGACTAAGACAAAACACTTAACTAGTGCTCATCTGACAGGATACGAATTGACATTGTTAGCACCTCATATTACCTTGAATAGGTGTGCGACACTGAACCCAGACACTTTGATACCATATCCTGCATCTCAGTCTCAGTCAAAGGAGCCTCATGATTGTATATTCCTTACTGAGGAACAGACAAAGGGTCGCATCGATTTGCAAGATACGCCCCTTTCAGATGTAGATGGGGAACTGTGGGTTGATGGGACCTGTTTGAAGTTACCAGATGGCACGACTTCAGCTGCTTATGCAATTACCCCGTTTGAGACACTAGTGGAAACAGCTCGCATACCTCAGGAGTCGGCTCAAGCAGCTGAACTAATAGCTTTGACACGAGCGTGAGAACTTAGCACTGACTTGTGTGTGAACATTTACACAGATAGCCGCTATGCTTTTGGAGTGGTCCATGATTTTGGCCTACTCTGGAAGGAAAGAGGCTTTCTTACATCCCACGGGATGCAGATAATGCACAGATATTTAGTGCATAATCTCTTGACTGCACTTACAGACCCAAAGAAAGTTGCTATTATGAAGTGTAGTGCACACAAGAAAATCATTGACAAAATAGGACAAGGCAATGCCCTTGCAGATCGCGTAGCCCGTGAGACTGTGATGCAGCGAAGCACTACATCCATGTATGTAGTGAAATCACAAGCTGAGCGTTGACATGATGCTAGAGAGGAAGTATTGGATATACAGAGATCTGCCTCTGTGGAAGAACTTGAGCAATGGTCTAAAGTAGGAATGTTAGACGATGAGGCTGTTGGCGTAACAAAAAGATTATTAGGTGGAAAGTGCCTGCAGCCTATTTACAACCTATGGTTCAAATGGCACATGGGCTGGCACATGTTGGAGCTCTAGCAATAACTAAATTGCTTACGCAAGTTTGGGAGCATCCTGAAATTTCTAGCACAGCCATAAGAGTAGTATAGTCCTGTTTGATCTGTTGACAGTGTAATCTTGGAAAAGGGACACAGACTCCTACAGGAGGGTTTGCTACACCACCCGCACCTTTTGAAGTTTTGCAGAGGGATTACATCCAACTCGAACGCTGCAATAATCTGAAATATGTCCTAGTGGTGGTATGTGCCTTCAGCAAATGGATAGAGGCATACCCTACAAAGGATAATACAGCTCTCACCACAGCAAAGGTGCTTCTAAAGGAGTTTTCCCTAGATACGGTGTTTGTAAGCTTTTGTGGAGTGACAACGGACCTCATTTTATTGGGCAAGTTGTTGCGCTTATCCTGAAAGGATTAGGGATCAAGCAGAAATTCCATGCACTCTTCCACCCACAATCAGCAGGATTAGTGGAAAGGTACAACGCTATTTTAAAATTGAAGTTGGCGAAAATACTGGCTTCCACGTCTTTAAAATGGCCAGGTGCACTACCTTTGGCATTGTTGTCCATAAGATCAGTGCCACACTCACGATCTGGGCTTATATCGTATGAGATAGTATTTGGGAGACCGATGAACATTTGGGGAGTTCCTAAACCACGCCCCATACATAATGTTCCTTGTGTTCTGTTGAATGATTATTTGGCACAGTTAACCGACAGTTTGATCTCCATTCATCAACAGGTTCGAGAAGCGCTTCCCGACAGATCTACAGGTGAGGTCCACGAAATCCGTCCTGGCGACCACCTGATGGTCAAGGTCTTCGACAGATCGAACAGCTTGGAGCCGAGGTGGCGAGGACCAGAGCAGGTGCTCCTTGCTACAAGGAGAGCAGTTTGAGTGACGAACAAGAAGAATTGGGTTCATAGCACACACTGCAAATGTGTGTCGCCTGCCTTGGCGGAATCTGCTGTGCTGACCTACCATCGAGAGATTCTGGAGAAGGAGAAAGGTCAAGCTATCTCACCTGACGAATCTGAGGAAGTCTTCCCGGACCACACGATCGCTGGAGAATCCCGATATCAGCTGAGACCAAGGAAAGAATCTGCTTTGCTGAAAAAGACTGGTTGAGCTACCGCCCTGGGTTAGTGAAACGGAATGCCGATGTGGTAATGGGGGGGATCAGTCCTGCGTAGTGTAGTGGCACACGTCTTGGCCCGTGGTGAAGAAATCAATGGCTGCCTAGGGATAAGAGCTCCAACGATTGTTTTCAATGAGTTTTTAGAAAGATCAATTATCGCTGTTCCTGAAATGAATAACAAAGGAATCATTTGTGCTATAGGGTTTGTTGTTATTCTGGTGGTTATGGCAATAATCACCTGGTTTGTTGAGAGAGTGGCTCCTGCTCGACAGCTTTTTGTTGCCACTACTCCAGCTCCAGTGGAACATCATTACTTCACGCTTCCCTACCAGGAGCAGAAGCATCGACAATCCTACCTAAATAATACATTCATCCAGATGTTGCATCATACGCACTATGCCACGAATGCTACCAACTGTTGGGTGTGTATTGGATGATACCTGCCCACCAAAAGAAAGGAAGAACACCTTTTATTCCTCTATCGTTTTCCCATAATGGTTCTTGTCAAGCTTGGTATGCACTTCTGTTTGCTTCCGGAAAACCTTCAGAAGGTGGAATTATCTTTCACTTAAATAAAGTATACTAGCAGGATAAAGATGGTTATCCTCAAGCTGAGGGGACTAAATGGGAATGGGAAGAGTATCAACCGGACAATATTTCGACACCATATGTCTTCACGAATATGAGGAACATCAAGAACAATGGACCTTTTGTAATTTCTGTGACCAGAGATAAAGCAGATTTATGTATTGGCAGTGCTGGAAAAATTCCAGTAGGACGTAGTGAATGTATTTTGAAATTGACTATTGAAGGTGCTAATAACAGCAGTTTTATGTCTTCATATAACACGCATTTTGTGTGTGGAAATAAAGGATACTATCAATTACCGGTTGGGTGGTCTGGGTTACATATCATTTTTGTTACCACCTGTGTTCTTGGCCCCTCCATCGTATCACAAAATTTAAAGTTGTATAATAACATTTCCAAGAATAGATACAAACGAACAATAAGTACAGATGAGGTCGATCAGACTGATGTTACTTTCCAACAATATGTTGATTTCAATTTGGGACTGTTCTTTGTGGGTGCTGCATTGAATAGCAGAAAGATAAGGCGATTGACTCGTGTTGCGGAAGCTGTCACCAATCAAACAGCAATGGCACTTGGGAATATTACAGAGGAACTGCAAATTGCAAGTATTGTAGCACACCAAAACAGAATGGTGCTTGATGTGATTTTGGCTGATCGAGGTGGTGCATGTCGCATCATCGGTAGCAGTTGTTGCGTATTTATACCAGATCACTCACCTTCAGGGTATGATGCAATCTCAAAACTGCATAAGATTGCTGCAGAATTTCACACAGAGACTGGTACATGGACATTTTCGAACTGGATAAGGACACTCTTTATTACATGGGGCTGGAAGCTACTGACTATTCTATGTATACTACTGGTGATAATATTTACATGCTGTACTTGTATACAATGTGGTCCTATGCTTTGTTCCATGTGTATCACTGCTTGTACACCTGCCAAAACAAATATTGCAGAAGTAAAAGCACAACAAATGTTAAATAAAGAAATCACTGAGATGATGAGCAGAAATGTACAGGATGCGTATCTAGATTACCCCAGATAAATGCATGTCTCCAGCTAATGCTGAAAGGGTCGTCTGTTGTAATTTGGCAGCAATTAGGTTAAGTATTAGCAGAAGACATCCTTTATTTAGAGACTATCTTGCCCGTTTTGTGGAATCCATTTTGTATTTCTGTCAGCCATTTTGTTTGCCATGTGCTCGCAATGTGCTCTGTCCTACCTTTCTGTTAACTGCTCTTGAAATCTGCCTGGAGACGAGATATATTTAGTATCCTCCACCTTCGCACATGCTCAGTTGAGCTTGCAGCTGCTGTAGTCTGTAACTGTCAGGATGTGTCCACCAGGATTAGCAAACTGTTAGCTCCTCCCACTTGTTGCCTGTACACTTTCTGTATGACCTTATATGTACCTAAAACCAGCATTTTGTACTTGTACCGCCTTCATTTGAGCCCCTGAGTGGGTATAAAAGGACCAAGCTCCTTCCATTCAGTGTGCTACTTCATACATTAACGAAGGGTGCTGTGTTTAATGTAGTTCCACCTCATGAGGTTTAATAAACTCTGTCTTTTCTATTCCAGTTTCTGTGCCAACTTCTTCCTATTGGTCCGAGGACTCTGTGCAGAGAAGGGAGAACCCCTAGCACTGGTAGGCCTTGCTGAGGCCCACTACTACAGAAACAGCTGAAAGAATACGAGAAATTCATTGTATTAATTTATAGAAATCACTCTCTGTAGTTGACAATGGGTTAACAACTCTGTTGTCCAGAATGTAATCTTTGGACAGCATTGTATCATTTGCCATAGACATAATGGAGCAGGACTTGCTAATGCTACAACATGGCCAGTTTCAATTAAGTTCTATAATGCTATTAGGCTGAATGTTGCAAAACATTCATTCAGGCTATGTGCCTTGGCGTTTAATCAACACACATCACTGTTTACTGTATTTAACGTTACAGATAAACAAATCTCGTTGGCATTGAGGGGAGCAGACTATACCGTGCTGAGCATTGAAAACATGGAGGGATTACCATTGACCGTTTCTGAGCAACCATTAGTTGAATAGATAATACATGGCACCATTCCGATACCAGTGACGACTTTCCAGTTTCAGTATTGCTTAAGACACATACCAGCAGGCCTGTATGAAAGTTTGGGTAAAGAATACATTAAGTCGACCTGGGATTTACCATACACACACAAATGTTGGAGTGGGAGAAAGGAAGTATTTCATAGTGGTAAAAATTGTGAAAACTCACTAAGCTGTACACTTTTGTGTCAAGGTATTATTTACACGGAGCCTGCGAAGGTTCTTTCAATAACCTTTCTTGCCACCTGCAGGGTTCGCCCACAGAGGTGATAGATCCAATTTTCAGGCAGCTTTCCAATGGTAGCTACGTTATGTTAAATGATCACAGCTGTTGTGGAATGATGCCAGGAATAAGCTATCTTTTTACTGTGTCAGCCAGGGTCACTTGCTGTATGCAAGTATTGTTTCCTAAAACTAAGACAGACGGGGAGCCGCCACTATGGCCTTCACTGAACATCTCTTCTATACGAATTGATACTTCAAGCAGAATGAAAGCCATTCTTTTGCAAAAAACTGTGCCACTGACCTCTTCCAGAGAGATGTATGATCTGCAAGTTGCAAGGTCTTCTGCAGAGATACATGGATTATTATCAACAAACTGCCCAGTACATTTTGCAGAAATGTTAGGTCATATCTTTAACATATCTGATACCAGCAGTATTTCATATGTATTTAAGACAATGTTTTTCGGGATTGTTAGCACCCTTTGAAGCAGTCCTGGGCATTTTTCCTAACTTAGTCCATTCTGTGTTCGGAGACCTGCTGCTCATTTTGGGACTCGTAGCAGGGATCTTATTTTTATTAATCCTGCTCCGTTATGGCAAATCCAGCCACCAGCGATACTGAAGCCAGCATGGAAAATGCGCTGCAGGCTATGAGGTACCGTGACAGAATAACACAGATCCTTGGCTTGGCTTGTTTAAGAGATCTGAACACCACATGGTTCCTGTCATTCAGACCAATCTGACAAGATTGCTCTTACCATTTCTACGATGCCTGCTTTGTGGAGAGGAATGCATGTTAGATGTCTGTCTAACACTACCATTGGTTATGACAATGGATGCTGACACATTACTGGGTCCCGTAACGGCTCATGTGTTGTGTTGCCCCCAACGGCTACCAATCCTGATGATGGCATTCATTGAGATCTCACCGCAAATCCAACTGGAGGTGAGATACGTGGAGCAACAGGCACACAGGTACCATCTGCTATGAACATTGCTAACGCGGCAACGGACGCTGACGGCGATGCTTCACATATGTGCACAACTGACCTTCTTAATGAAGTGGTTGAACTTTCATCTACTGTCCTAGACGATTTCTTTGCCAGCCTTGATGACTTAATGTTTTCTCCTGACACCGAGAATAACTTCTGAAATTAGCACACAGCTTTCTTTCGAACTCTGAAATTCGACCTTCAATTTTTTCAAAACAAAAGCTACCAAGTTTGCAACTCTATTTTAACTACAGATTTATTTTAATTTTTCCCAAAAAAACAAAAGGAACTTTGGCACAAAAAGTAATCTGCTTAAAGTAGAACTTTTCTTAGAGAACAAGAATTTCTTGAACACTTCCTAGAAACAATGTTAGCCTAATCCACAAACCAAATCAGTTTGTATATTCTGCTATGGGATGGTCTTGCCCTTTTTCTTCTGTAACTAAGAGCCATTTCATAAATGTAATTTTTGTGATTCATTCAGTTAGCATTTCTAATATCATATCATATGCTTACAATGAAGTAATTTTCCTTAAATGTGTACTATACAAAATGCTCAGTTTTTCATGATAACCTGGAGTGGGTGTTATGTATCATTTTAGGACCCTATTGTAAGTTTCCCGATTCATGCCCTTATATAGGTATAAATCACCATATCAATATATAGGCATAGAAATCATAACCATATTTAGACATAGCTCATGCAGCCCAAATACGGCAGGGCTACTTCCACTAGGTCTGAAAATCCACAACGATTTCTTGGAAAAACCCGCCTTCAGCAGTCAGGGAATTCCCCTTGCTTGAATATGGATTTGTCCAAGAACTCATGGAGTTTTCAAAGAACTGAGAGTCTTTGATGACGTTATTATGTCCAACCATACATCAAACCCGGCACCTTCAAGGTATAAATATGCCCACACTTGCCCAAGCAAACACACAGTGGTTTTGAGCAGTTCGACTATCTACTTGCCCGATGCGCCCTGCTACAGCAAGTGCCGAAGGAAGCTGACCCCGCAGCAGACACACTGAGAGAGATGCTGTCTTTTCTCCTGCTGAGAAATCCAGCTCCAGTGTTTCCAAGCTTCCCTTGCGGGTTGTTGGGAAATCGAGTCCGAGACTGACCTTCTTCATTCTAATCTAAGGTACGGAGCTGATTAGACCCTTAGAAAAATCTTGAGCAGATTCTTGGCAAAACAATACTACATTTATGCTACACCTCACTTACTTCTTCCCTCGTACTAGGCTTAAGTTAGGTACACCTGGGTAGGCGTATTTTAGAAGCACCAGTTGCGTACTTTTAGACTCTGTTATTTATGTATGTCTTTATACATGGTTTAGGAACCATACAATGCTCTTACAGTATTATTTTATTCTACTGTTTATACTGTACGCATTATATTTTACAAACAGTGTTACGATTGTAGCAGTTCATTTCTTATGCTTGAGAAAGAAGACTGTTCAATAAAACCTTTTATTGAAAACGCCAGTCTTTCTACTTTCTCTGCACCTCTAATGAAACAAAGCATGCACGATTGAGTGAAATATCTATCTATTGTTTCCACTACTCTGAAGATACGTTTTATCTTGGGGTAACAAAGTTGTCATGTTTATGCAGTTGTCAGAGACTAATCCCTTCTTGGAAATTCAAGAAAGTTTCTAGTGACCTTTGGGCTAGCTGGCACACACAATTAAGTCTAGTATATTCGATAGAGACCTAGTCGACCTCAGTCCTACGTCTAATCTATAGGATATATTATTCCAATGCGCAGAGCCTATTGGGAATATAGGAACTACACTACAATAGTCGATCCTCCATCCGGTTCAATCTATATGTAATGGGAGATAGTAGGGTTGATAGTACATTTTCCAGCCTTCTCCACATTTCCTCGTTGGATTTCTGGCTGGGGACACCCAAGGATACAAAGTTGAAATCCGGAAGGGCCGGGACATGACTGCCTGATGTGCTGCATTTGTGTACTGAGTCACAACCACCGTTGTGGTTAGTCCTTGGCACTTTCGCAGTTGACACCCTTTGTGGTCCACCTCGCCGCTTCCTTTTAACCTCAGGGTCTGGAATGGTTTTATTGGTTTTAGTTAAGGTTCTTTTTGAGGATCTGGCTGACGTTTGTAAGGCATGTTGACACCTGGGTTAGTTGCGGCTACTGGTGATTGTACAGTGCCCTCCAAAGAAGAACCTGTTTGGGTGAGGACAGAGCTGCTAGCTTCATTATTAGTCGTAGGCATAGAAGAGTTTACAGCAGATTGGACCGGAGAAAGAGCAGAGGCGATTAGACCCAGAGACGATCTTTTGGTTAATTGCGGGTCCAGGGATAATCTACACTCTGTCATCGCTATCTCTTTCTCAAGCACAGAAGCTGCCCTTAATATGAACTGGTCTAACGTCCCAGCTATACTGCCGCCGTTGGGTGCACCTATTCTCTTCCCGTTTCACTTACTCATCATAAGTGGTTGGGCCTAGACAGTCAACAGGTGTTAGTAAAAACAAATCCTGTGATTAACAGGACTGACCTTGCTGTATGAGCGCTTTTAGAGGGGGGCCTGGCCCGGCCTCGTCCGGTCTCCGACGGGCGCAGATGGGCCTGCCCTTGTCCGGTGCTTTACCCGGCGCGTGCCCGCACACGTCCCGCAAAGGAGGTGCTGCAAGCAGCTTAGTAGGCTTCTCTCAAGGGGGTGGTCGCTCAGGTGTGGCGAGTTGGCTTTGAGCAGGGCGTCCTGGGACTAGCAGTCCTCCGAATGCGGCAATTTCGGCAATTCCGCTCCCGCGAAGCAGGTGCAGCGAGCAGCTTAGTAGGCTTCTCTCAAGGGCGTGGGCGCTCAGGTGTGGCGAGTTGGCTCTGAGCAGGGCGTCCTGGGACAGCAGTCCTCCAAATGCGGCAATTTCGGCAATTCGGCTCCCGCGGAGCGGGTGCAGCGAGCAGCTTAGTAGGCTTCTCCCAAGGGCATGGGCGCTCAGGTGTGGTGAGTTGGTCTAAGAAGGGCGTCCTGGGACTAGCAGTCCTCCAAATGTGTCAATTTTGGCAATGCAGCTCCTATGAAGACTATGAAGAACACCCACTCCAGGTCTCACACGGACCCATGCCCCCACCACATCTACCACAGGGCCGCAGACATCACCGCCCCAGAGCAATAGAAAATCATCAACCGCTCCTTCGAGATCGCCTCCTTCCCCGATGACTGGAAGCATGCCGAGAGCAACCCCCTCCTGAAAAACCCCTTAGCAGACCCCACCGACCTCAAAAAACTTCAGGTATCTGGTGAAAGTCATTGAAAAAGCTGTCAACAGCCAACTCGCCTCCTTCATTGACAAGAAGAACATCCTCGACTCCTCCCAATCAGGCTTTAGGAAAAACAACAGCACCGAAACTGCCCTCACTGCCGCGACAGATGACAACCGCTCACTCCTCGACAGAGGAGAGACTGTAGCCCTCATCCTCCTGGACTTCTCCAAGGCCTTGGACACAGTCTCACATCGCACCCTAGCCCACAGACTCAGCCCTCGACTGGAACCACTCTTTTCTCTCCGGCAGAACATAGAGGTTCAGACTCCCCCCTTTCCTCTAGGAACCCGCACAGACCACCTGCGGAGTCCCCCAAGGCTTCTCCATCAGCCCCACTCTGTTCTATGTCTACATAGCCCCACTCGCATCCATCATCAGATCACACGGACTCAACATCGTATCAGACGTAGACAACACTACACTTGTCCTCTCCCTAACCAATGAACCAAACATCTTGAAAAACAACTTTCAAGAAGGAATGGAAGTGGTCGCCAAATGGATGAAGAACAGCTGCCTACAACTAAACACAGACAAAATTGAGGTACTCATCATAGGACCACATCCCAAACTATTCCTCATGGGCCCCCGCCGTTGGAAACCCCCTCCAGGCACGGACTACGCACCAAACTTGGAATCATCCTGGACTCTGAACTCAGAAAGGACTGCCAGATCAATACCATCACTTCTTCCGGTTTCCACACCCTCTGTCTGCTAAGAAAGACTTTCAACTGCATTCCCCTCGAACACAGGAAAACATTCACCTAGTCCCTCATCAGCAGCAGACTGAACCACGGCAACACGCTCTATGCCGGAATCAACAGGAACCTTACCCACAAACTCCAGGTCATCCAGAATGCCTCCATAAGACCAGTCCTTAACCTTCTGTGCCACTGCTACCTCACCTAACACCTGCGGGCACTACACTGGCTGCCCGTCGAGAGGAGAATCACCTTCAAGCTCCTCATCCACGCTCACAAAGCCCTCCATAACACCCGCCCCGCATACATGAACCACTGCCTCTAATTCCACGCACCCCAAAGATCCCTCCGCTCAGCCCAGCTCTCACTCGCGATGGTGCCAGCAGATCAAGAAGACCAGAGCATGAGGCCGCTCCTTCTCCTTTCCTCATGTCCAAGACATGGAACGCCCTCCATCTCCGCTAGATATCATTTCTCTCCAAGTACCTGAGGGGCCTCAAGACCTGGATCTTCGATGAATTACCATGAGCTTCAGGTTACCGCACGAACCCTTGTGAGCCCTTGAAGACATCATGACCTGCTAGTCCTCTCGACTTCTCTGTGAGTACCAATGGAGCTGCGTACGTGCCGACCCCAGCACCTTGAGAACCTCCTTGGTGAGTAGTTGCTCTTAATAAACCTCTTGATTGATATATATATTCACTGAAAAAAACACCGGTTTCAAGGACATTATAGTTAGAAATTACTAAATTAGCAGTTAAAAAACCTTAGATATTAACTGAAAAAACCACGGGTTACAAGAACGTTATAGTTAGGCTGACATTTCACTCGAACAAAACCAGAGAAATTCTGCTGTTATAGTTAGCTGCAAAAACAACAATTGATGAACAGAATGCAGAACAGTGTCATACATTCACCCCAGTACAGAGATCTGGGCCTAAATCTATAGTTTTTTTACTCACCATGCCATTCCAGTTTGGACCCAGCATTATGCAAATCAGTCTTGAACCTGACCCCAATGAAAACAGTCCAACCCAAACTGCCAGGCCAGGTCCCCCCTGGACCGGAAAAAAGCATCCTAGGACCGGTTTAGGGCTTTCAGCCCTCATCAGCCAGGATAGCTTGACTAAGCATGGGCGTAAAATCTGTTCCGCTTGCGGAATTTGCGGATTTTTGGTAAATTTGCAATCCATGAACTCTCGCGAATTTGCCGAAAATCCGCAAATTCGCACGCAGCGGATTTTTTTTGCTTAGTGATACAATACTGCGGCGCGTGGCGTTCACTTACCATCATTCAGCGTTTGCCGAGTTGTTTTTCTCGATATTTTGCGTGTGCTGCGCCATTTTGGATCTTGCTGCGGGATCCCGTGGGAGTTTGGCGACCGCGATTACGTCATCGCGGCTTGCCACCTTGCACAGCGAGAGTTTGTCAACGCGAGTACGCCGTGATCACGTATTGCGGGAGTTCGCAGTTGCGAACACGTAGATGCGGCGGACAGCAACAATCTCGCACTCGCGAAATTA
Source organism: Lissotriton vulgaris (assembly GCF_964263255.1). Taxonomy (NCBI): domain Eukaryota; kingdom Metazoa; phylum Chordata; class Amphibia; order Caudata; family Salamandridae; genus Lissotriton; species Lissotriton vulgaris. The sequence goes on from NC_141687.1 coordinate 1,053,945,629, forward strand.
CAAAATTTGCAATCCTGCACAAGAAATCCACCAGCAAGCAACATAAACCTTCTGAAAATGATGATTTTTATCAGAATAACTCCTCAGGTTGACATTTGCCTGCACTTTTTTTTGCAAGGAGTCCATTTTGGGGGGGGGAGTGGGGGGGTGGGAGGAAGGAAGTGCCCCACAGTCTCGAACTTCCTGTTCCTGTCCAGCAGGCTCCTCCCAGTGCTTTCTTCATGTGCTGGTCACTTTCATTCGCATCTTGACCTGGAAGGATTACTTTTTGTGGATGCTGCTGGATATTTGGATTTGAGACCTTTTTGACTTTCTTTGGATCACTTTTGGATTAGAAATTTCACAAGTAGGTTTGTTTGGGGCATTACAGTTGCTGCAAGTACAATTTTGGAATTTTCAATTTTTGGGCCGTTGTTCGGGCCTTTTGCCCAGGGGTAGTGAGTGATGCATGGACTGAGTCTTTCTGTGGGGTCTCTTTAATGTAAACATCATGGAGGGCATGGATGGAATGGGATTGTGCTGATTTTTGTGTGTTTTTCAATTTTTTTTGGCTGCTGTTGGGGCCTTTTGCCCAGGGGTAGTGAGTGGTGCATGGGCCTAGTCTTTCTGTGGGGTGTCTTGAATTTAAACATCATGGAGGGCAAGGATGGCATTGGATTGTGCTGATTTTTGTGTGTTTTTCGATTTTTTGGGGTGTTCATGGGGACAGGCCATGTGGGTGGCGGCCATTTTGAGTGCTGCTACAGGCCCTGGCCATGTGCTGGGAGGGAGGGGGCCATTTTGAATGCAGGCAGTGTTCTGAGGTCTGCAACCATTTTGCCTAGCTTTCAACCTTTATGCCCAGGGGTACTGAGTGGTGCATAGGCCTAGTCTTTCTGTGGGGTGTCTTGAATTTAAACATCATGGAGGGCTTGGGATTGTGCTGATTTTTCTGTGATTTTCGTTTTTTTGGGCTGTTGTTGTGGCCTTTTCACCAGGGCTAGTGAGTGGTGCATGTGCCTAGTCTTTCTGTGGGGTGTCTTGAATTTAAACATCATGGAGGGCCTGGATGGCATGGGATTGTGCTGATTTTTCTGTGTTTTTCGATTTTTTGGGGTGTTCATGGGGACAGGCCATGTGGGTGGGGGCCATTTTGAGTGCTGGTACAGGCAGGCCCTGCCCATCTACTAGGGGGCAAGGGGCCATTTTGAAGGCAGGCAGTGTTCTCAGGCCTGCACCTATTTTGCCTAGCTTTCATCCATTATGCCCAGGGGTAGTGAATGGTGCATGGGCCTAGTCTTTCTGTGGGGTGTCTTGAATTTAAACATCATTGAGGGCATGGATGGGATGGGATTGTACTGATTTTTGTGTGTTTTTTTATTTTTTGGGCTGCTGTTGTTGCCTTTTGCCCAGGGGTAGTGAGTGGTGCATGGGCCTAGTCTTTCTGTGGGGTTTCTTGAATTTAAACATCATGGAGGGCATGGATAGCATTGGATTGTGCTGATTTTTGTGTGTTTTTCGATTTTTTGGGGTGTTGATGGGGACTGGCCATGTGGGTGGGGGCCATTTTGAGTGCTGGTACAGGCAGGCCCTGGCCATGTGCTGGGGGGCAAGGGGCCATTTTGAAGGCAGGCAGTGTTCTCAGGCCTGCACCCATTTTGCCTAGCTTTCATCCATTATGCCCAGGGGTAGTGAGTGGTGCATGGGCCTAGTCTTTCTGTGGGGTGTCTTGAATTTAAACATCATGGAGGGCATGGATGGCATTGGATTGTGCTGATTTTTGTGTGTTTTTCGATTTTTTGGGGTGTTGATGGGGACTGGCCATGTGGGTGGGGGCCATTTTGAGTGCTGGTACAGGCAGGCCCTGGCCATGTGCTGGGGAAAAGGGGCCATTTGGGAGTGTTCTCAGGCCTGCACCCATTTTGCCTAGCTTTCATCCATTATGCCCAGGGGTACTCAGTTGTGCATGGGCCTAGACTTTCTGTGGGGTGTCTTGAATTTAAACATCATTGAGGGCATGGATGGCATGGGATTGTGCTGATTTTTATGTGTTTTTCGACTTTTTGGGGTGCATAACTGATGTTCCTCTGTCTTCCATTGCTTTTAGGTGCACAAGAGAACCACCAGTGCCAGGAAGAAGTCCTGCAGCGGTGTGTGTAGAGCATAACGTCACGCGACGTCACGTGTGGCCACAGAGAAGACAACTCTGCAACTCGTGCAACTGCGGCCTGCTGTTCTGACATCTGAAGAAGATGGCCCCAAAAAAAGTTCCCCGTAGCTCCTCTAGCAAGAAAGTTGCCAGTAAGGAGCAGAAGAAGCAAGTTACCAAGGAGACTGGTGTGCCGCCCGCCACATTTTTTGGGAATAAAAAAAAAGTACGCCTGCAGCAGCAGCAGGATCTGCTGGAGACCAAGCTGGGAGCAGCACCCCCGCTCCATTGGGCTCAGTGCCACCACCACCACGCCAACTTAAGTCCAAGCCCTTGAGTGCTGCAGAGGCACTTAGTCTAGTTGTTCAATCACCATCGACCAGTGATGTTGGCTCATCGCAAGAAAGTAGCAGCAATGTCCCTCAATCAACACAGGTTGTTGTAACTCATCTGACGAGTGTTCAACAACCACAGCCGCAACAACAACCACATGTGCAAGTACAAGCCCAAGTACATGTGGAAGGAGAGGCAGCGCAAGGAGAGGTGCATGGAGGGGCACAAGTGCCCACAATAGTTGTTCCTCCCGAAGTAGGGGCACATCAGGAAATCGACATTCAAGCCGAGCTATCATTTGAGGAAGCCACTCCTCCTGATCATTCATTGTCTTCCACATCCCTATCAAGGAAAAGATCAAGGATGGTGTCTACAGGGGGGAGGAGCCAAGATGGTGACCTGAACGGACGTGTGGTCGCTCGGCTCCACCGGCTCTGAATACCCGCGCCTACATCCTGCCTGTAATCCTGGGGTTTCTTTCGCCCGACATGCGCGGGGCACGGAGCCGATCCTGACGGTGTCCCTCTGACCTCTCCGCCCGCCCGGAGTCGCGAGCTCTGGGAGGATCGTCTCTGCCCCGGACCTCCGCCCGCTCCTTGGAGCCTGCCGGACCTCGCAAGTCTCGAAGGGATACTATGTTGCGGTGGCTGCCTGTACCGAGGGAGTGCTTTCGCCCGTCTGCAGCCTGGCCCATGCCCTGCGCTCACTGCCCTGCCGAGATCACACGGAGCAGCTCCGGCACGCATATGTGAGGGCTTGCACGGGTTCCTTTGTTTGTGGCCGCCATGATGCCGGTCGGCTTTCTTCCCAGCCGCGCTGATTGCCGGTAAGCTCGAACGGCCCTGGCTGCCTACCACACCACCGGATGCCCCTTGCTTAAGCAGCGCACAGGAGGGGGTGTAGAGTGTTGTAGGGCAAACATCCATTTCCCGGTCGGGGACTGTGACCCCCGTTTCTCCCCCCTCCCAGCACCCCGTGGACTGCTGCTAAGATGGCGATGCCTGCTCATCAACGGGGTGGAAATGGCGCTGAGTCTTCCTGGGGTGGCATGTGTGCATTGGTACAGGGGACCGTGTTTGAGCCCTCCACTGTGACTGGAGAGCCTCGAATATCGCAGCCGGACTGCACCTACAGGGATGTGTTTAATATCCTGGATGAGGTACGGTCGGAGATGCGGCGTGCCTATGCTGTGCTGTTTGAGAAGCTTGATGCATGTATCCCTGCTGAGAGCCGAACGCAGGGGGGTCACTCCCGACAGGACCCAGGTCTGACTTTGTTGCAGCTTGCCAGCCCCTCGCTACCTCCTGTTACTACTGTGTCGACCGATAGAACAACTGCTGGAGCCTCTGAAGATGTGTTGCCGCTAGTCGACACTGCTGTTGCAACAGTGTTTCCCCTTTGTTCTTCGACTGGCTGCCTGCCTCGTGTACCGGCCTGGCTGCGTAGTGCATCGCTAGCCTGTTCTCCTGCCCTGTCCCCTGCTCCTTCCTGGACTAGTTCCATCTCGTCGTTCAGTGGCTTTTGTCACCTATACGCTCTGGACGTACATTTTGTTGTTGGACTACTATCTACGGGGGACAGGCGAAGCTCCCTCAGTGCTGGTGCACCTCCCCCATCCTCGAGGCGGCCATGTTTCCATGTCGAGGCGGACTGCAGCGGACTGCCAAGTTGGTTGGGTGACAAAGTGCCTCCTAGATCGGGCCAGGGCTAGACGATCCCCTGGTTGTATTCATACACTGGCGGGTGGAGGCTAAGACAGACTTGATTTGTGTGTGGGACACTGGATATTATTTGCTGTCTCTCCCCAATGATTATATCTCGGGTGAAGTTCTCTGGTAATTTATATTGGGGTGTAGGATGCTTAATGTGCCGGCGGTGTCCGAGCGTGTACAATGTGGCCCTCCTCCTCGACTGTTTCTTTATGGGAGTCCAGGGATGGATCTTCCTCCTTGCTCCCTATATCACTGGTGAATTTTTTCTTCTTTTCCTTCTTTCCTTTCACTATTTCTCTTTTCTTCCTATATTTCGGGTTTTTTGGGGCGACAGACACTCTGCTGGGGGGGGGGGGGGGGGCAGGCCGTAGCCTCTGCATGTGTGTAGGGTGGGGGGTTAAATTTAGTTTTAGTTAAGTTTCTATGGTGCCTATGTATGATCTTCTTTTATGATTTTTCCTTTTTCTGTCCTGAGTCTGCGATAAGGGTTTAGGGGGTACGGGTGGTACTTGGGGTGGTGCGTAAATGCTAGCTGACTCTCCTGTTGCTACGTACTGTACTGCCGAATTGGTGGGAGATTCCTTATTATTGTTGTTACTTCTTGATGCTGCCTGCCCATGTGGTGAAGTAACTGTACGGACTCAGTACTCCTTGGTTCTATTCTTCACTGAGTTATTTTTGGACTAAAATCTTAAAATTTAACCTCACTGCTCCTTTCCCTAGCGTCAGGATTCTACTCAGTATAACTGCTGTTAATTGATGTCATATTGCTGACCGGCGCTGGGGGACCGTATACTATGCTTTATGTGCATGACCGTATTGTGGCCGGCCGGACGGTTGTAGGCCCGTATTTGTATCATCCTTACTGCACAATAAAGGTTTTCAAAAAATTTAAAAAAAAAAAAAAAAGGATGGTGTCTACATCTTCCTCAAGCCCCCTTCTAATGATGATGATATGGATGACAATTGGGAACCACCACTGCCGTCTGAGAGTGAGGCACACCATGATCTGACAAAGGTAGCTAAGCGTAAAAGGAAGGTCCCCGAAACTCTCGTACTTATGGAGTGTGATGCTGAAGAAGAAGTGGCGTATACTACTCCTGCTGATGAAGACTCTCACAACGACGACGCAGTCATCATAAACGCCACTACAGGCTCAGCGGGCATGCAGCAAACAGACATTTTTACCCTAGCCCAAAAATCTGCTGAGCGTGATGTTGTCGACGAGGAGGCAATGGGAACACCATCATTGGAGTTAACTAGTACACCACCACCTACCGCTTCTATATTTTTTTTTCGGCAGAAGGGACCTCCATCCACCTCAACCTCAATTAGTGGTGGTGCAAGTGCACAACGTAGTAAAGTTTGGCAACACACATCCTCCACTTCATCTGGCATTAGCAGCATGACCACCAGTATCGCCTCCTCCGCCCCCCACAGACATTTTAAGTCCGCAGTTTGGGACTTCTTTAGTGTTTGCACAACAAGGGAAAACATAGCCATTTGTAGCATTTGTAAGCTTGCAGTTAGTCGTGGTAAGCTTGGTACCAACTATGGTACCGGAGGCCAGAGAGGTCATCTTGAGAGACAGCACACTGTCCAATGGCATGCGCACCTAAAGGAGATCAAGGAAGCCCGAATTGGAAGTCAACAAACTGTATACGTTGATGTTTCATCTGATGATGATGAGGAGGAAGAAGCGTCAAACATTTCTTCACTTACACCCAGTACCCCTGTCAGCAGCACACCCCCTGTGAGCCACACTAAGAGTGTGGGAGAGAGTGAGACACTAATGCGAAAAAGTTCATCATCACAGAGCGTAATTGTACAACAAACCAAAGCAAACAGCAGCAGACCAAGGTTCAGCACATCAACTTTTTTTTTGTTTCCAACTATCTGGTGGTGCAACCACTCTCACCACCTGCCGCCAAGGATGTCCATCAGAACAATTTTACAAAAGAATTTGAGAGGTGCACTCGATAGAGTCAACAACACAAAAAGTTCATTGATTTTGTAAGTCTTCTGTTCTTTCTTTAATGCGTTCTTTATTTTCTTTTAAAATACACAGGCACAGCCAACGCGTTTCATTCCCTTTCGTGCCTTGGGAATTTCGTTAGGGCAAGCAACAAAGGATCATACAAATTCGATGGTCCAAATCGGATGCGCACCCGTAGTACTGGTGCTGGAGGATTAGCGTCAGTGACGTGGTCCCAATTGTTCCCGGATATTATGGAAGTAGCGTTCCAAGTGAAGTATCTGATCATAATACCAAAAAGTTAGCCACTGTAGTTCGTGGATAAAAGAACAAGTATAAATCCTGGCCCCCTCGTGAAGTCGGTTTGAACGAAGGCAAGGTGGCATTCGCTCGTCGGCCGGTGTCCGAATGAGTTGTAAGGGTATTCTTTAGGTTTGCGAGACCTGTAGTAGGGTCCCTGTAGTCTCCTGCTCCTCCCCGCAGATCTAGGTCGAAGAAGTCATCATCATCATCCCGTAAAATCATGGTCCAGCCCACCATTAGAAGCATGTTGTTTTCAGAAGCGCCATTTGAACGCAACCACCCACTGACGCGTCTGTATAACACTAAGCTGGCTAAAATGCTAGCTCTGGACCTTCTCCCTTTTTCTTTTGTGGAAGGGGTTGGTTTTCTTGAATTAGTGGCAATGCTCAGCCCTAAATGGAAGGTACCCAGCCGGTTCTATTTTGCCAGAGTTGCGGTTCCAGCACTACATGCAGATGTGCTGGAGGTGATTGGGGCAGCTTTGCAGAAGAGTGCTGTTCACACTATACATCTGACAACAGACATGTGGACCAGTGGCGCAGGCACTGATTACATGTGCATCACTGCACACTGGGTCTCTTTTTCAGGAGTTACAGCAAAGCTAAGGGCAGGTGTTGACCCGGACAACGTTTTTAAAGCTGCTCGGAAACATGCAACACTAGCCATGTTTGGCATGGATACAAGTCATACAGGAGAAAACATTTTGAAGGAGTTTAACACAAAGGTCTTTCAATGGCTGTCCCCAAAAAAACGCAAGATTGGTTATGTTTCCACGGATAATGGCGCCAATGTAGTTAAGGCCATGGATCTGGGTAAATATTTCAGAGTGCCGTGTTTGGCGCACTGTATAAACCTGGTTGTTAAAAAATTCTTGAGTGAAGAAAGTCCAGTGTGCGAGTTACTGACCACCTGCCGAAGAATGTGCACACATTTCAGCCATTCTTTTAAGGCCCGGAAGCATCTGAGGGGCCTGCTACATGAACGTCGACTGCCAGTGAAAGCACTCATCCAGGAGGTGGCAACCCGTTGGAACTCAACCTTCTACATGCTTGAGCGTCTGTATGAGCAGGTTACGGTAGTCGATCAGTATTTCTTAACACTGGGTACAACTATGAAGGACCTGAGGCTAGATGCGGAGCAATGGGAGCTAGTTAAAAGCCTGACAGACATGCTTCGTCCTTTTGAGGTCTTCACGCGTGCAGTCAGCAGGGAGGACTGTAATTTGGGAAAAGCTATCCCATTGTGTGCATGCTAGAGCACCAACTGAAGGCGGTGTCTTCTGTTTCAAAAAGATGAAGAAAAGCAAGAAGCTTTTGATTTGGCGGAGAAATTATTACAGCGCCTACTTGGCGATGAACATCTTCAAATGATCCAGTCAGAACAGCATTACATTTGTGCTACTATTCTGGATCCACGCTACAAAAAGGCACTGGCAGGCAGAGCATTCTTTGCTTTTGGTGACGCAGAAGTTTTAATGTACAAACATTGGCTAGCTGTGTCAGCCATGAGGTTTGAAAGAGAACGGCAGGAAATTGAAGGAAAAGGCAGTACATCAGCATCAGCAGGCCATCCCGAGTCAAAAGAATCCACTTCTGCACCTGTGGCTGTGGCTGAAGTGACCTCCCAGCCGTTAAAGACACCAGCACCTGGATCATCTGTACCAGACACAACAGTAACATTGTGTGAGGAAGAGCATTGGCTAACTCAGCTTGGGTTTGCTTCTCAAAAGGTCCCAGCAAAAAGTAAGCAAAGTGGAGGAACTGTGGGGAACCTTGAGTCGATGGTGCAGGACTATTTGAATGACTCACAGAGGTCTATGTTCATGATGACCCATTGGAGTATTGGCATGGGAAAAAAGAATTGTGGCCAGAGATCTCCAACCTGGCTATAAACTACTTGTCTTGCCCACTCGCAAGCGTGTCTTCTGAACGTGTTTTCAGTGAAACATCTAAAAATACAGAATCCTGTGAACTTGGCGAAGGAAGAATGTAGAAGATTTGCTCAAACCCCTCCAGCTGCAGTTCCAAGCACCTGTGCTGCTGCTAAGTCCTCTGAACATCTGGATATTCGCCCACAATTTGACTAACGCAAAAATACACTGTGTTAAGTGTAATAGATTGCCATGCTATGGAGAGCAGTCTGTGGATTTGTTTTGTCGAGCAATAGACAACCATCAGTGCTAGAGTTTTTTTCCCCCTGAAGTTCACTGTTGTGTTCCTCCAGTTGTTTATTTTCCTTTTAAAAAAAAAATTGTTCAAAAGTGTGTGAAAGTTTAGATAAATGTATGTGTAGTGCATATTTGACTGAAAGAATGCATTTGTGGTGTATGGTGAATGTATAAGTGCACAACTATAAGGAAGAACTGCAGCATGACAATGTAAGCTCTTTAACTGCAGTGTGCTGTGGTACTTCTAAAGCACAGGGATGCAACATACGTTCATAAATATGTTGCAAGTATATGCTTTCCTCTGCACTGCTGCTTAAACTGCAGCCATGTGGTGACACAGGCACCCTTGCACCATGGTGCCATGGGGCCTGATGTGAAATGTGCAAACACACTCTGTGACGTGTTTTAAGTTAAAGAATTTAGTCTCTTTTAATCCTGAATCTCCCTTGACCCTAGTAGTCCACCATGTCTCTCTATTGAACACCATACAAATGCGCTGCGGAGAGGTGCTCTGAAGCCATGTCCCATTTTATACCTCCTTACAATGCAATTGTCTGGCAATTTCTGCACATATCTGGTGGGCTAGTTGGCCCCAGGGACATTCACCATTGATGTTAACGTTATCCCGTAACTTAAAACGCCCACAGAGCATCTTTTCACACATATTTACTCCATCCATCTCCCCTTTCTTCACCAATGTGTAGACACAGGCCGTTGTACATTTTAATACTCAGTTAAACTTACCTTCACAGTAATAGAAATACAAAACGCTACACATTTTTTTCAGTTGTTTTTTATAATCTAAATTTCTGAAAATGTCATATTTTAAAATTAGGATCTGTGAAAGAGAAGAAAAAATACAGTTATAATATATAATATTATTTTGCTGTTCTCAGAATATATTGAATTTCACTAGAAACAGTGATTTCAATCGTACTCAACACATAACAGTGGGCAAAATAAAAACAATCAATAAGATTGTTTAAAAAAAACTACATCCTCAATAACATACCATATAATACAAATCACACATATATAAAATGCTTACTCCTAAAAAAAAATCTTACTTGAATTTACACTGTAAGTGTTGTTTAAAAATATACGCTGAGAGAATGTGCAAGAAAAAGTCCATAATTCAAAGATACACCTTTTCTCTAGGCCAAATGGTTTTACTGAAATCCTTTATATTGAAATTGTACAATAGTAATCATAATAATACATATTAAAAAAATGTTTTATTAGAGTGTCCAATTTTCTTCCATCAGCTGTACAAACTTGCATCATTAAAATGATATATTGTCCATATCTTTGTATAAATAATGTTGATGACATTTCTGATTTGCATAGACTACACTCCATGTTTTGATTTGCTGTTTTAACTAGTTTGCTGAAAGACACTGATTTACAGTCTAGTAATGTCAAATATATAAATCTTTCAGTGTCTATATTAGTGCTACATGTAAACATACAATTTTCACATTGATATTCCCATTTATAACAAAGGCCAAAAAGATTTTCAATTTCTATGCCTTCATTTTCCAATACGGTAAGCATATACATAAGAAATTCCTTAGTATCTTGTTGGATATTCTGCGTAAATTGTGTAGAACCAGAACATATATCCAAAAGATTACGAATATCAGAAAAGCTTTGCATTTTACTTTTATCAGTTCTCAATTTTTCATAAACAGAATGCAACAAGGAACAAAATCAAATCTTTTTTCTTATTCTCCATAATTTGCTGCTGCAAACTTTCAAGAAAAAAAACATTCACCACGACATTAGCATAGCAGTTGATACCTGAACTATTTTCAAACTGATAAACAACAATCTCTTCAACAGTGTCCTTTTTCTTTTTGCTTGCAATCACAACATCATCTTGATTTTTTCCTTTTCTATACCTTCACTACAGATATTCTCATACCTTCTTTTTCAACCTACCACACGCTTTTCAAATACAGGAAATTAACCTAAATAGGGAGTATGCGCTCTTCTTAACCTATTATACTCTTTTACACAGTTTGCATCTGTAGTAACCTTTGTGTTATCAAAATCAATCAGTAAACAAACTGGATAAACTCGGGACAAAGCAACATATGCCATACCCTCTTTAAACACAGTACTTCCAATGTTCACCAAAGCACTGTCTACACTTAAACCTTGAGATTAATGAATAGTCACTGCATATGCCAGAGAAAGTGGAAACTGTTTTCTATGCACATATAAATCTTTAACAAGCTAAAAACGAACTGAACAACGACCAATTTGTTTTACTTCTTCAATCTGATCAAAATTATTTTTTTAAAATTACATTTCATCTTTATCTTTTAAGGCCCGGAAGCATCTGAGGGGCCTGCTACATGAACGTCGACTGCCAGTGAAAGCACTCATCCAGGAGGTGGCAACCCGTTGGAACTCAACCTTCTACATGCTTGAGCGTCTGTATGAGCAGGTTACGGTAGTCGATCAGTATTTCTTAACACTGGGTACAACTATGAAGGACCTGAGGCTAGATGCGGAGCAATGGGAGCTAGTTAAAAGCCTGACAGACATGCTTCGTCCTTTTGAGGTCTTCACGCGTGCAGTCAGCAGGGAGGACTGTAATTTGGGAAAAGCTATCCCATTGTGTGCATGCTAGAGCACCAACTGAAGGCGGTGTCTTCTGTTTCAAAAAGATGAAGAAAAGCAAGAAGCTTTTGATTTGGCGGAGAAATTATTACAGCGCCTACTTGGCGATGAACGTCTTCAAATGATCCAGTCAGAACAGCATTACATTTGTGCTACTATTCTGGATCCACGCTACAAAAAGGCACTGGCAGGCAGAGCATTCTTTGCTTTTGGTGACGCAGAAGTTTTAATGTACAAACATTGGCTAGCTGTGTCAGCCATGAGGTTTGAAAGAGAACGGCAGGAAATTGAAGGAAAAGGCAGTACATCAGCATCAGCAGGCCATCCCGAGTCAAAAGAATCCACTTCTGCACCTGTGGCTGTGGCTGAAGTGACCTCCCAGCCGTTAAAGACACCAGCACCTGGATCATCTGCACCAGACACAACAGTAACATTGTGTGAGGAAGAGCATTGGCTAACTCAGCTTGGGTTTGCTTCTCAAAAGGTCCCAGCAAAAAGTAAGCAAAGTGGAGGAACTGTGGGGAACCTTGAGTCGATGGTGCAGGACTATCTGAATGACTCACAGAGGTCTATGTTCATGATGACCCATTGGAGTATTGGCATGGGAAAAAAGAATTGTGGCCAGAGATCTCCAACCTGGCTATAAACTACTTGTCTTGCCCACTCGCAAGCGTGTCTTCTGAACGTGTTTTCAGTGAAACATCTAAAAATACAGAATCCTGTGAACTTGGCGAAGGAAGAATGTAGAAGATTTGCTCAAACCCCTCCAGCTGCAGTTCCAAGCACCTGTGCTGCTGCTAAGTCCTCTGAACATCTGGATATTCGCCCACAATTTGACTAACGCAAAAATACACTGTGTTAAGTGTAATAGATTGCCATGCTATGGAGAGCAGTCTGTGGATTTGTTTTGTCGAGCAATAGACAACCATCAGTGCTAGAGTTTTTTTCCCCCTGAAGTTCACTGTTGTGTTCCTCCAGTTGTTTATTTTACTTTTAAAAAAAAAATTGTTCAAAAGTGTGTGAAAGTTTAGATAAATGTATGTGTAGTGCATATTTGACTGAAAGAATGCATTTGTGGTGTATGGTGAATGTATAAGTGCACAACTATAAGGAAGAACTGCAGCATGACAATGTAAGCTCTTTAACTGCAGTGTGCTGTGGTACTTCTAAAGCACAGGGATGCAACATACGTTCATAAATATGTTGCAAGTATATGCTTTCCTCTGCACTGCTGCTTAAACTGCAGCCATGTGGTGACACAGGCACCCTTGCACCATGGTGCCATGGGGCCTGATGTGAAATGTGCAAACACACTCTGTGACGTGTTTTAAGTTAAAGAATTTAGTCTCTTTTAATCCTGAATCTCCCTTGACCCTAGTAGTCCACCATGTCTCTCTATTGAACACCATACAAATGCGCTGCGGAGAGGTGCTCTGAAGCCATGTCCCATTTTATACCTCCTTACAATGCAATTGTCTGGCAATTTCTGCACATATCTGGTGGGCTAGTTGGCCCCAGGGACATTCACCATTGATGTTAACGTTATCCCGTAACTTAAAACGCCCACAGAGCATCTTTTCACACATATTTACTCCATCCATCTCCCCTTTCTTCACCAATGTGTAGACACAGGCCGTTGTACATTTTAATACTCAGTTAAACTTACCTTCACAGTAATAGAAATACAAAACGCTACACATTTTTTTCAGTTGTTTTTTATAATCTACATTTCTGAAAATTTCATATTTTAAAATTAGGATCTGTGAAAGAGAAGAAAAAATACAGTTATAATATATAATATTATTTTGCTGTTCTCAGAATATATTGAATTTCACTAGAAACAGTGATTTCAATCGTACTCAACACATAACAGTGGGCAAAATAAAAACAATCAATAAGATTGTTTAAAAAAAACTACATCCTCAATAACATACCATATAATACAAATCACACATATATAAAATGCTTACTCCTAAAAAAAATTCTTACTTGAATTTACACTGTAAATGTTGTTTAAAAATATACGCTGAGAGAATGTGCAAGAAAAAGTCCATAATTCAAAGATACACCTTTTCTCTAGGCCAAATGGTATTACTGAAATCCTTTATATTGAAATTGTACAATAGTAATCATAATAATACATATTAAAAAAATGTTTTATTAGAGTGTCCAATTTTCTTCCATCAGCTGTACAAACTTGCATCATTAAAATTATATATTGTCCATATCTTTGTATAAATAATGTTGATGACAGTTCTGATTTGCATAGACTACACTCCATGTTTTGATTTGCTGTTTTAACTAGTTTGCTGAAAGACACTGATTTACAGTCTAGTAATGTCAAATATATAAATCTTTCAGTGTCTATATTAGTGCTACATGTAAACATACAATTTTCACATTGATATTCCCATTTATAACAAAGGCCAAAAAGATTTTCAATTTCTATGCCTTCATTTTCCAATACGGTAAGCATATACATAAGAAATTCCTTAGTATCTTGGTGGATATTCTGCGTAAATTGTGTAGAACCAGAACATATATCCAAAAGATTACGAATATCAGAAAAGCTTTGCATTTTACTTTTATCAGTTCTCAATTTTTCATAAACAGAATGCAACAAGGAACAAAATCAAATCTTTTTTCTTATTCTCCATAATTTGCTGCTGCAAACTTTCAAGAAAAAAAACATTCACCACGACATTAGCATAGCAGTTGATACCTGAACTATTTTCAAACTGATAAACAACAATCTCTTCAACAGTGTCCTTTTTCTTTTTGCTTGCAATCACAACATCATCTTGATTTTTTCCTTTTCTATACCTTCACTACAGATATTCTCATACCTTCTTTTTCAACCTACCACACGCTTTTCAAATACAGGAAATTAACCTAAATAGGGAGTATGCGCTCTTCTTAACCTATTATACTCTTTTACACAGTTTGCATCTGTAGTAACCTTTGTGTTATCAAAATCAATCAGTAAACAAACTGGATAAACTCGGGACAAAGCAACATATGCCATACCCTCTTTAAACACAGTACTTCCAATGTTCACCAAAGCACTGTCTACACTTAAACCTTGAGATTAATGAATAGTCACTGCATATGCCAGAGAAAGTGGAAACTGTTTTCTATGCACATATAAATCTTTAACAAGCTAAAAACGAACTGAACAACGACCAATTTGTTTTACTTCTTCAATCTGATCAAATTTATTTTTTAAAAATTACATTTCATCTTTATTCAGATAATTAACAAAATCCACAACTTTGCCCATTGCTCTATTAACTAAACCTTTTTCTACATCCAAATTTTACCTTAAAATGACCTGACAGTTTATACATGCATATAGATTATTTTCTAACCCAGCAGGTATAGGTATTGATTTTTCTAAAGAATCCATTTTTGTTTTCAATTTTTCTGTCAAAATAATAGTGATTCATTCATGCTGTATTTTATCAATGGCTTCCATGTTAATTATTTCTTCATTTTCCAGCTTCAAAAGTTGTTCATTGAATATAGAATACTCGCGCAGTGTTGGAATTGAGAAGATCATAGATTTGTTTTCTGCAATTTTCATATATATTTTTTCAGGAACTATATTTTCATTTAGAAACAAATTGGAAAGTAATCGACTCTGCAAAGCGTGTTTGACATGTTGTGTTAGTACTTCAATACTTATATCTTGAAGAATAGTTCCATAATCAACATCATTTGCATGTCGCATATTTGTAATGAGTTCTTTGTATTCAAAATATGACCAAATGTTAAAGTTTCCAACGCTACCCAAAGACTTTCTGGTGTCTTCATGCACAAGTGTTTTAAATACTTGTTGTCCTTTTACAGGAGTAAGTTGCAGTAGATCTCCAAAAACGATGACATGTTTTCCTCCAAATAAGACATCATACTCTGTTTTAAGAATTTGCTGCATTCTTAAATGCACAAAAGCAAGCATTAAGTTTGAGACCAAGCTTACCTCATCAATAATCAAAAGTTTCATTTTGTTTAGCACTCTTGAAACTTCACAACAATCTTCCTCAGATAGCTTGTGATATTCCAATTTGTTTTCATGCTACACAGGTAGCATAAGTAAACGATGTAATGTAATTCCTTTAATGGTGTGTGTTGCCAACCCAGTTGGAGCAGTTACAACACAAGACAAATGTGACTCAGTTGTTTTCTGTAGATAACTGGTGATTACTCTAATTAAGAAACTATTTCCTGTTCAAGCTTGTCCACTCACATACATTCGGATAGGTTGAAATGATGTGCTTGTGCATGTGGATTCTTTCTTTTCATTAAGAAATTCATGGTCAATATGTTGTCTCACTTCCTGATATATTTCTTTCTGTTCAACATTTATTTGTTCTTCCAAGTTTGATAAGTCCATTATATCTTCTTGAGCGTGATGCATCGCTGTTTCCACCTCATTCATGTCGATTGCTGCTTCATTTTTAACAACTGTTTGTCTTAATAGATCTTGACTCAGTGGAGCAGAACTTTGACTGTCTTGAGAACTGTCTCTAGCAATCTCAGCTGCAATAGTAGCTTCTTGATCAATTTCATTGTTCAAAATTTTTACATAATTTACAAAAACAGTACATTCTATAGTATTTTTACAAGCATTGAAGGAATCTTCATAGCTCTGAAAATCTCCAAGTAATTCCAATTCTGAATGTCAGGGTTTAAACAGTTGCAAAATGGCTAAATAGTAAAAGTTTCTTTTATCAGCAGTGTTGCCAACTCTGTTTCCTATTATTAATCAAATTTCCTTTTGTTTGTTTCACCAAACATCCTTCAGAACCAATCACTGCATATTTTCGATCATTGATGTTTCTTTATTAATCCTCTTAAAAGTGTATTATTGCAGCACTTCATAGAGACATATGTTCTCAAGATGATGACTTCTATTTGGACAATAGGTGTACAACATATTTGTTTTCACAATATCTGTACTTTGCGGATCTTTTTCGGCTAAATATTTGATTTCTTGTACAGATTTAAGTACTCAATTTTGCGTTGCAGCAAGACCTAGATTCACCCAAATGATTATTCTAGATTTGGCATATAGACTTGCAGATGATAACTGATCTCAGTATTCATAGGCTCTGATTTCTCGATCGGATAACCTCTTCAAACTGAAACTGTATAATTTCTTACTTAGACTCTTCCCGTGAGAAATCTCTTCCCACATTTCTTTCAACTCTGTCTTTTCTGATTTTATAATGTAGGATGTGACATTTCGAGCAACAGCAATAGAATTGTCCGCAGCATACTGAATATCCATGTTAGCATTCCAAATTGACAGAATAACCAAATTGTAATCATTTATGTATTTTGATTCTTTGCTTCTTCTCAAATTGTAGGTATTTTTTGGAGACTTTCTTGTAATGGTATGGCGATTTGCTGACATAAAACTGTTCACTCTTTCTTTGGATATTACAGGACGTGGAAATGCAAAATGACATTTGGTATAGAACTTATCCTTAGACTTGTACTTTCATCGACAGTATTTTCCACATCAATGGCTTTGGAATCATAAGACTTGTTGTCTTAAGTTGTTTTCTTCTGTGCTTTTGGGTATAGCACATGTGGCATATTCTTCAATAACAGACAAAACAGTATCATCTGAATCTGTGCCGAATTTGGGGGCATCCTTGATCTATAACAACATATGTATATGAGGAGCACCTCTTTCTTGATACTCCTTTCTCCAAAAGAAATCTACAACTTCTCCAAGAGGAGGATTTTTTTTACTGCCGATAAAAGACATCATAGCTTTAAATGTATGATTGAATTACCTGCATACATTAACAGGATCCAAAGAGCACAATTCTCCTGGTGTCTTGTATTCACTATTTTTAAATTCAAATTTAAGTAAATCATCCCAAGCATATTCAGCACAGCTTAGGGTAAGGAACAATGTAGGAGTTCCTAAGTTCCTTAGCATACATTTACGTTCGCCATGATGATGGTACCAATACTCATTGGTGCCACGCTGACATGCCATCAGATTAATCAGCTGAGATTCTTAATGATCATCTCTCTGGTGCACTTTATCCATAAATTCCTTTGCAGAAATATTTTGCAGATGTACTCCTGTTTTCAATATATGATTGACAGCATATGAAAGTCTAGACAAGTCACTCTCAAACAAAATATGAAATATATATGGGATACATTGTTGGAATCTTGAATCTTCTGCATAGAATCTTGTTGTCCGATATTCAGGTGCAGGAATCTGCACAGGTCGTTCATCATCTCGCCCTCCTTTTCCTGTTGGGAACAACTGCGGAAAACAACGAGCTTCTAAGCTTTCTTCCCATACACTCATGGGACTTCCCTTTGCTTTTTTCATTTGGAATAACTCAATCGTATTCCCCATCACTTCTTTGAATGAAGTGGATGTACACTGTAATGTTCACAGATTTCTTCTCTTCTGGACATGTCCACTTTTTCAATTTGTCCTCTTGACGTTTCAGTATCTTCTGCTAAATGTATTTCTTCTTCTCCCATATACACATTTTTATAGTACTCATTGTTTTTCAGCAGATACAAAGTTGCCTTTTGCACTTTCCTAACATCTACTAATTCCTGCCAGATTTTCTTACTCTTAGTAGGCACATCAATAACTAAAATATCTAGTGGTTCATTTTCTACACACTTTACACCAATAGTTTCAATATTTTTCTTTAAATCTAGAGGTAAATATACAACTCTTCCTTTTTTTTTTCCTCTCTGTAAATCTGTAGGAGGCAATTTATCTGTTTTAGGTTCCATACGAACAATAGCCTGAAATGGGTGCACACATTGAATGAGAATAGACTCATAGGTATTTAAATCTATCAGTTCTGGAGAAATACTTACCAACTATAGATTATTATGTACAGCTCTAGCGGGCATTTTATTCTTATCCAATTTATTATAACAATATTTACAAATACGCTGATCAGAACCCAAATCAAAACAATTCTCTACCAACAAATAGGTTGCAAATTCCTTCCACTTATCTTTATTTTCTCTTTCTCTTTTTAAATACAGATCAACAGTCCTAGTCTGATGTTCATAATGAGTTCGCCGACAACAAATACAAGAATAATTTGGCCTTTCACCTGAAATCACCTGAAATCACCTTAAACTTTGTAATTTGTTTCACAAATGTTTTTGTAGTAGTATGTTTCACATTCTCTTCAAGATTTTCTTCTATTAATGTCTCAGTTTCTGCACTCTCTTGTTCAGGACCAAAGTAATAAAACTAATTTCATCACAAACCTTCTTCATATCTGATACTGACCCACGCAAAAGAGCACTGTTCAACTCATTTAATTTTAGTGCTGGACTTTTTGCATTATACAATCTTCTGACTAACTTCCGCATTTGTGAATGATGTACTGCTAACATCCTGAAATGATAAAAAATACTTTGACATACTTTTCTTGAAAGACAAGCCAGAGAATGAGCTTGCAAACCAGTATTTTTTCTCACTCTGCAAGGGTCTAGTCCTTGCAACATCTTAATCTTTTGTTTAACACTTTTTTTTTACTGTATTCTTGTAAGAAATAGCATAAAATATCAATACATTCTTGCGGTACACTACAAACACTACTGCAATCGCAAGTGTACACTAGGGCTTTAGGACGTCTGCCTAGAACTTCATCAGCTAACACTTCTTCTACATTTCTGGGAACCAATTTCTCTTTCTCAATTGGACAACCATTTCTAACCTCATAAACTCGACCACTGGTATCAACTGCATGCAATAAATTATTGGTCTGAAAATAACTCTCTTCATTAAAAAACGGCTCTGAATTAAACTGTGTTTCCATTCACTCAAACAAAATCACAAAAATTAGTTACTCTTTTCCTCTTACTTTTGGCCTTCATTAAATGGATTGGTTGTGGTCTAGTGATCAAATTCTGTTTAGAACTGAAAAGAATAGTTTCCTTTTTACTCCAAAAGCCTTTTGAAAAATGGATTCAATATGCTTCTTCTTTTTATAAAATAGTGCTCTTTGTCTATATTTTTTGACCTCTTTCAGCAACTTTAGTACCACTCTATTATACACATTTTTTAAACTGATTTCTTTATACTGGTTTTGCCTTCTTTTACCATACACCGATCTTTTGACTGAAAATGTACTTTTTTCCTTTCCTGTTACTCATTTGATTTTTTCTGGTTGAATTATTCTCAGTAGTTTGTATATTCTGCGCACTGTTTGTAGGCTTTGAAAGTTTTTTAATGAATTCCTTAGTCGTCTTACTAGAAGTTGTTTTCTTTTTACCCACATAATGTGGGTCATTCAATACTTGTTGTTGAGTTTTTTTCAAATACTTGTCCTTTAGCTGTCTTTTTCTCTTTCTTGATTTTTCAGACATATTAACTTTATTTTATTGATGATGAACAATATCTGTAAAAAATAAACATAAATAAATGTATTTTAATAAATATATAAATTATACTTTTCGATTACCATACAAACACATTCTACATCAAAATAATGTAACCACTTTCTTTTCTCATCACTAATTGAAATTGTAATTCAAGGTTTATACATAACTGTGTAGGAATGCAAGGGGAGTAACAGGGTGTTTGCAGTAGTGTATGGATACTGACTGAGGAAATGTAGTCCTGAAACACAAGTGTGTAGGTGGTGAGATACCTACATGCCTAGTGCATAGGAGTTTGAAGCAGTCCATGTCCTTAGGCCTGGCTTGCTGCATGAGTACATGGATACTGACTGAATCATTAGAGTAGTATAAGGAGAGACACTACGTGAACGTATTATTGGTTGAGCTTTACTCCAGTGAATGGATTAGTGCATGGTCCTGAAAGGGTCAATGTAGGATTTGCAACAGCAGTGACAGGGTGTTCGCAGCAGTGTATGGATACTGACTGGGGAATTGTTGACCTGAAACACACAAGTGTGTAGGTGGCTAGAGCACTACATGCATAGTGCATAGGAGTTTGAAGCAGTCCATGTCCTAAGGCCTGGCTCGCTGCATGAGTACATGGATATTGACTGAATGATTAGAGTAGTACAAAAAGAGAAACTGGGTGAATTTCTATTTGGTTCAATTTTACTTCAATGAATGAATTAATACATGGTTCTGAAAGGGTCACTAGAGGATCTCAAGGGCAGTAACAGGGCGTTTGCTGGAGTGTATGGATACTGACTGTGGAATTGTAGGCCTGAAACACAAGTGTGAAAGTGGTTAGAGCACTACATGCATATTGCATAGGAGTTTGAAGCAGTCCATGTCCTAAAGCCTGACTTGCTGCATGAGTACATGTATACTGACTGAATGATTAGAGTATTATAAGGAGAGATACTGGATTAATTTATAATTTCTTCCGTTTTACTTCAGTGAATGGATTAGTACATGGTGCTGAAAGGGTCACCATAGGATTGCAAGAGCAGTGAATGGGTGTTTGCTGAAGTGTATAGATACTGATTAGGGAATTGTAGGCCTGAAACACAAGTGTAAAGGTAGTTAGAGCACTACATGCATAGTGCATAGGAGTTTGAAGCAGTCTATCTCCTAAAGCCTGGCTCACTGCATGAGTACATGGATACAGACTGAATGATGACAGTACTATAAGGAGAGAAACTGGGTGAATTCATAATTGGTTGAGTTTTATTTCAGTGAATAGATTAGTACATAGAGCTGAGAGGGTCACTATAGAACTGCAAGAGCTGTGACAGGATATTTAATGGATTGTATGTATTTTGACTGGGGAATTGTAGGCCTGAATCACAAGTGTGTAGGTGGTTAGAAGACTACATGCATAGTGCATAAGAGTTTGAATAAATCCATGTGCTAAGGCCAAGAATCGCTGCATGAGTACTTGGATACTGATTGAATGATGAAAGTAGTACAAAGACACATGAAGTTACCAAATGCTTCTCTCACAATGGTTTCCAAATGCAAATGATTCTAGACAAGCAACACTATTCACTAGCCTTTGGACTTTACCAAAAAACATTTACTAGTCTGGAAGAGGTAAGATGACTACACATATTCCACATGTTTGGGAACTGCATTTTAGTGTTGGAAGCCTGACTCATTTTGCAAATACATAAGCAATGACTGGAATCTAATTCTACCAAAACGTGTCAACAGGATAGGTTTTAAGCAGTTATGTGTCTCCAAACACATAAAGTACCCAAATGCTTATCTTACAATGGTTCCCTAATGCACACAGACTCACTATGTGATTCTACACAAGCAAAACTATCCCTTGGGCTTTATCAAAAAACATTTACTAATCGGGAAGAGATAAAATGACTGCACACATACCACATTTTTTAGAACTGCAGTTTAGTGTGGAAGCCTGACTCATTTTGCAAATGCATAAGCATGACTGGTTTCTAATTCTACCAACACTTGAGAACAGGATATGTTTTTAAGCAGTTATATGTCTTCAAAAACATGAAGTATCCAAATGCTTCTATCACAATAGTTCCCAAATGCACACAGACTGACAGTGTGAATCTAGATAAGCAAGAGTACTCCCTGGACTTTACCAGGAAAAACACATTAATCTTATTAAAAACAAAGACACCACATACAACCCCTCACAAATTAATAACTCACCTTTCAAATTGATTTGTAGATTAAGAAGTATGTCAGTCACACACCAGATTTTCTTATTCAGAATCTCTGTACTGCACTGCTCTTATCAAAACCAAAACATGGCAGGTTCCCTCTCTTTCTGCACACATATACATGTAAATATCAAATCACATTGCTTCCCACATTAATTCAAAAGCTAACACACATTTCTATTGGTTACACATTTCAACCATTTCCAATTGACATAAGTTTGAACTCTATCCCAATCTGCTTACTGCCTGTTATCATAGTAACAGTTCATGGAACTCAACTGAGCACACAGGTCACAAGTTCAGCACACCATGTTGCTAATCCAAACAGCAAGTGTGCTTGACTTTTTTTAAATATCACCTTACCCTATGTAATGTTCCTTTCAAACAGTTTTTGTTAACCAATAAGAAGCATGCTTTTAAAAAACAGAAACATACACTTTACCTTTCATTCTAGGATGTTCTCAAACAGCCAACCATTTGTTTTCTTTTTTCAAAACTGCATTTTATCCACAATTTTAGAAAAATCTTAGTTTTCAAACTGCCATTTCATTTGCAGAGACCATCTGAGTGCATCCAGACCTCCTTTCAAGATGCTTAGAGTGTGGATTGTGGGACACAGCTATATTTTCTGGAGCCAAACGTATGCAAAAACAGAGGCATTGACAAAGACCTAGCTTTGCCAAATGTAGACATTAAATGGATTGGACAGAGAGGATTAAAGTGGCAACAATTAATGCCATTGGTTAAATCCTTTTTTCACCTCCAACACCCTGACCTCATAATTGTGCACTGTGGTGGCAATGACCTAGGCACTTTGACTGGGGTAGGTCTGGAAATGTTTGTAAAGGACACATTTGGAGAAGTGATGTCACTTTTCCCCCAAACTGCCTTTGTCTATTCTAACATATGCCAAAGGCAGAAATGGAACTGGTCCAATCAATTTTGTCCACAGATTGAGGAAACATGTCAATAAAGCTGTTTCTTCTTTTCTCCGAGATTATAGGATGGGGTCCATTTACCACAAAAAGGCGTTTCAATATGGATGGCATCTATAGGAGAGGTGGTGTACATTTTACAGATGAGGGTAACAGAGTCTTCCTCATGAACTTTAGACTCTGCATATGTACTTACTTGTAGGTACCAAAATCTCTCAATAAACACAACAGCTCTTTTAGAGCCACCCAAGATCTAAACACATAAGCTTGATGTATATCTGAGAAGTATTACTTTTTTTTGCTTGGAGTCGCGCACCCAACGTGTTAGGAGTCGTGCACCCAACGCAAAAGGAATCGTTCACCCAACGCGCTGCACCTAATGCATGCACACCAAGGGGCCGCACTGAGCGCCGTGCTGGGTACGCGACTCCTACTTTTATCATAAAAAAATAGCATCTATCACTAATTTTTATTCTCCCTGGGTATCCCATCCCCCTGGGCCTATATGCAACATTGGGGTCCGTGGGGGGAGCCCCAATACCCCCATGGTCCCAGCCGGCTCCCCGCGTCCTTAAGGAGCCCGCCTTGCTTTTCCAAACGGGGAGCTGCTAACATGCAACTCCCCGGGTGGAAAAGCAATCGGGTTTCCATTTTGAAAGAGAGAGCAGGTTTTCCTACTCTCTCTTTCAGTAGTTCCTGAGAAAATTAAGAGAGAAAACACTTATATATCTTGGCGGAGCCTAACCACACATCTCATCGTGAGATCTGATTGGCTGTCAGCACTTCATCCAAGAAGTGTTGGCAGCCATCTTGGGACCAATATAAATGATAGCACCTCATTAAAAAGCATTGCAGTTAATAGAAGGTTTTAGGACTTTAGTTACATTATAAATCATTTGTTGATGGTACCATACTCATTTTAGGAATTGTGGTGTGTTCTAAGGTGATTTTACCATGTGAAAAAGCCTTCTGCTGGGATGTCAGCCATGCACTGCCCCTGGACAGACTAGCCATGTCTGGGATAAAAGAATAAGCTCTCCAATGGCTAACGTCTTTTCTGTTAGGGAGGACGCACAGGATCCAATTAGCAGATTGTGTATCTGATGTAGGCGTCTTGGAATGTGGAGTCCCGCAAGGGTCCGCACTCTCGCCACTCCTATTCAACTTATATCTGCAGCCACTGATAGACTCTTTGGTAAACATGGGCTGTAAAGTTTTTAACTATGCCGATGATACTCAGCTGTTGCTGAGTATCGATAATACAACATCGGCTCAGTCCATGGCCCAAAAGATATTGCGGTTTACAGTGAACTGGATGACGTCTAACCTATTAAAAATCAATCCAGATAAAACGGAGGTCCTAGTAGTTTCAACTATCGCCTCACCCTGGAATGATCTGTTCTGGCCCCAAGAACTTGGACCTACCCCAAAGCCATGCCCCAGCGTAAAGAGCCTTGGTATTAAGATCGACCAGGAGCTCTCGATGACCAGTCAAGTATCTGCTGTGGTTGGATCATGTACCAACCTGATTAGGCAGTTGCGAAAGCTAGCCCCTTTGCTTTCTACAAACATGCTTCGAACCATTGTTTCAGCTACAATAGTCTCCAGAATCGACTATGGGAACGCACTATATCTAGGTCTTCCAAAAATGTAATCAATCGTCTACAAGTCACCCTGAATAACGCAGCACGGTTAATTTTTGGATCACCTAGACAGACCTGTGCTTCCCCTCTACTTTATAGGTTAGACTGGCTCCCTATAAAGCAGAGGGTTGAATTTAAAAGCCTGTGCCTCGCCCATAAGGCAATTTATGGGCAGGCGCCTGCCTATATAAAAGAGAGGCTTGAAGTGTATAATCCCAAGCGAGCTCTACGATCCTCCAATTCTCTACTGCTATCATGTCCGCGCTTTAAAATGGCGACCAAAGGTGGTAGATCCTTTTCAGTCCAAGCCCCTACCATCTGGAATAAGCTACCGGAGGTCCTTCGTAAAGAATCCAATCTTCTCCGTTTTAGGAAATCTCTGAAAACACTGCTTTTCAGGGACGCTTTTGCTTCCCTGTAAGATAGGCCGGTAATATGTATTCTTATCCACCCTACTTTTTGTTGCTGTACTCTGTCAGAAGCGCCTTGAGACCTGTCGGTGATTTGGCGCGATATAAAACCCAGATACAAATACAAATATCATGAATCATGTTTGAAACTATTATCTCATGCTTTTCCCACAGTGGTTTGGAAGGAGATCTATAAGCTAAACTGAAAGCATATTTTCTGTAAATTCACATTATCTTTCTCAGTCATGTGAGAATGAAGTCTGGCATTCTCAGTAAAACATATACATCCAACAAGGACAGAGACTGTCAGTTGATTCCTTTGTGTTCTACTGCAGCTTCTAAAGAACAACTAGAGCGCTAACAGTCTTACTTATGACAAAAGTATGGCACGCCAGAAGCCATATTGATTGGAATGAAGTGGTCAGTTTGAAAACATTTAATTTAAAAAGGAACAAAATGAGGGGGTTCATTTTGCCATAGAAAGTATGATTAGTGCTTCAGAAATAAAAATTAGGGCATATTTTGAGTGACTTCTCAAATCCTCTTCTATTTCATTAAAAAATTCTGACATGCAGACTGAAACATGCACTTTGAATACCAGCAGCAGACTTCCCTGGTGAGCAGTAGCTTTACTACAGTGATCTAATGAGCAACTAGAGTGCTAACATTCAGAATTTATGGCAAATGTGTGACACATCTGAATGCCTTCTTGATGGAACCAAAGTAAACAAGCATTGAAAATGCAATATATCTCGCCCTCGTTTAAGTTAAAGCCATTCTGTTTGTAATGAGGTGGCTTTTTAGCTTTGCTTTTATTAGTGTTTTTCAAACTTTCATGTAAATAACATGCATATGTATGCATATATGTATATGTATGCATGCATTTATATTTGTATTTATATAGATATGCAGATTATATATGTTTATATATGTATGTATATATACATACACATTACCTACTGGCGGTCGCCAGTAGGTATATATAGTTAGGACCTAGTTTCCATAGGAAATCCGCAACATTCTATTGGGAATAACTTTGGCGCCGGTTGTTGAATCTTTGCAAATTTCTCAAAGAAGATGGCCCGTTCCGCACCGCTTCTTCCTTGAAAGTCTCGGGTAGATTCGTCAAGTGGGGCTGAGAAAAAAGGGGGGTCCCAAAACATGTTTTCCCGATGTTAATTTCCATAGGACCTTTAGACACGGCTACTGCCCGAACCGCTGAACGGAATTACACCAAATTTGGCAAAATGGTAGAGTCTGATTCGCAGATCTCCCTTTTGCTTAAATGGTGTAAATCCCTCCAGTAGTTCCTGAGAAAATTAAGAGAGAAAAAATTTATATATCTATAAGCGTGCACCGTGCTCGCACGTACGCGTACGGTACGCGAACCTTCCCGTGCACGAGCTGCATGCTGATTGGCTGCCACTGTCTGTCAACACTCCAAAACAGAAATTGTTGGCAGCCATCTTGTGCCTCAGTAGACTGAGGCAGAAGAAAGCAGAAAAACAAATGTGTAGAACTCAAAAAGGGGGCAGGGTAGAAGCACCCTGACCCCCTAGGGTTGCTCAGGGGGTCCCAAAGGATCCCCAAGGCAAAAAAAATATATATATATATTTTTTTTTATTTTAAATCGCTTGGTACGCGTACCGTACGTGTACGGTGCACGTACCGTACGCGCACCCCGCAATTTTTCACAATTATTTTTTTTTTAAATGTTGCCTTGGGGGTCCTGTGGGCCCCCCTGAGCAACCCTAGGGGGTCAGTGTTCTTCTACAATGCCCCCTTTTTTGAGTTCTAAAACTTTCAGAGCACGAGCTGCATGCTCATTGGCTTTCAACACTTCAAACCAGGAAGTGTTGGCAGCCATCTTGTGCTCGGTAGACCGAGGCATAAGAAATCAGAAAAACAAACGTGTAGAACACAAAAAGGGGGCAGGGTAGAAACACACTGACCCCCTAGGCATGCCCACTCTACAGGGCGCATTTTCACAGTTTAAGATGGGGAATTAATTCCTGTTCAATCCAGAGGTACCCTAGAGGGAACTAGTCCAACAGGTATCTCCAGTATGCGCCATGGAGCTGCGCTGCAGATTGTTGTAAAAAGGGGGCGTGCCTTCTGAACACCTGCCTGCAAAAATATAGTAAATCAGTATAAAAAAATAACAATTAATACATTTAAAAATTTTCATTTAAAAAACCTTCGAAATTCACTGAAAAAAACACAGGTTTCAGGCCTTATATAGTTAGGAATTAGCATTTGAAAAACCTTTGAAATTCACTGACAAAACCATAGGTTTCATGCCTTATATAGTTAGGAATTAGCATTTAAAAAACCTTTGAAATTCTCTGCGAAAACCATAGGTTTCAGACCTTATATAGTTTGGAATTAGCATTTAAAAAGCCTTTGAAATTCACTAAAAAATCTATAAGTTTTAGGGGTGTTATAGTTAGATGGACAATTCACTCATACAAAACCATTGAAATTGCTCCTATATAGTTAGTTGTACTAACTATATTTCGCGCACCCGCAATCCACTGCTGATGATGTCACATATTACATCATTCATGACATGGTCAGTGACATCACTGATGACATCATCCACGTGACAATCACATACACCTTTTCATACACTAGTAACATCTTTCATCCCTCTTTGTAAAATACAGATTATCATATTTGAATCCATTGACAAAGCAATACAAGTATCTAAAAACCCACTCAGTGATTCCTAGATGTATACACACATCTAATCACTTACCTGTAGATTCACTCATACATGCTGTCAATGAACAATAGAACACTATCAAAAATACTTATACACCTATATCAACATTACACACCAGCACACATCATGTTCACTTATGAAGTCATCCTTCTCACTTATGCAAACAATGGATCATACTTAAAAACTTACTTATACAAACACCAATTCATCTATTCATTTAGATAGTAAGTCATATTTAGTGTATTATAAAATCATTATTACAAGTATACGGTTATCCATACAGTCACTCATTGAGTATTATGTATACTTATTTATATACAACAACTGACACATACGCTGTCTTTCATTTTTCTAGTTTGTTGGACATGTACCATTGAGAAATATATTTGCTCATCCCCACACCCATAAAGATATTTACTCACCCAAACAACTGTTAGAACATGTAGTTTTAACTTCATATATCTACTGAATCAACTATTCACACATCTTTGGGCAGTCACACACCCCCACCGAAACACACACACATTCACTCTCCCATACAAATACTCAGTTAACTAATCAATAACTAATATAGACTTTCACATAGCTAGTAACCAACTGGAGAACCAGTTTACACAACAACTAACAAAGTGATACAGATATTCAAACAGTTTAGTCACTATCCACTATATTTAGTGAGACACTATAAATTGGTCAAGTAAACAGTCAATTACACTGCTACTAAATCCTCTATACAAATATTTATTTTTATATATCCAC
Source organism: Lissotriton vulgaris (assembly GCF_964263255.1). Lineage (NCBI taxonomy): Eukaryota > Metazoa > Chordata > Amphibia > Caudata > Salamandridae > Lissotriton > Lissotriton vulgaris. The sequence continues at coordinate 1,053,973,957 of NC_141687.1, forward strand.
TCATTCTTCAATGCAAATTGCTATATATATAATGCATATTTAAATAACGAAGCAAACCACATTCACTGAATGATGTCATCAGTGATGTCATTTGAGATGTCATCAGTGATGTCACTGACCATGTCATGAATGATGTAATATGTTATGTTATGTTATGTTAAAAAGCGTTTATATAGCGCTCGGCTACTCTAAAAGAGTGTCCCGGCGCTTTCCACAGTCCGCTACAATGTAGAACAACATAACAAGAAGAATAAATCCCAGAAGAAAGAAAAAGAAAACCCACCTAAACAGAAAGACTAAAGAGCCAAGTCTTCAGATTCTTTCTGAACTGAAGCAAGTTGGGAGTGCTGCGAAGTGCCAATGGAAGCGAGTTCCACAACTGGGAGGCCTTAAGGCTGAAAGAACGCCCCCCCATGCAGGCCTTCCTCACACGTGGAACCACAGCAGTAAAAAGGGATTCAGAACGCAGAGAGCGGGCAGGGCGATAGAAAGCCAATCTCTTCTGCAAATATCCCGTGCCTGAGCCGAACAGAGCTTTGTGCACCAGCGTCAGGGACTTGAACATAATCCGCTTCCGGATCGGCAACCAATGGAGCATCTGCAGCAGCCCAGAAGCCCGTGCACGTCTATGCAGACCAAAAATCGCACGGGCTGCAGAGTTCTGTGCCACCTGCAAGCGCTGGACCAGATAGTCCGGTAGGCCTAGGAAGAGGGCATTGGCATAATCTAGCCTGGATCCGATGAGCGCCTGCACCGTAATCCGTCTGTGCTCCGCAGATAGAAAAGGAAGTAACTTGCGGAGCATTTTCAGAATGCCGAAACAGGTGCCGGACAGGCCAAGAACGTGCACTCTCAAAGAGAGCTTGTTATCAAGCTTGACACCGAGGTTCTTGGCAACCAGGGAGGATTGTGCCGGGGGGCACATAGCAGTCGGCCTCCACTGCCGCCATTCGGGATCGGTAGCACAGCCGAAAAATAAAACCTCCGACTTGCTGGAGTTGGCCTTCAGACTATTACGCTGGAACCAGCCGAAGACCATGTCCAGACAATCCCGAATTCTCTCCCCATCAAATGGCTGATCTTTGCCGCAAGTGAAGAGGAGTTGCGTGTCATCGGCGTAGGACACGATCTGGGCTCCGTAAGCCTCCACCGCAGCCGCCAAAGGGGAACTGAAGATGTTAAACAATGTCATAATATGTGACATCATCAGCAGTGGATTGCGGGTGCGCGAAATATAGTTAGTACAACTAACTATATAGGAGCAATTTCAATGGTTTTGTATGAGTGAATTGTCCAGCTAACTATAACACCCCTAAAACTTATAGTTTTTTTAATGAATTTCAAAGGCCTTTTAAATGCGAATTCCTAACTATATATGGTCTGAAACCTATGTTTTTTTCAGTATATATATATATATATATATATATATATATATATATATATATATATATATATATATATATATATATATATATATATACGAGAAGAAAAGGTTGCCCCAAGTTGAGCCGCATTCCCACAAGGTAAGGAAAGATCAGGGGAAGCCAAGTTGTGCCCATTGCGTCCAACAGTCCTGACACGTTTCGAGCATGCGCTCTTCATCAGCTCTTATACTCACTTAAAAATCCATCGGTTTCAGGGACATTATAGTTAGAAATTAGCATTTAAAAAACCTTCGAAATTAACTGAAAAAACATAGGTTTCAGGGACGTAACTGTTAGAAATTAGCATTTAAAAAGCCTTGGAAATTGACAGAAAAAAACACTGGTTTCAGGGACGTTATAGTTAGTCAAACATTTCACTCGTACAAAACCAGAGAAATTCGGCCATTATATTTAGTTGAGCTAACTATAACTCACACCCCACAATGCACTGCTGATGATGTCACATATTACATCATTCCTGACTCACACATATAGTGATTTATATACTCCCACACTCACATATACTGGCTTTCACATAAATAGTTACTCACACATGTACCACTGAGACATCCATTCACTCACCAACACACCCATTCACATACTCACCCACCCATACAGCTCTTCACAGATACCTCAGTATTTGTGTGGGTGGGAGGTGTGTGACTCTGTTCATAGATGTGTGAGTGGGTGATTCACTGGGTGTAAGGATTCAAGAGTGCATCTGTAAAGGGCTGTATGGGTGGGTGAGTGAGTGTGTGTATGTGTGTTGGTTAGTGAATGGATGTCTCAGAATAAACCCTCTTGCTGGTATTGTTAAAAACAGTGAGGTGGAGGTTTAATGTATTAATGTACAACGCCTCCTGTGTGTCTATGTCAACATGTTTCGAAGCCAGATGCTTCTTCTTCAGGACGTGTACACAGATCCCTACCCTACTCGCAAAAGACAGTAAAATACCATCCACAACATAGGGAATACTATGTGTTAGTTAAATGTATAATGTGCCTATTATGCTCAATTGATGTGGTGACAAAGTTATATCTTTATCTTCTCTTGTTATCTAGAAGTCTGAGGCCTCATGAGCCTTCAATGAGGACGCAGGGGACCCTGTGCTATTTAGCACTCTATGTGAGGATACTACCTTACCCAACCGTCCCCTCCGTGGCTCCATGGAGTCGAGTGAGGTAGTATTCTCATAATATGGCAGGGGGATTGAAATTACCTCTTAGTCAGAGGTGCAGAAAGAGGCAAGAGAAGTGCATAAAGAAGCAACAGAGGTGCCGAAAGAGGCAAGAGAAGTGCAGAAAGAAGCAAGTGAAGTTCAGAAGGAAGCTAGAGCAGGTCAGAATGAACCAATAGAGGTACAAAAAGAGGCAAGAGAGGTGCAGAAAGAGGTATAAGAGGTGCACAAAGAGGCAAGTGAGGTACAAAAAGAAGAGGGAGCTGTGCAGAAAGAAGGAAGATAAGTGCAAAAAGAAGCAACAGAGGTGCTAAAATAGGCATGAAGGGTGCAGAAAGAGGCAATAGAAGTACAGAAAGAAGTAACGGATGTACAGAAAGAGGCAACAGAGGTACAGAAACAGGTAGGAAATGTGCAGTAAGAGGGAACACGGGTGCAGAAAGAGGCATGAGAGGTACAGATAGAGGAGAGAGGGGTGCAGAAAGAGGCAAGAGGGATGCAGAAAGAAGCAACAGAGGTGCTGAAAGACGCAAGAGAGGTGCAAAACAAGCAGGAGAAGTGCAGAAAGAACCAAAATAGGTGCAAAAAGAGGCAAGAGGGGTTCAGAAAGAGGTAGGAGAGGTGCACAAATAGGGAAGAGAGGTACAGAAAGTGGCAGGAGGGGTGCAGAAAGAAGAAAGAGAAGTGTAAAAAGAGGCGGAGAATTGCTGAAAGAAGCAACAGAGGTGTAGAAAGAATCAATAGAAGTAAAGAAAGAGGCAGGTGAGGAGCAGAAAGAAGCAAGAGCTGTGCGAAAGAGGCTTGAAGGGCCCAGAAAGAGCAAGAGAAATGCCAGAAAATGCAACAGAGGTGCAGAAAGAGGCAAGAGAGGTATAGAAAGAGAAAAGAGGGGTACAGAAAGAAGAGAGAAAAGGAAAGAAGCAAAAGAGGTGCCGAAAGAGGCAAGAGAACTGCAGAAAAAAGGCAAGGGAGGTGCAGAAAGAGTCAGGAGAGGTGCACAAAGAGGCAAAAGGGGTACAGAAAGAGGCAAGAGGGGTGCAGAAAGAAGCAAGAGAAGTGCAGAACGAAGCAACAGAGGGGCTTAAAGAGGCAGTAGAGGTGCAGAAAGAGGCACGAGATGCAGAAAGAAGCAAGTGAGGTGTGAGGAGCAGAAAGAGGCAAGAGGGGTACAGAAAGAAGAGAGGGATGTTTAGGAAGGTGCAGGAGAAGAGTAGAAAGTGGCACGTGAGATGCAGATAGAGGCAACAGAGGTATAGAAAGAGGCAAGATAAGTATAGAAAGAGGCAAGAGAAGTACATTAAGAGGCATTTGAGGTGCAGAAAGAGGCAAGAGGGGTACAGAAAGAGGCACACGAAATGCAGAAGAAAGCAAAAGAGTTTCAGAAAGAGGCAATAGAAGTGCAAAAAGAGGCAAGAGGGGTGCACAAAGAGGTAGGAGAGGTGCACAAAGAGGCAAGAAGGGTACAGAAAGAGGCAAGAGGGGTGCAGAAAGAAGAGAGAGAAGTGCAGAAAGAAGCAACAGAGTTACAGAAAGAAGCAGTAGAGGTACAGTAAGAAGAGAGTGAGGTTTAGAAAGAGGTACCAGAAGAGCAGAAAGTGGCAAGTGAGATGCAGAAAGAGGCAACAGAGGTATTGAAAGAAGTAAGATAAGTATAGAAAGAGGCAAGAGAAGTGCATTAAGAGGCATTTGAGGTGCATAAAGAGGCAAGAGGGGTACAGAAAGAGTCTTGAGAAATGTAGAAAGAGTAAAGAGAAGTGCAGAAAGAGGCAAGAGAGGTGCAGAAGAAGGCAAGGGAATTGCAGAAACAGGCAAGAGAATTGCGGAAAGAAGCAACAGAGGTGTAGAATGAAGCAAGAGAAGTGCAGAAAGAGGCAAGTGCGGTACAGAAAGAGGCAAGAGATCTGCATAAAAAAGCAACCGGGAGCTGAAGGCGGCAAGTGAGGTGCAGAAAGGGGCAAGAGAAGTACAGAAAGAGGCAAGTGAAGTGCAGAAAGAAGACAGTGAGTTGCAGAAAGAGGAAGAATGGTGTAGTGAGAAGCAAGAGAAATGCAGAAATAGGCAAGAGAGTTTAACACCCACATTTTGCAATAAGTAACACGTGACCCTTCCAGCTTTGCAAAGGGCCTTCCACCATGCTGTAACACATGATGCTGCATTTTTGGGAACATTTTTTAATCAAAGCAGCAGATTATGCGGAAGATGATGGAATATTTGGAAAATGTGCAAAAAATTTTATTATGTGAAAATTGGTGCAGCCGAACAGTCACATAATGCCAGTGGCCCTGATCTTACCTCTGACTAGTTGTAGAAGTGCTCTTCAGTGCTTCCTTCTTTGTTTGTGTCTCATTGAGTTTATAGTTTAGCTTCTATGGAAACGAGAAAGACTAAACCTGAGATTACCACTCCACAACACAGATTACAATACCACATAATTACTCTCCAAAACACATAATCCCACTCCACATAATTCCTATACACTAAATACCACATACTTTCTATTCACATAATTTCACATAATTTCACTGCACAACATACCACATAATTCCACTACACACAACGTACATCCACTCTACACAAAAAACATTTGTAAAAATCTTTTACATTTGCAACAGCAATAGCTCTAACTCTCGCAAATGCAAGACCTATTACATTACAAATGCTCCTTTAACTGGTAGTCGCATTTGCAGAGTGGTGCAGAAATGGGGCTGGGCCTCCGACCAGCGTTCAGGAATTCCGCTGCGTAGGACATACAGGAGGTACCAGGAGGGCTTCTTGGCTCCCAAAGTCCCTCAGGAGTAAAGTAGACTTTATCCCCCAACCAGTACTGTGCCAGGTGGCGTGTTTGCAGAGTGGTGGAGAAAGGGGGGCGTGGCCTTCAAAGACCTCTTAGCAATCCCACTCTGTGGGACTTAGTGGAGGTAATTTGGGAGTTAGTTGGACCCCAAGGAGAACCTTGGGGGCCAACTACCCCTCCTATTACCTCCAGTAAGTCTCACACAGTGGGATTGCTAAGTTGTCATAGAAAGCCACGCCCCCTTCCCCCACCACTCTGCAAACGCACTCCCTGGCATGCTCTTGGATGGGGATTAAAGTGCCCTTCACTGCTGGGGGTCCTTCGTGGCCAACTAGCCTACCTGATACCTCCAGTATGCCCCAGATAGTGCAATTGCTGAGAAGTGGACACAGGGCACGTCCCCTTTGTCCACCACTCTGTAAACGCTCCTCCTGGCATGCTCTTGGTTGGGGGATGAAGTCCCCTGGCCTCCTGAAGATCCCTGGGAGCCAACTAGCCCACCAGGTACCTACAGTAAGGCCCACACAGCTAAATTGCTGAGATTGGTCAGAGGCCACGTCACCTTTTTACACCACTCTATATATATAAATATATATACACACACCCCCCCACACACATACACATATACATATAAAAAGAATTACTGAAAAAAGCGTTACAGAGACGATATACTTAGGCTCACATTTCAAACGCTCAAAAGCATAGAAATTCACCTATTATATTCAGATGTATTTAAATAAGTATAACTCATGTACTAAAGTAACTATAACTTGTGTCCCCGTCCTGCACATTTTTCTCATCAATAAAGTACTGCAAATATTAGAGTAATATTATCAATGATGCTATCAAAGATGTCATGAGTGTCAAAATATCTGGGGTAATTAGCTGTGCACAGCGAGGGTGCAAGTTATGGTTACCTTGTGCGTTAGTTAAACTTAGCTTAGAACCCAAAAAATGTTCAAACGTGCTAGCCTCTTAAATTATTTGAACTGAGCAGCTGATGGGTTAGATGAAAAAATAGCAACATCACCAGTGTATGCTGTTATTTTAGGCTCATAGCCTCTAGACATTAATGGCTGAATTCCTTTATTCATTTGTAAAGATTGCTGATATGGCTCAATGTAGAGAGCAAATAAAAGCTGTCCCATACAACACGGTCAAAAGCCTTCTCTGCATCTAATGGGATCATACCTATTCTTTTATCTGACCTTTCTGCCACATCAAATGCAGCAGTTGCATATTTATTTGCCTTGAGGTATCCCTGCTGGGTATACAACTGTGTTGTTGCTGTGAGACGTTTGCAATAGGGGGGGAATTCAGGTGGAAAGAATCTTTGTAAAAACCTTTGCATCTGCATTAATGAAAGATAGAGCCCCTATCATCTGATAGCTTATCTTTTTTCAGGAACATTATAATGTTAGTGACACTCCATGTGGCAGATACTTCTCCACTCTCGTCAATATGTTAAATAATCCTTGAAAATCCAGATATTATGATAGCTTTAAACACGTTATAGAAACTCAAGTGGAATTGTATCCTCTCCTGCCACCTTGCCTGAGGGCAAATCGATAGGAGCAGCTACAATTTCACCCACCGGGATATCATTCTGAAGTGTTGGGTACATGGCTCTCGACTAAGAAGTGCAATTTACAGCCCTATGTATATTCAGTAAGACCAGGCTAACTGATTATTTGGGGTTGACTATAAAGATCCTGCTAGAAGGATGAAAATTGCTCAACGAAGGCATGGGGCTTAGTGCATCACTGCCTTTAATGCCCTGATTGTGCACTTGACTTTCTATGAAAAATTTGATGGCCCAATACTAGGCCTGCACTTTCCCCATACTCATATTCAGGAAGCCTTACTCATAAGGTAGCTAGTAGCCACCATCTACCTCACCCTCCTCTAAGTGCAGAATTATCTAGTGAAGCTGACTACAAAGAAAACAACCCACACTACAGTTCAGGGATTTTATTCACTGCTGCAGTTTATTCTTAGTACGTTTTGTTGCAACCTGCTTGTCAAAAGATTACAAGATTGAAGTGCTAATTAATAAGGGACTACTACCATAAACATAACAGAAAGACTTGCATGTCCACAACGTGTCCAATTTTAATATTTCCATGCCTCATATACAACTTCATAACATAATTAACATAATCAAAAAATCATGGACAAATTGCAAGAACCATCATCGCCCAAATAAAAATATATAATTCTAAAACACACTAGAGAATAAACACAGTCCAACTCATGACATAGTGCACAATGTTTAACATAAAGTTTGGGAAAGCCCATATTAATTTGAAGTCCATTCAGAAATGCATGTGCTTCTAGGATTTTGTGCTCATCTTATAGAATTCAGTACATATAAAACTCAAGCAGAGCATAACCCCTATTTCTTAACATATCATTCACTCATGTCATTAGAAAAATGTATTTGTGTGTTGCTTGACTGTCTGAAGGGGAATTTACTGATAAAGGAAAAATTCATCTCCCACTTATGTCCCAATCAACAATTTTCCAAAATATAACAATCCGAATTCAAAGGGACTTCTCAGCTTATCATCTTGCCCAAGTGGGCTTCATATCACAACTCATAATGAGTTATCCTCAAACAGTTATACAAACCCAACAGTAGCCTAAAACATACAAAAATAACCCAATTGAGAGGCACAGCATATCATGAGGATCTTGCTACCCTCTTCAGCACATGAGCCTGCCCAGAACACTTATCCAATAAATGTGGCAAGCTCCATATTCAGGCCCCATGTGTGTTTGCTCCGTAAATGAGCATTATATCTGCACTCCATCTTCTGCGGAATCTTTGTCCTATCACCTCCTCTTCTCCCTGGGGGACTCTGTCCATACAGAGGAAGGATAACAGATCTGGATTAGATTGAAGTTTAACTTTAAAGTCTTGTGCTACAGGATATGTAAGAGATAGGAAAATCAATTTGAGATGTTAAAACACCCTCTTTTTTCCTGGGAAAGTAGTACTCTCCTCATAGGGTATCTGGCATGCACTAAACAGGACATAAACACAGAAATCAGGTGAACATGTCAAGCCTTTGCTTTTCATACATTCTACATTTAACATAATAATATACTTCACACATTTCACTATTTTTTACAAGCTTTACATTTCCCACAGCTCGTGAATCCCTTAATGCCGTTAATGCTGTCCATCCAGCCCTCTTGCTCTACTGGTTTAACATCACTGTGTGCTAGGATATTTAGAAGAGACGTTGATGTCCAGTAGGTAATGATCAAATTGGCACTCACCTTAGTCCCAATCACTTGGTCCCCTCTTGAAATTGGCCAATGCCTATTCATCTCTGTATGTCTACTTGCAGATTTGCAATTAAATGTGGTAATGAGTCTTACTTGATCTGGTGCTCCCTTCCTACAAAGAGCCCTTTGCTTTTAATAAAGAAGGGAATCTCTGGTTTTGTCTCTCACTTTTAACACTGCTTGTTCCAAAATATGGGCAGGATAGCCTCTTTCTTTCAACCATTTAAACATGACGACTACCTCCAAATCATAAGATTGTTGAGTAATACAGGTACATCTTATCCTCACTAACTCTGCATAGGGGATGCTTCATTTTAAAATAATGGGGTGTTGGTTCATAGCTTGCGGTATACTATTACCTGCTGACTCCTTCCAGAACAGTGTTGTTTCCAAAATATAATTTTTCATTCTCATTCTGATATCATCAAAGTCAATCTGATATTTAATCTATTGTATGGGTAAAACCCAGATTCAGGTTATTCAAGATATTCAAAGAATTCTGTCACCAACTCACGTGAGCTGTCCCATTTGATGACTAAGTCTACTATATACCTGGAGGCCTATTTCTGAGCTGGTTTACACAATGTGGTGCAAGAGTGACGCAAACCTTAAGTCATATTTATGAAGCCATGCAAGCCCACTTTGCGTGGCCCTTAATGGCTCCATAAATCTGCAGTAAACCAACCCAGCACAAATCAATGCATTACCTTAGTCTGCTCTGGGAAGGTGAACCATGGGGTTTTCTCAGATTTACCAGAACTGGTAAACCTGGGAATGTTCCGAAGAAAACGCCTTCACAGGAGAGGTGTAACGAGGAGAGATATCTTTATTTTTCCTCATTACTTTCTCCTTCAATGTGTGCTACATTGTGCAGCACACATGGAAATAGGAATAAGGATATTAGAATTGTTTTTGTGCAGCAATGTACCGCTTCCTTCATAACAACAATACTGCATGCAATGCTGGCACCCTTGCGCCATGGTTCCAGGATGCCTACATTGGCATTAGGCAGCCAGTACTGGGGAAAAGGCAGGAATGTACCACATTCCCTTAAATATGTTTTATTGCTGCCCTTTCCTATGATGCAGCGCAGCGCAGGAACCTGACCTGCTGCTCTGCACTTTGTGACAAGTTTGTAAATAGGTTCTTTGGTCCATAATACAACATGAGTAATGTACCACACGTTGGTAGAAGTCATGAGCACCTGCTCCTCCCACCAGCCCATGAATAAATTTGTGTAGCTGGGGGCAAAGCAGGTGGCCCTAGAATTCCTATAAACCTGTCAGTAGTACTGGCTCTTGAATAGAAAAATGTTCTGATCAAGACAACATTCGATCATTTCTAAAAGCATTTGACTGTGATCATAAAAGGTCAGAGATGTACCCTAAAAAAGGTTGACAAACTGCTATTCTTTGCCCATGTTGTATGCATATGAATAAAGAGGATACATTCAAAGTGATCAGTAAGTAGTGCTCCTCCCAATGAATCCCAGTGATCTCACCAATAAAGTTGGTGGTGTATTGGCAATGTGAAGGTAAATTAAGTTCAAATGTACGCATAAAGAAATTCAAAGATTTTGCTGTATTCTCCAGTAGGCTACAAATACATAACAATAATTAAATAATTAAACAATTTTTAAATGCATTTAATATTAAATATTAACAGTAAAATAAAGTGGAAATTAGCAAACATATATACAACTGACAACATTTTTTTCTTTGATTTAAATGTTAAAATAAGCAGCTAAAATACTTGTATTTAATATTGTACACTAAATATACAAATAATGTACATATATATATATTCACTGAAAAAACCATAGGTTACAGACCATATATAGTTAGGGATTAGCATTTACAAAACCTTGAAAATTCACTAAAAAAAACATAGGTTATAGACCATATATAGTTAGGAATTAACATTTACAAAACCTTAATTTACTCGCACAAAACCATAGAAATTTGCATATATAGTTAGTTGCAATAACTATATATCGCGCACCCGCAATCCACTGCTGATGATGTCACATATTACATCATTCATGACATGGTCAGTGCAACACTTATGCATCATTTTCTTTTAACATGGCTATGTAACTCACACAATTAATCATTCCTATGGGCTTTGAAGCCCATAGGAATGATTAGGCATTACCGATTTGGTATTTAGCGAATCGGTAATTAAAGAATTAACAAGGGTGCAGGGGGTATCACTTTGACACCCTCTGGCACCCTCAAAACAGGCACAGGTGCCATGTGGCAGGCACACCTGCCCTAAGGGCAGGTCTGCCTTTCACATGACATAGGTGTGCATGCACACATGTGCATGCACACCGGAATCGGTATTTTACCATGAAGTTTGATTTCATGCTAAAATACTGATTCGTTAAGGCCTTTGGGACTCAGAAGAGTCCCCCCTACATAGCAAATTTACAGAATCGGTAAAATTACCGATTCGGTATTTTACCGAACCAATAATTTTTCCGATTCTGTAAATGTACATTTACCTACATATGGCCTTGGATTTAGGCCCCTATATACCGATTGGCCATTTACCGGTCGGAAACGGCCGTAACCGGTCGGTAAATGGCCTGAAACGACCACCTACATCGAGCCCTAAGAATGCATGCTTTTGATTTCAAAAAAAGTTTTTAAACCTTTTATGTAAAACAATAATACACCTACATTCATGGGGAACAGACTTAAAATGCCCTAATACAAATGAAAACGTTTTTTAAAGGAACTTGCACCTTTTTTACAATAACTTTTAACATGCACAGCTCCTATATACATACACACCTTGTCAGTACTAATACTTTACATTATATACAATTACAATTGGTAAAAGAATCCAAAATCCCCTTTGAAAGCAGAATGCAAACACTTGACGCAAAACATCATTTTAAATACACAGCTGACTTTCTTATTTACACAAAAAAGCATACTACTCTTTATCTAAAATATATAAACGATAACTCACCTTTAAAAATTCTTTTTGAAATTCAAAACAGACTCAGAAACACACCAATTATTCTTTAGCAGAATTAAAGGTATGCACTCCAGAGGCTGGAACCAACAAAGGCACCGAAACGCTGATATTCATCACACATATCTCTCATGTCAGCCAATAAAAACTCTTCCCTCACTTTTTTTCAAATCAACACCCTTCCCCCCTCTGCCCTTTCTACCTCTTTTCCATAGCAACTACCGCCTGCCAGACCTGTCATGGTCACAAGTTCACACAACAATGTTTCAAATGAACTCTGAACTCTCAGTACACCTGCTAATCCACTGCAATCTTTCATAACAACATTTTTAAATAACCATTCAAAATACATCTTTCAAAGAACACATCCATGCACCCTAACTTTCTGTTTTCAGCAATGGAAATACACCAATCAATGCTAATGAATCATTTGCACTTAAACTCCACAGTTTTTTACATTACAAACATCACTATTTCAACTGCCATTTCATTCCCACACTTCATCTGACTGCAGCAAAAACTCCTCTAGCTATGTTTTCAGTCTGGATTCTTGGACAAAGCTACATCCACTGGGCTTACAGGTATGCTGATAACAGAAATTTATACAACCTCAATTTACAAAATGTGGAAATCAAATGGATTGGTCGAAGAGGATTGAAATGTCACCAATTGATACCATTGGTGAAAACCTTTTTACATTTGCCAACCCCTGACCTCATAATAGTGCACTGTGGAGGAAACGATTTGGGCACTTTGACTGGGGTAGGTCTGGAAATGCTTTTAAAGGACACCTTTGAGCAATTGATGACACTTTTTCCTCAAACTGCCTTGGTATATTCCAATATGTGCCAAAGACAAAAATGGAGGTGGTCCAATCAATTTTGTCCACAAATTGAGAAATCGAGGAAGCATGTAAATAAGTCTGTTTCAGCTTACATGAGGGACCATGGAATGGGCTGCATCTACAACAATAACTTGCGTTACTACATGCAAGATATCTACAGAGGAGATGGCGTGCATTTCTCAGATGAGGGGAACAGAGTTTTCATACTAAATTTAAGAATGTGTATTGGTTCCTACTTATAAGTTTCTAGAACTTACACAGAACCCAGAAGCTCTTTTCAGAGCTACCTTAACTTAGTTAACTCTTTTGAAATTTCGAATATACCCTTTTTCTCTTATTTTCACTTAAATTCGCTTCCCGGTACGCTACCCAGTTCGCGTACCAGCAGCTAACCACGCGAAAAAATTTATTTTTTTTTCTCGACATATATGAGCCTCCTCAGCCACCCTCAGAAAACTTAGGGAGACAGGATACGTCTAAAGTACCCCAATCTAACCATTCTGAACATTATTTACCCTCCATCTTATATCTCAATTCTACCGAAACACAAAATGGAGGACTCCCGTAACGCTGCAAGTTTGCGTACCGGGAAACGCACTGACAAGCACTCGCTCAAAAAAGGTGGGAAAGTAATTTACAGAAAAACCACTGGAGACACTTTCACCAATTAAACAGTAGCTCATACTACATGCCAATCCCTACCATTTTCACAAATTTCGTTGGAATACCATTTAGCCATTTAGCATGTAGAACTCTCTAAAATCCCTGAGGTAAATTACTTCACAAAACATATCGGAAGTGTTGGAAATGACAACCAATTAAAATATTACTTTCAATTTCTACTATTATATCATGACATTTGATTGGTTATGTACCTGAATATATATAAACAAAGAGAGAGAAACACAGCCATTTTGACTACTACTTCGTGAAGTGCAGAACAACTAAAAATCAACTGATAACTTCAAGTTATATTTAAAAGGTAAGATATTATTTATAAAACTGAAGTATGTTCTGTACTGAAAGCTAATTAGAAAAACATTTTCAGACAGTTATATTCTATCACTCTGTAATACTTATAGAATAAAATAGACTTCTCTGTTTTAGTTATGGCAGGGCCAGTCCAAGGATTTGCGAGGCCCTGGGCTAAAAGGGAACGTGCGCGAGGCCCCCTCCAAATTACATAAGTGGCCACTTGCAAGGAGAACATTCACAGACACTGTGGGAGCCCCATTGTCCAGCATTTTGACGCCCCCACAGTTTTAACTTTTAATCCACACGCATTTCTCACACCTTCATAGGTGTGAGAATTGATTGTGGTCTAAAAGTTAAAACTGAGGGTGCGCCAAAATGCTGGACAATGGGCCCCCCACAGTGTCTGTGAATGGTCTCCTTGCAATTGAGGGAGCATCTCCTTCTCCCTCCCCTATACCTCCTGACACCATCCATGTGAGGCCCAAGGAGGGGGCCCCCTGCAATAGACCTTAATTGCAGGCAACACCTTTCTTTGTGATAGATCTCCAGGAAAACAAAAGGACACATCACCAGTGCGTGGCCCCATGCTGGTGGGCTAAGTGTGTGGTCCTGAACGGCAGCCCACGCTGCCCATGCCTAGCGCCGGCCCTGAATTAAGGATAGAGTTAGACTTCTCTAGTATAATTCAGAATTGACTAAGAGTTTATTTGATAATTTTCTTCATATTTCTACTTCCAATTTGATACCATACACTGCCCAAAGAAAAAAACACTGTTTAAATAACCAAACTGCCTGTCTGTACTGAAACCCAACAGTGCCCTATCTGTACTGATATATTTTTTTAAAATTCATATTTCAGAATTCAAATTGGAAGGACAAGAAAACAACTTGAAAACTGAAACAGAAAAACAAAAGGAGACGGAAGTTGACCAGGATTTCTACGACGAAACAATAAACAATGAACTTGTGCAATGTGTAGATGCAGTAGATTTTCTACTGAAAAATAAAGAAAAAAATGATCATGATTTTTTAGATTTTCTTTTAAATTTTGAAAAACAATCTGAAAAATAAATTTTTATTTCTTAATTCAAAAATTGTTTGACACATTATTTATTTTTATATGTATATTGAAAACTAGTAGCAAATTGATTATAACGTGAAGTCAGACTTTAAATATACTGTGCAACTTTTTGGTGTTACATACTATCTTTGTTCATAGTTACTTCCTTTCTCCCACTATATAATCCCCAATGTGTATTTAACATCTCTTTATCATCTCCTGCCTCCATGTTCTTTCGGCTTTCCAGACAGACTATGGTATGAATTCCATATACCACAATAACTTCTTTAACAACAAGCAAGATATCTACAAAGGAGACGGCGTTTATTAATTTATAGACTCTGCATTGGTACCTACATGTAGCTACGTAAATAAAAAAAAACAAAAAAAACCCAACAAAACGAACAATTGATAAACATACAATAGGTTAAAAGTCAATCATTCTTGTTTCCTTATAGTACGCTCCCCAGACCGCTTTCGGGTACGCGTACCTGGCGCACCCCACGAAAAAAACTTTTTTTTTTTTGCACGGCGGGGCCCTTTTAAAGCCTCCACATCAAAGCTAGGGGGTCAAGGAGGATCTACTATGCCCCCTTATGGGCATTTGCCCCTTCGTTTTGGCCTCCTCTTGTCTCTCGATCCTACCGAGAGACAAGATGGCGGCCGCTCCGGACTGTTTAGAATGTTGACAGACACCGGAGAGCCAATCAGCTTCGCTTCGCAAAGCTCCGTTACGCGAAAAGTACGCGAACTGGAGCGCTATCCGGGACGCTGTCACAGATATATCTGTTTTTTTAAACGTTAATTTCTCAAAATCCACTGGAGCACATATATTGAAACCCAGCAAAGGCACATCGGGCTAACAGTCCCTACAAGTTTCGTGCAAATCCATTCAGCCGTTCGAGCTAAAAGTGAGGCCAAACGCCCTATGGAAAAATGAATGGAAAAAACGCGTTTTGGGACCCCCCTTTTTTCTTGGCCCCCCTTGACGGAACCCCCCCAAATTTTCAGGGGCTGCTCAGAAACAAAATGTGCCATTTTCCTGAAAATTTCAGCCGATTCCGTCCACAAACGCCAAAGTTATTAGGCATAGAATTTTCAAAAGTTCCATAGAGAAAAAATCCTAACTATATATACCTACTGGCGACCGCCAGTAGGTAATATATATATATATATATATATATTACCTACTGGCTATCGCCAGTAGGTATATATAGTTAGGATTTTTTCCCTATGGCATTTTTGAAAATTCTATGTCTAATAACTTTGGCGTTTGTGGACGGAATCGGCTGAAATTTTCAGGAAAATGGCACATTTTGTTTCTGAGCAGCCCTTGAAAATTTGGGGGGGTTTTGTCGAGGGGGGGCCGAGAAAAAAGGGGGGTCCCAAAACACGTTTTTCCCATGTTAATTTCCATAGGGCGGTTGGACTCACTTTTAGCTCGAACGGCTGAATGGATTTTCACGAAACTTGGCAAAATTGTAGGGACTGTTAGCCCGATGTGCCTTTGCTAGGTCTCAATATATGTGCTTCAGTGGATTTTGAGAAATTAACGTTTAAATCAAGATATATATCTGTAACAGCGCTCTGGGCAGCGATCCGGTCCGCTTACTTTTCGCGAAACGGAACTTTGCGCGCAGAAAGCTGATTGGCTCTCCGGTGTCTGTCAACATTCTAAACAGTCCGGAGCGGCGCCATCTTATCTCTCGGTAGGATCGAGAGAGAAGAAGAGGTGAAAAACGAAGGGGGAATTTAATGAAAGGGGGCAAGGTATCCCCCTCTTGACCCCCTAGGAATGTTGTTGGGGTTATTAAAGGGTCCTATGGGGAAAATTTAAAAAAAAATGATTTTTCACGGTAGAAGCGCTTCACGGGCCACGAACTGGGCCGCAAACTGGTAGCGAAACGGGAATTCGCCATTTTGTGCTTCGTTAATTAAATTACTAGGTATAAGGGGGTGCGGGAGACGTATCCTAATCCCCTATGTTTCCTGAGGGTGGCTGAGGAGGCTCATATATGTTGATACATCTCTTCCAGCGGCTGTGCGTGAGCTTTTTTTTTTTTTGCTGCGTGACAGTCCGGAGCGGCCGCCATCTTATCTCTCGGTAGGATCGAGAGAGAAGAAGAGGTGAAAAACGAAGGGGGAATTTAATGAAAGGGGGCAAGGTATCCCCCTCTTGACCCCCTAGGAATGTTGTTGGGGTTATTAAAGGGCCCTATGGGGAAAATAAAAAAAAAAATGATTTTTCACGGTAGAAGCGCTTCACGGGCCGCGAACTGGGCCGCAAACTGGTAGCGAAACGGGAATTCGCCATTTTGTGCTTCGTTAATTAAATTACTAGGTATAAGGGGGTGCGGGAGACGTATCCTAATCCCCTATGTTTCCTGAGGGTGGCTGAGGAGGCTCATATATGTTGATACATCTCTTCCAGCGGCTGCGCCATCTTGCCTTTTTTCCAATGCCACAATTTTGTCGTGCACGGCAGCCATTTTAGATGCCAGGCTGGTCCCAGGCTATCACCTACCCCTGCGGATGTAGTTTATGGCCCCAGCTGTAGAGAATTCAGACATGCCAACCCTCCCAATTCAGGCGTGAGACTACTGATTTCAGTGCTAGTCTCCCGCCTCCCGATATCTGCAAGCAAAAACCCGGGGGCATATTACGAACAACTAGCGATAATTTTTGTCTCTAACTTGTTTAGAGACAAAAATTATCGCCGCACATCGGCGATTTTTATCGCAGATAAACTTTGCTATTATCGCAGAAAAGTCAGCGATATTCATGTATTATCGAGCAAATGCTCTTAGCCATGTTATCCACCTCCCATTGGATAACATGGCTAAGAACTGCTCAGGGCAGGTGTTGGATTTTGGAGATATTCGCGCTTAGCGCGAATATCTCCAAAAGTTGGTAATAGGAGATAGCGATGTTAGGGACTGTTTCCAGTCGCTAACATCTTGGCACGCCACTTTGCATGTCATTAGTGATAAGTATCACTGACATGCAAAGCGGGGCCCAAGATGGTCGCTATCTCCTTTTAGCTGTCACTAACTGGTGTTAGCGACAGCTTGGTAATAGGGAGATAATTTTATCTCCGCTTTCATGGCTTTTAAAGCCAAAAAAGCGGAGATAAACCCCCTTGATAATATGCCCCACGATTCCTTGGGGGTTTCAGCTGACAGGGCTTGGTATTGTGTTACATGGTAATTTTTCCAGGAAACGTCAGAGGGTCGATGCAGGGGTTCTAGAAGAGGTGATAAACCATTTAAGCCTCATGAACAAGCGCATGGTCTTTTAAAGATTTGTGAAGTACTCGGGGCGGCGGTGTGTGTGTGCCCTCTTTCAGGAGCGGGCGGGGGGGCACTGCCAGCAACTTGCCAGGTCAGGTAGTGTTCAACACGTGCATCACCCTTTCTCTGCCTGCTATTGCGCTCCATGCTTCGGAAAGGTAAGAAAAAGAACGTGCATTTGAGTTTGAAATGTCCGATCCTGCAGCAGCACACTTCCAAAGCCCACACATGACAGTAACCCGATTCAAGGCCCCATTCACCCGTTTTAAAAAAAATAGATAACACTCCAACAAAGTAAGATTATAAAACTTTATTAACTTTTAACTAAACTGTAAAAACATTTAAACATTGTTCACCCCAAAAAGCAACAATGGTCAGAAGCTGTCTTTTGTGCGAATAGTCCCAAGGCAGCACAACGTGCAGAGTTCTGGACGGCACCCAGGTGATGTCGCCTGGGTGCCGCACTGGTTTTGGGATCCTACAATGCTGCTCCGAAAATTGGCGTGGGGCATCCCGGGTGGTGCGGGGGGAGGCCTCGTCAGTAGCGGTCTGTTGTGCGAATAGTCCCAAGGCAGCAGAACGCGCTGAGATGTTGATGGCACCCAGGTGATGTCCAGTAAACTGCCGCACTGGTTTTGGTATCCTACAATGCTGCTCCGAAAATTGGCGTGCGGCGGCCCGGGGGGGGGGCGTGGGGGAGGCGGCGTGAACGGGCCTCCCCAGGTGGCGGCCATCCAGCTGAGTTGCGCCCGCTCTTGCGGCTGCAGCGATAGGCGGCTGCAACATGACTCTTAAAATGGCGGATGGCTCTTCGGTTTTGGGCCTGGTCCACTGAAATGGCCCTGAGACACCTTGGAACTCGGACGCTTGCCTGCTAGGGCTTGGGCTCCATTCTCGAAAAGCGTCCCCTCAGCCGTGAAGATTCTACAAAAGTCTTGGGGGCCCCCGACTCCCGCAGGCTTCCGGTGGGGAGCGGCTGCCATGATTGCTCGTGGAATGACCACGACGGAGCCACGAGATGGTGGTGCTCTCATGCTGACGCCAGCTTCAGTCTGAATGATCCAGAAACAAGGTGGGGCTTTCATCGTTTGGGAAAAAAAAATGTTCTAAACCAATGAAAAGTGTTATTTTTAGGTCATATGACCAAACCTTCCATCTTTAGGAAACCAAAAGTAAAATGAACCAATGAAAAGTTTTATAAACAAGTCAAATGACCTGTTCTGCGGCATAGGGCTACAAAAAGCGTAGAAAATCCGTTGGCACGTGAGGCGGCGTCAGTAGCGGACCGATGTGCGAATAGGCCGAAGGCAGCACAACGCGTCGAGATCCGGATGGCACCGAGGTGGTGTCCAGCAAATTGCCGCACTGGTGTGGCCATCCTACAATGCTGCGCCGAAAGACGGCGTGTCCAGCTGAGTTGCGGTCACTCTTGCGGTACAGTGACTCGAACGCGCCGAGATCCGGATGGCACCGAGGTGGTGTCCAGCAAATTGCCGCACTGGTGTGGCCATCCTACAATGCTGCACCGAAAGACGGCGTGTCCAGCTGAGTTGCGGTCACTCTTGCGGTACAGTGACTCGAACGCGCCGAGATCCGGATGGCACCGGGGTGGTGTCCAGCAAATTGCCGCACTGGTGTGGCCATCCTACAATGCTGCGCCGAAAGACGGCGTGTCCAGCTGAGTTGCGGTCACTCTTGCGGTACAGTGAGTCGAACGCGCCGAGATCCGGATGGTACCGAGGTTGCTGCGCCGAAAGTCGGCGTGGGGTGCCCCGTTGGCTTATGAGGTGATGTCAGTAGTGGACCGATGTGTGAATAGGTCGGAACCAGCACAAGGCGCCAAGATCCGAATGGCAAGTCCTGGATGTTGAGTGCCTCAGTTGAGATTTCTGAGCAGTGCTTGTAAGATTGTCTGAAGCTTATTTGCACCTGCTGCAGCTTCACTATTGCCCTTGTGTGGCCAAAGGTCGCACATGACATAGGCGGCCGGCTCCCGAGGTCCGGCGGAACTTTTTTCCTTTTCCTTTCTGCTTCTTTTCCTACAATCCGTTTCATCTGAAGACACGACCAGGTCCCTGAATGTGTGCAGGGGGACGCTATTGATTGAATGAAAATGGCGGCTTGACACAAAGCTGACTCGAACGTTGCTGTTGATGCTATACAGACAAAAATTGGTTTTCAGTTTGTACATTCTTCAGGATTTTTTTTTCTATCCAAGTCTGATTGAGAGTTTGTAGAAAAATGGCTTCAGATTTTCCACATACTACTCTTCAACATTCTTCCTAAATGTAACAATGTGAAACTCACTAGGAGAACGGCTGTTTCTGTTTCCTTTCAAAATGCTGCCAACAATATTTTCTGAATGGAAGACACCATCTTGTAGCATAAAGGGCCGAAAGGGGTTCTGGTCTGGCCGATGGTTGGTGGAGACATTTTGACTATATCTTGGACCTGCCCGGCCTCGCACAAAATGGCGCCGGTATAAATGGGACTCGTAACTCCTTGCCCGCAAATGTATATCTAGAAAATGTTATTGTAAGTGGCCCTGTCTTATTTTAATTACAAAATGTACGTCCACCGATTCCGCAACTGTTAGACACCTTAGTTCTTGCAACCTAATGGCCAGCTCGTTACGTTCCTCTACAGTGTAAATGTCTCCTCATCATATACGATTTCAGTTTGCTCCGTGGCCGGCCCACGTGGTTATAGGCCCGTATTTGTATACTGACATTTTCACAATAAAGGTTTTTAAAACAAAACACGGTAGTAGTATTTACATTGGTAAAGTTTTTACTTTTAGTCACTGTTTTCGAATCAGTAAAAGGCAAGTGAAATAAAGCAGTCCAATTACATGACGGATAAAAGGTATAATATGTAGGAACGCAGTAAAGATCAATGGTCAAGGGCAGTTGTGTTTTCCACTCCTGCAACATAAAGTGATCGATAAGAATCTGATAATCAGGCGTATCGGCGACTAAGACAGCAGGCCGAGTATCTTTTACTCAACGGCTCCGTCATGGAACGAAGAAACGCCCTTTTTCTCGAAAAAGGAATATATTTTACTTGCAGGACAGTTGTACATTTTCCGGGAAAGTACATTAGCCTGGAATATTATAACATATGTTTTAAAAAAAATAATGTTCGAAAACAACAAAAAGCGTAATTTTTAGGTCATATGACCAAGCTTTCCATCATTAAAATAACAAAAGTAAAATGAACCAATGAAAAGTTTTATTAACAAGTCACATGACCTGTTATGCTTACGTTACGCGCTGCGCGCCGCGCCTCGGATCACTTCCGGGTGCGCTAACGCGGCGTGTCCTATAACGCATTACGCGACAACGTAGGTGAAGAATATAGTCAAAATGTCTCCACCAACCAGCGTTCGGAACACAACCCCTTTCAGTAGTCCAAAAAGTTCTGTTAAATGACAACAGAGGGGACAGGCAACAAGAACCATCAGTCAAAGAGGGGAGGGCAAGTTCTTCTCTTCCGGGTCATGTTGGGGCGCTACCGGAACTGATCGAATTGGTAGTCTACAGTGTTTCTGGATGTTTCAGACTAAAGCTGGCGTCAGCATGAGAGCACTTCCATCTCGTAGCTCCGTCGTGGCCATTCCACGAGCAGACATGGCAGCCGCTCCCCACCAGAAGCCTGCGGGAGTCGGAGGCCCCCAAGACTTTTGTAGAATCTTCACGGCTGAGGGGACGCTTTCGAGAATGGGACCCAAGCCCTAGCAGACAAGCGTCCGAGTTCAAAGGTGTCCCAGGGCCATTTTAGTGGACTAGGCCCAAAACCGAAGAGCCGGCCGCCATTTTGAGAGTCCTGTGGCAGCCGCCTATCGCTGTACCGCAAGAGCGGGAGCAACTCAACTACATGATGAGCGAGACGCTGTAGTCGCAAGAGCGGGCGGTAAACAGCTGAATGGCGGAAGAGGCACAGTGTAGCAAAAGCGGGCGGAATGGCAACGGAAACGGTAAAGGGGCGCCCCACTACAGCTTGTCTTCAGGTCAAACGGATTGTGGGACAAGGTCCAGAATTGAAGAGTCATCAAAAGGCAAAAAGTTCCGCCGGACCCCGGGAGCCGGCCGCCTATGTCGGGGGCGATCTCAGGCTATACCAGTGCTATAAGACTTGGGGAGGGTGTCGGAGCCAAGCGTCTTCTCCGAGTCCGTGCCATCACACCGTCCCTCGGGGGCCTCCGTCAAGCGGTTTAGGGAGGTACCATATAACATTGTTTTCAAATGCAGTCAGGTCCACAAACGACCCTCACTTACTTTGAGAATAGTGAAGCTGCAGTAGGTGGAAATAAGCTTCAGACAGTCTTACAAGCACTGCTTTTGTAAACATTTTTTGTTTTTTTTGTATTTTTGCACAGTTTTATATATTTTTTTTGTTTTTGATGGAGGGGAAACAACAAAGCACAGGCATTGAAAAAGGCTCAAACTCAGAACTCTGAACTATGGCACCCAACATCCAGGAGCTTGCCATCCGGATCTTGGAGCCTTGTGCTGTTTTCGACCTATTCACACATCGGTCCACTACTGACATCATCTTATAAACCAACGTTATGTAAATAGTTTTTTAATAAAATGTTTTACCCTGTTTCTTTGCTGGTGTGTTGTCTATATTTTTAATATTTGCATAGGGTTTGTCGTTATTTTGTGCGGGATGGGTGATGGAGCCGAGCAGTCTTGCAGCCCTCATGGTGTGGAGCTCAGTTCATCTCACTATTTTCGTATTTCTCATGAAGGGTTGTTTATAATATTTCTATTTTAGCGAGGTCAAAAAAAGATCCAATTAGTGGCGTACTGATTTTGCTCGATTACTTTTATTTTTTTACACGATTTTTCCCGATCTGCAAAGACTAAACAGAGTATTGCGACTTTGTGCTTGTTTGTAAATAGAGAATGATCCAAAGAGAACCAATTCTAAAACAGTAAATGCTTGGATAACAATCAATCAAATGGAGAGACAAGCAGCCACGACGGATTACAACGGGGTCAAAGGCCTGCGTTAACTACCGTTCACTATCTGCAAAGAGAGAGTACTACTAAGAGAAAAGAGGGGAGGGGGGGCAGCGTTCAAAGCACATCAGCGTGCATAAATACGAAAATGTTTTTATCTATCACGTACTTGACATTTTAAAGCTTTTCATATTTGCTATTAAAAAACCAATGAAATTCACAGAAAAAACCATAGGTTATAGTGGATATATAGTTAGGAATTTGCATTTACAAAACCTTGAAAATTCAATGAAAAAACCATTGGTTTTAGGCCATATATAGTTAGGGATTTGCATTTACAAAACCTTATTTTACTCGCATAAAACCATTGAAATTCCATATATAGTTATAAGCGCTAACTATATATCGCGCACCCGCAATCCACTGCTGATGATGTCACATATTACATCATTCATGACATGGTTAGTGACATCACTGATGACATCACTGATGACATCTCAAATGACATCACTGATGACATCACTGAAAACATCTCATTTGACATGACTGATAACATCACTGATGATATCATTCATGTGATAATACTATGAACCTCTTCAGACTCTAATATAACCTTAGATACAATCAGTGTAAACAGACACTCACAGACTGTCACTCATCCATGGAGTTACTCACACACCTAGTCAGTCATGCAAAGAATCAATCACACCTCCATTTCCTCAACTATACAGTTATACAAACTTTACTTATTCAAACATATACTAACACATATTTACTCTATTATACAATCCCTGATACAAGTTCACAATGATCCATACAGCCACTCACACTTTCACTGGCTCTTATGCACAGTTATTTATATATGTCAACTCTCACATGTACTGTGTTTTACATATGTACTTACTTTGACATGTAGCACTGAGATATCCATTCACTCACCAATACACTCATGCACACAGTCAACCGCCCATACAGCTGTTTCCACATGCACTTTTGAAACCATACATCTAGTGAATCAACTGCTCACACATCTATGCACAGAGTCATACACCTCCCAGCCACCCACACACACACTCAGTATCCCATACAAATACTTGGGCAACCAATCAATAACCCATATAGTTACTCATATAGCTACTTATCAACACATGCAACAGTTTACAGAACAACAGACATAATGATGCACAAATTAAGACAGTTTAGTCACTAACCCATGCACTCAGTGAGACACATTTAATCACTCACTCATACAGTCAGTCATGCACCTACTAAATCCTTCATCCAGACACTTATACATCCACTCATTCTTCAATATGTAAGACATATTTTAACTTTACAGAAACATACAGTCACTGGATGTTGTCATCAGTGATGTCATCAGTGATGTCATTTGAGATGTCATCAGTGATGTCATCAGTGATGTCACTAACCATGTCATGAATGATGTAATATGTGACATCATCAGCAGTGGATTGCGGGTGCGCGATATATAGTTAGCGCTTATAACTATATATGGAATTTCAATGGTTTTATGCGAGTAAAATAAGGTTTTGTAAATGCAAATCCCTAACTATATATGGCCTAAAACCAATAGTTTTTTCATTGAATTTTCAAGGTTTTGTAAATGCAAATTCCTAACTATATATCCACTATAACCTATGGTTTTTTCTGTGAATATATATATATATATATATATATATATATATATATATATATATATATATATATATATATATTACAATAATCATATTTTAACAGTTAAAAGAATTATCAAAATATTATTAACAGTAACAAAAACACATTGAAAAGTATATATTAGAAGTATTAATTAAACAATGTAATAAATATAAAAAATAAAAAAGTATTTATTCTAAAAATAATATAAACATAAAAATAAAAATACTAAAAAAATCAAAACACATACAATTAAATAAATTAAAAAATAACATAAAAATAAAAATACTAAAAAAATCAAAACACATAAAATTAAATAAATTAAAAAATAACATAATCAACTCTAACCAACTTTATGAAAAGTGTTGTATATTGGTGCAACAATAGGGAAGGCGTTGGACTTCAGTGGGGTTAGATTTACTAATTCCACTCCAATCTAAACAACAGTAGTAAAAATCTATAGACTTAGAAGGGGTTAGATTGATTATTCCCACTCTAGTCTAAGGGCCTTTTGACTTGGCAGTCTGATGGACCGCCGTAGCCACAGTGGTGGTGCGGGCACCACCACACTGGCGGTCTGACTGCCCTATTACAAGTTGAGCAGTCAGACCGCCAGGGGGCTGCCATAACCACCCGAGATCAGAGATCCCTTGCAGTGTTGCAGCAGTCTTGTGGCCACAATATGCTTGGTGGTGCCACTACAGCACCATCAAGCATAATATGAGCTTTCTCTCACTATGGTTTTCATGGCAGTGAGCCTGCCATGAAAACTGTGGCCGAGAGGAAACAAAGGAGGGGGCCCTACAGGGACCCCTGTTGCCTCAGGGCAATTGGGTGCATGCAAGGGGTACATGTTGTGCCCCCTTTGTGCATGCACCCCAGTTCCTGCATGGCATGGACCGCACCATTCTCCACAACATTAGGGAAAGTGTTTGATTTCAAAGTGGTTATATTTACTATCCCCACACCAATGTAAAATAGTAGAGAAAGCGTTGGACTTTGGAGAGGATAGGTTTACTATTCCCACTCTAGTCTAAGTAGAAGTAGAGAAAGTGTTGGACTTAGGAGGGAATAGATTTACTATTTCCATTCCGCTTTAGGATACAGTAGTGATGACATTGAATTTCAGGAGGGATAGTTTTACTATTTATAATTCACAAGGAGAGGAAGAGGGAGCAGTAAAAGGAGGTCCAGGGCCCCTGCGCCCAAGAACACATATCAAACACACTAAGGGGTAACTGTTCTTATGGAGGTATACCAGACTACTAGGCTATGGGTGTATTTACAGAAGAAAAGAAAAGTAGCTTATCTATGATAGCTAAATCTCAGGTTGCATATAATAGATAGTGGAGAAATACCTCAAATTTGAAATGTTGCCCTCACACATCGTTATGGTGTCATGCCTCATCATAGGGTGCTTTTGCACCTCGTGGGGTTGGTGAATCAGGGTGAGTTAAAACTATTGTGACTGTACCCAAAAAAAAGAATGTATTCTTGGGTCCGTCCGGTATGGTTAAAAGCAAGGAACTTTGTTAGCATATCCTGCCACGGCTGGGGGCACGCAGTAGAATTGCTCATGTTTTGGACTGGGAGTCGGACGGGGGGCCTCGAACGTTGGTCTTGACCGAGACACTTGCCCTCTGAGTTTTTCGTGACAAGGGCTACAGGCGCTCTGCTTGTTGGGGATGTCTGGTGCTGTTGGCAAGAATGGCAGGGTAGCAGGGTGGGGAGTTGGTGGGGACTGTAGGGGTTGGGGATTTGGTTTCAGTATATATGTTTCGTTTTTGTATTATATGCTTGTTTTGACTCCATTGATGCACACACTTGGCGGGTGGGAGTGGAGTGGTGGGGGGATTTGGGGGCTGCTCCTTAGTCTTAGCAAGGAAAATGGCTGGGTCGCACACACCTAAGTTCCAACACCTTGATATATTATCCTGGAATGTGAACGGCCTGCAGAACAAGATTAAACGTACTGTGGTACTTCAATATTTGCTTAGGCACGCTCCCGATGTGGTACTCCTCCAGGAGACACACCTGCTGGGTAATCACTGCAAGGCCCTGGATAGGTTTGGCTATACCCTGCGTGCCCATTCTGGCTTTACGATGGGCTCTAGGGGAGTTGGCATCCTGACCAAAAATTCTCTGCCCCTTGGTCTGGGGCGCTGCTGGTCTGATCCCCTGGGGCACTTCACGGCGCTATCTGCGCAATGGGAGGGCCGCATCCTGAATTTCTGCTCACTGTATATCCCTCCAAAGCTTCATGTTGGAAAGTTGCTACTGGATTTGCCTGCAGGGACCTTGATCATGGGTGGAGACATGAACGATGTGATGACTAGGGAAGTGGATAGGTTAAAGCCCGCGCAGGCGGGGGAGGGGATGAGTCACCTCAGGGACTTTGCACAGGCACTGGGCCTGGTTGATCTATAGAGAACACACAACCCACAAGCTAGGCAATATACACATGTCTCCGCAGCCAATGGGACATCCTCTAGAATAGACTACCTATTTACATTCACACACTGCTTGAACCTCTTTCGAGATGGTCACCACAAAGCTAGAGGGACCTCTGATCATGCTCCGATTGGGGTCCAGTTGGTGGGTCCCAGGCGTGCTTGGACTGTCCCGCCTCGACTTGATGCCTTCTTGTTTAAAGACAAGGAGTTTCAGGAGAAATTCCGAGAGAGGGTGGAATATTATTTCAGTGCCAATGTTGGCTCCGTAAGCTCCCCAGGGATAGTGTGGGAGGCGTACAAGGCACTGGCCAGGGATTTTGTGCAGGCTGAGGTCGGGAGACGACGGAAAGAAAAGTATGTGCAGGTGGAGAAGTTGGAGTCGGAGCTTCATGCTCTGGAGAGTCAGACAGGGCTTACCTGGACTCAAGACAGAGACTGGCAGCATAGGGCACGCCTCCTGAGTAAGGAGATACGTGATGTTCTAACGGACCAGGCGAGGTTGCATGCACTCGCCACCCAGCGGAGGGTGTATGACTTAGGCGACAAGGCCAACAAAATGATTGCCTGGTTAGAAAAGAGGGACCGGGACCGCAACTGGGTACCGAGGATAGAGTGTCCGGATGGGTCGGTTGCCAGAGCGTAGCGATAGCGGAGGATTTCGCGAGGTATTACGAGGAGGTCTACCGGTCTTGCAAAACTAGGGACATGCAGGAATGCCGCGACTTCTTGGCCCCCTTGCAGCTATCCATACTGGACTCCGCGGACAGGGATGCATTAGATGCAGCTATAACGGTTAAGGAGGTGGAGGAGGCCATGGGGGACCTGCAGACGGGAAAGGTTCCAGGGCCTAATGGGTTCCCGGCTGAGGCGTTTGGGTGTGTGGCTATCCGCACAGCGCCACACATGTGTAACATGCTCCTGGAGGCGCAAGAGACGGGGCGACTACCGAGAGATTTGCGGACAGCAACCATTGTTGTGGTCCACAAGCTGGGGAAGCCGCAGGAGATGTGTAGTTCCTACAGACCTATCTCCCTCCTTAACTATGAAATGAAGGTACTGGGGAAGATCCTGGCCACGCGCCTAGGTGCAGTGATAGAGTCGCTGGTCCACCCAGATCAGTCGGGCTTTATGCCCCATAGAAGCACCCGTCTCAATCTGCGGTGCCTGTTTGGGGTTCTACAGGCGATGGCCACGTGCCGAGATGTTGCTCTCTCTTGACGCTCACATGGCATTTGATAGTATTGAATGGCGATATATTTACGCAGTTTTGGAGAAATTGGGCTTTGGTGACAACTTCTGGCCTGGGTAAAACTGCTCTATGCAGAACCTTTGGCGAGCGTTTGGGTCAATGGAGCTCTCTCGCCTGAATTCCGCTTGGGGCGCGGCACAAGGTAGGGCTGCCCCCTTTCCCCAACCCTCTTTGCCCTTGCGCTGTAACCATTGGCACATTGAGCGCAGGTGGACCCTGAGGTGTGGGGCATAGACCTAGGAGGCGGGTGGGAGGAGCGTATATCTTTATATGCTGATGACATTTTGCTATATACCCAGCGACCGTCCGACGCTCTAAACAAAGACTGATGGTCATGTTGCGTGTGTTCGGGGACTACTCTGGGTACCGCATCAACTGGAGCAAATCCTGGGACTATGTCCTGGTGGCACCCCAACCGCACACAGGCTGCGAAGGCCTGGTCTGGCATACTGTCTTCGGATATCTGGGGATATGGGTCTCGCCGTCTGAATATGAATTCCTCCGACTCAATGTCCAGGCGCAACTGAACCGCCTCCACCGCGGCGGTGGTAGGGGTGTGGAGGCGGGCAACGATGTTGGTTGGGTGGGAGGCGAAGCTAACAGAACAAACACCTCTTTGGAAAGGTGACTTTCTCCGCGAGGTTGTGAAACTCCGAAACCTGCGCCAATGGTGCCTAATAGGTATAGATACACTGGGAGATGTATGGAAGAGGGGGCAATTGGTTGATTTTGCGACCTTGCGGGTGAACTTCCAAATGGGAGATGGCAAATTCTTGCATTATCAACAATTTAAACACGCCCTGCTCACACACATGGCACCTGGGGACCAGCTCCCTGAATATGCCCCGCTAGAGGACAGGCTTCTGTTGGATCCTATGATTGATAAAGCCATCTCACTTACTTACAAGAAGCTTATTAATAACATTCCGGACATACTGGGTGCACTGAGGGAAAAGTGTGAGTCGTTCCTTGGTTTATTGGAGGATGACGACTGGAATGAGGCCCTGCAGTGTCCTCGAGAGGTGGCAATTCGGGCTAGATTCCGATTGGTCCAGCTGCACATCCTCCACAGGTCCTACACCCTGCGAACGGTTCAGTATAGGATGGGGTTTGCAGCCACACGATTCTGCTTGAGAGGCTGTGGAGAAGAAGGCACCTTCTTCCACATTCTGTGGAACTGCCCTAAAATCAGAGCGTACTGGGGTAGTTTGGCAGACATTATGGTGGAGGTGTTAGGGGCGGAAGTGCCGCTGGAGGCTCGCTGGCACGTTCTGGGAGTGACTGATGATGTAACGTGGCCTAAAGGTGACAAAACATGGTTGGCATTGGCAAGCATAGTGGCAAAAAGGAATATTGCTCGCCTTTGGAGAGTGATCTAACACCGACTGTGATATTGATTGGTGCCAGAGGGCAGAGAAGGTCATTTGCAGTAGTGGGGGCTGCCCCAAGAAATGGGAAAAGATCTGGCAGGCATGGAGGAGGTATAGGGGAGAATGGATGGGCTCCCCGGAGGCTTACCCAACGGGTTGAGGGCGTTTTCAGTGGGCTCTCCCCCATTACATAGCATGTCTTGTATGTCCACCAGAGCTCCCCTTGGTTTCATGGTCACTGGCCTATGACGATCAGAAGTGTCTACTGCTCAGGGGGGAGAGTTGATGTTTGACGGGAGGTGGGGTGTACCTTAGGTCGGGGAGGGGGGTTTGGTCGGGTGGTATGGATGTTTTTTGCACAATTGATTATTTCAGGTGGGACCTGATATGGGGATTGACCACTAATGTACAAATTGCTGAGGGGTTCTTATTGTTTATATTTGCGTAATATGTGACTGCCATTGCACTTCCACTGCTACTTTGATGTGGGTCTTGATGGAGCTGTTCTGTTCCAATAAAAAGATTTAAAGCAAGGAACTTTAGTCTTTCCACCAATGAGGAGGTTAGGTTTGGTTCTCAGGAAGTGAATAGTGATAAAGGTCATAGAGTCGTCATGTTTCAGGCCTTAGTGGTCCACACCGTATCCTTGGAATTTTTTCAGGACCGTAAAGAAAAAAGTTGGGTGTGCATAAAGAAACAGGGATCACAGATATATGCCCTGTTAGGCAAACGTTAGTCAGGCTCGTGGTGGTGTTATCATGGACCAGTTATTCATAAACACCTCAAAGAAATTATCCAACCCCAGTAGATGGAGGATGAGGTCTCTACGGGGGAGAGCAGATGTACCTGAGGGTTACAGTGACCCATTGATGGTGTGTAGCTCTGGCAGTCGCAGACATGGGTAAGTGCGATAGCTACACACCATCGAGCATTACATGGCAAA
Organism: Lissotriton vulgaris; assembly: GCF_964263255.1. Classification (NCBI taxonomy): domain Eukaryota; kingdom Metazoa; phylum Chordata; class Amphibia; order Caudata; family Salamandridae; genus Lissotriton; species Lissotriton vulgaris. The sequence goes on from NC_141687.1 coordinate 1,054,004,457, forward strand.
CAGAGCACCAACATATCAATGCATTTTTCTTCCCTCCAGTGGGGCCTCACAAATCAAATTCAAATCAAATCAAATTTATTTATTATGTTTTGGCTCTCAAAGAGGGCCACATAAGCATATGCAATACAAAGCAACACAATCACAGAAAATACAAGAATTTAAAAATACAATATTCGAACCACAATAGCCATACTGCAAACCATCAGTCCAACAAGGCCGGGCAGACACAGTTTTCCAGAGAAGTTAATAAATAGCTAAAAATCCTTTAAAAAAGTTAAAAACATAAGCACAGAACATTTCATTTGGAGGGCAATAAAGTGCATAAAGAAAATCTTTTAAAGTGACAATGCTGAGGCGGAGACAGATTACTTTAAGCCATCGGTTGCGCAGATTACGTAACATAGGACAAATCAAAAGTACATGCATACAGTCCTGATTATTCAATTTACATAAATTGCACAAGGCAGAAGTGCCATACCATTTGGACAGCAATACATTAAGTGGGATTAAATCATAACGTAATAAAAACCAAAACCTACGTATCCCATGTGGTAAATTCCATAGGGCATAGGGTTGTGGCTGTTTCAGCCTATAGGAGGAGATGAGCGGCTCCACATTCCTTTTATCTCCAACTGTTTTTTTGTCAGAAAGGAAACAAAACTCCCACGAAGCCTCCTTAAGGACATGCTTTAACTGCGTGGGAGAGTAGGAGAAAAGAGCACTTTCATCGAGTTTAAGGATCTTCACAGCCCTTCTAAAATTACTTACGAGTTTAGAGAACTCCTTAAAATTGCCCAATAGTTCATTTTTGAGTAAAACTCGCAGGGTACCTTCTCTCGCTCTGGCCAAACTGGCCACCCACCTTATTAGGGCGCACAGCCCCTGAACCCAGGCGCTCCTGAGACCAAAGTCCAGCCTACAGGCAGCCAGTGGGCAAGCATTGTTAAGGGTCGAGAGGGATCTTAGGAGTTTCCCCTCAGTCTTGTGGCAAAAGTCCCAGTGTTTTATCTCTATTATTTCTATACCGTACAAGATAGTTGCGGGGATTTTAGCTCTAAATACTTCTAGAAGGCTAGCAAAGTGTCTTTTCCCCGTTGCCTGGTATAGGGACTTTAACCCATTGCCATGGGCAAGAGCTTTGCGAGAGCAGTGCTCTATATGGAGTTTCTCGCTCATATTGGCCGAGAATATTTTCCCTAAAAAGGTATAGCAAGTTACAACCTCCAATCTATGCCCTCCAATAGCCCAACCAAAATTTGTCGAGCGGCACTTCTTCTTACCAGCTATACACATCACTTTACTTTTATTAATATTGATCTTCATGTAGTGCTTCCCAGCAAAGTCCTGAAGAGCCTGTAGCCGGTTTGCCAGACCCTTGGGGGTCAAGTCAAGCAACAACACATCATCGGCATACATCAGACAGGATATTGGCGCCCCTCCTATCAACGGTGCAATCCCCTCACTGACAGACACGGCAGCAGGGAGGTCAATAGTATATAGTGAAAACAAAAGGGGTGCCAATAAGCAGCCTTGTTGAAGGCCATTCTGAGATGGTATTTTGGCCGAAAGCCCCCTTTCGCCCCCCATTAAGACCCTGCACCAGGTCTCAGTGTGCAGAGCCCGCACCAATTCCAACAGGGGAGTAGGGGCACCCAGCGTCGCCAATTTTCTCCACAGCGTTCCACGATCTACTTTATCGAGCGCTGTGGAGAAATCAATAAAGGCGGCGTATACAACTCCCCCTCTCACCTGGACATATTTATCTGTGATCACCTGAAGGGCAGTCAGGTTGTCCAGCGTGCCATGCTCCCTTCGGAAACCAGTCTGTTCCAACGGCAGAATGTTGCGCTCCTCGACCCAATCAGAAAGAGAACTGAGGAGACATTTCGCAAAGACCTTTCCGATGGAGTCGAGGAGCGCAATCAGGCGATAATTACTGGGGCTGTCCCTTGTACCCTTTTTAAAGATAGGGACCAAAATGCTTCCTCTCCAGGAAGCAGGAACACATTTGGAAAGATGGCATGCCCTAAACAAGGGGTACAAGATTTTGCTCCAGCTTAAGGGATCTTGTTTAAGGACCGTCATCGGAAGCTCATCCGGTCCCATGGCCCCAGAAGGTCTCATATTTTTTAGAGCCGTCTCAATTTCTTTCTCAGAGGGAAAGAAAACCAGTTCGTCAGGGGCAGCATACATGAAGTTATCCATACCTGTGGTCCCGTACCCTGCATAAAGTTCTCGGATATGAGAGGACCATAGATCTTCTGGGATAGGGATGGGAATAGGGGAATGGCGTGTACCACAACCTTTCCCGATTATTGCCCAAAAATCTTTAATGTTACCATGTGTAGCAGTTTCCCTCAGTTTAATCCATATTTCATCCTCCCTATCCCTTTTTAATTTTGAGCTTAAGTCTGTTTCTCTTTCTTCTTAACCTAGCGATATCTTTCCCACGTTCCAGGACCCTTTCAACATACTGTTCGCGGATTAGTTTATTTAATTCCCTATTCAGGTTACGCAGTGTCAAAGGGACTACCTCTCCTTTCCTAGGGGGGACAGTTTTATTAGCGTTCCATAAGATCTTTCGCATAAATTCCTCAAAACAAACTAATTCACTGCCGTTCCACTCATTTATTACCGTAAGGGTATCGGTCAATAGGTCCTGCACCCCATTAATGGCTGCACTATTCCAGAAGCACCTTCCAGATGTGGTATGGAAGGTAGCCTCCTTGCCATTTAGTGACCAAGGCGCCGTCTTCAAAGAGTTTAAAGACACTGTTAATAACAATATACTATGGTCGCTCAGTGTAGTGAGTATAATCTTTAGGTCAAGAATCTGGGGAAACAGGCCATAGTCAGCGATAGCATAGTCCAAAATTGATGACCCAAAGGGGGATTTGTGAGTATAATTAGCGGGGACGTCAGATGGGAATCTTCCATTTAAGATAATACCATCCCCGATCGCTAGTTCTTTTAACAGAATCTTCCCTCTTTTATTTGTCATCAAATTTTCCGGAAAAAGCGTCTGGGGGATACAATGTACCTCCTCCTTAACTTTATTCCTGAAGAGTTTTAGACTAGCGTTTGAAATTTTACAGTTCAAATCACCTAAAAGCAAAATTACAGGAAAAGGAGGGGAATTTTTTATCTGTTCCATATACTGGAGAACCCGCTGCAAATTATCATTAAAACACTCCTCTGGCGGTATATACACATTAAAAATTACCATGGAATATTTTATACCATCATGGAACAAATTTTCTAGTGTTATTGTGTGGAAAAGTCTACTGGAATCAATATAATGGGAGAAACTCCATTGAAATTTATTTGACAATAAGCAGGCGATCCCCCCCTAGCATGTCCTTTCTTAGAGGGCGCAGCCGGAACTTCCAGAACATAAAAATCTTTTAAAGGAGTTAACCTATCAATGCACCATGTTTCCTGAATGCACAATATATCAGCCTCCAGAGTAGATAAAAAAGCAAGTTTCTCTGGGCTGCTGTGGAATCCGGCCGCATTCCAGGAGATTATCTTTAATGCTGGGTTAAAGATGGTGAAACAATTTGGGGTTGTCCTTAGTTTTTGTTGATAGTGCACTATGGAGCCAATTCCACCGGTTATTATCATCTATGAGTGAGGAATTCTCAATTAGTGGAAGTGGCTTCACGTGCGACACTGAGCGTTTTCCCCTGGAAACCCAAATTTTCAGGTCTCTCAGGGGAGAAGTTACCCCGTTTTGCTCACCACCCCCTAACCCCTGCTTACCTACAAAGTTTGGTTTGCCTGGGTTGGAGATAGGGAGAATATCAATACCTAAACGCTGAAAATTTTCAGCTTGTTCTAGTATCAAGTGTGTTATAATAGGGGAATAAAATTTCACCCGTATACTCAGAACCCGACTTCCACCCAACAGAGACACCAATTCTATGTCTCTAGACTGAATATGATAGAGACTTTCAACCTCACTGAAACGCTTGAGAAGCCAAGCTCTATTTAACAAAAGGTCAGTATCAAATAATGGAACAAAATCTAATACACGCACATTCACAGGGGCCTTTAACATATTTACAGGACGGACCAGAGGACAAGAATTTTCAGAATCAAGTGTTACCACAAAGGGGGGGCCAAGGGATTTAGAGTCCCAGATGGATGAGAAATTGGTCTTCCTAGTGCACTCCGTGAGGGAGAGCATGGGAGAGAGCCCCCTATTTGCGGTGAATCTTCCTGGGTAAGCAGGCTACATTGTTCATTTTCCTCCTCCACTGAGGTTAAAGCGGTTAAGTTCACATCCATGTCCACTTTTAAGGAAGTAGATAGGGATTCCCCATTCCTTATATCATTCTCCCTTGCCTCTGTGCACTTTTGGAAAATGATCCTCCGCTGCTTCTTCTTTCTGTATTTTCGTATTGGTTTCCTCTTGCTGGCTTTGGTACTTTTTTGTTTGCCATATTTTCCCTTTTCTTCATTGACCTCAGGTTTGTCGGCCAGGGGTTCTTTTCCGCACTCAGGTACAAAGATAGGAAATAACTCCTGAACCGTTTTGGGGCCAGGCAAAGCATTATCCTCCACATCTATCTCGAGGACTATATTTTTGATACAGTTAGATGCTGCAGTACGGGGCACATCCCTATGAGGGTCCATAGAAGGCGCTTCATTTTTACTATCTAGTACCCTTCTAGTATCTCTGGATTTCCCCTCAGATACAAATTGTTCAGATTTGGGGGGAGAGGCCTTACTCATATCCGGCGATTTCTGCAGCAATGTCTTTAAAATTTGAGTAACTGATTCAAGAATACAGTCCGAGCTGCCTACGAATTTCCCTAGAAGCAGCAAAATTGAAGCAAGAAGTTGTTCCAGCGCGATCATGGACTCAGAGATCGGCTTTTCTCGCGCTTCCGCAGTGCAAATATTATCCAGGAGATTAAGGTCGGGGCTCTTGGAGGAGTTTAACAGGTCAGATATTTCATGTCTGTTTAACGAAGGGGTGCTACTGTACAGCATTAACCCAGAAGGGGTGGCACCCCCCGGAACTTTACACTGCTCCAGAGATTCCACTTTAGCAGGGCTTACGTAGCGTCCCCATAGTTCCAAGTCAATTGATAGTGCAGACAGGTCATCCCCCGGCCTGTCGTTCATGGGTGACTGAGGAATCAATGGTGTGTGCACTGGATCACTTACAATCATCAGCTTCCCGTCTGTGGGGTCCCGAAAGGGAGACCCCCCTACCATAGATTGGGGGGCCCCCTGCTGTACCTGGGGTGGTTGGGGATCTATAGTAACTGGTAAATGTGATTCCAGAGCTTTAGTATCTGGTTTTTCTAGAGTCACACATTTGGATTTTTTTTATACCAGATAGATCCCAGAGTTCAGATAACGGACATTGGCCTTTCAGCGGTGGGTTGTTTACTGATTTGTTTCTTGTGCGGGTGGTAGCTAATTTTCGGCCAGGTTTTTCTCCCACTACCCTTCCTGATCGTAGAGTTTTAGACATTTTCCACAATGTTGAATTAAAAAAGGAAATGTAGAAATATAAAACGGATAAAAGTCTGGAATGACGTCAGCCCCTGACGGGCCAGGTAGGACCAGGGTGCAGTATAGCTATAACAGTACTTGAATCAACTCACCCACCTACTCAAGTGGACAAAAGTTCAAGGGGGTGATAACAGATTAAAATAAAATATAAGAGACTGGGCCCAGCCCAGCCTACCTCGGTCACTGAGGGCCACAGAGGGCCCGCCCTTTGCCCGGGCTTCGCCCCGGGCGTCCCGCTCGCGTCCCGCGACGCGGGGGTGCTCCGCCTTTATTCCCGGGTCATTGGCGCTCTCAGGGCGCTTCCGCGTCACTCCGACGCGCCGCCGCGGTGCCTGCCGGGATTTGCAGTCTCCCGGAGCGGCGGCGCGGAGACTGGTGTTTCCTGACTCTTGGCGGCGGTGGCGGCGATATGTTCAGCGTCCTCTAACACTCTCACAGGCTCAGGTGAGTGTTACTGACTCTCGGCAGTGGCGGCAAATGTGCTCAGGTCTCCCCCGCTCTGCCGGGGTGCTCCGCCTTTATTCCCGGGTCATTGGCGCTCTCAGGGCGCTTCCGCGTCACTCCGACGCGCCGCCGCGGTGCCTGCCGGGATTTGCAGTCTCCCGGAGCGGCGGCGCGGAGACTGGTGTTTCCTGACTCTTGGCGGCGGTGGCGGCGATATATTCAGCGTCCTCTAACACTCTCACAGGCTCAGGTGAGTGTTACTGACTCTCGGCAGTGGCGGCAAATGTGCTCAGGTCTCACAGGTGAGTTCACTTGTCTGCATGCATGATGGAACTTGTAGTGCCTCGATATAATTATTATCCTCCAGCGGGTGGTTTTTATCTGGTCATCTGAGGCCTGTGATCGAGGACCGGGAGGGTCCGAATTGCATTCGGCTGGAAGAAAAGTTAGTTTTGAAATTAAATGCTAGACCTCCTGCTAAAATAAATATTGGAACCTGCTGAGAAGTACGACTTGATTTTTTGGACGAACTCGGAGTGATATATATATATCTACATATCTATATATATCTATATTCACTTAAAAAATCATAGGTTTCAGGCCTTATATAGTTAGGAATTAGCATTATAAAAACCTTGCAAATTCACTTAAAAACCCATAGGTTTCAGGCCTTATATAGTTAGGAATTAGCATTTAAAAAACCATCGAAATTGCTCCTATATGGTTAGTTGTGCTAACTATATTTCGCGCACCCTCAATCCACTGCTGATGATGTCACATATTACATCATTCATGACATGGTCAGTGACATCACTGATGACATCTCAAATGACATCACTGATGACATCTCATTTGACATCACTGATCACATCACTGATGATATCATTCATGTGATAATATGATGCACCTCTTGTGTTTCGGATGAATTTAGTCACAAGATGGAGGATAAACAATGTTGGGAATGGGTATAAGGGGGCACGGGAGACATATCCTGACCCCTAGGTAAATGTTTGGAAAAGCACTTCATGCTTTAAAGCAATTGTATTTTTGAACTGATTTTTCTTTCCTCTTAGGCCTCCTCTTTGGTTTTTTTTCCCCCACACTCTTCTTCAGCATGATAGTTGATAAATTCGTTCCCTCACCTCCCTTCCCTCTCCCTCACTCCCATTCCTCCCTCACTCCCTTTCCCTCACTTGCCTTCCTTCACTCCTTCTCTCACCCACTTTCCTTCATTCTCCTACTGCATGAATTACAAATGAAAAAGAATGTGTCAAACAATTTTAAATTTCTAAATATAAATTTATTCCGTAGAATTTTCTAAATTTTGAAGAACTTGTAACAAGTCTTTATCAGGGATATCCTCTTGAATTATTTCCTCAGGAATGTCTTCATTACAAAGTCTTTCTAACAGGTCAACTGCATCCAAACATTTGAGGTATGAAAGATGAAAGTCAGAGTGAGAAAAAAGGTTGGGGCTTTCATCATTTGGGAAAACATTTTTCTAAACCAATGAAAAGTGTTATTTTCAGGTCACATGACCTGTTACGCTTACGTTACGCGTCCCGCTCCGCGCACCGGAGCACTTCCGAGTGCGCTAACGCGGTGCGTCATAAGACGCATTACGCGGCAACGCGATACGTCGCGCTTACGCGACGCGTCACGATGTTGTTTTCGAACGCGGCAGTTGCGCAAACGGAACGTTTCCCGGTGTGCGGATCGGGTCGCGGCACCAAATTGCGCTAACGGGAAGCTACCCGGTGCGCGGACCGGTAGCGGAAAAAAAAAAAATCATATGCATAAAAAAATTATATTAAATACATATAAAATATATTTTTCCATTAAAAGAAGAATACATTTTACAGCTTTTGATATTTGCAATTAAAAAACCATTAAAATTCACTGAAAAAACCATAGGTTATAGACCATATATAGTTAGGAATTAGCATTTACAAAACCTTGTTAATTCACTGAAAAAACCACAGGTTATAGACCATATATAGTTAGGAATTAGCATTTACAAAATCTTATTTTACTCACACAAAACCATTGAAATTCGCAGATATAGTTAGTTGCACTAACTATATATCGCGCACCCGCAATCCACTGCTGATGATGTCACATATTACATCATTCATGACATGGTCAGTGACATCACTGATGACATCACTGATGACATCTCAAATGTCATCACTGATGACATCACTGATGACATCTCAAATGACATCACTGATGACATCACTGATAACAACATCCAGTGACTGTATGTTTCTGTAAAGTTAAAATATGTCTTACATATTGAAGAATGAGTGGATGTATAAGTGTCTGGATGAAGGATTTAGTAGGTGCATGACTGACTGTATGAGTGAGTGATTAAATGTGTCTCACTGAGTGCATGGGTAAGTGACTAAACTGTCTTGATTTGTGCATCGTTATGTCTGTTGTTCTGTAAACTGCTGCATGTGTTAATCAGTAGCTATATGAGTAACTATATGGGCTATTGATTGGTTGCCCAAGTATTTGTATGGGAGACTGAGTGTGTGTGTGGGTGGCTGGGAGGTGTATGACTCTGTGCATAGATGTGTGAGCAGTTGATTCACTAGATGTATGGGTTCAAAAGTGCATGTGGAAACAGCTGTATGGGCAGTTGACTGTGTGCATGAGCGTATTGGTGAGTGAATGGATATCTCAGTGCTACATGTCAAAGTAAGTACATATGTAAAACACAGTACATGTGAGAGTTGACATATATAAATAACTGTGCATAAGAGCCAGTGAATGTGTGAGTGGCTGTATGGATCATTGTGAACTTGAATCAGGGATTGTATAAAAGAGTAAATATGTGTTAGTATATGTTTGAATAAGTAAGGTGTGTATAACAGTATAGTTGAGGAAATGGAGGTGTGATTGATTATTTGCATGACTGACTAGGTGTGTGAGTAACTCCATGGATGAGTGACAGTCTGTGAGTGTCTGTTTACACTGAGTGTATCTAAGGTTATATTAGAGTCTGAAGAGGTTCATCGTATTATCACATGAATAATATCATCAGTGATGTGATCAGTAATGTCAAATGAGATGTCATCAGTGATGTCATCAGTGATGTCATTTGAGATGTCATCAGTGATGTCATCAGTGATGTCACTGACCATGTCATGAATGATGTAATATGTGACATCATCAGCAGTGGATTGCGGGTGCGCGATGTATAGTTAGTGCAACTAACTATATATGCGAATTTCAATGGTTTTGTGTGAGTAAAATAAGGTTTTGTAAATGCTAATTCCTAACTATATATGGTCTATAAACTATGTTTTTTTCAGTGAATATATATATACATATATATATATATGTCTGTATATACAAGCAATCAAGTGCAAAAAACGGAGGGTGCCCAGATTAGCTGGTGCTTGCGGCAAGGCAGAACAAGGCCTTGAATATATGTTATCCACCAAAGATATCACACAGCACTCTCCAAAGTGTTGTTTTCTTATTTGTTTACTAAGCCATCCTTACTCCACCTATGCTTTTAGACTGAACTGAACATAGGCACACAACAAATTAATATGATTAATAAATTTGACATTAATTCAAAGACAGTGACAACATTGTTATTTAATCACAACGTGTAAGGTACATGTTACCGCGAATAAATGCAAACAATATTGGATAAAATGAGTGCCCCAGAAGGAGAAGGGAGGGAAGTGGTGATGGGGAAGTGTAGGATATTTAGGGCAGTGACATGGCAATGGTCGAAGAGACCTTAATGAACAATCAAGTACATCTGATTTATAAACACCAATAGATACATTCACACATAAATCATGTACATCATGCTCCCAATGGAATAACAATCAATGATATATAGGGAAGGAAGCTGATCTATAGACTAAGAGATATCTGTCTATAGGATATATATATATATATATATATATATATATATATATATATATATATATATATATATATATATATATATATATAGATATATATATATATATAGATAGATAGATATAGATATAGATATAGATAGATAGATATAGATATAGATATAGATAGATAGATAGATAGATATTTATATATATATAGATAGATAGATATATTCAAATAGGATTATCCCTCTTGGCAAACAACCATCCGGCACTTCGAAAGATACTGGTCACTCGGTAAATGTATTCACTTGGCAAAATTACATTTACTTGTTTCAGCAGTCTCGCGCTGCCTTGTATATATATATATATATATATATATATATATATATATATATATATATATATATACTGAGAAAAAAAACAAAGGTTTCAGGGACGTTCTAGCAAGTATTTTTAAAACCTCTGACATTCACTGAAAAAAGCAAAGCATATAGGGGCATTATAGTTAGGTTCGGATTTTACACACAAAACCATAGAAATGTAGCAGTTATAGTTACCTGAGCTAACTATAACTTATGCCCCCCCCTGCAATGAACTGCTTACAACCTCCTATATTACATTACTCGTGACATGGTCAATGACATCACTGATTATAACTTTGTTTTATTCAGTGAATTCTACATTGTTAATGCTATTTCCTAAATAAAATATACATGTAACCTTTTTTTGTGAATTTCACCTTTTTAATGTATAAATTCTACACACTAATATACATTTCTACAAGTTTTCTAAATATATTTTATTCACATATTCCTTCTTATTTTATATTGGTAAACAAAAATGTAAAAAATTAAGGTAGGTTATGTAGTCTTTCTATAAATGCAGTGCCCCGAGTTTTTTTCTTCATTTTAGAGATACATTAATCCATTCCCAACCAAAAGCACACATTCCATACTAGAACAAGACATTGATTTAATACAAACATATGCTATTGCAATTTCTATAGGTGTATAACTGCCTGTGTGTCAGTGTGCGAGTGGATGTGTGTGTGACTGTGTTGCTCTGTTGGAAACTGTATGGGTGTGTGAGTGGGTGTGTGAATAGATGTGTGAGTGGATGTGTGTATGAAGTGGGTGAAGGAGTGGCTTTGTGGGTGTTTGAGTGGGTGTGTCGGTGGCTATGTGGGTATGTCAGTGGTTTTGTGGGTCTGTGAGTGGGTGTCTGAGTGGGTATGTGAGTGAATGCATGGGTGGGTGAGAAACTGTGTGGGTTCCTTGAGTGGGTGTGTGAATGATTTTGTGGGTCTATGAGTGGGTGTGTGAGTGGCTGGATGGGCCTGTGAATAGGTGTATGAATGGTTATGTGGGTCTGTGAGTGGGTGTGTTTGAGGCTGTTTTGGAGTGTGAATAGCTGTGTGGGTATGTAAATGAGTATGTGGGTAGGTGTTAGAGTGGCTGTGTGGGTCAGTGAGTGGGTGCCTGGGTGGTTTTGTAGGCATGGTAGTTGGTGTGTGATATGCTGTATGGTGTGTATGAGTGGGTGTGTGAGTGGTTGTGCAGATGTATAAGTGGGTGTGTGAGTGTATGACTGGGTGTTTGAGTGTCTGTTTGAGTGTGTGACTGGGTATATGACTGGCTGTGTGAATCTGTGAATAGGTGTGTGAGTGGTGCTATGGGTCTGTAAGTGGGTGTGTGATGGGCTATATGAGTGTGTGAGTGGTTGTTTGCAAGTGTAAGTAGGTTTGTGAGAGTGTGTGTGTGTGAGTGGCTGTGTGGGTCTGTGAGTGTTTGGCTGAGTGGTTTTGTGGGTCTGTGAGTGGATCTGAGAGTGGTTATAGGGGTGTGTGAGTGCTTGTGTGGATATGTAGGTGGGTGGATGAGTGTGTGAGTGGGTATGTCAGTAGCTGTGTGGGTCTGTGAGTGGATATGTGAGTAGAAGATGTTGTATCGGGTTCCCAAGGCCTACATGTTCCGAAGATAACCCACATACATTGGAAGAACTGTTGGCACGGAAACTGTAAAAGTCAAAGAACAAGTTTATTAAGACCCCATGGGGTGGTGGTACACTCATACAGCACCCTTCGGTAATGCAAGAGGTATCACACCGACATCGGTGTGACCCCCTCTTTTTTATACAATTCTACAGGTAATATAACGAACACGCGGCACAAAGTTACAGAACATTATGTACATATAAGGGCATGTTTTGGAATACTGCCAGCTAATTGGAGGGTTTCAAACCCACTGGTCAGTTTGCGGCACATTCCTAAGGAGTGACTGGTCAGTGTGAACTGCGCATGTGTGAGCTTGACCAATACTAAAAATAGCCTGTTGCTGGGCAGACTCGAGTGGTCAGTGGAACGGACAAAGGACTAAAGGGCACGCTGGCCACGAGGCCGCTCATGATCTAAGATGGCCGCCACTACATACAAAATGGCGTTTCTATGTATAGCTAATTTAAGCGGGAAACGTGTAGCAAAGCTAAGCGCTAACCCAGCCATCGTCAAAATACGACAGACGACCCTTTTAGCGTTTAGCTGAAGCTACCTCATAGTGGACATAGTCAGGGTGTTCATCTTCTATATCAATTAGCATTATTTGTGTTACTTCTTTATGAAGCATCATTTTGTCATGAGCAAGAGCTCGTCTCGATGGTACACAGACTGATAAGCACACAGAACATAAAGCTGGGCCACATTGGATACATAAGCACACAAAGAACAGAATCCCCACAATGATACATAGAATCGTTAACAGTTTCCATCCCCAGGTGGTGAGTATTGACCAGAACCATCCTGGCAGAGTCCAGGTACCATTATCCGGATGTATTTCAGCAGCTATCTTATGTAGCTTAGTGATAGCATCATATACAGATGGTGAATTGTCAGGTATATAGACACAACAGCTACTTCCGATGATTCTACATGCCCCCCACGGTCAGCTAACACTACATCTAGAACCATCCGCTTCTGAAGCGCAACAATTCTAGAAATCTGTACTTCTTCAGTGATATTTCCAAGTGCTATTGCAGTATCATTAGCCACAGCCTCAACAACACGTGTTAGTCGTCGGATCTTTCGACTGTTCAAAGCTGCCCCAACGAAGGAGAACAGACCCAAATTAAAGTCCACATACTGCTGCAAAGTAGTGTCCGTTTGATCTATATCATCCAAAACAACAGAGCGTTTGTCACGGTTTAAAACAAAGTCATGATATAAAATGTAGTTATTGTGATACATTGGTGGGGCATTGAATACAGGAGGTAATACAAAAGACACGTAGCAAGTGCCTGACCATCCCAAAGGAAGCTGGTGATAACCCTTCGTTCCACAGATGAAGTAAGTATTTCGGGATGTCACAAACGATATGCCAGTAGGACTATCAAACGTGAGTGTGGTGTTGCATTCACTTTTCCCAACAGAAATTACACCTTTATTACGTATACATAGGTCTGCTTTAGTAGCAATAACATTAATGACATGTGCAGTCGATACATTGACATTTCGTTGGTTGCTGTAAATTCGTGAAGCAGACACATTATCAGGGCGGTATTCCTCCCATTCAAATCGAGTACCCTCAGCTTGTGGATACCCATCCCGGTCATGATGACACAATTTATTCAAACGAAAAAGCACTCCCCCTTTCGTAGGCCATCTCAAAGTAAAGAGGAGAGTGTAAAATGCATTGCAGGATCCATTATGCGAAAACGGGAGAGGAATGAGTGGAGTACCCCCTTTCTTCTGATGCCCGGGCAACATCCCACACACCCAACAATTAGAGGTATTGGTCATATTGTGCGTATGGTGTAGGATCTGAATAAAGCTATTGTTCAGATAAGTCTGTCGGTGCCGTTCTTCGTGGTAAGGCAGGGTGAAATGAAAATGTTCAGATGGAGCCGGGGTAGTCGGCAGCAAATGTTCGCGTGCAGGTACCACAAGTTCAACTACCCAGGCTATTACAGCAATCACCACAATAGTCAAGACAAAGAGAATGGCACCCAAGAGTCGCTTATTTCGTGATGCTGATGATGCCATAGTTCAGAAAAGTTTTTGCAGAGTCTCAAATAGTTCGAATTGGTCACAAAGTCTCAAATACACATGCGTGTATACCTAAAAAAGAAAAATATGGTGCTGAACTCCGAGGCAGCCGTTGTTTTCTTCTCCGGGCCAAGACGGGTGTCGCTACACTGGCAGAACTGATCCCCCCCCCCTTGGAATTCCCGGTTTCCGTTTCACAAACCTGGAGCGGTAACCAACCAGTCATAATAAAAAAAAACAAAAAGAAACTCTTCTTTATCGTGGCCGTAGATTATAACGCTCTCGTCCAGAAGCAGTGTGGTCCGGGAAGGCTCCCTCAACTTCGGCCGACGTCACAGCTGGGCTCTTCTCTTTTTCCAAAATCTCTTTGTAATCGGTCAACACAACAGGATTTGCCAGATCAGGAGAAACACGACGGCAGTGGGTTGAATGTATCCACCGCTTCCTGTTGGTCACTCGTACAGCTGTCCGAGTGGCGAGAAGGACTTGCTCAGGGCCACGCCACCTCGGTTCCAAGCTATTCGTCCTCTCAAACGACCGAATCATCACAAAATCCCCAGGACGAAGATCATGGCCCTCTCCAGTAGAGTTATCAGGGAGCGCTTCTCGAACCTGTTGATGAATAGAAAGCAAATCATTTGTTAATCGTGCCAAATAGTCGTTCATCATTACACAAGGCACATCATGTATCAATCGCGGCTTAGGCACCCCCCAAATATTCATCGGCCTTCCGAACACCACTTCATATGGTGTGAGGCCCGTTCGAGAATGGGGTATTGATCTGAGGGAGAGTAATGCTAGCGGTAAGGCATCCGGCCATTTTAATGACGTGGACGCCACGATCTTGGCCAGTTTTAATTTCAACGTGGCATTGTACCGCTCAACAAGACCTGCCGCCTGAGGGTGGAACACAGCATGGAACTTCTGCTGAATCCCTAACCCCTTCAACACATATTCAACAATTTTCCCGACAAAATGAGGCCCATTGTCGCTCCACAGATATTTGCAAATTCCAAATCGAGGGAAGTACTCCTTGAGCAGAACCTTAGCTGTTGTCAAAGCAGTATTGTCTTTCGTGGGGAAAGCCTCAACCCATTTGCTAAAAGCACATACCACCACTAAAACATACTTCAGGTTATTACAACGCTCAAGCTGGATATAATCCATTTGGAGTACCTCGAATGGTGCAGAAGGTGGAACAAACCCTCCTTTCGGAGTATGGGTCCCCTTTCCAGGGTTGTGCTGCAAGCATATCAGACAGGTCTGCACTACTCTCTTAGCAGTATTGGCAATCTCGGGATGCTCCCAAACTCGTGTCAGCAGTCGAGTGATTGCAAGAGCCCCCACGTGTGCCAACCCATGTGCCATTTGGACCATCACCTGCAAGTAAGCTGCAGGCAATTTCCATTTCTCCATGTCTTTGCTTCTCCAACACCCTTCATCGTCTAGCGCCCCATCTACTGCCCATGCCGCAAGTTCAGCTTCAGTAGCTGATTTCTGAATATCTAATATCTCAGCTCTAGCATCATTCCATCGTTCAGCTTGAGACTTTGTCACGTACATGGGGGAGTCAGTTCGAAACATAGCCGTTTGTCTTGCTATACTATCCGCAAAGGCATTTCCCTGACCCACTTTATCAATGATCTTCTTGTGGGCACTACATTTTATGATCGCTACCTTCTTCGGACAAAGCAACGCATTTAGGAGATCACGCACCAGTTCTCCGTGCATAATGTGTTCTCCATGAGAAGTCAGAAACCCACGTTCTCTCCAGAGTAGCCCAAAGTCATGCGCTACTCCGAAGGCATACCGGCTGTCTGTGTATATGTTCACACATAAACCAGCGCTCAATTCGCAGGCTCTTGTTAAGGCTATGAGCTCTGCTGCCTGAGCCGATTTCTGTGGTATTCTAGCTGTTTCCACCACTGTCTTAAGTGTCGTAATCGCATAAGCTGCAGAAGTCGTGCCATCTGGCAGCCTCAAACACGATCCATCAACCCACAGTTCCCCATCCACATCTGGAAGTGGCATATCCTGTAAGTCAATACGACCCTTTGTCTGTTCCTCGGTCAGGAAAACACAGTCGTGATGTTTTTCTTCCTGACCCTCCTCGGCCGGATAGGGCAATAAAGTGGCAGGGTTCAAAGTAGCACATCTTTTCAGTGTAATATGTGGCGCCAACAGTGTAAGCTCATATCCTGTTAAACGTGCGCTCGTGAGATATTGGGTTTTCGTTTGGTTTAGCAGGGCATCTACTGCGTGAGGAACTAACACCAACAGTTTATGTGATAACACTATTCCCTCACTCTGCCGTATGGCTACTGCTGTAGCTGCTACCGCTCGGAAACACCCAGGCAATCCTTGCGCTACAGGATCAAGAATGGCAGAGAAATACGCACATGGTCTCTGCTTGTCCCCATGTACTTGCACTAACACTGACAACGCGCACCCATCATTCTCGTGCACGTACAATGTAAAACGTTTCGTATAGTCTGGTGTGCCTAACACGGGTGCAGAACAAAGGGCCTGTCTCAGCTGTTCAAAAGCGTTCTGACATTCATCTGTCCATTCAAGGGGCATTGGTGTGGCTTTGGACAGTAACGCTAGCAAGGGCTTTATAATGTGTGAAAACCCCATGATCCATTGTCTACAAAAGGACGTCAACCCTATGAAGGCACGTACATCTCTCTGTGTGCGGGGGACTGGTGTGTCTAATATTGCTTGGATTCGATCTGATGTCAATGCACGCCCCTCCTTAGACAAAAGATGACGAGGTAGGTCACCTTGGGTCTACAATATTGAAGCTTTTTCTTGGAAACCTTATGATTGTTCTGTGCCAGAAAAGAAAGCAACGCAATCGTACCTTCTTCATATTGTGCATAAGAGTCAGCAGCAAGCAGGAGGTCATCCACATATTGGATAAGGACAACCCCCGACTGCAACACAAAAGAGTCAAGCTGTCTTTTCAAAGCCTGGCTGTAGATACTCGGGCTCTCAGTGTACCCTTGAGGAACACGACAAAATCTATACGATTTATTATTTAACGTAAAGCCAAATAGGTATCTACTATCGGGATGGACAGGAATAGAAAAGAAAGCATTCTTCAAATCGATTACGCTAAAGGTCGTAGCCGTTGGTGGTACCATCGTAAGCAAGGTTGTAATATCAGACACCACCGGGTATTGGGGAACGACAATTTTGTTGATCTCTCTCAGGTCAATAATAAACCGATAAATTTTGTCGTCAGTATCTCTCTTCAGAATCGGCAGAATAGGACTATTACAAACATTGTAAGAAACCTCTTCTACCACCCCAGCCGCAATCAGATCTTGGACAATGTGTGTCAGGGCAATTTCTCCTTCCTTCGAAATCTTGTACTGTGGCACACGTGGCAGAGAAGCCCCTTCCTTAACAGTAATGTGAATAGGTGGAATAAGCATCTCTCCCACATCCGTGTCTGAGGTCGCCCATAACGTGTGCGGGAGAGAGGCCAAAGCTGAAATATCTTGTATAGTATAGAACCTATTTGGGTCAGGATAGTTGTCATTGAGAATGACACGCACTCCCTCCGGAGCGCACCGTATCGTTGCTCGAAAATATTTAAGCAAATCAATGCCCAGGATATTATCTGGGGTGTAGGGTGATAACAAAAATTGGCCAAAACTAAAAAATTTGTCTAGACAAAGCGCTAGGGGTTTGGACAATGGGCTAGGGGAGGGTGTGCCATCAAACCCTACACATGTAATCATTTCGCCAGACAGGGGAGCCCTCGGAACCAACCTTTTAGACAAAGCGCTACGGGTAGCTCCGGTGTCAACTAGGAATTGATCAGTAGAACCCAAAATACCCGCTGTTACATATGGACCCTCCTGATCTACAGGCACTTCAATTGGTTCCGCACCCCATCCTACGCAGTCCTATGCATGTACATAATCCTGGTGTTCCACATTCTCACTTTCCGATATCTGATATTTGTTTCGTCTATCGAAAGTGTTTCGTTCATCCTGGCCACGGCCCCTGCCCTCAACCCTTCCACGATCACTTCCGCCACCTCTTGCTCCCGTATAACCTCCTCTCGACCTACCACCTCCTCGACCACGCTGACTACGCTGATCACGAAGTACCGGACAATCATCAGCCCAATGCCCAAACTCCTTACAGTAGGCACACTGATCCTCCGCTATATCCGTACGACCATACGACGTAGTACCTCCACCTCGTCTTCCTCTATCGCTCCCTCTATACTGAGTCCCACGGACCTGTGCCAACATCACCTTCGTCTTCAATTCTTTCGCTTTCTTATCAACACTTTCTTTAGCCTCTATCTCCTGCCGCTCATAATACTGAGCCATCGTTAACAAAGACGCAGGGGTCACCGTGGCCCAGGAACTTTCACTCGATTTCAATCGTTTTGCAATCTCCGGTAGGAGATTAGCCACATACTTATCTACGAACAAATGCCGGCCCGTATCGTCTGTTAAAGATTGACCACTGTAATCATGGAATGCCTCCTCAAAGCGTGTTAAGAAATCTGAAACCGTTTCATCGGGCTTTTGTTTGCACGAAGTTAACATAGTCCAATCGATCTTTTTAGAAGGAACAAGCGTTTTTAATTTAACCAAGATAGCCGCCGGAAGGTCTAAAATCAACTGACAAGGCTTACATGCCGGTTCCCTATCTAAATCGGCAGCATTTATTTCTTTCCATGTTCCCCCCAATATTGTTTCATCATTATTTTTACGAATTTGCCTCCACATATCAGGTGGAAGAATTACCCCAAAAAACAAATCTATATCAACAAGAGTCATCACACAAGACGAGATAGCCCCTTCCACCCCTTCATAGAATGCCGCTGGATTTTTCCGAAGATCAGGTAGAGAATTTTTCAATGCCATAACATCTGCTCTATTCCAGGGCGTGTACACCCAATTGTATACAAAATACCCCTTCGCATCCTTAGACAATTTATCCTCATCTGTACCTTGCCCTTTAGGAGGGACATACAAAGGTGCGGCTTCACGCATAGGCATAACATGCAATGCAGAACTCTTATCTGAACCCCGGAGAGAACACTCCTTAATCTGCTCGCTATTCTTCGACTCGGACTCCTTTTGCCTCCTTTTTCGCTCCTCCCGCAAACTGGTTGTTTCATCCCGCAGCTGGATCAGTTGCTTGAAAAGGTCGTCAACATCTGAAAGAGCAAATAAACCTTTATCCAAATTCTCACGATGTACTGACACAGATTTAGGTTCTAACGTGTCTGAAAGGTCACGATACGCGGCAACAACTTCATCCGCCAGAGTAGACAAGAAATACATTAACTCAAGATCCGACCACTTACTCCTCTCCGCAATCACCTCATCCTGAGAAACACATTTGTTATTCACTTTACGAGCCCAACTACGTAAATGTGCGGACCTCTCCGTAGTAAACCTGAGAGCAGATATACCCTTCTTTTCCGACTTATCCTGCCCATCATCACCCGAATCTTCAGCTGGAGCCGTCGGCGAAACATACGGTGGCGGTGACCGATCTAGCAACGAAAAATCATCAATTTCATTATTAAGGACAGGATAAAGCGGTCGACGAATAGGGAATTGACCCGTTGTTTGCAATTTACGTTCCCGTTCCTCCCTCTCTCTTTTCTCCTGAGCCTCTTTTTCCTCAAGCTGTAAAGCCTTATCCCGAGCAGCCTTGCGCTGCTCTTTATCCGCCAAGGCAACTTCACGTTTCATTCGCTCATGCACCGCTTTCTCCCACATTCGCACACAATCGAACATGTTTTGTCTAGACCTGCGTTGAAACAGACATTGCTCCACAAACTGTACTTTTTGCAAATCGAACGACCCATGTAGTGGCCATTGCAATTCAGGGTCCGACTTGGTATACTTGTGCCAGAGTTTACTGTACATTATAGGGGGAAGGCCATGTTTAATGTACATTTCGCGATTTGGTGTTCCCTCTGGGGGAGCCGGCTGTGATTCCGCTAACCTAATTGTGGTACCATTTCCAAGACAGCACATCCCTCGAAGCGTGCTAAAAACAGGCATGTTCAAAGAGTATCACGAAAGCGTGACACCGTATAAAAAGGCACTTACAGTACTTCACACAAATGTGCCGCTCAGAGGAAAAAAACAAAGTTAGAGAAACATCTCTACATGCCTGCCTATGTGAAGTGCACTACACATATAGATTCAAAGTTCACAAATTCACAAATTCACAAGTTCACAAATGTTAGCTAACTCAAATCAAAGTCATAGGTCACAAAATTTCGGCAAGCGTCCGAGGACTACCTCACCGATCACAAATCATAGAACTCCAGTAAGCGTCCGCAGACTACCTTACCGATCACAAATCTTACCCAAAATCTCAAAGGTTCAGATTCCAACTGCCAAGGTCTTTTAATCGAATCAGCCAAACGGCACTTTATCCAGTAACACAGACGATCGAAACTCAGTCGGAGACCGGCGCCACCTGGAAGGTCAGATCGGAAGGAAAGGAAAAACACTGTGGGAGCCAAGACTCGGGTCACTTAGTGGCAGCGCGCGTCCATGGCGAGTGTCCAAACCTTCGTCACGACCTCTCCTTCGGGCATCCGAGTCGCCGATGAGTCCCTTCGTGGTCGCCAATTTGTTGTATCGGGTTCCCAAGGCCTACATGTTCCGAAGATAACCCACACACATTGGAAGAACTGTTGGCACGGAAACTGTAAAAGTCAAAGAACAAGTTTATTAAGACCCCATGGGGTGGTGGTACACTCATACAGCACCCTTCGGTAATGCAAGAGGTATCACACCGAACATCGGTGTGACCCCCTCTTTTATACAATTCTACAGGTAATAAAACGAACACGCGGCACAAAGTTACAGAACATTATGTACATATAAGGGCATGTTTTGGAATACTGCCAGCTAATTGGAGGGTTTCAAACCCACTGGTCAGTTTGCGGCACATTCCTAAGGAGTGACTGGTCAGTGTGAACTGCGCATGTGTGAGCTTGACCAATACTAAAAATAGCCTGTTGCTGGGCAGACTCGAGTGGTCAGTGGAACGGACAAAGGACTAAAGGGCACGCTGGCCACGAGGCCGCTCATGATCTAAGATGGCCGCCACTACATACAAAATGGCGTTTCTATGTATAGCTAATTTAAGCGGGAAACGTGTAGCAAAGCTAAGCGCTAACCCAGCCATCGTCAAAATACGACAAAGAGACTGGATTGAGGCTTCAGTCTCTTAAAAGGCAAGGGTTTGAATCGGGCCACTGTCACCAAAATGTAGGACGGTGAGTTATTAGTCGGTGCAAGTAGGTACTTATTGCTAGTAATAATACCACAATCACTAATAAGTTCCAGTGAAGTCTCAATAATTTAATCCTTGGTAGCTTGGCAGATGAGCAGTCAGGCCTAACTCAGAAGACAGGTGTGTATTTAATATCACCAATGAAGTAAATAAGTAAAAGGCACAACAGAATAAAAATCCAATACCAATTTATAAAAATGGAAGATATTTTTATCTTTAAAATGACTTTAAAGAATAAACTGCAGTATAGCGTCAAAAAGCATAATGCACCGACAGTGGCTAGCTAGGCAAACTGTACTGGGTAACATCCAAAAGTTCAATCCAACTGTGTAGGAGCGTGGGTTGGATGCAGTTCCAGGTTAGTTCTGCTGAAGTTTTACCTCCAGAATACCATGAGTCCTGTTCTTAAGAATACTAAAAACAGGAACGTTACCAGATAGCTGGAAAGGGGCTATTATTAGACCCATACACAAAAAAGGTGACGTAAACTCCCCTAAAAACTATTGCCTGATAAATATTTTAGACATTGGGGAAAAAGTCTTCTCTAAAATCATTCTGGGTCTATTAAAAGATTGGGCTGAAGATAATGATATAGTACCCCCTGAACAGGGGTTTTTTAAAGAAGGTCATTCAACAGTGGATCATTGCTTTGCCCTCTGGGCGGTAGCGCGGAAGTCTATAGAGCAAAGGGGTAATCTGTTTTGCTGTTTTGTAGACTTCCGCGCAGCATTCGATCTTGTAAGCAGGGAACAGCTATGGTCTACCTTGAAAGGCTATAAGTTACACGCAGACCTGTTAGCCCTTATCCAGGCCTTGCATACAGACAACTGGGCCAAGGTAGTCCTGGACGAGGATGGTGACTTATCTGGTAAGATCCAGATTGGAAATGGCCTGAGGCAGGGGTGCGTATTAGCCCCGTTGCTATTCTCCTTGTTTATAGCGGATCTACCTCGGAATATAAAAGAGGTTAGAGGGGCCAGCCCAAAGCTAGGGGGTAACCATATATCCTGTCTGCTCTATGCAGATGATCTGGTGATCATGGACCAGACGGAGATAGGCTTGCAGAGGAAACTAGATATGTTCCATAAATACTGCTTAAATAAGAAACTGGTAGTAAATATGGAAAAGACCAAAATCCTATGTTTCGGCAAAAGTAAGACCCGTTTCTCCTGGTATCTAGGTACGGAACAACTTGAGAAGGTAACGGAATATAGATATCTGGGAGTATGGTTCACGAGTAAGTTGAAATGGACCACCCATCAGGAAGCGTTAAAAATTAGGGCAACAGCCTCTATAAAGGGCTTAAAAAGGTTTAATAGCTTCTACGGAGACTTGTCAGATGGGCCGGCTATAAAGGCCTACCTGGCAATGGTCCCCGCGCAATTCCTATATGGATCAGAGGTTCTCCTCCTTAGTGGGAAAAAAGGTTGGGACAAAGAGGAGGGTATGATCCTAAAAAGCTTGTTCTCGTTGCCGAAATCAGCAATGGTACAAGCAGCAAGATTGGAGATAGGAGTTACTTCCTGGGCAATTACATCTAGGATGGCACTAATACGTTTCTGGCAGTGTCTGGAGACAGGGGAACCTCCCAGAAAAATATCACAGTGGTGTAGAGAGGAACTTGCCTCCAGCGAGTTATCGTGGGCTAAAGAAACAAGACTCTCACTAAAGGAAGCTTATGGGAAGCTAGGAATAGAACTAGATACCCAGTTAGGACACACCAATATAGGCAAAAAAGAACTACAGTCATTGGGAGCGGATGTGTCCTGCATATGCGATCAAGAGTATCTCCGGCAAAAAATATCGGTGTCCCACATGATCCAAGTATGGATTTCAGAAGTCCACTCCCACCCTTACTTGGATAGGTTGCCAAACCAGCACTTAAGAAGAGAGGTTTTAAAACTGAGAATGGGCATAAACCCCTGTTATGTAAATACCAGGGTTAAAAATCACATGATAAATAGTAATGGCAATTGCACATGTACGTTAGGTACCTCCTGTGATATTATTCATATTTTATTAGACTGTAGGATGACCCTTGATATACGTAAGGAGATTTTAGGCCTGCTATTCAAAACTTATAGGATTATGAATAGAAAGCAAGCTGTAGATCTCCTGGTGGGGATGGTAAACCTGGATATAGCCTGCGCTTTGGGGAAATACATGAGCCGAGTCAGGAGGTTTCTCCAGAGTACAGAGGTATAGGCGTATGGTAACGAAATTGCACTTTAATATATGTATTATGTTTGGAAGGCCTGGTCACATATGTTTTCTCATGTTCACCCTTGTGATTTTAACATCCTAGGAGGATACTGTTTAAATAACAAAGCTATTGGGGTTTCCTCCCGGAAAGGACTGAATTGCAATTTTATATATTTTGTTTTTATAAAGTTTTATTAATGTATTGTGTATACTTTTATGGTTGTAACAAACCCAAATACAGTTTTAATGACTGACTGACTGAGTGGGTGTGTGAGTGGCTGGATGGGCCTGTGAATAGGTGTATGAATGGTTATGTGGGTCTGTGAGTGGGTGTGTTTGAGGCTGTTTTGGAGTGTGAATAGCTGTGTGGGTATGTAAATGAGTATGTGGGTAGGTGTTAGAGTGGCTGTGTGGGTCAGTGAGTGGGTGCCTGGGTGGTTTTGTAGGCATGGTAATTGGTGTGTGATATGCTGTATGGTGTGTATGAGTAGGTGTGTGAGTGGTTGTGCAGATGTATAAGTGGGTGTGTGAGTGTATGACTGGGTGTTTGAGTGTCTGTTTGAGTGTGTGACTGGGTATATGACTGGCTGTGGGAATCTGTGAATAGGTGTGTGAGTGGTGCTATGGGTCTGTAAGTGGGTGTGTGATGGGCTATATGAGTGTGTGAGTGGTTGTTTGCAAGTGTAAGTAGGTTTGTGAGAGTGTGTGTGTGTGAGTGGCTGTGTGGGTCTGTGAGTGTTTGGCTGAGTGGTTTTGTGGGTCTGTGAGTGGATCTGAGAGTGGCTGTAGGGGTGTGTGAGTGCTTGTGTGGATATGTAGGCGGGTGGATGAGTGTGTGAGTGGGTATGTCAGTAGCTGTGTGGGTCTGTGAGTGGATATGTGAGTGGAAGAGACTGGATTGAGGCTTCAGTCTCTTAAAAGGCAAGGGTTTGAATCGGGCCACTGTCACCAAAATGTAGGAAGGTGAGTTATTAGTCGGTGCAAGTAGGTACTTATTGCTAGTAATAATACCACAATCACTAATAAGTTCTAGTGAAGTCTCAATAATTTAATCCTTGGTAGCTTGGCAGATGAGCAGTCAGGCCTAACTCAGAAGACAGGTGTGTATTTAATATCACCAATGAAGTAAATAAGTAAAAGGCACAACAGAATAAAAATCCAATACCAATTTATAAAAATGGAAGATATTTTTATCTTTAAAATGACTTTAAAGAATAAACTGCAGTATAGCGTCAAAAAGCATAATGCACCAACAGTGGCTAGCTAGGCAAACTGTACTGGGTAACATCCAAAAGTTCAATCCAACTGTGTAGGAGCGTGGGTTGGATGCAGTTCCAGGTTAGTTCTGCTGAAGTTTTACCTCCAGAATACCATGAGTCCTGTATGCGGGGCAGACTTTTGCAGGGGGCAAGGAGAGGGTCACTTGTGGTTGTTCGCAAGGTGCAAACAGCCACTGGGCATCATGGAGGGTTGAAACCTTGCGGTCTAGAAGAGACAAACTTATGCCACTTGTGCCGATCCTTTATGTGACAGTCACGATTCTGGACTGAATGGGCCCAGTCACGTTAGCAAAGAGCCCAATAGCTTGAATTTAAAGGCTCTGAAAGTACTCCATGACCCGAGAGGTGCCTTTTGGAGGTCAGGAACTTGTTAAAGATGTGTCCAGAAGCTGGAGTTCTGTTAGTTTGTGGTTCTTTTGGGGTTGACAGTGTCCTCTAGCACTGGCCAAGGGTGCAGAATCTCTGGATTGCAACTTCAGACCTAGGACTTAATCTCTCACAATGCACCTGTGCAGTCCAGGAAAATCCATGTTTAGCTAGTCAGAAGTAGTAGCCCTTTATTTGGTTTGTTGTAGGTGACTTATTCCAGCACCTATTTATCTGTTGCTGCTTAGGTAGTCCACTTCTTATGCTTTAAGACAGGTACAGTCCTTTCTTGTGTGGAGCCTTGAGAGTGCAGGTGAATCAGTCCTTCTGAGTGCGGTCCAAAGGTCCAGCAGGACAGTCCTTCTTCTCCAGATGTTTCAGGCAGGGGTCTGAGGAGCTCCTGCAGATCTCCCATATTAATTCCCCATTCTGGGTTGGCAAGAGGGTTGGCACCCCAACCAATGGCTTTCAAGTTGCCACCCTCTGTTACGACCATTTCCTGGGATTTGAGGCATATTTTTTTACCCCAGAATGCACAGTACTCCAAAAATCAAAATGGAAAACGTTCTCCTTGGAGTGCAGGTGTGGCTAACCCAACCCACAGGTGTGGCTAAATTTTCTCTACACTCCTGTTCCAGACCCTCTCATAATCTTATTAGGGGGGGCTTCCATCTGGTTTGGGTACTAGGAATTGGGGGTTGGCCTGGGTGCTGTGACATCTTTGCTTCTACATTTGAAGTCCATTTTATCTCCCATGCCCTCTTTCTGTCCCCGGCATCTCCAGGAAGTAAATCTCCTCCCACCAAATGGCTGCATTGTTTTAGTCCCAGGCCTCTTCACATCTACTCAGGCAGCAGCTTGGCTCGGGCTGCCAGAGAATTGCCATACGTAAGAGGCTAGTATGGGGCTGTTTTAGGCAACTTTTGGATATTAAGTCCTAACACTACTTCCCTGCATCGTTATGATAAATCTGACCTAGCCAAAAAGTTGGATTTATGGTAAGTTGCTAACTAATAACAATCAAAGTTTAGAGTGTATTAAAGTTGAATAATGCCTTCTCAAGTTGACCCATGGAGCTAGCGGCATAGAACGGGGGAAATGACTGTCTTTTTTCCCCACCAGGTCATATAAAAAATGTTTTATAATGTCCCTGCTTTCTATACAGGGCACCCTACCCTTAGGGCACATAGGGCAGACCTTGGAGATGCCTTATATGTAATACAAAGATAGTTTTGAACTTTGGAGGTAGTTTAAATTCCAAAGTCAATTTCGGACACAGCTTTATTTTAAAACCAGCCTGCAAGGCAGGGCTGGCATTAAAATGACTCCAGACACAGCAGTGCACATGTAAGTGTATTAAGTTCACTGGGGTCTCTAAACCTACATGCCCTACCATATACTAAGGACACACAGTTAGATTGTCTTGGGAAATTATAACTTCATCAATTGCCAAATACATTTTAAGGACAGAGCACTGGCCCTGGCCCTGGTTAGCAGTGTCCAGGGTACTTTCAGAATCAGTAACCACCAGTATCAGTCAAACAGCAGGGATCATCATGGCAAAAATGAGGACTTTGTACACCCCGCAGATAAAAGATGATGGACAACCAACCAACACCCTGATTGTCATCATCATCTAAGAGGAAACACCTGGAAAGTACATCTGCATGGGCAGTCCCAGGTCTGTGTTCCACTGTAAAGTCCTTAGCCTGTAGGGAAATGGACCAGGTCACCAATTTGGATTCTCTACCCCAACTGCATGAGCCACGTGAAAGGTCTGTGGTTAGTTTGAACACAGAAGTGAGCACCAAACAGGTATAGTCTCAGCTTCTTCAGGGACCAGACCACAGCAAAAGATTCCCTCTCAATGGTATGCCATCTTTGCTCTCTAGGAAATAGTCACCTGCTAATGAAGGCAACTGGTTGATCCTGGCCCTCTTCATTCACTTGTGTCAACACTTCCCCAATATCTTTTTCTCAAGCATCCATCTGTACCACAAACTACGTAGTGTAGTTAGGGGCCAATGAGACTGGTGCTGAACACAATGTCTCCCTCAGAGTGCCAAAGGCCTTCTAATACTCTGGTGTCAAAACAACCTATTTGGGTTGTTTATTAGAAGTGAGTTTTGACAGGAGAGCCACAATTATCCCAAAGTTCTGTACAAACCACCTTTAGTACCCAGTCAGGCCAAGAAAGGCCCTATCCTGTGTCTGGGTTTTAGG
Organism: Lissotriton vulgaris; assembly: GCF_964263255.1. Lineage (NCBI taxonomy): Eukaryota > Metazoa > Chordata > Amphibia > Caudata > Salamandridae > Lissotriton > Lissotriton vulgaris. Next base: position 1,054,031,705 of record NC_141687.1, read on the forward strand.
ACCCTCCAAATCCAGGGTGGCCTAGATCTTGAGCTGGAGAGGTTGTACCTGACCTCTACTAACAAGGTGGCCCAGGTACCCCACTGAACTCTGCCCTATATGGCATTTGCTTGACTTGATAGCCAGGACCGCTTGCTGCAGGATCTGAAGCACTTCCTTCAGGTGGACTAAGTGCTCCACCCATGTGGACATAAATACAGCTATATCATCAAGATAAGCTGTAGTGAAAGATTCCAACCTAGGCAGGACTCTCTTCACCAACCTTTGGACTGTTTCAGGGGAAATTCTTCAAGCCAAAGAGCATCACTTTGAACTAGAGCTGACCCTCTGGAGTGGAAAATGCTGACCTCCCCTTTGCTCCTGAGGTCAGATCAAATGTACTCAGGTACTTTGTAGGCCCCAACCTGTCAATAAACTCATTAGCTCTAGGTATGGGGTGAATGTCAGTTTTGGTGACTGCATTCAAACCTCTGTAGTTCACCAAAAACCTCAATTCCTTCTTCCGGTTTGGGGATTACGCATAGGCATCAGTACCACTGGAATTGCCCATGGTAGGCTGTCACCAGTGTCAACATCATGGACACACCAAGTGGTGATCCTAGGGGTCAGAGAGAACAGCCCAGCAAATTTCTCCAACACTTTTTTGCAAACTTTCTGCTGCTGGTTTGTCAACCTGGGAGAGAGTACAACTCCCTCCACTGACCCATCTTATACATTGGTGGAGAGGAGGTCTGGCAGAGGCTAACTCTCCTCCTCCCTTCCTTCATCTGTGACCATCAGCATTGTCATGTCTGCCCTGTCTTGGTTGAGTTTCAGTTTGTTAACACGGTGTACCCTGTGGGGACTCCTGGGAGTGCCAGGGTCCACCAAGCAGGGGACCACACTATTTTTCTCCAAAATTGGACATGTCCCAGTCCATTTGTCCGGGAGGGCTCTGGGAGCCACCTGCTTTAATGACTACACCAGCTGTTCTGGATGGTACTGAGGCACAGTAGCCTTCTGGTCATACCAGAGCTTCCTGTGCTCTTGGCTGGTCTCGAGGTTAGTGCTTGCTCCACTCATGTACTCTGCCATGCTGGACCACAGGCCTAGCACATAGTCCAGCACATTCTGTTGTGGTCCCTTGACAGACTTCTCCCAGCCTACTGTCACCAAACACAATAGCCTTCTTACATGATGGTCGAGCAGTAACTCAAGGGGGCTAAAACATACCCAGTTTGGTGGCCCATCTCTGTAAGCAAACACCAAGCAGGTAAGGAGAACATCCCATCTCCTCCTGAGCTTGTCAGATAATCCCATAGCAATGCCCTTCAGGGTCTTATTAAATCTTTCCACCAGACCATTTGTCCGGGGATGATATGGGGTGGTGAACTTGTAGGTAACACCTAATTCTTCCCATATTGCCTTCAGATAGGTGGACATAATGTTAGTCCTCCAGTCTGAGACAACCTCCTTTAGAACGCCCACTATGGTGAAGATACCAAGTAGGGCTCCCGCTACTGTGGGAGCTATGACCATTATGAGGGTTATTGCCTCTGCATATCTGGTGGCATGGTCCACTACCAATAAGATATATATGTTACCTCAGGCAGTTGTTGGGTCTAGGGAACCAAAGAATAAGGCAATCACCACCCACTCAAAGGTAGTGTCATCCACTGGCACTGGTGTCAATGGAGCCTTTGGCTTGCACCCTGTATTTGCTCTGTCTTGACAGGTGACACATGAGCTGCAGAATGCCTTCACTTTGACAGACATTCTGGGCAAAAATAAATGGTTGACCAACCAATTCCAGGTCTTGGTGTGACCCGAATGTCCTGCCAATGGAATGTCATGGCCCAAGGTGAGGTGGAACGCTCTATACTTCTGTGGGACCACCACTATCCTGGTTGCCCCTGGATTGGAATCCCTGGCCTCAGAATAGAGGACTTAACCCTCCTAGTAGACCCTATGGATTCCACTGATATCACCCTTTTCTTGCCTGGAGGCAGTGTGCCTCAAGCCCTGAATAGCAGGACAATATATTTGCACCTGGCACAGCTCCTCTTTGTGCGTCCACCAGCTTCTTACAATACTGCCATGTTGGACAGATCTTGCAGGGGTGGAGTCCATACCTCAATTGCCAGATCCTCCCCCTCAGGATTGGATTCCTCTTGGACCTTTTGACCTATGTGGGATGACTCACTAGACCATTTGCCCTGTGTCTTGTTTCTTTAGGCTTTACCCACTGCTCCAGGTGCCCAGCACTCCCCTGAGGTGCAGTCTGCGACCTAGTCACAGCACATACCCATTCATGGGGTCCATCATCTAAGCATAGACCTTCAACTCCACCCCTGACAATTCAGAAGGTTCAAGATCATTTCCCAGAACACACTCTACCTTCTTAGGGCCATTCACACCTACCCATTCCAAGCTCACCACTGTCATGGGATGGAGCTTAGCTCTGCTGTCTGCATAGGTAAGCTGATGGAATATACCAGGTAAGATTTGTCTGGGGAAACCAGTTTGTCCACCATCATGGTAACACTGGCTCCTGTATACCTCAGAGTTTCAACCTCAGTCCTGTTGATTTTAGGCATCTGCCTATACTTCCCAATGCTTTGAGGTAAGGCTACCAGGGTTCCAACGTCCACCCCATCCACAGAAACTAAGTTCATATCTGTATACACCTTCCTCATCTTGGACGACCTTTCACCCCCACACCTACACTAGGAATCCCCTGGGACTGCCCATCAGTGGGGGCTTCTTTGAGTAGACTGCATCTCCCCTCGTGTGTCCTGGCTGCAAGCAGTCATTACACTTCCCTGGCTTGGAAGTGTCAAAGAACTTCCCTGGAAACTGCTTCCCTTTGAAAGTGGAATGGCACAGTGAACCCTCTCTGACTTCCCCGGGGCATTCCCACCTTTTTAGGTTGAGCCTAGCGTTGCAGCGCATGCGCTCCTTGCTTTGCTAGGCATGCAGGTTTGAGTATGACGTGGAAGCTCCATGTAAGCTCCTCCCACTCTCCGCCTATCTTTTTTATTGGCTTAGGTCCTAAATGCTGCTTTCCCATTGGTTTTAGGCTTGTTAGTCCCTCCTCCTGATGGCCATGTCATCATTTATATCCTTCCATGGCTACTGGCCCCTTTACTTTTAACACTATTTTGTTCCTCTTCCTCCCCCTCCCGTCCCCTCCCACAGTCCGTGACTTCTCTGCCCGCCACCACCCCCCTGCACTCCCGTTCGTGCCTGTTTGCTCGCCCGTACTCCCCTTTGCAATGCAATAGTTCTTGCGTAAATGCGAGTCCTTTTGCATTGCAAATGCTTGTTTAAAGTAGTTTGTGCTTGTTACATTGTCCGGCAGCACTCTGCAGGAGTACAGAGCTGACACAGGATGGTAGAGTGTCTGTGCGGAAGCATGCACAGTCAGACTTCAGCTCACGGGTTGAAACTGGTATTGCGTTAATCAACCCTAGACTAACCCGCGTAGTATGCGTAGTGGGGCTACGCGAAGCTACGCAAAGTGGCCAAGAAACCATGCACATTGGTATCCAAGATGGCGGCGACGGCAGTGCGAACGAGCAGAGGGAGCCCCGGGACGCAGCGGACAAGGTAAGTGCCTTTTATTTACTTTTATTTCTGAATTTACAAAAATTAGGTATGTAGGGGAGGGCAGGAGGGAGGCGGGTGAGAGGCAACTTCGTTACGCCCACAGAGTGGGCGTAGTGTTGCCTGCTACACCTACTTTGCAAAGGGCGAAGTAGGCAACACTACGCCCACTCCGTGGGCGTAGCGTCCTTTGCCCAGGGTTACCCTAGACCATTTTGTGGCCCCCACTTATCCAGTACGAATCTCCGCTTGTGCCCACCGGACTGGGCAAACTCGGCCCACTGCTGGCATTCTTCTTTGTTCCCTGGGGACGCGAACACACAGCTGTGTAGACAATGGCAGGGTGGGGCGTGGCATGCCTCGGTTCACCGCACTCCTGCAAGCTGCCCTGCTCTCTGGAAGCGACAGAGGATCTTGCTGGCCCGGTCGCTCTCGGGTGATCCCGCGCTGCAGCCTCCGATGTACTCCGATACCAGGTGAGAGTCAGCTGTGCTCCAAGGGACTGCCGGTAGGGAAGGCTGGCTGCAGGGCTGGCCTTCCGGCAGCTCCATACTTCACTGTCCTCTCTTCTTCTTCTGAGGCAATGGTTATTAGTCAGGTCAAAAATGGGGCCTGTATCCCCTTTTAGCCTCCTTGACCACTCAGCACCCAATCCCAGCTCGCCCCCCTTTCTGGGGCTTTTCCCTGGTCGCTACCTGCTCCGGTAGGCGTTCCGCAAGGGCCGCTGCTGGGTCTGGCTTTACCCTTCCGGTCCCTGTCTCATCATACTTTTTAGTTCCTGCTATTCCATCGATCTAGAAAACCTAGTTCCTAGAATTATCTGAACTTACTTATGTTGTGCAGTTTGGGCGTTTATTGCCCCTATCATGCAGTAGATGAGAACCAGTGGGAAGCAATATGACTATGAGTATCATGCCACATTATACAGAGTAATTAAGTGCTTGACAACTATAATAATTTCTATAAGTGACTACTAAGGTGAAGTCTGTAAATGGAAAAACTGGTGGGTAGTGGCAATGTACTCCTGAATGAACAAGGGGGTTGACCAGTTGGGTAAAACCAAGGGTGTCCATTTCTTCAATGATACTTGATTGCTTAAATTGGAAATATCACTGTGCCAGCCCCCAGTACTGTGACAAATATGGAACACCTGACTAATGTGCAGTGGCAAAGCTAGAGTGCCTGGGCCATAGTGTGGAAATCATCACCATAGGCCTTTGACTCTGCACCACTTTAGAACCTACCTGACGGATGCTTTTTCTGATTCCTCACCTTCACCTATGTTGCTTAATCTTGTATGTATTATTTCCCCTCTACCTCATGTTTCTCTCACATTTTCTTGCTTCATCTCTAATTTTCTTTTTCTTGTTCTTCTGTCTCTCCTCTCCCTTCTGATACTCACATTTAGGATAGTAGAGTGAAAAGGAAAGGGTAAAATACTACACTACCTCCTCCTGGGTAGCCTGAGTGGGTGTTCATACCATTGGTGTGGGAGTCCTACACATATAGAAGGGTGACTGCAGAGGCTACCTAGTAGTACCTAGCTATGATCAAGAAGGCAAAGGCATATGAGAATGATATGGCTGAAGCACTATTTACAATGTTTTAACCATGTGCCAGATAGCCATGTAATGCTCTCTCACCGCAGCTGCTATTTAACCATTTTCTGGGTGCCATTGATCACAGAACATGCAGCCCACTCGTGGGTGGATACCAATTCTAAGAAGTGAATTAGGCCCAGGCCACTCAAAGTGCCCCCAATTACCCTTCACTCCCCTCAGACAATGTAATGTAGTCTCCAGGCCAGGCTGATTTTCAAACACCTCGATATGAGATTTTTTCAAGGGCTGTCACATTTAGATAACTGTTAGAATTAAGAATCTCCAGAGACCAAGGTAAGGTGGAAGCAGGTCTGTTTATTAACCATCCACTCTCCTCACTGGAGAGTGTCTCAACATTCCATGGCAAGCTTCATGGTAGGGCATACCAACAGGGCCCTAGGGGAAGGGGTGGATGGGACATACCATTTGGGAGATTAATTACAACACATCTCCTTCCCATAGGGTGATACAGAACAGGGAACAGGATTTCCCCCCTTGGGGATAGGGCTGTACCATAGCACCATAAAAAGGAGAAGAATAGAATGCAGAACATTAATCATGCACACTTACGATCTTGTCAAAGCTCCACCATTGGCCATTCTCAAGTTGGACCACATTCTTAAGCACTTTAACAATTTTACAAGGCATGTAATATTTACTTGGGGTAGCTCCCACTTTGATGTTCTTTCTGACTTGTACCCTATCACCTACCTCCCACTTAGAATCCTTCACCCCATGCTTGGTGTCATACCACTGTTTGTACCTATCTTGGTGGAGTTGGACTTTCTCTGCTCTTGCCTCTTGGTCCGCTACTCTGGGCTCATCCCCACTCAGCCAACTTGGATTCAACTTGGTGCAGGGTTCACGCCCACACAGTGCCACAAAGGGTGAGATGCCTGTGACCTCATTTGGGGAGGTGTGATACGCCCACAGGAACCTTCTAAGGGACACCTCTATATCATGCCCGTTGGTTGCTGCCAATTGGATGTGTTCCTTTATGATTCTGTTTGCTCGTTCGACTAACCCATTGGCTTTAGGGCAATATAGGGCAGTGGTCTCATGTTTGATGTTCAACCCCTGGAGAAATGCATGCATCTCTTCCGAGCAAAATTGCACTCCGTTATCTGTTACAAAAGTCACTGGAATGCCCTCTTAAACAAATAGTCTGTTCAAAAACTCAATCACAGTCCTTGTGGTGACGGAGTGGACAAACTTCTGTTTGATCCAATGGGTTATGTAATCAATTAACACCAGCATGAATCTTCTCTTCTCTCCTAGTTCTTGCATAGGCCCGATAATGTCCATGGCCAGCTTGCTCCATGGTTTGGTTGGCACTTCCACTGGAGATAATGGTGCTTTCTGTACTGCTTTAGACTTGTCGCTTTTAGCGCACGCCCCGCAATCCTTGACGGCTTGTTCAGCCATGGCATCCATCCTGGGAAACCAGAAACTGGATCGGACTCTGGCTTTAGTAAGGCTGCGCCCTAGGTGACCTTCATGTGCCAAGTCGATTACCTTCTTCCTGAGGCCTTTGGGAGGAATCACTCTGTGATTACGATAGATTCTGCCTTTTATGAAACTTAGCTCATTTCTCACTTCCCAAAACTCTTCAATGCAAGCTTCGAGTTCACTCTTTTTGCTTGGCCATCCATTTTCCATGTACTTTTTCAGCACATTTATTTCTTTGTCCTCTTTTGTCTCTTTTTCCCATTCCTCTTCCGTGATTGCAGGTGTTTCTGTCATTAGGATAGGACTGTCTAAGGCTTCTTCTTTTTCCTCCATCTCTGGTAATGGTGACCTTGACAGGAAATCCGTGATCTTATTTTCCTTTCCTGGCACATACTCCACTTTGAAATTATAGTGTTCCAGCCCTAAGATCCACCTGCTGATGCGAGGTGTACAATTCTCTAATCCCTTCACGGAAAAGATGAAGGTGAGGGGTTTATGATCGGTTTGGATGGAGAACCTTAAACCCCACAAGAAAAACTTGAAATGTCTGACAGCCCAGAAACAGGCCAGGGCCTCCCTTTCAATGACGGAGTAGTTTCGTTCTGGGTTAGTGAGACTCTGGGATGCAAACGCAATGATTTTCTCCTCTTTACTGTCTTTTTGTATGAGTGTTGCACCCAGGCCCTTGTTAGAAGCGTCTGTGGCTAGGATGGTTTTCTTAGATGCATCAAATGTTCCTAATGCTGGGGAGGGTACCAATTCCTCTTTAAGTGATTTAACCACAGTGTCATGCTCTTTGTTCCATTGGAAATCCTTGTTTTTCTTCATTAATTCCCTCATGGGCTCACATTTGGCCGCAAAATTGTCCACGTATTTTGACATATACTCTAAAAGTCCTAAGAAGGACCTTAGTTCTTCTTTGTTCTTGGGACTAGGTGCTTCCATCACAGCTTGAATTAAAGTGCCCTTCGGTCTGAAACCATCTTCTGTGATCTTGTGGCCTAAGTACTCTACTTCCTTCACTTTTATTTTACATTTTTCCTTCTTCACAGTCAGGCCGGCCTCCATAAGTCTGCTGAACATTTGTCTTGCGACCCCATCGTGTTCTTCCTCGGTTTGCCCGTACACGAGGATGTCGTCCTGGAAACACATGGTGTTCTTTATTCCTTCCAGTATTTTCTGCATCGCTTTCTGGAAAATGGCTGCTGCAGACGCCAGGCCAAAGGGCATCCGTTTGAACATGAATGCTCCTAATGGGGTGATGAACGCCGTGAGGGGCCTTGATTCTGGATGGAGTTCAATTTGGTGATATACCATGGACAGATCGATCACACTGAAGTATTTAGCTGGACCCATGGTGCTCAGCATCTCGTTAATTATAGGCAAGGGATGTCTCTCCACCCATATATTGTCGTTGAGGCTGCGCAAGCCCACACACAGACAAATGCCTTCCCCACTGGCCTTGGCTGCGATGACAATCGGAGCCAACCATTCAGTGCAGGTTACAGGTTGAATTATATCCAACTCCCAAAGTTTTCGAAACTCCTCTTCTAGTGGTACCTTCAACTTGAGGGGTACGGGGCGTAGTCTATGTACAACTGGTCTTGCGTTATGTTTCAACTTGTTTCTGTGTTGGAACATGTGTAGACAACCAAGCTCGTCTCTGAATAGTTGCCCAAATTCATCACAAATGTTTTCACCCCCCTTGGACCTGTCAGTGAGTAAAACCTGCTCAGCACTATTGGGATCTAGGATGATTCCCAGCTCTTTTTGGTGAACCCATCCCAGTAAGTTGGATCCTGATTCCACTACATACACTGGACCAAAAGTCTCCCTGTCTTTAAAGCGTAGATAAACATTCTTCATGCCCACTAACGGTATTTTACCCTTGTTATACCCTGTGGGAGAAATGTCAGGCATTTTTAACTGTTTTACATTACAATTTCTCATGGACACAAAATCACCTTGGTTCAGTAAGGTGTAAGGCGAGCATGAATCTGCATACATTTCTACACATTGGCCATCGAGGAAGACATCACATTTAGGGTAAATTGCATTTACAGTGCCATCAATGTCTTTTACCTGCAAAATTATTTTCTCGCTTCTAGGTTCTATGCACTTTACTTCCCTGGTTGCATTTTTTTCCGAACTCTTACCATCAATTCTTGTGTGTTGTTCACCATCTTTACATACTCTTGCGAAATGCCCTCTCCTATTAAATTTTTTACACGTAACAAACCTGGCAGGGCACTGGTAAAAGGCCGCAAAATGGTTGTTGCTGCCACACCTGTAGCACTTAGGACCCTTCTCCTTTTGATCTCCTCTCACTCGGTAATTTTCTTTTGACCTGACCTTACACACTTCATTAAAATCCTCTTTATCCTTTACAGAGGCTACTTCCTCCCCGTTGGTTTTCATCTCCTTGATACATCTAGCTGTGTGTTCTACATATTTGGCTATTTCAATGGCTTCTCTTAACCCTGGGTTTTTAGCTAGTAACTTTTCTTGAATGCGTGGATTATTGGTACACCTTACAAGTTGATCCCTTATAAGGGAATCAGTTAAGTTACCAAACTTGAATAGCTGTGTTAAACCCCACAATGCAGGAATGAAATGTTGCACGGATTCTTGCTTACCCTGACATCTTTTGAAAAACTTATGGCGCTCCAACACTACATTTATCTTGTCCCCAAAATGTTTTTCTAATTTCTCCATAGTTTGCTCATATACATCTACACCTGTTTCATCCTCACCCTCCTGTTCTAACATTGGAAGAGATTTGTATACTTTTCGCCCTTGCCTACCCAAGTTGTGTAATAGAATGTGTTTTTTCCTTTCTGGCTTGTACTTTTCACCACCCACAGCTATCAAATATGATTCAAATAGCTTCACCCAGTCCTTCCAGCTGATTTCTGGTTCTCCTATTTCATTCAAAAAGGGTGGGGGTTGGCTCATACTAGCTGCTGCCATGGTTGACTATTATCACCAAGAGGAAAAAAACAATCTCCTAGGTGACACCCCAGAAGTAGACAATTGAATAACCAGGAGGACACTATAGGTTTTCACATTAGCAAACAGAATAACTATTGCGACAAAATCTATCATAAGGTAAAATTCCTTGACAAATGTGATAATCCCAAAAGAATTACTGGCTTTTCCCTCCCTATTCAATGTCAAAAGTCAGTATATCACTTATGTAGCTTATAATGTGCCCGCAAAGCAACAGTACCAGGCAGAAGGCAGCATTCCTAGTTTCTAAAGAGTTAATGACTTCACGCAACTACCGGCCCTCAGCTGTTGGTGCGCCGGGGAATGTCCCAAATCCGGCTAGAGAAAGCTCCGAGACGCTGACAGGAATCTTCGTGTGCCCGGCCCCCCGGCTCTCTACAATGCGGCGCAGAGACGACAGGCTGACCAGATCCACACTACAGCGGGCACCGAATCGTGTCCGGTTTCACCCAGTCCATCGACGTTCAGACGCCAGCAACCGCAGGCACTCAGGGACAGAAGGGCCCAGAACGGCGTCACACTGGTAAGACTACAGGCTCTGATGTGACCGCAGGCGTCAACCACTTTGCCGGACAGAAGCGCAGGTAGGCTCAGGTTTTATTTTTCTTACTTCACCAAAAGAACACGAAGCAGAGGACTCGGTCAGCCCTTACACGGGCCAAACCTGACAGGCAGACAAAAGTGCATTTACGATCTTAAATTCCAAGCAGTCACAATTGTGCGATGGCAAACAGGAGGACTTCTAGGACAGTCTTATTCTTCACAAGATCACTACGGGAACGAACCCTTTTACAGCAACCTCACACGCCCAGCCCGATAAGTATTCACAGGGCTAACCGCGCGTCAGTTCCTTACTCCAATCATCCACTGCATACAAAGGTTCACACAGGGACGGATGACAGCTGGGAAATGTCGCACCACAGAGCCTCGCACCACACCACAGAAGTAGGTTGGCTCTCACCTCCCATACACGTACTTCCTGTCACTTTTTCTGACCGCTTCCTCCTTGAATTCAGAGTTCCTATTCATCCAGCATAGATCCCTGGATCGCTGACACTTCCAAGGAGTCCTTTTTTTTTTTAAATCGTTTCTTCCCACACAAGGCTTCCTTTACTTCTTGTGTGTGTGTGGAGAGAGTACTCAAAGGGGAGATGGTTAACTTCTGCCCCCTGCGCAGTCCGTCGCCAGTGTTAGAATTAAGAATCTCTAGAGACCAAGGTAAGGTGAAAGCAGGTCTGTTTATTAACCATCCACTCTCCTCACTGGAGAGTGTCTCAACATTCCATGGCAAGCTTCATGGTAGGGCATACCAACAGGGCCCTAGGGGAAGGGGTGGATGGGACATACCATTTGGGAGATTATTTACAACAATAACGTTCAATGGAGCATAAGAATGTATTTCTGAAAGGAAAGGGGTGCACAGCTTTTCTCACGCTGTCTGTCCCTTGAAGCTGCATGTCACATTGCACCAAAAATGTCTGCTTTGTTAATACTTATAAAGTCCCAAAGGCGAGACCGATTGCATTGCAAATGTGTGTTTCTTTTTCTGATCACCTCTCTGGTTCCTCTTGGTTACCCTGGTACTAACCCACTCATCTGCAGGCTCATTCAGTTCCCTGGGACTAGACAGTTTCAAGTCAGCTAGATACTGGTGTAACTTCTCTGAGGGAAAATTAGCCAATATATGCTCCTTCAGGAACATATTGCACTGTCTCTCATAGTTACTTACCTTGTTACCCTCCATCCAGCCCTATAGTGTCTTCACAGATAGGTCTAAAAAAATCAACCCAGGATTGGGTATTGATTTTCTTGCTTTCCCTAAACTTCATCCTATACTGCTTAGGGTGAGACTAAACCTTATGATTAAGGGCCTGATTTAGATCTTAGCAGAAGGTTTACTATGTCACAAAGGTGACAGATATCCTGACTGCCGAAATATAAATCCCAATATATCCTCTGGGATTTATATTTTGGCGAATGGGATATCCATTTTCTTTGTGACAGAATAACCCAGCCGCTGAGATCTAAATCACAAAAAACACAGTTGATGGACAGAATGCAGAACAATGTCTTACATTCACCCCAGTACAAAGATCTGGGCCTAAATCCATCGTTTTTTTGCACTCCACACCACCCCAGTTCAGACATGGCCATATGCAAATCAGTCTGACCCTGTGCCTCATGGGAACAGTCCAGCCCGAACTACCAAGCCATGTCTTTCCTAGACCGGAATCAAGCATTCAAGGACCGGTTTCTGACTATCAGCCTTCTTCAGCCTGGATAGCTTGACTCCAGTGATGTGGAGAGCCTGGGACTCACGTCTGAGCATACCCAGCCCACTCGAGGTGGAAATTGCAAAAAACACAGTTGATGGACAGAATGCAGAACAATGTCTTACATTCACCCCAGTACAAAGATCTGGGCCTAAATCCATCGTTTTTTTGCACTCCACACCACCCTAGGTCAGACAATGGCTATATGCAAATGAGCTTTGACCCTGTGCCTCATGGGAACAGTCCAGCCCGAACTACCAAGCCATGTCTTTCCTAGACCAGAATCGAGCATCCAAGGACCGGTTTCTGGCTATCAGCCGTCTTCAGCCTGGATAGCTTGACTCCAGTGATGTGGAGAGCCTGGGACTCACGTCTGAGCATACCCAGCCCACTCGGGGTGAAAATTGCAAAAAACACAGTTGATGGACAGAATGCAGAAAAATGTCTTACATTCACCCCAGTACAAACATCTGGGCCTAAATCCATTGTTTGTTTGCATTCCACACCACCCTAGGTCAGACAATGGCTATATGCAAATCAGCTTTGACCCTGTGCCTCATGGGAACAGTCCAGCCCGAACTACCAAGCCATGTCTTTCCTAGACCGGAATCAAGCATCCAAGGACCGGTTCCTGGCTATCAGCCTTCTTCAGCCTGGACAGCTTGACTCCAGTGATGTGGAGAGCCTTGGACTCATGTCTCAGCATACCCAGCCCACTCGGGGTGAAAATTGCAAAAAACACAGTTGATGGACAGAATGCAGAACAATGTCTTACATTCACCCCAGTACAAAGATCTGGGCCTAAATCCATCGTTTTTTTGCACTCCACACCACCCTAGGTCAGACAATGGCTACATGCAAATCAGCTTTGACCCTTCAGATGCTCCGTCCATCACCACCCCCTTTTGTACCTCTTTTGGCCGCCATAAGTGTGGCAGGGTATGCTCAGACGTGAGTCCCTTGCTCACTTTGCCACTGGATTCAAGCAAGCCGGGCTGAAGACGGCTGGAATGCCAGAAACCGGTCCACGGAAGCTTGTTTCGGTCCAGGGAAGACATGGCTTGGCAGTTCGGGCTGGACTGTTCCCATGAGGCACAGGGTCAGACTGATTTGCATATAGCCATGTCTGAACTGGGGTGGCGGAGTGGGCTAAAGAACGGTGATGGATTAAACCCAGATCTTTTGACTGGGTGTGAGTGTTTGATTGATACAGATGCTCCTTCCATCACCACCCCCTTTTGTACCGCTTTTGGCCGCCATAAGTGTGGCAGGGTATGCTCAGACGTGAGTCCCTTGCTCACTTTGCCACTGGATTCAAGCAAACCAGGCTGAAGACGGCTGGAATGCCAGAAACCAGTCCTCGGAAGCTTGTTTCCGGTCCATAGCAGACATGGCTAGGCAGTTCGGGCTGGACTGTTCCCATGAGGCAAAGGGTCAGACTGATTTGCATATAGCCATGTCTGAACTGGGGTGGCGGAGTGGGCTAAAGAATGGTGATGGATTAAACCCAGATCTTTTGACTGGGTGTGAGTGTTTGATTGATTCAGATGCTCCGTCCATCACCACCCCCTTTTGTACCGCTTTTGGCCACCATAAGTGTGGCAGGGTATGCTCAGACGTGAGTCCCTTGCTCACTTTGCCACTGGATTCAAGCAAGCCGGGCTGAAGACAGCTGGATTGCCAGAAACCGGTCTTCGGAAGCTTGTTTCCGGTCCAGGGAAGACATGGCTTGGCAGTTCGGGCTGGACTGTTCCCATGAGGCACAGGGTCCGACTGATTTGCATATAGCCATGTCTGAACTGGGGTGGCGGAGTGGGCTAAAGAACGGTGATGGATTAAACCCAGATCTTTTGACTGGGTGTGAGTGTTTGATTGATTCAGATGCTCCGTCCGTCATCACCCCCTTTTGTACCGAGATCTAAATCAGGCACTAAGCTTTACTTCATGTGAGGGTAGGACTCCCCCTCTAGGGTCAAGAGTATGTCTCTCCCTGCTACTGGAATCAACTACCACAGGATTGAACCCAAGTATTGAGAGCTCACCCTCCTCATCGTAAGGACCGTCTTAAAAGCTCTCAGACACTTATCAATGTCATCACCTGCTTAATACTCTCGGTACAATTCCCTTTGGCAGTCATGGATCCAACCTAACACCCCTAGTAGTGTGTTGGCTCTTATTCGTAACCACCATCTCCCCTTCCTTCATATGCCCACTTCTTTTTGGACAGGGCTAACCTCTAGGCCTTTAGTGCTATGTAGGATAAAGGGGGCCCAAGTTCTCTCTCTCTGATTGAGAGTTCTGCTTCTCCTGTGGTAGATCCTCTCCCCCCATTAGCTCTAGGCAGGCCCTAGTCTCTATATGGGTGGATAGGCATTCTGCTTCCTCATCACTGGGGTTGAAGGAGTATTCCGCCGCCTTTTCTTCTATCTATGGAGCCCCTCCTGTATAATAATAGGCCGGATCAGCTAGGTGGGACTCTGTTAGGTCTCGCTTCCTGGTAGTGGAGGGTGCTGGTTGTTTCCTAGAATTACACAAGCCCCTAAGCTCTGCTACTGTGAGAATGGGTAGGCTGGACAGATTGAGTCGCATGGTATTCTTAGGTTTAGGTCGCACACAAACAACAAATTAAAAATCTAACACTAATTTATAAACATAGAGAGTATGTTTTTCTCTAAAATGGCACTAAAATTACAAACATCAAATGTAGGGTACCAAAGATATTAGTTTTTAAAGAATAAACTGCAGAATGGCACCTAAAAGCATAAAGTGTCAACCATGGCTATCTGATCGAACTGTACAGGATCAAATCTGAAAGTTCCAGACAAATGTAATGCAGCGTGGGTCAGATACAGTTCCAGGTTAGTCCCACTGAAGTTTTATTTCTCAAGAATTGTGCCAAGAATCCTGTTCGTGAGGCAGAAGTCAACTGTGAGCAAGGAGAGCATTGCTGGTGGCGGTCCGTGGGACGCAAAGTGCAGGCCGGGCATCGCAGATGGAAGGGTCGGAGCCTTTTGGTGGTGGATGGTATACACCTGTTACAACGCATTTGTTACAACGCACTACCGTTACAACGCAACTTTTACAACGCATACCATTACAACGCATTGCGCTGGGGGGCGCTCTAGGATAGGGAATAAGTATAATTTACTATCCAACACCTTCCCTAGGGTCCACGGGGACTGGAGTTAGAATAGTAAATTATACTTACCACTATCCAGCACTTCAAAGCGCTATGCGTTGTAATGGTATGCGTTGTAATGGTCGCGTTGTAACGGTAGGTAGTTGTAATAGTATGCGGAGTAACATGGTACATCCGTGGTGGATGGTGCTTACTGTGCGAAGAGAAGAACTTGCGGTGAACCTAGATAGAGGTAAGTATTAGGTTTTATAATTTTCCCCTATCTATTACTACTTAATTAAAGTGGGAATAGGTTGGGAACAATTATATATAATTTCAAATTTTATTTTAATTCACAGAGCACCGCTGTACTTCCAAGGAGGTACTGTAGTATCTTAAAAAATACAAAGAAATAATGTATTTGTAAAATAAATTGTTAAAACACTATAATACACCATGTTTCACAAATATAGTGTACTACAATGTATTTTCTGACTTTTTACATATTTAATTCTCTGTCAATATGTGTACTGTGTACCTCAGAAATATACAGTAAATGAAAAAGGGTAACATTTTTCATTTTTTATTTATTGAGTTTTTTAAACAAACAAATACATCATATCCATACATTTTCCATCATAAAATGTGTTTTCTTGATGTCTTATCTGTACATTGCACCCCTCAGGTTCATCTTTAATAAATGTATCTGTCAAATTAACATCCCATAGCATTAGGAGCTACCCCAGGGAGATATGGGCGGGTGACCAGTTGAGGGCGTCTCCTGACTGTGTGAACCATTGCTTGTTTCCTTTAATAGGATCTGACTATACATGTGGCAACTAATATGCCCGTTTTTTTTATCATATCTTTTTTTTATTTGAAAGGCATGACATATGAAAAAAACAAGTTACACGTACATTGGCAATATTGTTACGCTGCCAGTGATACCTGAGAAATAGTGATCACGAAACAATAATTACAGTCCCCAATTAAACGTATTCAGATCTCGATCTTGGAGGTTCACATATCTCTACCCTGTGAATGTTCCATTGCCCTCAAACTTGCGTCCATCTGTTCGGGCACCACCTGGCTTCGTATATGGCCATTTATTTTGTCACCATCAGCCAAAAAAGGGTACACTTACTGAGAGAAAAAAGGCTAGTGGGGTGTTGAATAATTTTTTTAACAATATATAGAAAAATATCAATGTATTTCCCCACCTAATAATGCTTTAATAAGGTGGTAATAGGTAGGGGATAATACTAAACCCTACCACTCAACTATAATTAAGGCCCTAACCCAAAACGCAAGTAAAGATTATTTAAAAATATGCCCGCCTTTTAATTTTGTAAAGGAAGAGATTGGCCAATCATATACTGCCTGGTCATTGGCGAGCATGTACTCAGGTATACTGCAAAGTAACCACTGTACACCATGGCACAATAAATAACTAAGGGCGAGATGTATCAAGAAACTGTGTTACCCTTGTATCATGCATGGTCTTGCATGGACACAATGTAATACTTAAGTCACATTTGCAAAGCAACACAAGGCCACCATGTTTGTCCCTGCATTGCTTAGTAAATCTGGAGAAACTCAAGACAGTGCAAACACTGTCTTGCATTGATATGCACACCATATTATACATTCCTCATAAATCTATTGTACAGCTTTATGCCATTTAACTTTATGCCACTCTACTCTATGACACTGCACTGCATGCCACTCAATTTTCATGCTATTCTAGTGTACCCCACTCCTTTCTATCCTATACCACTGTATGCAATTCCACTGTAAGCTACTCCACTGTACTCCATTCCACCTTAACAACACTTCAATTTGCACCACTCCGCTTTGTGCCAGTCCAGTCTATGCTGTTCCACTGTATGCAACTAGAGTGTACACCACTCCACTGTTTGCTATTCCACTGTACCCCACTCCACTGTACCCCACTTCACTCTATGCTAATTATCTCTACACCACTGTACTCTATGAAATTTCACTGTATGTCACCCACTCTATGCCACTCAACTGTACTCTAATACACTGTACACCAATCCACTCTACATTTTCCACTGTATGCAACTGAACTCTATGTCATGCCAGTCTATGACATTCCTCTCTACCCCACTCCTATGTATGCCACTCCTGTGTATGCCACTAAGCTGTACACCCCTTCACCTATGCTATTGCACTCCATGACACTCAACTTTATTGCACTGTATGCCAGGCCACTGAAAGCCACTCCACTCTACACTTTTCCACTGTATTCCACTCCACTATAAGCTACTCCACACTATGAGACTCCACTGCAGGCTATTCTACTCTACCCCACTCCAATGTATGGCACTCCATTCTAGGCAAATGCACTGTATGCCACTGCAGGGCCATTTCACTATATGCTACTCCACTCTACTTTCTTCCACGCTATGCCATTGCACTGTACACAATGTCACTCTATACTATTGCACTGTTAGCCACTCAACACTGCACCAGTCCACTCAACTCTATTCCATTGTATGCCAGTCCACTGTGTGCTACCTCAGTTAACACTACTCCACTCTATGCCACTCCACTATACACAAGTTAACTATATCCCATTGCATTGTACACCACTCCACTAGACCGCTCTCCATTGTACATTAATCCATTGTACGCAACGTCACTCTATGCCACTCAACTATATGCTATTCTACTTTACCCAATTCCACTGTACCACACTCCAGTCTGTGCTTCTCCACTGTCCGCCATGCCACTCTATGCTATTCCACTCTGTGCCACTCCACTGTACAACACTCAACTCTCTGCTATTCCACTGTATGCTGTTCCACTTTACGCTACATCACTGTAAGCCTCTCCAGTTTTCACTACTCCACTCTACATATATTAAACAAAAAAGAGTGATGAACTCAAGAGTTCATTATGCTCCCTTAAATCCTAGTAACAAACAAAGAGAATGGACTTCAAAAGCTCATTAATTAAGTAGCAACATGTTGGTATTGAGTAGTCTCACAGAAGGAAATCTGATTACGTTTTTTAAAGAACCCTCACCCACCATGCTTTATCATCTGGTTCCCTCCAGGCGGGCAAGTGCTGTCCTAGGTGTGCTATGATGCCTTATTACAGCGGAAAGGTTTGTTTTTGGGTGAATTTAGTGACTGCAAACCTCAAAACTACCTCCAGGATACTCAATCAAATCAGAAATATTTTAATGGTGAGTTCATGGAGTAGGATTAAAAAACACAGGTGGATGTGATAGAGGTGACATGATCATGCACATCTAAATGTGGAAAAAAAGGGTCTACATGTTTCAGCCAATCAACTATTACTAAGGAAGCTTTTTTTAGGAATAGTGCTGTTAGGGCTAGAGGCCGGAGTGTATGTGATTGCTGCAGTACTCAAGGGGTGTGTGCACCAAGGAATATTTCTGCTGACATGTCTCACCTGCCGCTGTGGCGGAATAAGAAGAATTCCTTCTTATAGTCAGATGTTCCAAACGCGGGGGAGTGCGTTGTCTCTGTTTTGCGTTTACAGACAGTGTTGTGAATCTCAGGCATTCTTGTAAGTTGCCAGCGCTCACCTTTTTCATGGCATGAGTAGGGGGGTGATGAGTGTGCAGTAATCAAAGACCCATTCCCGGATGTAATTACAAATTCCTAAAAACTCTTACATGCCCCTTTATTTGGGGTGGTAGCACAGCTCTAATGGAGTCTGCGGGTTCGCTACAACCCGTCAACTAGATGATGAGATCAGTTGGCCCAGATAGTTAATTCCATGCTGCACATACTACATCTTTCCCTTGTCTACTTTTGCAGGCCCTCTTGGCAAGTGCAGTGAGGAAAGCTATTGTGTCCTGATGACATCGGTTTTTTAGAGAGGCTGCATATCAAAGTGCTGTCTGCACACTCTATCAGGGTGCTGCTTGACTAGAAATTAGCAAGATCCTTTCTCAGTATTCAGTACTCAGTATTCAGTTGAAGTTCCTGGGGGACTCACAATACCTTTGTGGTAGTCTCCGGGATAGCAGCTGAACTCCTCAAAATGTGAACGTGGTCATGAAGTGTGCTCTTTTCAATAAAATTGTGCAGCAAGTCAAACTGACCAAGAATCTTCACTCTTTCAGTAGATTTATTGTAGTCTTCAAGATACACAAGTATACAGGTATAGAGGGCTAAAGGTGGTAGCTCCTACTGCCTGTGGAGCAATTCCAGAGCCTGGCCCACACATTCCAAAACAAGTACTCCATAGAATACATTGACAAGTATAAAGTAACATTCCAAACATTCTTATGTAAAAGAAGTGCACTTAGAAATGAGGCACAGACACCACAGGTCAGGTATTGACTTTGGGGTGCATCAGGATACAATATCCCATAATCAGGAATTATTTTGATGGCCTCCAAGCAGAAGAACACTTTTTCTTGAGGTTCCAAGTCATGATGTCCCTTCGGACGGAACACAAATTCATTGAGCAACTGTAACTTCTGGTCCAACAGTTCCAGTGCGCTAATGATAACTGTGAGGACAGCATTGGTGAAGGCCCTCCTGTGAGATGGGTGAGGTTTAAGGACATGAGTCTTATTGGGTAAACCCCAGGGATCGAGCAGGTCATTGTCCCCTCCTTTGTCCCCTCCTTTGAGAAATGAATGGTCATGTTTAGTTTGGCCATTAATTCTCTTCCTAGGAGATTAGTCAGGGATGAGGGGTGGTATAACAAGTATGCCTTTACGTGGCTCCCTTCCAAATTCAATTTCAGATGTTTTGTGAAGGGGACCCTCATAACCATACCCGAAAACCCTTGCGTGTCCATATTGGGGCGATCCCTTCTTTTGGTATCTGTGCCAATCAGGAAGCTGTAGGCCATGTTATTCACCAGCACTGTCAAGATGGGGTCCTCCTCCAACTGACGAGTCACTGATAGCATTGGACACATGAGGGTGGGGGTATGTGAGTCATCCACCAGACTCAGGACAGACTCTTGTTGACCCCGTAGTTTATCTACTTCTGGGGCAAAGGAGGGATTGCGACCAAGTCCTGCCTTTGAGTATTCTTCAAACTACTTCTTTAAATCCTACTACTACAATGTGCTTTATCTCTTAAGAACCTCTGGAGCGGCACC
The DNA here is from genome assembly GCF_964263255.1 of Lissotriton vulgaris. Classification (NCBI taxonomy): domain Eukaryota; kingdom Metazoa; phylum Chordata; class Amphibia; order Caudata; family Salamandridae; genus Lissotriton; species Lissotriton vulgaris. The sequence goes on from NC_141687.1 coordinate 1,054,051,858, forward strand.
CCCATCAGTGTACTGCCTTGAGTGCAATTGCTGCTATAGGTGTTCTAACCAGGGCCGCCTACTCCCAGCTCAGGGATTTTGTGGTAATGACCTGATTCTGACCCAACTTCTTTCTATACTCGCTCTTTCTTTGGCTTGCCATTTCTCCCACTCCATGAGGCATTGATGCATGTAAGGGAAGTTCCTATTAAGATTTTCCCTTTCTGTGTCAAATGCAGTCCTCTGCTATAGACATATCCTCTGACTCAAATGACCCTCCCCAAGGACAGGACCGATCAAATTGGTTCTTCTCCCCAGTACAGTCACAGAACAGGCGTGCAAAGATCTCCCCTTCCTCTCATTACTATCTCCCTCGGGTTCAACTTATGACTATCATGTGCTTGGGTGCTGCAGTATCCACCCTTGTCATCAGTTCCTAGGACACTGGGACTCCCTTCCTAACCTTCTCTAGCCGCTTCACTGTCTACAACTGCCACAAAGCGGCCCGTCATTAGTGTATATTCACCTGAACCAGTGAGAGTGCATTTGCTGCTGGAGTTCTATGTGTCTGATGCAACGGACGGGGGATCGAACTTTTGGATCTTTTCCACCGGACTTGTTTGCACTGGAATTGTCTGAGCATGCTGGTGTGTTGATTTCTCATGCTTTGGCCTAACCATTCATAGTTCAGTGGGAAGGGGGTTAGCTGGCTCCTAATACAGGTGGATTGGAATATCCTAATGCGGAGGTACTGTTATGAGTACTTCCATACCTGCATATGGTCGGGAAGGTGCTTATGCTTTGTTTGCTAACTGTGATATATCTATCCGGGCCTCCTCGAGGATGGCTCATAACTCTAATATTACCTCTCTCCTGTCTTTCTTTTGACATGTGTATTTGGTGTGTATGTGTGTTCTCATATGGTTGATTGAGGTAGTGTAAAAAGTTCCCCCTTTTGGCCAGGGAAATGTGTGTGCCTTCATGTGTGCATGCCATTCTTGGCAAACCCATTACGTGTTTTAGCCTGGGTGGGGAACCTGGTTCACATGTGCTTTAATGGTGACTCCATGGTAAGTCTTTCAGTTTTAGTGGACAAAGTAAACCTTAGCTTTTTTGGGGGGGATTTGTGGTATTAATCTAATCATGGGGAAAATGTATGTGGTATACTCCTTGTACCTATGTTACAATGAGATCAGCGCTACCTACAGAAGCATCAAAAATTCAATATGAACATTTCGTCAACACAAATAACAATATATGTGAAGGGTTGCAACATAGGTTCAAAGTGCAATTGTCAATAAAAACATTATCTGAAAAATGTTATCAAATACAGTGTGTGAGAAATAGCAGTAACCTCATATGACACACTGAATTCATAACAAAAAAACACATTACTTAGGACTATGCCTGGGCAGAGTTCATGGAGTCTGCAAAGTGCCAGAAAAACTCAGTTGTGCTCTGCGGAGTTACGCCAGTCTGTTAAGTCGCCCTGCTTGCACTGACTTTAGCCCTGGGAGTCGTGCCAGAGGGCGCTGTTGCTTTCTGCCACTTGAGTAGACATTTTACTCGAGTGAGAGCTTTCTCAGCAGGAGCTGCAGATTTCTCAATGCGAGTGGCCACAACCTGTTGCGGTCTGCCGCAACCACCTGCTTTGAGAAATCTCACCAGGAGGAGGTCTAGCATGCTACTTGTTCTCATGAGTGCACACTAACTTTTAGTTGGAGAGCCGCTCGAGAGAAAAAACTCTGCACCATGTCACTTCACAGAGTTTTTTGGAACTCTGCACAGAGTGCGGAGTAAGCAAAACTCCACGAACTCGCTACCTAGGACAAAATACAGTTTGCAAAAATACAGTTTGCAAAAATAACAGCATCATAACATCACATATACATTACAGAAATCTCAACAAAAGTGACAGAGAAAAAATGACCTAGTCAAAGGTTTCTTAGCCCGCTCCTAGTGCATGCTATCCTCTGACCAGGGGAAGCTGTATGCAGTACACCGAATTAAGTGAACGTGATAGTTTGCCAATATCGGCTTTGGGACAAAGGTAAGAACAATAGTTCATGGAAAAAGGGAATTACTCGAGAACCACAGGCTCCTCTTGGCCATACACTAGTTACACCTAGTTTCCCAGGTCCAAATTATTTTCTCTAAATGTCCTAATCCAAGCAACCAAAACCTCACACTGCTTTCAGATAACAATGGTGTTAAGAAATCGGTGCCAATTAGACAACCCTTTTAGACTGAAAAATAAGAGTAAGGTGCCAACTCTGCCGAATCAGGATAGCTTTGTCAGAAAAATACCATTCTGTGAGACATAAAGGGCTATACAATAATTATTCACCTTTCCTAGCATGCAGACTATCGAAAAAAGGTGACGTTAACCCTTTCGATGCGGGTGAAGGAACCATTCCGTCATCAGTCATGGTTGAGCTGTGCTGATGACGGAATGGTTCCATCACGACCACACCCAGTTAAGGAATGTTCAGCACAGTGCTGAAATTCCTGCCGCACGGATGTGGATAATGAGATAGCATCCGAGGCCGCCTTACGACTACTCATTTAGGACATATGAAATAGGTAATCTGGCAGATTTTTGTCAGTGGCAGGGAGCTCCGCTTCTCCCTAGTTTTTAATACATCAAATGTTTTACTGAGGTTCTGGTGAAGTTTCTTACCCTATGTGACAGCTGCTTTAATGGACCTCTGCCATACAGATTCAGCAGAATTTCCAATCAAATGCAGTGTTTGATCAGAACTTGATGTTCAAATGTGAATCCATTCGTCTGGGTCTCACTTCTTTGCTAGCAGTTGGGTTCGAGGTACACATCCGCTACTGGCTGGCTGCCAAAATGTTGCATGAACCTGGTCTACCTTGAAAATACAAGTACCAAGAGGCATTTGGCAAAACAGGAACAGTTTGTTTAATTGAAGAGTGTGACTGGGAGATCAGTTAAGGCATAGGGTCTGGCGACTGTCTCAACTTACAATCAATGTGAAATGGGTTTTTATACAATTAATTGAATGTCATATTCAGTTCTCTCAATCCTTTTTTGGTAAGGAATGTGAACCACTGGCTGTGTAGTGGTAAAAGAATGTATCTGATAGGGAATCCAAGTGGGCCTTGACCATGCATGGACACAATGGGGCCAGTGGTTAACGTGTTCAGATGTCCGGCATCGGGAGCGCATGATCACTGCTTGTACTGTGTGTGCTGTGTCCTGATTGTCTATATTTGCCTAACTTTATGTGGTATCTGACTTTATAGTGTTTTGGGAGCTCGCGTACCCATCTAGACATTTGTGCTTTAATGGGGCCAATCTCCCCGGACAATAGTCCGATATGGTGGCTTGGTGGATTAATGAATCCACTTTTTGGGCCTGTGTTTGATCTCATGATCAAAGGTTTAAATTCTGGCAGGTCAACTCAGCCTTTCATCTTTCTGAGGTTGATAAAATGAGTCCCATTGCATCGGGTAACAATAAACATCAATTATTTAGTGCCAAGATGACCATGGGTGAAAGTGTGCTTTACAAATACACATGCTGTGTTATTGTGGTGTCACTGTGCCTATCTGTGGAACTCATCTGGGCATTCCTGTTCATGAGTTTGTCTGCCAGCTACGTGCCACCCCACCTGTGACATGTTGACGTGGAGTTCATAACGGTCAAATTGGTAATAAAGATGTGATTTTGTTTTTAAACATGAATGTGTTGTTGCTCATATTGACATCGATTTTCTCAATATTAACAGCAGGTATAACACAGACGTATTGGCTTTCCCACTGCTTGTCATACTACTGCAAATTGGTGGGCTTCTTCTCACATCAGGCAATAGTACTACTGTAGAAAATGGGTGTGTTGACTTTTCTTACCACTAGCATAACAGAGCCCATATTATACAAAAAATGCAAGTTCTAACATATAGAGGCTAAGGCGACATGGCGCATCGATCCTAACAATTTTTGCTAATCTAAACGACTTTCCCAGCAGCTGCTTACTCGCTTTGGTTTTGCAGTATGGGAAACCATATTTATGGGGTTTTTGCATTTTGAACAAGAATTATATTCTGGAAAAACATATAAAATGTACAACCCAGTTGCTAAGATTTTTGAGAATGGGAAGTCAGTTGCTAACAGCCTGACTCATGAAAATCGGAATCTGCGATTCTCAAATAGCGATTAACTGCGAATCGCAATTGAGAAATCGCAGAACGATATTCATTATGTTTAGCGATAAAAAAATGCGATTCGCACGCGGCCGCAAAAACCGTTTGCGATTATCGAAAATCGCAGAAAAATCGCTAATTTCGGCAACATCCGTCTAGGATTTGCAATATCGCAAATAGCGATATCGCTAATTGCGAGCTCGCAAAAAGCGAGATCGCAAAATCGCAAGATCGGGAAAACGGGAAGTCGCATTTCGAGCACAGTGATGACATCACAACCAGGAAGCAGCCAGTTCCCACCCCAATTCACCACAGTGAAGCACACCTAGAGGCAGCAACAGAGTCAGCTCCTGCAAGGACACCTGCATACTTGGACTACCACTTCCAATTCCACTGCAGCAATGGCTGAGGAGGCAGTACCTGGGCCCAGCAACACCGGGCGCAAGAGAAAACTTAAGTTCTCCGAACAGGAGTTGGAGCACCTAATCGAAGGGGTGGTGGCGAACCACTCCAAACTGTTCGGGAGAGAGTCAAGGAGGGTGCCCGAGCAGGAGAAGCGCAGGATCTGGGTCGGGATAGCGGCCACAGTGAACTCTGTGGGTGTGGCCGACAGGTCACTTGATGAACTAAAGAAAAGGTGGTACGTCCTCTGAGGTCGTACCAAGGAGAAGGTTGCCGAGAGGTTGGGAGAGTCCCTGGCCACTGGAGGGGGAGGACCGACAGTCCCTCCAAACACCCCCATGGAGGATCTTGTCGAAGACACGCTGGAGGCTGAGGCGTGCATTGGAGTCACCCGATTGGACTCATCCCGCCCACCCAAGAGAGCCAAGGTAAGTGGCATGCGACTGCGACCCTGTCCCCTATGAAAGGCCATGACCCTATAGCCTCCCATAATTTTCCAAAGTCATGCCATCGGTGCACATTAGGTAATGCCCTAAAGCATTGTGGGACATGTAGTATGGCCACAATGTACAAGTACCCCAATGCAGCCAGACAGGTCCAAAAGTACGCAATGCCATAGCCAGTCAGGGAATGTCATCCAGCATGCATGTAGCAACTGCACGTGTGACAGATAAATGCAACTAATGAATGTCCACTTCCCCTCACAGGTGGCGCAGACAGCAGCGACAGTGAGAGGCTGCTCATTGATGAGCAAGCACTGGATGACGATGAGGTGCCGTTACCAACACAGCCTCCACCGTCTGGCGCAGCACCAACCCCTGCAGCCCGGCCCAATACAACTGTGCCTCCACCGTCTGCCGCAGCACCAACCCCTGCAGTCCGGCCCACTACAACTGTGCCACCACCGTCTGCCGCAGCACCAACCCCTGCAGCCAGGCCCACTACAACAGTGCCTCCACCGTCTGCGGCAGCACCAACCCCTGCAGCCAGGCCCACTACATCTGTGTCTCCACCGTCTGGTGCACCATCGACGCCTAGCTCAACTCCACCAGCAGCTGGCGCATCCAAATCAGGTCCTGCGACAGCGGTGACACAGCGGCCACCCACTGTGGCTAGCCAGCAGAGCAGGCGTGGCAGGGCTCGCCTGCAGAACAATGCTCCCAGCGCCAGGAGGGGGACGGAACAGTGCTTGCCGAGCATGAGTATCGAACGTAGAATGCTAAGAATTCACCAGCTGCAGGCACGCCGGCAAGGGGCCATACGTTGCAGCTGTATAACATTGGCCGCAATGTGGCAGGTGTGGGGGACAGGATGGACCGCATGACGGCAGCCATGGCAGGTGTGGGGGAGGGGATGGCCCGCATGACGGGAGTCATGGAGGCCAACACAGCTGCTATGATAACCCAATGCAAAACGGCCCGCCGCCGCCACCGGCAGCTACTGACGCGGCTGACGGCTTACACTCGGTCGAACTATGTGATCGGTAATGCCATGTCGCAGCTATCGCGCCGGTCCCTGGCGCAGCAGCAGCAGCTCATTCACTGCTGCGAGGATGTGGCCAGGGTATTAGAGCACCTCACCACTGCCGTAATGGCACTTCATCCCGCTCTACCTGCCACTGCCGGGGGGGACGATGCCAGCGAGGGCACGTCAAGTGTGAGCAGCCACTCTGCCTCACACGTAGGGGCGTTGAGACGTAGCACCAGGGCCATTGCAGGGTCAGGTGCGGTGGCTGAGGAGGAGCCGGAGAGGGGCTTGGGTGCTTCGCGCCGGAGGCGCACCTGACTTACATGTACTTGTACAGGCACAGGCTGAACATAAGCCTGCCCTGTGTATTGGACGCAGCAGTATGGGGAAATACTGTTTGCAATGGAAGGATGGCAACATGCACAATTATTGTGAATCAAACAATAATATTTAATATAGCATCACACATTGGCGTTCTGTCATTATTTCATTTTGCATGCAATTGTGATTTGTTGGGTGAGGGGAGAGGGTGCACTAGAAACTGTTCATTGTGATGTGGTTGCGGCGTCTGTGGCCTTCAGCTGGGTTCTCCCCGCGTGCATGGCGCGCATGTGCAGGTGGCCGGTCGTCCCCTTGCGATTCACTGCCAGAGATGTCGACAGGTATCCGGCGCTTGGTAGCAATGTTGTGTAGTATTGCACACACAGCCACAATGCGGTAGCACACATCAGGGCTGTAGTACATGGCCCCACCTGTCTTGTGAAGTATGCGGAATCTGCTCTTCAGTAGCCCAAAAGTTCTCTCAATGCAATTCCTTGTGCGTATGTTTGATATGTTGTAACGCCTTTGCTGTGGTGTAGCAGGGTTGAGGTATGGGGTGAGGAGGTATTCGCGCAGGGCGTAGCCACTGTCACCTGAATGAGAGGAGCAGAGGGTGAGTGCCTGTGCAGCGCAGCTACTTCATCGCAGTGTGACATTGTGGGCAAAGTGTACTTACCAAGTAGGTGTCCTTCCCCAAAGTCTCCCCTGGCCAGTCGTGTGTGGAGGCCGCTGTGCTGGAATATGAATGAGTCATGTGTACTCCCCGGGTACTGTGCCACTATGTCCGTGATGTATGTCTTAGCATTGCAGACCATCTGGATGTTGAGGGAGTGGTAGGACTTGCGATTGCGGTACATGTACTCCGTTGCAGCTGGTGGGCAGATGTGGATGTGGGTACAGTCAATGCATCCCATCACGTGTGGGAAATGCGCAACATTGTAGAATTGAAGCTTGGTCTCATCCAATTCCTGTTGGCTTGTTGGAAATTTGATGTGGTGGTGTAGCTGGGTCAGCATTGCGTCAAGGAAACTCCCTAGGCAGCGGGACATGGTGGGCTGGGATGTTCCCCCAGCAGCCGCAACTATCCCCTAGAAGCTCCCGGAGGCCAGGAGGTGCAGGCTACACAATACCTGGACATGTGTTGGCACGGCATTGGTCCGCCTTGTTGGGTGCTGCATCAGGGGGTCAAGGTCCTGAATTAGCTTGATGATCATTGCCCCATTCAGGCGGTACTTTGCGTAAATTTGCTCTCTGGTTTGGCCCAGCAGGGTGACCCGCTGGCGGAATATCCTGGCCTGGATTCTGCGTCTTCTCCGTGCTGCTCGCTGTAGCCTTCGCCGCCTGACCACCATGTACATTCCTGGCATTGTGACACTCCTTATGCTGATGCTGCTTCTCCTTAAGTGTGTTTGGTCAGGCCAGCACCAGTTGCTGATTGGCCAACGGTTTTTCCAATTTTTTTTTACTATGGGATTGATGGTTACCACCTGCTTTGGGTTGTCCTTAAATTGCGCCTCGCAAAATGCGATTTTGGGGTTTTTCGCTAATTGCGATTTTTCATGAATCCCGATTGCGAGGAAATTGCGATTTCGCTATTATTTTCGCAGAATACGTGATTTCTCGCTATTTCCGATTCTCAACTGGTCTACTGCCGGGAATCTGCGAATATTTTAGCGATTTCACAATTCTGTGTTAGCGAATTCGCAATGTTCGTGGTGAATACCGATTATGGGAATTGCGCCCGCGATAGCATTTTCGCAGCTATTGCGAGCGCAATTTAGCTTCATGAATCAGGCTGTAAATCTGATATCCAGCGTAACTTTAAATGCGGCATTATTTTACCACCCACACAATGTAACAGGCACTATTCTGGCATTCTATTAAACATTAATGAGGTCATTTGACCTATAATTTTGTGTTAAACAATCACAAACTGAGTTTGCACCTGCTTCCCTGACAAGCTTATCAGTGCACAAACATTAATAGCTCACACAAAAAAAGGTACAGTTCCCATTTATTCGCGTTCCTGTCCATTTCTATACAAAAAGGTGTAACTCATGTGCTAAGATACATCCAAATCTTTTAAAAACTAGGGATGGGCGAAGAATTCCACTCTTTGGCAGAGGTCGCTGAGTTTTGCCCATGCCACGCTCAGTGTGGAGTGCGGAGTTCCACAAAATACCACGATGTGACGTGCAGCAGTGTTTTTTCTCTCTCGTGGCTTGCCAATGTTAATGAGCAAGAAGAATCACATGCTAGACCCCCTCCTGGAGAGATTTCTCAATGCAGGTGGTCGCAGCAGGTCACGACCGCTTGCGTTGAGAAATCTCCCGCTTGTGCTGAGGAAGCTGCTGCTCATGTAGAATATCTACTCCAGCGGCAGAAAGAAGCAGCGCCCTCTGGTGCGACACGTAGTGCCTTTGGCAGTGATTTTACAGCGCGGGACAAACTCCCAGAGCTAAGAATCAGTGTGACCAGCATGACTTACCAGACTCCGCTGCTGGTGGATCTCTGCAGAGCATGGCTCAGCTTTTTTGGTACTTTGCGGAGTTTTCAGGAGCAGAACTCCACAAAGTCCATCCAGGCCTATTAAAGACATAACTTGCACCGGGGTTTCTTTTGCCTGTCACGTGCACCTAGCCGAAAATAGGTAAGTGAATCAGTCTGCCTGTGCCACTGTACGAACGTTTTCTACTAGATTTCTGCTAAGCTTATTACTTTTTTCTTATTCTATGGTATTTATAATAGGGTTTAAAAAACAATAATACCACTATGCAGTAGCCTAATTTCTCTTTTGATAGGGAAACAGGTATGTGGAGAGTTTGTTAAAAAATCTCTGTGGTGAAAATGGTAAGGGGCAGTTCATCAGTCAGTGTAACAACCTGTCCAAAGTTTTTGGGTGGGTCTGGTCAAAAACCCCATGCAGGTCCCCTTTGGGTGTTTCATTATAAGCCTACTAAAGAGACGTTAAGTGAAAATACGAAAATAAGACAGTTTCAGCATCTGCTCAGTGAAAGAGAGTGCCATCTGCCACACAAATAATAAATACTGTAGGCTTCCTTTAGAAATCTATAGGTATAACAAGAGACCAGAGCCCTAACACGCGTCGCACATGGCAAATAATACCTTCCCTGCCCTCGCGCGACTCCTTGAAGAGTAGGAATAGTGTCTGCTGGTGTAAGTCCGCATCCAATATTCGAGAAGTAATGGTAAGCGATGTTCTTAGACCCCTGCAATATTTAAGTCAGCAGCTGATTTTTGGCGTCTGGTCTGCTTGCTTGGCACAGCCTGCAAAGTTGCATCACAAAGGGTTTTTTAGAGTATTCACTTACAACACTTAATTGTGCAATGAGTAAAGTGAATGAATTAAACAAAAAAAGAAGCAGGTAGTCGCTCGTCATATTTGAATCTATGACATCATCAAAGATGGGAGGATACATCAAGCCGAGTTATATAAAAATAAAAGGTCTTTGCTGGGTTTTTATGCATTCCTCATCTGCAGAGCAATGAGCGTCGCACTAAATCTCAGTAATTATTTGGACCTTTTGCTAGTTGCTAGTCATAACTTTGTATATTTGCCCTGAATCAAACATCGTTAAACAAGCTACTCTGAGCAGAGGGAACATCACACAGTGATACTAAACAGGAGTCTGCCATATCTCAGAACAGACATAAATATTTAACTAGAGATGTCTTTAGTTTTATTGCTCACTGTCAACACATCAGTGATGAAAACCACAGTGAAATTGCTAAATGCACATCTGGGAACACACTGACAAATTACATTCTAAATTCCATCTATGTTTTACAAGCGCATCACTTTTGTTTGCTAATTTTATTCTTGAATATAACAAATGGTTCTTGATATTGCAGGTAAAAGAAACCAACTGCTGTTCCTTACCTTACTTGGCTTCTGAAAACTCGTTTATTCAAATGTGCTTTCACATGCCTCTTGCTAGTGCAATCAAATTGTTAATTAAAAACGAGGCAATAAAATAGTAGGTCTGGAATAATTAAAATGCACTGTTTTAGAATAGGTCTTTAAATTTAGCATAGTTAATATTTCCTCTATTAGGTCTAGCACATCTGTGTACTAAGATTCAATTTATGTATTTCTTAGATTTTACAATAGTGTGCAGTACTCCGATACAGTACGGCTTGAGTCACGCCTAAAAACTTTTTTTGTAAATTTTAAAAAAAACGTGCTAAATTCTGCCAGTGGTGAACAGAATGTGCTCAACAATTTAAGTTGAACCAATATTTTTGAAAGCAGAATGTCTTTATACGAAGGCACCAGTCCATAGAGGACTTTGAGAGACTCTGTTTAAAAACTTTGGTGCACAAATAAATCAGAGAGGGCCCAGTAGTTGGCAGAATTTGTCTATTTGTGAATTTGTCTATTTGCAAAATACATTAATAGTATATGGCGAATTTAGCAATATGAGAATTATCGCCATTCCAAGTAGTTCCTCACTAGCAACATAGGTGAGGCATAGGATGCTTGTTTCCAGTCCAGGGAGGACCTGGTTTGGCAGTTCGGGCTGGACTGTTCCCATTGGGCTCAGGGTCAAGACTGATTTGCATATGGCTGGGTCCAAACTGGAATGGCATGGTGAGCAAAAAAACAATGGATTTAGACTCAGATCTCTGTACTGGGGTGAATGTATGACATTGTTCTGCATTCTGTCCAACAATTCTTCTTTTTGCAATTGTCACCACGAGTGGGACGGGTATGCCCAGATGTGGGTCCCGTGCTCTCCATGCCACTGGTATCAAGCTATCCTGGCTGATGAGGGCTGAAAGCCCGAAACCAGTCCTAGGATGCTTGTTTCCAGTCCAGGGAGGACCTGGCCTGGCAGTTCGGGCTAGACTGTTCCCATTCGGCTCAGGGTCAAGACTAATTTGCAAATGGCGGGGTCCAAACTGAAATGGCATGGTGAGCAAAAAAACGATGTATTTAGGCCCGGTCTCTATACTGGGGTGAATGTATGACATTGTTCTGCATCCTGTCCATCAATTGTTCTTTTTAGATTTGTCAGCCCTAGTGGGACAGGTATGCACAGACGTGGGTCCCGTGCTCTCCATGCCACTGGTGTCAAGCTATCCTGACTGATGAGGGCTGAAAGCCTGAAACCAGTCCTAGAATGCTTTTTTCTGGTCCAGGGAGGGCCTGGTCTGGCAGTTCGGGCTGGACTGTTCCCTTTGGGCTCAGGATTAAGACTGATTTGCATATGGCTGGGTCCAAACTGGAATGGCATGGTGAGCAAAAAAACGATGGATTTAGGCCCATATCTCTGCACTGGGGTGAATGTATGAAATTGCTCTGCATTCTGTCCATCAATTGTTCTTCTTGCATTTGTCACCCCTATTATGACGAGTATGCCCAGATGTGGGTCCCGTGCTCTCCATGCCACTGGTGTCAAGCTTAAGCATGGGCGAAATTTGCAAATTTGAGGTTTGCAAATTTGCGTATTTGCGAATTCGCAATCCGCAAAACCTGCGAACTCTCGCGAATTTGCAGATTTTTAATTTTTTTGTGTTCGCAAGGGTTTCTGCCAGTTCGCAAGGGTTTTGTACCAGTTCGCAATTGCCGGCTCGCAACGGTCGCGACTATGTTGTTTCTACGTCTAGTTCATCATCACAGGTTCACAGCACCCTCTGTTTCACCACTACCACCCTCTGGTTCACCCATGCCACCCTCTGGTACATCACTGCCACCCTCTGGTTCATCACTGTTGATGATGGGGGGGGGAAAGCAAGCACACCTGCCCTGCTTCAACTGACATGAATTAATTTGGGGTTGATTAATGTGTCACTGAATTTAAACTTCCAGTCTGGCACCTGCTTCCTTATCTGTAATTTGCTTTCTGTTGCAGTGCAATTTTTTTTCACAGGACCTTTGTGGCCTACTTGTAGCTATTCTATGAGCCTGCTGTGAGGGTCAGAGCAGGGTCATAGAATAGTTGCAAGTAGGCAACTGAACTCCGGAGGGGCCCCTGAGGAAGCACTACAAGGAACGGTTACTAATGATGAGTTTGAACTTTTGCACCTGCTGAGTGCTTTCAGTTTTGCAAAACTCGTTTTTCTGCAATTTTGCGGGATTCGCGGGGCGCGAATTTGCGCGAGATCGAAATCGGAAGCTGCGAATTCGTGCGAATATGCGATTTATTTTTTTGCGGCGTGTTAGTTCGCAAGGTTTCGTGCGTTTTAGAGAGCCGCTTGTAGCGCAACGGCACAAAGTTACCCTCACGGTCGTTCACGGGCGCGGCCATCTTGTTTGCATGACGTATTTCCTTTTCTGGGCGCGATGTGTAATCTCTCAAAGTGTGCAGCTTGCTAGTACAAGTTTGCGTGTGATCGCGAGGGAAATCTTGCAGCCGAAAATAAATATGTCACGATACGACATGCAGATAAAGGTGTCGCCCTCATAATCATGGATACAGATTTCTACAACAAAAATGTCCGTGAACACATCAACAATGCCCACACATACATGGAATTGACAGGGGATCCTACGAAAGAATATGTAAAGATCTTAACTACTGTCATCAACAAAGCAATCGACACAGGAACCATAGGTAACAAGGAAAAGGAATAGCTCATCAAACAGAATCCATCAATACCTTACATCTATATGATTCCAAAAATACATAAACATCCCACCATCCCCCCGTTCCGTCCTATCATTTCTACTGTCAACTCAATCCATGATCCTGTTGGGAAATTTATCGATAAACACCTTCAACCACTTGTGCAAAAAATTCCAACCTACATAAAGGATACCACCCACTTTTTGAACATATTGGAAGATCACAAAACATCATTCACAACCAACATGATCTTAACCAGCATTGACGTAAAAGCACTATATACCTCAATCCCACATGATTTGGGGCTGACAGCCTTGGAAAACATTCTAATGAACAGTGACAAGGAGGAAGACCTCAAATTGTTAATCATGGAATTAATGCATTTCACATTATTCCATAGTTATTTCCAGTGGGAGGATCAATTTTTTGCACAGTGCACGGGTACATCCATGGGAAATTGTGCGGCTCCATCGTACGCCAATATTTTCATGCACTACTTCGAGACCCAGCATATACTATCCAAACAAATATGGCATGATCACCTAATACTGTACAAACGATACATTGACGATATTTTCATTCTTTGGAACGGATCTATTACCCAATTACTATCAGCCCTCCATGATCTTAATAACATCAATGAACGTATCCAATACACGCATAACTTCAGTGAAAGTCAAATATCATTCCTAGACGTGCTGGTTATGAAGGAACTTGACAAGCTACACACAACGGTATTTCAAAAACCCACAGACAGGAACAATTTATTGCACCATCAGAGCTTTCATCAACCTTCGTTGAAAAATCATCTTCCTTTTTCTCAACTAATTCGAGGTAAACAAATCGCCTCCTCTGAAGAAATGTATGAACAACAAAAAGAAAACAACATCAAGAGATTTAAAGATCGTGGATATCCAGAAACCACATTGAAACAGGCCGTAGACAGTATACAAGCCATGAATAGACAACAACTACTATCACCAGCAGGCACAAAAGATGAACGGAGATCAGTGTTTGTCTCCAAATATTCCACAAGGAGCCAAAACATCAAACGGATTATACTAAAACATTGGCCATTACTAGCTCTTGAAGAAGATTTCCATGGAATTTTCACCCTCAATCCACGGTTTGCATATGAAAGAACCACAAATCTCAAAGAATTGTTGAAACAAAAATCAACCTCATCCACAAAAATATACAAAGGTACCCTACCATGCCACAATTGTGGGAATTCCAACTTAATTATCAAAGAGAATGAAATCACCCATCCATCAAGTGGAATTAAAATCAAGTTACAAGTCAATGGTACCTGTGACAGCACAAATCTGATTTACATGTTGAAATGCCCATGTGGACTTCCGTATGTTGGCAAAACCTCAAGAAAAATTAAAACTCGTCTGACAGAACATAAAAGCAACATCAGCTTAAAATCAGCCAAATCAACAGTTGCAGTACATTTCAATGAACATCAGCACAATCCAAGTCAACTAAGATACTGCATACTGGAGTTGGTACCTGTATTGCCAGGAAGAGACAATGATCAACATCTTTTGAGAAGAGAACTTTATTGGATACACAGGCTATCATCAACCACGCCAAGAGGATTGAATGAACGGCTTGAATTTAGCTGTTATTTATAACATTATCACCTACTGAACTGAAATTAATCATGGAACATTTTGTATATTTTTTATATACATTCTTTACTTTTATATCAGTGACTTCACATGAACACAGTAATGCTCATGTTTGTACACATTATGTATATACCCATTGATATTCTTTATTCTCATTATTCACTCGTCACTTATTGTTCACCTGGTCAGAACAGATAACGTTTTACTATATCTTACACAATAGCGATAACATGTGACCATCATTTAGCCTATCACCGCTCAGGTAACATTTCGCCGAGTCACACGGTCCTGCAGACCAATTGGAATGGTCAATAACGCGTCGTAACTATCGAGCAATCTCGTCAGTCATTTATTACAAATGACAATATTTTTAGTTACGCCATGCATATACAAACCGCGTATTTCCCATACCATCGCGTATGCACGTGATCACAATCCAGCTAATCCGGGTTCAGTTTACAATCGCCGAATCACATGATCCTGTACATCCATTTAGAGCCCAGTAAACAGCGTTCGAACATCACCGGGAAATTCAATCATCGGAGCACTGAGCACCGAAAGACATTTGACATTCATTTCGCGGTAAGCCACCCTCTTTTATTTGGACATATCGTGTCCTATTCTATATGATAGTAAGTAGATTATATTATTGGGACGCTCATATGTCAACTCCGATTCTTTAACGACAGGTTCAGTTCACATCCGTGAACCCGCCACAGACCCTACCTCGTAATCATGTCAGATTGGTAATACTGTATGTACTGCATGCAACGCACTTTTCAGATTTCTCACATTTAAATTTTGAGCACACTCCTTCACCAGACCCGTCACGTACTGTGTGCACATTAGAACTGTCACCTTTCATACTACTATTTATGTACATTCTGTTCACGTAATCGGTCAACTTTGACCTACACTGTAATACCCCATTCACCTTTGTGCATGTTGACACACGTATTATACCTGATCAACAGAATATTTATGTTCCTGTACCATATGTACCTTGAATCAGAAAATAAATAAACACTGTACTTGGTCACTTTCAGATATCACACGGCCCCTGAGGAAGGGCAATGCCCGAAATGCATTGGGCCACCGGGCCACTGGCATGAACATTATGGAATTGTTAATGTGATTAATTTGCAACTATAATGAATTTAAAATAAAGAAGAATATACTCAACCATAAAAGAAGAGGACTTCGAACAAATTAAGGAATTTTGCTTTGAGTGCCCTGAAGGGACACTGTTCTCGAGGGAAACAGTGCTACTACACATAGATAGGTTGCAACAGTCTGAGGAGCAGATTTACAAGCCCCTTGTGCCACTTTTGCCTCACTTTTAACATGGGAAAAGAGACGCAAAAGTGGTGCAAGGAGCTTGTAAATCTGCCCCTGAGTGAACAAGAAAAGACACTCACCTCGGGACTCTGGGAGTCATTGGGGTGAAACAGTCTGGGTAAGCAGTAATGAGAACTCACCGCTATGCAATGAGAGTGCATGGGGTATAGTACTTTGGAAGAAAAACATTGCACAAACAAAGACATAAAGCTAAAATATACTTGTGCAGTTGTATGTGCTATGCTATTACTAACTCTATACTATCTTTCAGATCACTAAACTGGAGGGTGCACTATGAACCGGCCCGTGCTTGAACACACAACGAAGGCAAAACGGTGAGCTACAAAGATTTTCTCCAGTACTATCTGCTCCATCTATTACTTTCTCTCTCTCACAGTTTTAATGTCATTTATTCTCTTTTTCTCTCTCTCACTCTCTCTCACATTGTTTCTCTTTCTCTTTTAAAGTTATGAACGCTGCTGTCCACTCTACCGATACAAAAACAAAGGCTGTATTTAATACAGTCTGCAGTGTAGAACTAAAGCTTAGTTCAAGTTGTGAACTCCACAGTGATTACACACGGTAAGCAGAGCGGCCTAGATACATAATGCCTCTGAATAAATACGTTCCAAATAAAGATTATTGTCCTGCAGAATGACGTGATCTCTCACCCAATTCTGTCTCATCTCTGAATCATTTTAAAGACCTGTTGGTCCATAGTGTAAATCTGACACAGTAGGCACTTCCGTACAGAGACCTCTTCAATGTGGGCTATAAGAGGGCTGGAATGTATCGGGCACACTACAGACATGCAAATTAACAAATATTGCCAAGTGTTACCTTAATTTGTGATCGTTGACCTCATTTAGTCACATTGATCTAATTTTAAACACCTATTTTTATTTTTGTTTTGCAGATTACCTACCCTCCTTGCATTGGAGTCCATCAAAGATTTCGTTTATTATAGTGTTATGTTAAAGTTATGTTTCTAGTTATTTATTATGTTGTTATTTTTAAGTTACGTTTCTAGTTATTTATTGTTTTAATAAATGTTAATTTTAAAAAGTATAAGTCTTCTTTTTCTGATGTTTCACTATTATTTAGTGTGATAATCATATGCTTACAAAACAATTAAAAAATAAAATAGAAATGATGTTTATAACTAGAAGTATAATACTGAGGCTAACTCTCCACCAGCTCTTTACCAACGTCTGTACCTGAGATTAACGGTTCCTATGGAAACATTTTAAAACTCCAGCACAATAACTGCTTGGATTAGCAACATTGTGAGGTGAACTTGTAACCCATGTCCTCACTTAAGTATTCCATGAACAGTTACTATGGTAACAGGCAGTACCATAAAGTTTGGAGGTAGGGTTGAAAGGTACTGGCTGTTTGAGAACATTCTAGACTGAAAAGTAGGGTGTATGTTTCTGTTTTTTAAAAGCATGTTTCTTATTGGTTAACAAAAACTGTTTGAAAGGAACATTACATAGGGTAAGGTGATATTTTCAAAAGTCAAGCACACTTGCTGTTTGGATTAGCAACATTGTGGGATGAACTTGTGACCTGTATGCTCACTTAAGTATTCCATGACCAGTTACTATGGTAACAGGCTGTAAGCAGTTTGGAGGTAGGGTTGAAAGGTACTGGCTGTACAGTAACCGTTATATTTGCACAGGATCCTCTACATGACAGAAAGGAAACCAAACTAAGACAGAACACTGTGTAGCAGATTTACAGCCCCTTGCACCACTTTCCCGACACTTTTCCCATGTTAAAAGTTTTGCAATATTGACGCAAGGAACTTGTAAATCTGCCACATCGCATATTAAACATGCTTAAGTCTACTTCAGAACAGATGTTAGGATCCAACATAAACCACAATTATCGGTCCTCAAATCCAGGGCCGCCTTGTAAATACAACGCTATTGTCATACCTCCCTCTTCCTTTTTGTATCCTCATAGAAACACCTACCTTCCCACTGACAACACCTACATTGCAACTCATTGGAGATACGAGGCAAGCTGGCTGCTGATATGCATTAATGCATCTTAGCGTCGCCTAGTAAATAGGGCAATATAATTTTCACTGCATTTGTGGCTTTTTTTTTAATTGCGGCTAAATAGCACTTGTTAATATGCCCCAAGTTTCCTTTTTTTAATTTTTATTTATTCATTGGCAAATTCAGACAGGCAAAACAAGTACTCAAAAATAAACAATGCAGATAAGTACGATATGCATGGGGTATAACGTAGGAACATGTCATATGTTGAAGTGAATAACCAATATAATACCTAAAGAATATAGAACATCCGTGAATTAAAGATATATTAATGGATTAAAAGTAAAAGCAACCCATAGCATATACTTTTTAAACATAGCGAACATCATTATAATGCGAAGTCAAACGCACAGTAGATCAAATAGTTAATAAGGAAAAAAAGGTAAATAGGACGGGAAGCCAAAAGAAACACAGTATCAAAATACATAATTAAATATCCAACACTTGGTTTCCACTTTCAATATTATACCACCTAGTAATAGGCTCCCACAACTGTTTCCCTATTGCCCTCATTTTCCTACCTCTTGTGGCATAAATTGCGATTTCTTGTTTATAGATGGCAATAAAACGACTAACCCACATATGAAAGGTAGGGGGCTCTGCATCTTTCCATCTAGCTGCCAAAATTATTTGAAGCACGGCATATCCCAGAAAAAGTACCGCCTGTTCTTCGCTGTTGTGATCCAAGGAATCATCATGGCCTAATAGGAGCAATGTTATAGAGTCTCTTATTCGATGCCCAAAGATTTGGGCCCAGTATTCCAGCATCATAGCTTTGACTGTTGCCAATGCAGGGCATTCAGAAAACATATGCAAGAGATTTGCAAGTGGCTGATTACATCTAGGACAGTTCTCATCAGTCCCGAGCCCCCAAGCAAACAATTTGGCTGGCGTATAGTATAGGGTATAAATGGTTCTGTAATATTGGGCCTTTAAATTAGAGGCTATGAAATACTTTGCTGAGAGAGTTAGTGAGAGATCTATATCTACATTGGGGTTAACTAATTTCGAGGCCCAGGATTGTTCCAGGCGTTCAAGGTCGTCAGGGACGTTGGCCATAAACATCTGATATAGGACCCCGATTCTTGTGGAGTTTTTCCCTATAATATCCAGTAATGGTATATTATCTAGTAGAATTTTTGGTATAGTATTACAGATGCTGGATGAGATTTGATAGAATTTTAGAAAATCACGAGCGGGAATGTTGTATCTTTCTTGGAAAGACTCAAAAGATAATGGGATACTGTTACCAAAAAAATCGCCTATTGTTCTAATGCCTAGGAGCTCCCACCTCTGAAATCTAATATCGTTAAGAATAGGGGAGAAAATTTTGCATTGCCATAGTGGTGTATATTTCGTAAATGTAGGAATATCCAGATGTTTACAAATAGCTTTCCATACTACTCGTGCGTCTAAAACTGTCTTTAATTTAATTTTTTTGTAGTATGATGGTTCTACCTGTCTTAAAAACAGTCCCTTATATTTCTCACCTAAGCTAAGCTCATATATTGATGGAATATATGGAGCTATAGAGGTTAAAACTCCAGGTTTAGCAGTCAGAAGAGGGTCCATATGTTGTACTAGTGTTGCCCAAAGATATAATCTTAAATTCGGTAGAGCTAAGCCACCTCTATCTTGAGGGAGCGCCAGCAGGGGAAGGGCCCGTCTTATTTTACCATAGCTCCACATAAACTTTGCAATAAGGGAATCTATAGTCTTAATAAAGTGTTCTCCAGGCAGTAGAGGGATTGCTCTAAAAAAATATAAAACCCGTGGGAATATGTTCATTTTAACATAATTGGCCCTGCCTATTATCAAAAGGTGCAAGCTGTCTATCCTTCTAAAATCACTTTTGATTTTATCAATGAGGGGAGAATAATTTAATTCGCTAATCTTGCTTACCTCCGCAGAGAGGCATACTCCTAGATATGTAGCCTGTTTAACCCTAAGTATACTTTCATACTGGGTGTTATTAGTGGCTAATACCGCCGTTTTGTCTCTATTCAAAGAGTACCCTGAATACAACCCAAATGCCTGAGTGATTGTCTCAATTTCAGAAATTGCTTCAGACGGATTGGTGGTTATAACAGCGACATCGTCAGCGTATGCCATTACTTTAGTGGAGAAAGACCCAGTAATAACTGGTTGAGTTGCGGGTGAGGTTAATAACTTCTGAATAAGGGGACCGATATATAGGGCGAATAAGACCGGGAAACATGGGCAGCCCTGCCTTGTGCCTCTTTTAACCTTGATAAACTCCGACTCATCACCAGCCATAGAGATTTTGGCCGTGGGGTTGATGTAAATGGCTTTAATGGCTTTAATAAAGTTGTTTCCAAAATTCTTACTTTTCAAGATATTTCAAAGAAACTGCCATGATACTCAATCGAATGCCTTTTCGGCATCGAGGAGGATCATCGACATCTCACACCCGTGGCGCCCATGATGTCAAACAGGGTTATGGCTCTCCGAGTATGGTCTGTAGTACCCTTGCCGGGGATAAAGCCATGTTGCCACGGGGACACAAGATGTTCGACGACCCCGCTCAGTCGGTTTGCAAGTATTTTAGCATATAGTTTTGAGTCGGAGTTAATCAGGGATATGGGCCTATATGAAGAAGGAAGGTGAGGTGGTTTGCCCTTTTTATGAAAAATTATTATATTTGTTTCCTTCCATGACTCTGGAGGAGTTGTGTGGTATTGCACTCCAAGAAACAAATCAAGCAAGAAAGGGGTTATTTGATTACCAAGGATTTTATATAGATCCAATGGGATTTTATCCGGACCCGCCGCTTTACCATTGGCCAACTCGGCTAAAGCAATCTCCACTTCAGTAAGCGTAATTTCTCTATCCAGATTAGCCTTAGTCTCATCATCAATAGCTTTATGTAAAGCCTGATCTGGAAGCCAATTATTTAAGAATGTTGTTATTTCGTTATTAGGATGTGAGATATCGCTGCCATAGAGTTGTTGATGATACTTTTGGAATACTTTAACAATCTCTTTAGGAGTGGTATGCTCATTACCCTCAAATTCGATCTTCTTAATACTGCCCAGTGATTAATTTTTGTCGAGTACGTAATGCTAACTGCTTCCCCACGTTTTCTCCTGATTCATACAGTCTAGCCTTATTAGCCTGATAAGTTTCGGCAGCTTTTTGAATGAGCATACTATTGATCTCATTATTTAGGATCATTATTTTGTTTAAAGTTTTCCCAGGATCTAAGGTAGAATCTACTTGCCCTCTTTGAGCCTGATTTATTTGGGAGGCATGATGAGTCTCGAGATTAGAGAGTTCTTGCATCAGTTGTATATTAGTATGCTTTTCCTTCTTTCGTTTATTAGCTACAAATGAAATAGTTTCTCCCCTCAATGCTGCTTTAAAACAGTCCCATACTATTAAACGGGATGCACTAAACTGGTTACAATAAAAAAAAGACTGGGCCCACGATTTAATATAGGTTATATATTCCTGATTAACCAGTAACCTCCTGTCAAAAGTCCATTGGGTCATTGGTTTAACCAAACTGGCAGTATCGAAGATGAAGGTCAGCGCATTATGGTCGGATATTGTTTTCGGGGATTTAGTTATTTCTATAATGTCCCCCTCCTCTATAGATGACATAATATAATCGATTCGGACGTACTTATTGTGGGGGAAAGAAAAGTAAGTAAAACCATCTGCATTTGGCCCCCGGAGTAACCCCCAGACGTCCACTAGATTATGACTTTTCATCATCCGACCTAGTGCGCTGTATACCTTCGGTTTACGCCCTTTATAATTTAAAGATAGGTGATTCCCTACGGGCAGCCTTATATCAATATTAAAATCCCCGCAAAGAATCAGAGAGCCAGACCAAGAGGCCAGTTCAATTTCGAGCTCCCGAAAAATATCAGGATCGTCTAGATTTGAGCCATAAATTGCACAGATAGTAATACCCAGCTGTAGCTGAATTATGACCCGTCTACCATGTTTGTCGGCCAATTTACGAATTGGGGAGCCTATTATAGGTTTAGCTAAGATGGCTACCCCTCTGGTTTTGGATGTTTGGGATGTAGTTACCATTAGGTTATAACCAGGTAATTTGAGTAAGTCTCTGTCTGTATATGCTATATGTGTCTCTTGAAGGCATATTATGTCAACTGGGTTTTGACGTGTTAATTGAAATAACTGGGCCCTTTTATTTTTATGATTAAGGCCTGCCACATTCCACGTGCATAAACTTATTCTCCCCATTTACTAGCATGAGAATCTAGCCCAGGTTTAATGTATTGGAACCGAAAACCACCAATATTCTTGAAATGCATAATACAGTTTTGCTTTTTACAATTTTGTTTTTTGTTTTGACTATATTGCTTCACATCATACCATGATCTTTGTGTGCATCTTAACTTGCGACTGAATTTGCCAATTCTTTTTGCATTTCCCCCCCCCTTACCCCCCTTACCCACCATACCCCTCCTTGAGCCCCTCCCCAAGCCCCTCCCCAAGCCCCTCCCTCCACACACCACCCTTTGAGGCATATAGACTCTAGCTAGAGTCTGTAGTGATGGAGAGACACCCCTGCGCCACGCCATATTATTACTTCCATGTTCACCTAATAACACATGTGCGGACTATCGGAGAGGTATAAAGCAGGAGACAGATAAATCTAGAATAGAATAATCAATTTAGGACCCTATGGTGCCCACTGAGCCGAAAAGAGAACCCATAAGTGCTAAACAATAAATCATTGGAGCAGTGATAGAAACAACATATTCATATTCTAGGTGACTATCAGAAAAATAGGAGTTAGTATCAAGCTTAGGATTTCATAATTCTATTAAATGTACTTATTCCTCCTATGTCATTAGGCATATCCCACCGTCCGGGGGTTATATAGTAATCATAATAATCACTGTGATTAGAGTTCTTGATGAAAAGTACTATTATTTCATACTTAAGTCAGGCTATCTAAAAAGGCCTTCGCTTTGATTTCAGAGGTAAAAATTTTTACCTGACCATTATACAGAACTTTGAGTGTGGCAGGGTTATTCAGATAAACCTTGGCCTTTTTGTCCAGAAAGGGTTTAATTAACTGTCGGAGCCGCCATCTCCGCTCCACAGTTGTGTGACAAAAATCCGGCCTAACAAAGTATGAAATGTCGCCTCGAGACCGATGAGCATCAGGCCTCGCTTTCTCTGCAATAGCTTGACGTAACAGAAAGTTGCCGAAATAGACCAGTATTGCCCTAGGATATTTGCTTTGCGAGTTAATAGCCCGTAATGTAGCCGGGGTTCTGTGGACACGCTGAACTTCTAGCTCCCAATTCCATGAGGATAACTCGGGAAATGTATCTTTAAAGAGTTGAATCACAAAAACGCATATGTTGTCTCCTTCACTTTTCTCCGGAACCCCCAGTATTCGGAGGTTGTTGCGGCGCATGCGATTTTCCATCTCCTCGAGCTTCCACCTTACATCAGTCAGTTCTGCGTCAAGGCATCAACCTGTTCTTTCACCACAGTTGCTTCAGCCTCGTTAACCACTATCCGATCTTCCATATCAGCCATTCTTGCGTTGGAGGCCGCCACAGTTTTGGAGAGCTTACGTACCACGACTTGTACTTTTTGTAGAGCTTGCTGAGCCTTCCGGCCATCTTTGGAGGTTTGTTCCCTGTGGGATGCGATCGCCTGCAGCACCGTGTCCATTACCGCAGTTAAGGTAGTGTTTTGCTCCTTCAAGAAAGAGGGCCCCTGAGAGCTGAAGGTTGTTGCAGGAGCACAATCCTGGTGAGGACCTGCTGCGCCGTGATGGCTTCTTTTTTTTTAATCACTGTATGCCTTCCCATTGTGGTTTCGCCCAATAGTTCATCCGCATCACTATCCTGTGTGCTGGTGCTGGAACCTGTGTGCAGATCGGATAGGGGATCTAAATCGGAATCTAAATCATGGTGCCATCCTAGGTCCTCGCGGCCTTCAGAAATAGTATAGAATTCTAATGGTTCCAAGTCCGTTTCAGAAGCGATCCCGGCTCCACCAATATAGTCTGGCATAAGCGCTATTGACCCCTCTTCATTTTCCTTCTCCACTAGTGTGGTTGATGCAGGAGTGCCTTGTGCCTGAACCAGTGTTTACTATTTATTAGTCTAGGCGGATGTCCACTGCGGGCATGTAGGATAGAATTGCCCGCAGTGGGCTTGCGGTAAAGTTTCGTACAAAGTTTATTTTCAATTACAGTGACCTCCAAATCTAGAAAGTTCACAGAACACTCACTGATTTCCACTGTAAATTCTAGGTTGTAATCATTCTGATTTAGAGCTTTTACATACTCAGCAGCACTCTCCTTCGTCCCTCTCCAGATGACGAAGAGATCGTCAATATATCTGTGCCATGTAACAATCTTCTCTGTCCATGGACCTTTGTCCGCTGTCCAGGCCACCCGCTCCTCCCACCAGCCCACGCATAAATTCGCGTAGCTGGGGGCGAAGCAGGTTCCCATCGCAGTTCCTGACACTTGTTTGAAATATTGACTCTCGAATATGAAAATATTATTATGCAGACAGAATCATAAAAACTCTATCAGCATTCCATTGTGCTCTGATTATTTAGCTTCTCTATTTCTCAAAAAAAACTTTACTGCCTCTATACCATGCTGATGTAATATACAGGTGTATAGACTTGTGACATCCATAGCAATCATTAGATCTCCTTCTCTCCAAACAATCTTCTCCAATTTGCCCAAAAAGTATTTTGTGTCTTTAGAGTATGACTTCAATTTGACCACAAAATCTGACAAGAAATAATCAATATACACTGAAACATGTTCCAACAGACTCCCTTGAGACAAGACAATCGGTCTCCCTGGGGGACATAGAGCATTCTTATGCACCTTGGGGAGGTGGTAGAAACAGGGCGTGACAGGGTTAAGCTTCCTTAAATATAAATATTCTTCTGTCTCCAACATTCCCTTCTCATACCATTTTTTCAACATCTCATGACATTCCCCAATGCTCTTCGTGTACACATCCCTTTTAACTTTTATGTAGGACTCTTCGTTATTCAATTGCCTTAATGCTTCTTTATTATATGCTACAAGTGTCTGCAAAACAATGTTTCCTCCTTTGTCTGAGGGTTTCACAATTATCAAAGGGTCATTACTCAAGTCATCCACTGCCTTATATTGATTTTAGTGAAGTGTCCATCCTTTCTCAAAGTGTTTTCACAGTCACGCATTAGAACCAGATCTTGTATGACATTGTCTACAAACGTGTCTATAATATCGTTTGGCATTTGTGGGACAAAGGTGGATACTTGCCTGAATGTGGTTGATGCACTTTTCTGTTCTATTCCTGAGAGTTGAGCCGAACTCCCTGTAGCCTCCGATTCATTACGTAGATCTTCTAGGACCTGTATCACTGGCAGATCCCGTTCCACTAGGATATACGTTCTTTCCTCGGTTCCCTTTCTGGAATGCCCTGTTTCTTTTTTGGGGCGTAATTTAAAGGATTTATGCAACTTCAGTTTTCTGGCAAACTTGAATAAGTCAATACGTGTCTGTGTGTACTCCAGTTTTTCTTAGGACAAAACGATAATCCTAATTGCAGTACACTTTCTTCAGTTTTGGTCATGACACGTGGGGTCAAATTGATAATGGAGAGGTTGTCCGGGATAGGTTCATTCAGCATCTCCTGTTGAACTTTTTCTTGCTCCTGGTAACCATTGGAGAGCCTATTCCTTTTGCTCCTACGGCCCCCTCTCCTTGTTTTCCGCCGTCTTTCTGCTGATGTTCCGGGGGCTTTCCCCTCGTGTTGAGCTGCCATGACTGTCGAATTATTTGAAATTCGTCCTGAAAAAACCCTGGTTTAGTTCCTGTGCTGCTCCCCGGTCAGGTATCATCATCCGATTGCTCTGGTGTAGTCACCTCTGATTCCGAGGATTCGGGTTGCTCATTAGGTTTCTGAGCTGCCTTTGATTGCAACATCTGTTTTGGGGCATCGTACTTTTTAGCGAACGTCAGGATTCTGCCCGATGCATAATCGCGTTCGTCTCTCTCAAACTTTTCTTGCTTCCGGGCTCGAATTTTTCCTTTGTAGGCTTTGAGGCTCTTCCTCATAGCTACTCGAAGGTTATCTTGCCTCTCCTTATCCGCATCCGTACCGATCTCCAATTCAAGATCTTCAATGGTTTTCCGTACCTTCGTATGGTCACTCCATGCGAATTCAATCAAAATCAGTAACATCCCCTTACACGAGTGCGGCGTATGTTTCGACTATTTTGAAGGAGCAAAGGGTCGGGATTCTCGTAGGCCGGGACTGCATATATCCTGAGGCCCCTTGGATGATGATACCCGCCCAGGGAGCAGCACAGGAACTAAAACAGGGTTTTTTCAGGACTACTTTCAAATAATTTGACAGTCATGGCAGCACAACACGAGGGGAAAGCCCCCGGAACATCAGCAGAAAGACGGAGGAAAACAAGGAGAGGGGGCCGTAGGAGCAAAAGGAATAGGCTCTCCAATGCTTACCAGGAGCAAGAAAAAGTTCAACAGGAGACGCTGAACTAACCTATCCCGGACAACCTCACCATTATCAATTTGACCCCACGTGTCTTGACCAAAACTGAAGAAAGTGTACTGCAATTAGGATTATCGTTTTGTCCTAAGAAAAAGCTGGAGTACACGCAGACACATATTGACTTGTTCAAGTTTGCCAGAAAACTGAAGTTGCATAAATTCTTTAAATTACGCCCCAAAAAAGAAACAGGGCATTCCAGAAAGGGAACCGAGGAAAGAACGGATATCCTATTGGAACGGGATCTGCCAGCAATACAGGTCCTAGAAGATCTACGTAATGAATCGGAGGGTACAGGGAGTTTGGCGGAACTCTCAGGAATAGAACAGAAAAGTACATTGACCACATTCAGGCCAGTATCCACCTTTGTCCCACAAATGCCAAACGATACTATAGAAACGTTTGTAGACAATGTCATGCAAGATCTGGTTCTACTGCGTGACTGTGAAAACACTTTGAGAAAGGATGGCAACTTCACTAAAGAACAATACAAGGCATTGGATGACTTGAGTAATGACCCTTTGATAATTGTGAAACCCTCAGACAAAGGAGTAAACATTGTTTTGCAGACACTTGTAGCATATAATAAAGAAGCATTAAGGCAATTGAATAACGAAGAGTCCTACATAAAAGTTAAAAGGGATGTGTACACGAAGAGCATTGGGGAATGTCATGAGATGTTGAAAAAATGGTATGAGAAGGGAATGTTGGAGACAGAAGAATATTTATATTTGAGGATGCTCAACCCTGTCACGCCCTGTTTCTACCACCTCCCCATGGTGCATAAGAATGCTCTATGTCCCCCAGGGAGACCGATTGTCTCGTCTCAAGGGAGTCTGTTGGAACATGTTTCAGTATATATTGATTATTTCTTGTCAGATGTTGTGGTCAAATTGAGGTCATACACTAAAGACACAAAAGACTTTTTGGGCAAATTGGAGAAGGTTGTTTGGAGAGAAGGAGATCTAATGATTGCTATGGATGTCACAAGCCTAGACACCTGTATATTACATCAGCATGGTATAGAGGCAGTAAAGTTTTTTTTGAGAAATAGAGAAGTTAAATACTCAGAGCACAATGGAATGCTGATAGAGTTTTTAGGATTATGTCTGCATAATAATATTTGCATATTCGAGAGTCAATATTTCAAACAAGTGTCAGGGACTGCAATGGGAACCTGCTTCACCCCCAGCTACGCAAATTTATTTGTGGGCTGGTGGGAGGAGCAGGTGGCCTGGGCAGCGGACAAAGGTCCATGGACAGAGAAGATTGTTACATGGCACAGTTATATTGATGATCTCTTCGTCATCTGGAGAGGGATGAAGGAGAGTGCTGCTGAGTATGTAAAAGCTATAAATCAGAATGATTACAACCTAGAATTTACAGTAGAAATCAGTGAGTGTTCTGTGAACTTTCTAGATTTGGAGGTCACTGTAATTGAAAATAAACTTTGTACAAAACTTTACCGCAAGCCCACTGCGGGCAATTCTATCCTACATGCCCGCAGTGGACATCCGCCTAGACTAATAAATAGTATTCCTTATGGAGAGCTGCTCCGCATAAAAAGAAACAACACAAGGAAAATAGATTTTGAGAAATATGCAGGCGAGAGCATGGGAAAATTCCGCAGGCGGGGATACAGTACACAGACTTTGGAAGGAGCTAAGACGAGAGTTGATTCCATAGCCACAGAGAAGCTTCTTGAAGTGGGCACCAAATGAAACGCAGAGGAGGACAAAATAAAGAGTTTTCGGATGATTACCACCTTCTCGAAGGATGCCACGAAGCTTAGATCTATGTTCAGCAGACACTGGAATCTATTGCAAATGGATCCAGTTATCGGAATGGATATTCCGAAAAGACCCCTAATAACTTTCCGGAGAGCCAGGCCCCTCAGGGATAGCCTCACTTACAGCTATATTGGGAAGAAGGCATTGAAGAGTTTTGAGAAAGATCTGAAGGGATTTCATCCCTGTAAAAAATGTAAGATGTGTGCTGGGAGTAATAAAGTCTCTACATTTCAAGTGCCTGGAATGAGGCAGCCCAGAGTATTAACAACATTTTTGACCTGTACCACCCCATATACAGTGTACTGCTTGCAGTGCCCGTGCGGGTTGAAATAAGTGGGAAGTACCATTCACCAGGACAAAATTAGGGTATTGGAACATGCTAGATCCATAAATAATGGAGATTTGACATATCCCGTTGCACGCCATTGTAAAGAACTACATAAAGGAGATAGAAATCTGTTGACATACTTTTGTCTAGACCATGTACCCCAGAATCCAAGGGGGGGGAGACAGACTAATGACCCTTAGGAGGCTGGAGTCCAGGTACATTATCGATCTTAATACAAAGACACCTGGTGGACTGAATTCACATGAGGAACTGGCTGTACATTTAGGGGATAATTGATGTAGATCGATACTGGAATCATGATATGTGGATGTAACTGTGGATGAGGGATGATTGTATTGTTTGATCCTTTTTATGGTTGGACCTTTGCTGTTTGATCTTAGGTGGTTGAATGCAATACTGTGGACATTATGGACATCAACACACAATTGCTCATCTGTGAGCGTTATCGAAATGTGAGCATTTTAAGTATTAAGCCCATCGGTGGGCATTACATGTGTGATACTAGCGATGCATTCATGAGTATTGAATAGTGAGCTCATTTATGGGCATTATCTGCTTATGATGATGTAATAAGTGCCTACATCGTATAACGCCATGGCGCTTTTAAGGCAATTGTTATGTGTTATAATACTGTGTACCATTTAAAGATGGCGGCCGCGGTGATGGCGTTGTTATCCTATGACCATGTCCATGAAGTACAATGTGTAAACATAAAAAGCGGCCGTTTCGGCGTCACCATGTTACCATCAACGAAGGCGAATGCCGAAACGCGTCTGGACACCGTGAGCTTGAAAATAAAATCTTAAAGCTCGCCACTGTGAGGGCTGGTCTTTTGTGGTGTAAACTACGAGGTTTGGAGCAGTCATATATATATATATATATATATATATATATATATATATATATATATATATATTCTCCAGGTTGCACCAAAATCGGATCACTTCCAGACGGGTGCCCTCCGTGGTGATGCGCCACGCAATATTACTGCTCCTCACTCTCTCCTTTATCAAAAAGAGTTCAGGCACTCACGGGAATAATTTTTCGTGTCATTTTATTCACAACAGCAGACAAACGCGTTTCGATATGCCTTCTTCAGTGTCTACTTTCGGCATTGCTAGATGCCATTTTTTACCTTGGTGCATTGTAAACATAGAAAGCGGCTTCCATGACACAGTGAATATATTTTCAAAAAAACATCATTTCAAGACTTAATTTCATCTATTTACAATGATACATTATTTTTCTCAGTTATAAATTCGTAATACACTTAATACAATTATTTTTAGCAACTTAGCGTAACGTCAGTGAGCTGAAGTCGCATAATCCGGCTTTCCAAACCATTTATCAGTCATAACGCGATATCGCGAGACCTCTAAACATACCCTTACATGATTTAGTTGTGTATTGGCAGATCTCACTGTGTCACATTTACAACATCATGCCATGTATTGGCTGTTTTACCTTCACTAATTGTCTAAATTCTACTCTATCTAGGGACAACTCGGATTCCTGATGTTTTCAATCTATTTCCTTTTTTCCCCAAGTGTACTGCCAGCTCCTCGCTTCTATTCTGTCCCTGTGGTGCTTTTGTCTCAAGATCAATAATATATCGAGACTCTAATCTCCGCAGCTTCCATATCTGATCACCACCTCTCAAATCTACAGGTACATGATCTAAGGCAAAATATTGCAAAAGATCTCTGTTGCTGTTATGTTTTATGGCGAAGTGTCTGGCCACTGGGTAATTGAAGTCTTTGTTTACAATTGCACACTGGTGCTCTTAAATCCTGATTTTTACATTATGTACAATGCTGCCCACATATCTTAGCCTGCATGGGCATGTGAGACAGTTGACAACATGTGTGGTGTGACGTGAGAAATTTAGTAATTTTCTTCCTTTCTTTAAGACCTGGTATCGCATAGGATGTTACCCTCTTACTTTTTGCACACGCCTTGCATTTCCCATAGGGATAAAAACCTTGCATATCTCTGATCATCCCTATTCTCTCTGGAGTTTTTTGCAAATGGCTGTGTACAAGTCTGTCCCACATTGATCCAGCTTTTCTAAAACTGATTAAGGGGAGATTCTAGGGATATCCTTCCCAATACTAGTGTCAGTTTTCACCTTTAGAAAAAGTAAAATCAGGCTGACGGAGACGTTCCTATGTGCCCAAAACAAGATGCATGTTGGGACTTGCAGTTATTGGAAATGAACTGCGCGAATGCGCTCCAATACAATTCGGTCAGGTGTGCTTCCGCTACTGGGAAGGAGTGAGCACATTTAAAAATGAGACAGCTGATGAAAACCCCAGGCATTAGTGGCATTTGAAGAAGGCTCATTGCCAAAATGCGTTATGCCACTGTGTTATTAAACAGTTTTATTGGAGTCCCTCTGTGTCCCCTTGCCTACTTTCAGATGAGCATATTGAGTGATATATATAACTTTTTAACTCAGTAACCAGCATGGATGGCACTGTGCTAATCCTATGCTACTCAGAGAGAGCTCTCTGCTTCTTTTCTGTATATATATATATATATATATATATATATATATATATATATATATATATATATATATATATATATATATATATATATATATATATATAAGCAGTGACTACTCAGGAGTCAGGTAGGATATATTGGGGTGAATACCTTTTTGCACATGTTGTAAATATATGAAATATTTTGATAAGCAACCTTTTCCAATCATTATGTGCAGAGAAAATACCAATGTAGCTGTCCGTTTTGTTTTAAGCTTTTGTCATAAACTTGCCGGATATCGAATGTGTATTTATACAGGAATTTTTATGCACTTGCACTTAATTGCCATACCTTGCCCCCTTGTTTGCACATGTATAGAAATTGTGTTTACAATTGTGTTGTTAATTTGATTAATTAAGTTACAACCAATCAGTGAGGACGTTGTTACTGCACTAGCACTTTAAATTCACGCAACTTTTTCCGGTGCGCCATGTGACCAAGCCCTCTGTGTAGGGCGAAACGTTATCCTGGCGTGGTGTGCGATAAAATAAAAAAACTCACCTGCACTCTGGGTCTTCCGTGTCCTTGTTGAAGTTGGCTGATTATTGATAGCTGGCGCAGCAGCAGGAGCACAAGTGGCGATATATATATATATATATATATATATATATATATATATATATATATATATATATACATATACAGCAACTGCAGTCTTCTACAACGCCGCCACCCAGCTAGCAGGGACAGGAAAGACCACGCAAGTCCAAACGTATTGTCGGCAAAAATTTATTAAAAGAGAGTTACCAAATCTGACGCGTTTCGGGCATTCGCCCTTGCTCACAGATCGTCAGGTAAATTACCAAACACCCTTTATATATGTTTTTTACACGATTTTTTTCTAATTGCATTTTTTTCCCACAGTAGCTACACCATGTGATGAAATAGAAAGCAAAGACACACTACAAACTGAAGACATATATAGTCTGTTTTCCAAACAACCAAAAACAATCAAAAACCTCATGGATGTATGGAATGGAATAGGTGCAGATATCATATTTAGAAGTTGTGATTGAGTCTAATTAATTTACAATCCAATGTTAGTGGACTGTAAAGTATTCATAAAGTTCTATTGAGTACAAATGAAAATATGTGGTTATATAGGCATAAATGCTCAAGCCGATCAAACTACTGTTCATGAAAACACAGCTCAAAAATGTGCAACATTCGCTTTGTACATACTAGTGCAAATTACGCAAATAAAGTGCAAATATATACTGTGCAAATAGTGCAAGAGGATTTGTGCAAAGTTGCATGGATATAAAATCAATTTCATGATAAAATGTTGTTGATAATTCAATATGGATTAACATGATAAAAGCAAGCAGTAATAAAAGCCTTACAAAATTCATGACAGTAGTTTAAAAAATATTTCTGCATTAATGCAATGACGGCTACCAACATATTGACAGCCCTGATTGAGTGTATAAATCAAAGGAACTCAAACCTCAAGATAAATGCAATCCTAGAAACCCACACAATGAGTGATATTGTAAATTTGAGGAAAACACAACCAATTATAATGTCATAGTGTCTATGTCCAATGAAAAGGTGGGGAAAATAATATAAAACCTATTCCCAAAGGAAAAGAGAAAAACCATATGTATAAAAATACATCAAAAAGTGTGAAGTTAAGGCAAAATTCATAAAATTTCATGGGTTAGAGAGGCAGACCAGGACGGAATATTGCAACTAAGATGAGAAGCATGGAAGAATATCATGGTTATAAAAATACATGTAAATCTTCTGTGGTATTCAATCCGTTTGGAAATCTGCTGTCTAGTTCCAAAATAAACTGTGATTCTAAACTCCTAAGCATTTTTTCTCTGTCACCGTGGTTTTGGGACCTTATGCGATGACATAGTATTCCAGGCATTGTAAGTTGTTGTTATGGATAGCTTTGAAATGCCTGGCCACTGGATATGTGCCATCATTATTAACGATGGCACGTAAATGCTGGAGAATCCTGGCATGCACCTGTAGCTTAGTGCTGCCCACATATCTAAGACCACAGGTGCATGTCAGGATGTAGACAGCAAAATCAGTCTTACAGTTATATGAGCCCTTGATGTTTGTCATAACTGGACTGAATGGAGTTGCATACTGAGAGGTCTTTTTCCCAAATTTACAAGCTCTGCAAGTAGAGCAATGTTTGAATCCCGGCCGGGATTTCAACCAATCTTTCTTTTTCTCAAGCTCAGGGAATTCATGACTGATTTGAGTTTTAAGGTAGGGTCCCCTCCGATAAGTGACAATGGGACTATCTGGAAGCCTGGGTGCCAGAACAAGATCAGTTTTCAAAACAGGCCATCTCTGTTTCATGATCGATTTAATCTGTCTGGCCTGTTTGCTGTAGCTGGTAATCAGCCTAGGGGCTTGTTCCTCCGTGCTGCTTTCCGCTACTGAAGAACTGTTGTGCGTGGAAGTTAACAATGACTCACGAGTTCTGGCATATTTTTTTGAATGGCTGTTATCAAGATAGATTCTTTATATCCCCTACGTCTAAATCTATCCAAGGCTTCATTAGTACAGATAGCCAAGTCACGATCAGTACTGCAGATTCTCTTTAATCTGAGCAGCTCCCCAAAAGGAATGTTATCTATTATATGTCGTGGATGGGCACTGCTGGCGTGCAGAATGTTGTTGCCGGCAGTGCTCTTTCTGTGGAGTTTAGTGGCAAAACGACCATCATTGACAAACACTTTCACATCAAGGAATTCCGCTTCCGTGTTACTAATATTGGAAGTAAATTTCAAATTCTCCTGATTAGTGTTAATGGACAAAAGAAAGTTGTTAGCACTTTCGTAATCGCCCCTCCGTATAACAAAAACATCATCTATATAACGCATTCACTGCACCACATGTTTGTTATAGGTTGCACCATGTGTACGCATGAGGACCAGTTCCTCCCACCAGCCTACGTGAAGACACGCATAGCTGGGGGAGAAACAGGCACCCATCGCAACACCCCGTTTCTGAACATAAATATTATTGCCAAATAAGAAAAAGTTGTTATTGAGACACCATGTAGTGAGTTCAATTATCATTTTGTTATGAACATAACAATTCACAGGTCTTTTACCAAGGAAATACTCCAAAGCTGCCAAACCAGTTGTATGTACAATACTGGTGTAGAGTGATTCAATGTCTAGGGTAATCAATAAAAGATCATCACTCCATGGAATATCCTTGATTTTTCTGATAAAGTCTCCAGTGTCTTTAATATATGTTGGCAGATCCTTGACTAAATCCTGCAAGAAGTAGCCGATATACTCAGTAACAATATTCCGCCACTCCTGCAATGGCCGAGTTGATCGGTCGGCCAGGAACTGGGTCAACCTTTTTGTGTACTTTAGGGAGGAGATATAGTTTTGGTAATATTGGAAATTCAACATGTAGGAAGTCAAATTCTTGTTTAGAGATCATGCCGTCTCTCTTCCACTTGTGTAATAATTTCTGTAATGAATCTTTGGCCTCGTTATAATCCTTGCCTGTAGTTTTGGTATAGCAAGAAGAGTCATTAAGTTGTTTCATAGCCTCCTCAATATAGGCATCCTGAGGCCATATTACCACATTGCCTCCCTTGTCGGCAGTGGTGACGATATTTTTGTGGTCACTATTCAGTTTGGAAACCAGAGACATGTAATCTTGCTCCTGCTTGCTGTTATAACATTTTTTATATTTGATCTTGTGATGAAGTTGCTTTAAATCTTCCACAACCACATCGTGAAAAACGTCAATCGAGTCTTTTGGCATGATAGGTGTGAACCTTGATTTAGGCTTGAATGGACTGCTGTTAGCACCCACCTGTGCAATAGAAGCATCTCTGAGTTCATCCTGAGTGGACATAGGATTGGTCTCGGATGTGTCATTTGTCGCCAATTGATGTAGCAGAAGAAAGGTTTTAGTGTCTCTAGCCGGTACTATCAGATTCTTTGTAACATTTGTAGTTTTGTTAGTTGGAATGTTATCACTAGGACCTTCCTTAATATTGAAAAACTTCTTTAATTTGAGTTTTCTAATATAGCAGTAGACGTCATCCCGGGTTTTGGCATAGTTGAAATCTGAAGTCGGGCAATAGGTAAGACCAAGGCTGAGTAGTTGTTTCTCTGCCTCGGTAAGGGTCATAGTTGATAGATTAATGATCGCATTGTCCTCTATCGTTTTTTGCGCCACTATTGTTTTTTTGGCTTTTTGGGCGATTTTATGCTTTTTTCGGCACTCACCCCTCCTTTTGTTGCGTCTTGACTTTTTTCCTGCTGTCTCATTAGGGGTCTGAGTGTTTGTAACCGGTCTGAGACTAAAAAATCCACTTCTTCTCCCAAGTCGAGAATTCTGGAATTTGGGTCTGTTACAGAGAAATCGCCATTCTCGGATGAAGGGCCACTGGTAAGTGCTTCCTCATCACTAGTTATGACATTTGAGTCAAAGGCAGCCGACGTTGTGGCTTCATTTTGGTTAGTAGGTTTGGCTTGCTTTGTTTGCTGTTGTGCGAATTTGGAGATTTTGGCTTTTTCAAACTTGCGCGCAAAAGTTTACATCCGCCCCTGCGCATAATCCTCTTTGTCACGGGTGAACTTATATATTTTGAGCGTTTTTATTTTTTCTTCTTGTTTTGAAAGTCTTTCTTGGATTTCTTTTCGTGTTTTTGTGATGGTATCATTAGGTTCAAATTTCGCCAGCAGTTCATTGATTTCGCCAATTTCTTTCATCAGTATGTCCCTATCAATGGAGGCATATATGATTAAAATTTGAACAAACTTTGCCGATGACTCCAAATTTGTCAAGCCCCATTCCCTCAGCATATCGGCATATCGAGGTTTGGATTCTCGTAGCTTGGGGCTAATAGTATTCGGAGACCACGTGGAACACGTCCCTTCTCAAGGTATTTTGTGAGAGATTTGTGTTCCCACCATTTCGTCATTTCTTGACGCATACATTTCTCAAGGCGTTTTAAAGCTGATGTTTTTTGACCCTCATTTGTATTGTCCTGCTCACTTGATGCATTTTTGTTACTCGATCCAGAATTAGAAACCACTTTGGGGAGGTTGGAATATAGTGCATCCGCCGCTGCCTCTCTGCCCCGTAGAATTTCCTCTGACATGTTGTGGTGAACTCGAAATGTTCTTTATAAATTCAAAAAGCTGGAGACTTAGACTACTGTTGTTAAAGTCCGACCGCTTATGCCTTTTTACTCCCCCCCACCGCACGTGTGTTGGAAACACTCACCGCTGAGACTGCTGAAAGCTGCTAGCCGTACACGCCGTCTAGTACTTCAGAGGCGTCGCCGCGTGTTGCTTTCCCGGTATAGTGTTAAATCCGTATGCAGGCGTTGGAAACATTCACCGCTGAAAACCGCTGAAAATCATTAGCAGTGCATGCTGTCCAGTGTTTTAAAGGCGTCGCTGCTCGTTTCTTTCCCGGTGCAGTGTTGAATCCATATGTGTGCGGGGGCTGTCGCTGAAGAATTTCCTTAGGGGAAAACGAAGAAAGGAGGTTGCACGCAACAGCCAGCTTGTAGGGGGTGGACTCGCCTCGGAAGCAACCGCCTTCCGAAAGCAGATACAGCAACTGCAGTCTTCCACAACGCCGCCACCCAGCAAGCAGGGACAGGAAAGACCACGCAAGTCCAAACGTATTGTCGGCAAAAATTTATTAAAAGAGAGTTACCAATTCTGACGCGTTTCGGGCGTCCGCCCTTGCTCACAGATCGTCAGGTAAATTACCAAACACCCGTTATATATGCTTTTTTACACGATTTTTTTCTAAGTGCATTTTTTTCCCACAGTAGCTACACCATGTGATGAAATAGAAAGCAAAGACACACTACAAACTGAAGACATATATAGTCTGTTTTCCAAACAATCAAAAACCTCATGGATGTGTGGAATGGAATAGGTGCAGATATCATATTTAGAAGTTGTGATTGAGTCTAATTAATTTACAATCCAATGTTAGTGGACTGTAAAGTATTCATAAAGTGCTATTGAGTACAAATTAATATATATATATATATATATATATATATATATATATATATATATATATATATATATATACATACATATATATATATATATATATATATATATATATATATATATATATATATATATATATATATATATATATATATATATATATATATATATATATATATATATATATATATATATATATATATATATATATATATATATATATATATATATATATATATATATATATATATATATATATATATTACCTACTGGCTATCCCCAGTAGGTATATATAGTTAGGATTTATTCCCTATGGGATTTTTGAAAATTCTATGTCTAATAACTTTGGCGTTTGTGGACGGAATCGGCTGAAATTTTCGGGAAAATGGCACATTTTGTTTCTGAGCAGCCCTTGACAATTTGGGGGGGTTTTGTCGAGGGGGGGCCGAGAAAAAAGGGGGGTCCCAAAACGCGTTTTTCCCATGTTAATTTCCATAGGGCGGTTGGACTCACTTTTAGCTCGAACGGCTGAATGGATTTGCACGAAACTTGGCAAAATTGTAGGGACTGTTAGCCCGATGTGCCTTTGCTAGGTCTCAATATATGTGCTCCAGTAGTTTTTGAGAAATTAACGTTCAAAACAAGATATATATCTGTAACAGCGCTCCGGGCTGCACTCCGGTTCACTTACTTTTCGCGAAACGGAACTTTGCGCGCAGAAAGCTGATTGGCTCTCCGGTGTCTGTCAACATTCTAAACAGTCCGGAGCGGCCGCCATCTTATCTCTCAGTAGGATCGAGAGAGAAGAAGAGGTGAAAAACGAAGGGGGAATTTAATGAAAGGGGGCAAGGTATACCCCTCTTGACCCCCTAGGAATGTTGTTGGGGTTATTAAAGGGTCCCGTGGGGAAAATAAAAAAAAATGATTTTTCACGGTAGAAGCACTTCACGGGCCGCGAACTGGGCCGCAAACTGGTAGCGAAACGGGAATTCGCCATTTTGTGCTTCGTTTTAATTAAATTACTAGGTATAAGGGGGTGCGGGAGACGTATCCTAATCCCCTATGTTTCCTGAGGGTGGCTGAGGAGGCTCATATATGTTGATACATCTCTTCCAGCGGCTGTGCGTGAGCTTTTTTTTTTTTTTGCTGCGTGACGTCTGTTAACGTTCGATTCGATGGAAATCAGGAAGTGTTGACCGCCAATTTGTCAGTGCGATAAAATATTTTGTTATAAATGAATCCTTATTGATAAACATTGTCTGCGCCATCTTGCCTTTTTTCCAATGCCACAATTTTGTCGTGCACGGCAGCCATTTTAGATGCCAGGCCGGTCCCAGGCTATCACCTAGCCCTGCGGATGTAGTTTATGGCCCCAGCTGTAGAGAATCGAGACATGCCAACCCTCCCGATTCAGGCGTGAGACTACTGATTTCAGTGCTAGTCTCCCGCCTCCCGATTTCTGCAAGCAAAAACCCGGGGGCATATTACCAACAACTAGCGATAATTTTTGTCTCTAACTTGTTTAGAGACAAAAATTATCGCCGCACATCGGCGATTTTTATCGCAGATAAACCTTGCTATTAGCAAGGTTTATCGCAAATGCGATAAAAAACGGCTGCAATGCATGAATATCGCTGAAAAGTCAGCGATATTCATGCATTATCGAGCAAATGCTCTTAGCCATGTTATCCACCTCCCATTGGATAACATGGCTAAGAACTGCTCAGGGCAGGTGTTAGCTTTTTGAGATATTCGTGCTTAGCGCGAATATCTTCAAAAGTTGGTAATAGGAGATAGCGATGTTAGGGACTGTTTCCAGTCGCTAACATCTTGGCACGCCCACTTTGCATGTCATTAGTGATAAATATCACTGACATGCAAAGCGGGGCCCAAGATGGTCGCTATCTCCTTTTAGCTGTCACTAACTGGTGTTAGCGACAGCTTGGTAAGCATATTACCAACAACTAGAGATAATTTTTGTCTCTAACTTGTTTAGAGACAAAAATTATCGCCGCACATCGGCGATTTTTATCGCAGATAAACCTTGCTATTAGCAAGGTTTATCGCAAATGCGATAAAAAACGGCTGCAATGCATGAATATCGCTGAAAAGTCAGCGATATTCATGCATTATCGAGCAAATGCTCTTAGCCATGTTATCCACCTCCCATTGGATAACATGGCTAAGAACTGCTCAGGGCAGGTGTTAGCTTTTTGAGATATTCGTGCTTAGCGCGAATATCTTCAAAAGTTGGTAATAGGAGATAGCGATGTTAGGGACTGTTTCCAGTCGCTAACATCTTGGCACGCCCACTTTGCATGTCATTAGTGATAAATATCACTGACATGCAAAGCGGGGCCCAAGATGGTCGCTATCTCCTTTTAGCTGTCACTAACTGGTGTTAGCGACAGCTTGGTAAGCATATTACCAACAACTAGAGATAATTTTTGTCTCTAACTTGTTTAGAGACAAAAATTATCGCCGCACATCGGCGATTTTTATCGCAGATAAACCTTGCTATTAGCAAGGTTTATCGCAAATGCGATAAAAAACGGCTGCAATGCATGAATATCGCTGAAAAGTCAGCGATATTCATGCATTATCGAGCAAATGCTCTTAGCCATGTTATCCACCTCCCATTGGATAACATGGCTAAGAACTGCTCAGGGCAGGTGTTAGCTTTTTGAGATATTCGTGCTTAGCGCGAATATCTTCAAAAGTTGGTAATAGGAGATAGCGATGTTAGGGACTGTTTCCAGTCGCTAACATCTTGGCACGCCCACTTTGCATGTCATTAGTGATAAATATCACTGACATGCAAAGCGGGGCCCAAGATGGTCGCTATCTCCTTTTAGCTGTCACTAACTGGTGTTAGCGACAGCTTGGTAAGCATATTACCAACAACTAGCGATAATTTTTGTCTCTAACTTGTTTAGAGACAAAAATTATCGCCGCACATCGGCGATTTTTATCGCAGATAAACCTTGCTATTAGCAAGGTTTATCGCAAATGCGATAAAAAACGGCTGCAATGCATGAATATCGCTGAAAAGTCAGCGATATTCATGCATTATCGAGCAAATGCTCTTAGCCATGTTATCCACCTCCCATTGGATAACATGGCTAAGAACTGCTCAGGGCAGGTGTTAGCTTTTTGAGATATTCGTGCTTAGCGCGAATATCTTCAAAAGTTGGTAATAGGAGATAGCGATGTTAGGGACTGTTTCCAGTCGCTAACATCTTGGCACGCCCACTTTGCATGTCATTAGTGATAAATATCACTGACATGCAAAGCGGGGCCCAAGATGGTCGCTATCTCCTTTTAGCTGTCACTAACTGGTGTTAGCGACAGCTTGGTAATAGGGAGATAATTTTATCTCCGCTTTCTTGGCTTTAAAAGCCAAAAAAGCGGAGATAAACCCCCTTGATAATATGCCCCACGATTCCTCGGGGGTTTCGCTGAAAAGGCTTGGTATTGTGTTACGTGGTAATTGTTCCAGGAAACGTCAGAGGGTCGATGCAGGGGTTCTAGAAGGGGTGATAAACCATTTAAGCCTCATGAACAAGCGCATGGTCTTTTAAAGATCTGTGAAGTACTCGGGGCGGCGGTGTGTCCTCTTTCAGGAGCGGGCGGGCGGGGGGGGGGGCACTGCCAGCAACTTGCCGGGCCAGGCAGTGTTCAACACTTGCATCACCCTTTCTCTGCCTGCTATTGCGCTCCATGCTTCGGAAAGGTAAGAAAAAGAACGTGCATTTGAGTTTGAAATGTCCGATCCTGTAGCAGTATACTTGCAAAGCCCACACATGACAATAACCCGATTCAAGGCCCCATTCACCCGATTTTTTAAAAATATATAGCACTCAAACAAAGTGGGATTATAAAACTTTATTAACTTTTAAATATAACAAACGGAACAAAAACTGTAAAAACATTTAAACATTTTCCACAAAAAAAAGCAACAATGGTCAGAAGCTGTCTTTTGTCCGAATAGTCCCAAGGCAGCACAACGTGCTGAGTTCTGGACGGCACCCAGGTGATGTCATCTGGGTGCCGCACTGGTTTTTGGGATCCTACAATGCAGCAAAGAAAAACAGCGTTGGGAGTCCAGGGTGTTGCGGAGGGAGGCCTCGTCAGTAGCGGTCTGTTGTGCGAATAGTCCCAAGGCAGCAGAACGCGCTGAGATGTTGATGGCACCCAGGTGATGTCCAGTAAACTGCCGCACTGGTTTTGGTATCCTACAATGCTGCTCCGAAAATTGGCGTGGGGCGGCCCGGGGGGGGGGGCGTGGGGGAGGCGGCGTGAACGGGCCTCCCCAGGTGGCGGCCATCCAGCTGAGTTGCGCCCGCTCTTGCGGCTACAGCGTCTCGCTCACCATGTTGTTGAGTTGCTCCCACTCTTGCAGTGCAGCGATAGGCGGCTGCCACATGACTCTTAAAATGGCGGACGGCTCTTCGGTTTTGGGCCTGGTCCACTAAAATGGCCCTGGGACACCTTGGAACTCGGACGCTTGCCTGCTAGGGCTTGGGCTCCATTCTCGAAAAGCGTCCCCTCAGCCGTGAAGATTCTACAAAAGTCTTGGGGGCCCTCGACTCCTGCAGGCTTCCGTTGGGGAGCGGCTGCCATGATTGCTCGCGGAATGACCACGACGGAGCCACGAGATGGTGGTGCTCTCATGCTGACGCCAGCTTCAGTCTGAATCATCCAGAAACAAGGTGGGGCTTTCATCGTTTGGGAAAAAAAATGTTCTAAACCAATGAAAAGTGTTATTTTTAGGTCACATGACCAAGCCTTCCATCATTAGGAAACCAAAAGTAAAATGAACCAATGAAAAGTTTTATAAACAAGTCACATGACCTGTTATGCGGCATAGGGCTACAAAAAGCGTAGAAAATCCGTTGGCACGTGAGGCGGCGTCAGTAGCGGACCGATGTGCGAATAGGCCGAAGGCAGCACAACGCGCCGAGATCCGGATGGCACCGAGGTGGTGTCCAGCAAATTGCCGCACTGGTGTGGCCATCCTACAATGCTGCGCCGAAAGACGGCGTGTCCAGCTGAGTTCCGGTCACTCTTGCGGTACAGTGACTCGAACGCGCCGAGATCCGGATGGCACCGAGGTTGTGTCCAGCAAGTTGCCGCACTGGTGTGGCCATCCTACAATGCTGTGCCGAAAGTCGGCGTGGGGTGCCCCGTTGGCTTATGAGGTGATGTCAGTAGTGGACCGATGTGTGAATAGGTCGGAACCAGCACAAGGCGCCAAGATCCGAATGGCAAGTCCTGGATGTTGAGTGCCATAGTTGAGAGTTCTGAGCAGTGCTTGTAAGACTATCTGAAGCTTATTATAAGAAGCAGACTAAGTTGAAGACTGTCTGAAGCTTATTTGCACCTTTTGCAGCTTCACTATTGCCCAAGGTGGTGTCCAGCAAATTGCTGCACTGGTGTGGCCATCCTACAATGCTGCGCCGAAAGACGGCGTGTTCAGCTGAGTTCCGGTCACTCTTGCGGTACAGTGACTCGAACGCGCCGAGATCCGGATGGCACCGAGGTGGTGTCCAGCAAGTTGCCGCACTGGTATGGCCATCCTACAATGCTGCGCCGAAAGACGGCGTGACCAGCTGAGTTCCGGTCACTCTTGCGGTACAGTGACTCGAACGCGCCGAGATCCGGATGGCACCGAGGTGGTGTCCAGCAAGTTGCCGCACTGGTGTGGCCATCCTACAATGCTGCGCCGAAAGTCAGTGTGGGGTGCCCCGTTGGCTTATGAGGTGATGTCAGTAGTGGACCGATGTGTGAATAGGTCGGAACCAGCACAAGGCGCCCTGCACTGTTGAGCTTTTTTCAATGCCTGTTTTTTGTTGTTTCCCCTCCATCAAAAACAAAAAAAAAATATAAAACTGTGCAAAAATACAAAAAAATGTTTAGAAAAGCAGTGCTTGTAAGACTGTCTGAAGCTCTTTTGCACCTGCTGCAGCTTCACTATTGCCCTGGTGTGGCCAAAGATCGCCCATGACATAGGCGGCCGGCTCCCGAGGTCCGGCTGAACTTTTTTCCTTTTCCTTTCTGCTTGTCCCACAATCCGTTTCACCTGAAGACACGACCAGGTTCCTGAATGTGTGCAGGGGGACGCTATTGATTGAATGAAAATGGCGGCTTGACACAAAGCTGACTCAAGCGTTGCTGTTGATGCTATACAGACAAAAATTGGTTTTCAGTTTGTACATTCTTCAGGATTTTTTTTTCCATCCAAGGCTGATTGAGAGTTTGTAGAAAAATGGCTTCAGATTTTCCACATATTACTCTTCAACATTCTTCCTAAATGTAACAATGTGAGACTCACTAGGAGAACGGCTGTTTAACTTTCCTTTCAAAATGCTGCCAACAATATTTTCTGAATGGAAGACACCATCTTGTAGCATAAAGGGCCGAAAGGGGTTCTGGTCTGGCCGATTGTTGGTGGAGACATTTTGACTATATCTTGGACCTACCCGGCCTCGCCCAAAATGGCGCCGGTATAAATGGGGCTCGTAACTCCTTGCCCGCAAATGTATATCTAGAAAATTTTATTGTAAGTGGCCCTGTCTTATTTTAATTACAAAATGTACGTCCACCGATTCCGCAACTGTTAGACACCTTAGTTCTTGCAACCTAATGGCCCGCTCGTTACGTTCCTCTACAGTGTAAATGTCTCCTCATCATTACGATTTCAGTTTGCTCCGTGGCCGGCCCACGTGGTTATAGGCCCGTATTTGTATACTGACATTTTCACAATAAAGGTTTTTAAAACAAAACACGGTAGTAGTATTTACATTGGTAAAGTTTTTACTATTAGTCACTGTTTTCGAATCAGTAAAAGGCAAGTGAAATAAAGCAGTCCAATTACATGACGGATAAAAGGTATAATATGTAGGAACGCAGTAAAGATAAATGGTCAAGGGCAGTTGTGTTTTCCACTCCTGCAACATAAAGTGATCGATAAGAATCTGATAATCAGGCGTATCGGCGACTAAGACAGCAGGCCGAGTCTCTTTTACTCAACGGCTCCGTCATGGAACGAAGAAACGCCTTTTTCTCGAAAAAGGAATATATTTTACTTGCAGGACAGTTGTAAATTTTCCGGGAAAGTACATTAGCCTGGAATATTATAACATATATGTTTAAAAAAAAATAATGTTCGAAAACAATAAAAAGCGTAATTTTTAGGTCATATGACCAAGCTTTTCATCATTAAAATAACAAAAGTAAAATGAACCAATGAAAAGTTTTATTAACAAGTCACATGACCTGTTATGCTTACGTTACGCGCTGCGCGCCGCGCCCCGGATCACTTCCGGGTGCGCTAACGCGGCGTGTCATATAACGCATTACGCGACAATGTAGGTCAAGAATATAGTCAAAATGTCTCCACCAACCAGCGTTCGGAACACAACCCCTTTCAGCAGTCCAAAAAGTTCTGTTAAATGACAACAGAGGGGACAGGCAACAAGAACCATCAGTCAAAGAGGGGAGGGCAAGTTCTTCTCTTCCGGGTCATGTTGGGGCGCTACCGGAACTGATCGAATTGGTAGTCTACAGTGTTTCTGGATGTTTCAGACTAAAGCTGGCGTCAGCATGAGAGCACTACCATCTCGTAGCTCCGTCGTGGCCATTCCACGAGCAGACATGGCAGCCGCTCCCCACCAG
Source organism: Lissotriton vulgaris (assembly GCF_964263255.1). Lineage (NCBI taxonomy): Eukaryota > Metazoa > Chordata > Amphibia > Caudata > Salamandridae > Lissotriton > Lissotriton vulgaris. The sequence goes on from NC_141687.1 coordinate 1,054,096,720, forward strand.
AAGCCTGCGGGAGTCGGGGGCCCCCAAGACTTTTGTAGAATCTTCAAGGCTGAGGGGACGCTTTCGAGAATGGGACCCAAGCCCTATCAGGGAAGCGTCCGAGTTCCAAGGTGCCCCAGGGCCATTTTAGTGGACCAGGCCCAAAACCGAAGAGCCGGCCGCCATTTTGAGAGTCCTGTGGCAGCCGCCTATCGCTGCACCGCAAGAGCGGGAGCAACTTAACTACATGGTGAGCGAGACGCTGTAGTCGCAAGAGCAGGCGGTAAACAGCTGAATGGCGGAAGAGGCACAGTGTAGCAAAAGCGGGCGGAATGGCAACTAAAACGGTAAAGGGGCGCCTCACTACAGCCTGTCTTCAGGTCAAACGGATTGTGGGACAAAGTCCAGAATAGAAGAGTCATCAAAAGGCAAAAAGTTCCGCCGGACCCCGGGAGCCGGCCGCCTATGTCGGGGGCGATCTCAGGCTACACCAGTGCTATAAGACTTGGGGAGGGGGTCGGAGCCAAGCGTCTTCTCCGAGTCCGTGCCATCACACCGCCCCTCGGGGGCCTCCGTCAAGCGGTTTAGGGAGGTACCATATAACATTGTTTTCAAATGCAGTCAGGTCCACAAACGACCCTCACTTACTTTGAGAATAGTGAAGCTGCAGTAGGTGGAAATAAGCTTCAGACAGTCTTACAAGCACTGCTTTTGTAAACATTTTTTGATTTTTTTGTATTTTTGCACAGTTTTATATATTTTTTTTGTTTTTGATGGAGGGGAAACAACAAAGCACAGGCATTGAAAAAGGCTCAAACTCAGAACTCTGAACTATGGCACCCAACATCCAGGACTTGCCATCCGGATCTTGGCGCCTTGTGCTACTTCCGACCTATTCACACATCGGTCCACTACTGACATCATCTTATAAACCAACGTTATGTAAATAGTTATTTAATAAAATGTTTTACCCTGTTTCTTTGCTGGTGTGTTGTCTATATTTTTAATATTTGCATACGGTTTGTCGTTATTTTGGGCGGGATGGGTAACGGAGCCGAGCTGTCTTGCAGCCCTCATGGTGTGGAGCTCAGTTCATCTCACTAGTTTCGTATTTCTCATGAGGGGTTGTGGTTAATGTTTCTATTTTAGCGAGGTCAAAAAGAGATCCCATTAGTGGCCTACTGATTTTGCTCGATTCCATTTGTTTTTTTAAACGATTTTTCACTATCTGCAAAGACTAAACAGAGTATTGCGACTCTGTGCTTGTTTGTAAATAGAGAATGAACCAAAGAGAACCAATTCTAAAACAGTAAATGCTTGGATAACAATCAATCAAATGGAGAGAGAAGCAGGCACGACGGATTACAACGGGGCAAAGGCCTGCGTTAACTACCCTTCACTATCTACAAAGAGAGAGTACTCCTAAGAGAAAAGAGAGGGGAAGGGGGGTGCAGCGTTCAAAGCACATCAGCGTGCATAAATACGAAAATGTTTTTATCTATCACGTACTTGACATTTTAAAGCTTTTCATATTTGCTATTAAAAAACCATTGAAATTCACTGAAAAAACCATAGGTTATAGTCGATATATAGTTAGGAATTTGCATTTACAAAACCTTGAAAATTCAATGAAAAAACCATTGGTTTTAGGCCATATATAGTTAGGGATTTGCATTTACAAAACCTTATTTTACTCGCATAAAACCATTGAAATTCCATATATAGTTAGATGCGCTAACTATATATCGCGCACCCGCAATCCACTGCTGATGATGTCACATATTACATCATTCATGACATGGTCAGTGACATCACTGATGACATCACAGATCACAACATCCAGTGACTGTATGTTTCTGTAAAGTTAAAATATGTCTTACATATTGAAGAATGAGTGGATGTAAATTCATAACTATATATCGACTATAACCTATGGTTTTTTCAGTGAATATATATATATATATATATATATATATATATATATATATATATGTATATATATATATATATATATATTACTTACTGGCGGTCGCCAGTAGGTAGTTATAGTTAGGAGCTAGTTTCCATAGGAAATCCGCAACATTCCATTTGGAATAACTTTGGTGCCGGTTGAAGAATCTTCAAATTCTCCAAGAAAATGGCCTGCTCCGCTTCTTCCCTGAAGGTTTGGGGTTGATTCGTCAAGCGGGGAGTCAAGAAAAAATGGGGGTCCCAAAACGTGTTTTTTTGCATTTGAATAAATATTGATCTCCACTTCAAACCTGCTTTCGTTACTTGATTGAAGAGAGCCAGTAAACAAGACCATCCATTGCTTGAAACGCGTTCGGCAGTCACACTATGAGATTTGGGAGGGCTTACTTGACGGTTCTGCTGCCGGTGGCTGTGTGCAGTACCCCTTCAGGAGTGACATCCTCTCTAGGGCAACCTGTGTGTTTTTGTGTTTAGCGGCAAGCCTAGCCGCGAGGATATCCCGCTGCTGCTTTGCGGATCCCGTGCGCTTGGAATGTTGAGCGCTGCCAGGAGTGGAGGGGTCCTAGCTGCTGGCTTCATATTGACAGGATCGCAAGTAGCCTCTTCATCTTTCGTGCCCACTGGGTTTAATATTACAAGTGAACTTTTCAATTTGGACAGCGGTACCCAACCAGGTTTTAGATGGAACTTTGTCTAAGCAGCTAAGGGCAGTACTACAAAGACCAGCATGCCCTGCTTCGCTGACACCCACATGGGCGGGACTTTGCATTAGAATAAATAATGTTTTCCACTTCAAACCTGCTTTCCTTGCTTTCCTTGCTTGCTTGATTGAAGAGAGCCAGTGAACAAGAGCATCCATTGCTTGAAATGCGTTTGGCAGTCACACTATGAGATTTGGGAGGGCTTACCTGACGGTTCTGCTGCCGGTGGCTGTGTGCAGTACCCCTTCACGAGTGACATCCTCTCTAGGGCAACCTGTGTGTTTTCATATACATATATACATATATATGTATGTATACAAAAGAGGCGGCACAACCAGGATACTTTTAAGCCTTCTTTGTTAAGACTTCACCCCCATGCTGCCTTCGTCAGTGTGGATAACAACAATCCATACATCACAGTGACTTAAACAAGACATTTTTTTCTTTCTCTTTTTTGTCATAGAAACAGACAGAGGACAACCCCACTGTGGTCGCTCTAGGCGCCATCTTAGAATGGTACAAATACAACCATAAAATATTGACAGGTTGTACAATTGAGCCCATAAATGGGCAAATCCATACAAAAAGTGGGTATTGATGACATCTAAAGTGTTTAAGATATAAACAAAAGGCAGCACGCCGAAACGCGTCTGTGTAGAGCGCCTGCAAAATAAATCTTGCATGGTTGAAAGGACCCCTCGAGTGCTGTTGTTTTCTTCGAATGGGAAGAAGTTGGAGCGTTATGTTATGCGGCGTCCCGCGAGCCGCTGACAGCACCCACCCGTGAGTGAGCAGCTTTTCTTCGTGGGAGAGGAGCGTTGCAAAATACAAGCTGTGCACCGCCGCCACCCGCCATTACCAGAGGGGATTTGCTTACAGAGGGCGGAGTACGGAGGAAACCGTTTGGCTGTTGAGTGCGGCTGGAGGCTTCCCGAGGAAGACGCCGTTTGGTGAGCGTTATTAAGTATCTTTACCCCCACTGTGTGTGCATCTGTACAGCTTAGCGGGTATTGCGACAGGGTGACCGAGGACGAACTTTCATCTGCAATAACTCAGGCGCTCTCACCAGTCTCAGCATAGTTCGAGGGCACGGCGTGTCCCGAACCATATTGCGAGATGTGGAACAGTAACATCAACAAACATCAACCAACATGTTTTCAGACACCGAGCGCCAAACAGCGACAACACCAACAGAGCCATCATGCGACAAACTAACATCTACGATTGTGAAACTTGAGAGGCTCTACGAGCGTGAGATACGCAAATGGTGGGAGGCAACAAGCCTTACGAACTATGTTGAGGAAGAAGGGGGACCCAGGGGCTTAAGGGTGCACACAGTCCCATCTTATGAGCATCCGGATCCGCAGCTGCTCACTGATTGGTTTGAGCACACTGCTACATACTGCGAAGGAACCCTGAAAATGTTGATAAAGTATGCATGGAGCGACAGAGAGAAAGTATTGGCCGAGATCTCATTGATCAATGAAGAACTTGACAAAGAAACCGATCCGAGCATTACAATGCAAATCATCGAGAAGAAAGAACAAATGAAAGCTCGCCTGGTAAAATAAGAGACAAGAAATCGTAAACAAGAAAAATACGAACGGGACGCAAATGACTATCTGACGGGCCGCGTCCTAACCTAGCACTGAATACGTGGACCACAAGGACCAGCATGCCGAACTTAACCATCAACCTGGCTGTCCACTAGAGGGCCGGACTTGCTTCAAATTAGATCACGAGTGGCACACGAACAGTGCTCTATCATCAGGGATTTTACCTCTGAAGAAGTTTGCAGTGTCAAACGAAACGCGTCAGGTGCGCCCCACACTCCTTGAAATAAACGCCTGTTAGCATCGTGCAGAGTGTGCTACTCCAATTCCTTTCAAAAGTAGAAAGCCCTTCAAACATATCCAGCGATTGGTCCGGTCGCAGGAGGACGCACCACCAGTAAGAGCGCCACCTTTCCCCGCAACACGGAACGAAAACTCATATATATATATATATATATTCACAGAAAAAACCATAGGTTACGGACCATATATAGTTAGGAATTTGCATTTACAAAACCATGAAAATTCACTGAAAAAACCATTGGTTATAGACCATATATAGCTAGGGATTAGCATTTACAAAACCTTAATTTACTCGCACAAAACCATAGAAATTCGCATATATAGTTAGTTGCAATAACTATATATCGCGCACCCGCAATCCACTGCTGATGATGTCACATATTACATCATTCATGACATGGTCAGTGACATCACTGATGACATCACTGATGACATCTCAAATGACATCACTGATGACATCTCAAATGACATCACTGATGACATCACTGATGACAACATCTAGTGACTGTATGTTTCAGTAAAGTTAAAATATGTCTTACATATTGAAGAATGAGTGGATGTATAAGTGTTTGGATGAAGGATTTAGTAGGTGCATGACTGACTGTATGAGAGAATGATTAAATGTGTCTCACTGAGTGCATGGGTTAGTGACTAAACTGTCTTAATTTGTGCATCATTATTTCTGTAGTTCTGTAAACTGCTGCATGTGTTGATCAGTAGCTATATGAGTAACTATATGGGTTATTGATTGGTTGCCCAAATATTTGTATGGGAGAGTGAGTGTGTGTGTGGGGGTGGCTGGGAGGTATGTGACTCTGTGCATAGATGTGTGAGCAGTTGATTCAGTAGATGTATGGGTTCAAAAGAGCATGTGGAAACAGCTGTATGGGCGGTTGACTATCTGCATGAGTGTATTGGTGAGTGATTGGATTTCTCAGTGCTACATGTCAAAGTAAGTACATATGTAAAACACAGTACATGTAAGAGTTGACATATATAAATAACTGTGCATAAGAGGCAGTGAATGTGTGAGTGGCTGTATGGATCATTGTGAACTTGTATCAGTGATTGTATAAGAGAGTAAATATGTGTTAGTATATGTTTGATTAAGTAAGGCGTGTATAACTGTATAGTTGAGGAAATGGAGGTGTGATTGATTCTTTGCATGACTGACTAGGTGTGTGAGTAACTCCATGGATGAGTGACAGTCTGTGAGTGTCTGTTTACACTGATTGTATCTAAGGTTATATTAGAGTCTGAAGAGGTTCATCGTATTATCACATGAATGATATCATCAATGATGTGATCAGTAATGTCAAATGAGATGTTATCAGTGATTTCATCAGTGATGTCGTTTGAGATGTCATCAGTGATGTCATCAGTGATGTCATTTGAGATGTCATCAGTGATGTCATCAGTGATGTCACTGACCATGTCATGAATGATGTAATATGTGACATCATCAGCAGTGGATTGCGGGTGCGCGATATATAGTTTTTGCAACTAACTATATATGCAAATTTCTATGGTTTTGTGCGAGTAAATTAAGGTTTTGTAAATGCTAATCCCTAACTATATATGGTCTATAACCAATGGTTTTTTCAGTGAATTTTCATGGTTTTGTAAATGCAAATTCCTAACTATATATGGTCTATAACCTATGGTTTATTCAGTGAATTTCATTGGATTTTTAAAAGCTAATATCTATAGCTGTAAAATATATTCTTTATTACGTGACGTATCACGTAGCCACGTGAGACGTCTCATGACGCGTTGCATAAATGTCTCTGCAGCGCAAACAAAACCCGTAACGTAAGCGCGCCAGAGCACGCTTACAGATATATATATACTTTTTTAACCTTAATGAGACAAAATCCACACGTGCACATATCTTGAGGCCTTGCAAAGGCATAACAAACAAACAGTCCCTACAATTTTGCCAAGTTTGGTGGAAATCTATTCCTTTAAATTTTATTTTACTGTTTCTCTTGGTTTTCCCCTTGTTACGCTTACCGGAACGCTACCCGGTACGCAAACCGGACGCTGCAAAAACACAAGATGTCGGACTCCCGTTACGCTGCCGGTTAGCTGCCCGGTTGGCGTACTGGGAAGCGCCTCTACCGCGAAAAATCGCAATTTTCTTTTTTTTTCTTTTGCCCCGCGGGGCACTTTAATAAACCCATCATCAATCCTAGGGGGTCAGGAGGGGTCTACCTTGCCCCCTTTCCTTCATTTCCCCCTTCGTTTTTCACCACCTCTTGTCTCTCGATCCTACCGAGAGACAAGATGGCGGCCGCTCCGGACTGTTTACAATGTTGACAGCCAATCAACTTCTCCTCAGACTCCCGTTACGCTGCCGGTTAGCTGCCCAGTTAGCTGCCCGGTTCGCGTACCGGGACGCGCCTCTACGGCGAAAAATCACTATTTTTTCTTTTTATTTTTTTTGCCCCGCGGGCCACTTTAATATCCCCCTCATCACTCCTAGGCGGTCAGGAGGGGTCTACCTTGCCCCCGTACCTTCATTTCCCCCTTTGTTTTTCACCACCTCTTGTCTCTCGATCCTACCGAGAGACAAGATGGCGGCCGCTCCAGACTGTTTACAATGTTGACAGCCAATCAGCTTCTCCTCAGACTCCCGTTACGCTGCCGGTTAGCTGCCCGGTTAGCTGTCACGTACCGATTTGCGCCTCTACGACAAAAAATCGCTTTTTTTTTTTTTTGGGCCCCGCGGGGCACTTTAATATCCCCCTCATCAATCCTAGGGGGTCAGAAGAGGTCTACCTTGCCCCCTTTCCTTCATTTCCCCCTTCGTTTTGGCCTCCTCTTGTCTCTCGATCCTACCGAGAGACAAGATGGCGGGCGCTCCGGACTGTTTAGAATGTTGACAGACACCGGAGAGCCAATCAGCTTCGCTTCGCAAAGCTCCGTTACGCGAAAAGTACGTGTACTGGTACGCTATCGGGTACGCTGTCACAGATATATCTGTTTTTTTAAACGTTAATTTCTCAAAATCCACTGGAGCACATATATTGAGACCCAGCAAAGGCCCATCGGGCTAACAATCCCTACGATTTTGCCAAGTTTCGTGCAAATCCATTCAGCCGTTCGAGCTAAAAGTGAGGCCAAAGGCCCTATGGAAAAATGAATGGGAAAAACGCGTTTTGGGACCCCCCTTTTTTCTCGGCCCCCCTTTGACGGAACCCCCCCAAATTTTCGGGGGCTGCTCAGAAACAAAATTTCAGCCGATTCCGTCCACGAACGCCAAAGTTATTAGACATAGAATTTTCAAAAGTTCCATAGAGAAAAAATCCTAACTATATATACCTACTGGCTATCGCCAGTGGTTGATATATATATATATATATATATATATATATATATATATATATATATATATATATAATATATATATATATATAAATGACAGGGCTTGGTATTGTGTTACGTGGTAATTTTTCCAGGAAACGTCAGAGGGTTGATGCAGGTGTTCTAGAAGAGGTGATAAACCATTTAAGCCTCATGAACAAGCGCATGGTCTTTTAAAGATTTGTGAAGTACTCAGGGCGGCGGTGTGTGTGTGCCCTCTTTCAGGAGCGGGCGGGGGGGCACTGCCAGCAACTTGCCAGGTCAGGTAGTGTTCAACACGTGCATCACCCTTTCTCTGCCTGCTATTGCGCTCCATGCTTCCGAAAGGTAAGAAAAAGAACGTGCATTTGAGTTTGAAATGTCCGATCCTGTAGCAGTACACTTGCAAAGCCCACACATGACAATAACCCGATTCAAGGCCCCATTCACTCGTTTTAAAAAAAATTTATAACACTCCAACAAAGTAACATTATAAAACTTTATTAACTTTTAAATATAATGAACGGAACAAAAACTGTAAAAACATTTAAACATTTTTCACCCAAAAAAGCAACAATGGTCAGAAGCTGTCTTTTGTGCGAATAGTCCCAAGGCAGCACAACGTGCAGAGTTCTGGACGGCACCCAGGTGATGTCGCCTGGGTGCCGCACTGGTTTTGGTATCCTACAATGCTGCTCCGAAAATTGGCGTGGGGCGTCCCGGGTGGTGCGGGGGGAGGCCTCGTCAGTAGCCGTCTGTTGTGCGAATAGTCCCAAGGCAGCAGAACGCGCTGAGATGTTGATGGCACCCAGGTGATGTCCAGTAAACTGCCGCACTGGTTTTGGTATCCTACAATGCTGCTCCGAAAATTGGCGTGGGGCGGCCCGGGGGGGGGGGGGCGTGGGGGAGGCGGCGTGAACGGGCCTCCCCAGGTGGCGGCCATCCAGCTGAGTTGCGCCCGCTCTTGCGACTACAGCGTCTCGCTCACCATGTAGTTGAGTTGCTCCCGCTCTTGCGGTGCAGCAATAGGCGGCTGCCACAGGACTCTCAAAATGGCGGCCGGCTCTTCGGATTTGGGCCTGGTCCACTAAAATGGCCCTGGGACTCCTTGGAACTCTGACGCTTCCCTGATAGGGCTTGGGTCCCATTCTCGAAAACGTCCCCTCAGCCGTGAAGATTCTACAAAAGTCTTGGGGGCCCCCGACTCCCGCAGGCTTCTGGTGGGGAGCGGCTGCCATGTCTGCTCGTGAAATGGCCACGACGGAGCTACGAGATGGTAGTGCTCTCATGCTGACGCCAGCTTTAGTCTGAAACATCCAGAAACACTGTAGACTACCAATTCGATCAGTTCCGGTAGCGCCCCAACATGACCCGGAAGAGAAGAACTTGCCCTCCCCTCTTTGACTGATGGTTCTTGTTGCCTGTCCCCTCTGTTGTCAGTTAACAGAACTTTTTGGACTGCTGAAAGGGGTTGTGTTCCGAACGCTGGTTGGTGGAGACATTTTGACTATATTCTTGACCTACGTTGTCGCGTAATGCGGTATATGACACGCCGCGTTAGCGCACCCGGAAGTGATCCGAGGCGCGGCGCGCATCGCGTAACGTAAGCATAACAGGTCATGTGACTTGTTAATAAAACTTTTCATTGGTTCATTTTACTTTTGTTATTTTAATGATGAAAAGCTTGGTCATATGACCTAAAAATTACGCTTTTTATTGTTTTCGAACATTATTTTTTTTTAAACATATGTTATAATATTCCAGGCTAATGTACTTTCCCGGAAAATTTACAACTGTCCTGCAAGTAAAATATATTCCTTTTTCGAGAAAAAGGGCGTTTCTTTGTTCCATGACGGAGCCGTTGAGTAACGGCCGCCATTTTGAGAGTCCTGTGGCAGCCGCCTATCGCTGCACCGCAAGAGCGGGAGCAACTCAACTACATGGTGAGCGAGACGCTGTAGTCGCAAGAGCGGGCGGTAAACAGCTGAATGGCGGAAGAGGCACAGTGTAGCAAAAGCGGGCGGAATGGCAACTGAAACGGTAAAGGGGCGCCCCACTACAGCGTGTCTTCAGGTTAAACGGATTGTCGGACAAGGTCCAGAATAGAAGAGTCATCAAAAGGCAAAAAGTTCCGCCGGACCCCGAGAGCCGGCCGCCTATGTCGGGGGCGATCTCAGGCTACACCGGTGCTATAAGACTTGGGGAGGGGGGTCATTTGAGTTGTCATCAGTGATGTCACTGACCATGTCATGAATGATGTAATATGTGACATCATCAGCAGTGGATTGCGGGTGCGCGATATATAGTTAGCGCATCTAACTATATATGGAATTTCAATGGTTTTATGCGAGTAAAATAAGGTTTTGTAAATGCAAATCCCTAACTATATATGGCCTAAAACCAATGGTTTTTTCATTGAATATATATATATATATATATATATATATACATCCACTGAAAAAAACATAGGTTATAGACCATATATAGTTAGGAATTAGCATTTACAAAACCTTGAAAATTCACTGAAAAAACCATAGGTTATAGACCATATATAGTTAGGGATTAGCATTTACAAAACCTTAATTTACTCGCACAAAACCATTGAAATTTGCATATATAGTTAGTTGCACTAACTATATATCGCGCACCCGCAATCCACTGCTGATGATGTCACATATTACATAATTCATGGCATGGTCAGTGACATCACTGATGACATCACTGATGACATCTCAAATGACATCACTGATGACATCACTGATGACATCTCAAATGATATCACTGATGACATCACTGATGACATCTCATTTGACATTACTGATCACATCACTGATGATATCATTTATGTGATAATACAATGAACATCTTCAGACTCTAATATAACCTTAGATACAATCAGTGTAGACAGACACTCACAGACTGTCACTTATCCATGGAGTTACTCACACACCTAGTCAGTCATGCAAAGAATCAATCACACCTCCGTTTTCTCAACTATACAGTTATACACACCTTACTTATTCAAACATATACTAACACATATTTACTCTCTTATACAATCCCTGATACATGTTCACAATGATCCATACAGCCACTCACACATTCACTGGCTCTTATGCACAGTTATTTATATATGTCAACTCTCACATGTACTGTGTTTTACATATGTACTTACTTTGACATGTAGCACTGAGAAATCCATTCACTCACCAATACACTCATGCAGATAGTCAACCGCCCATACAGCTGTTTCCACATGCACTTTTGAACCCATACATATAGTGAATCAACTACTCACACATCTATGCACAGAGTCACACACCTCCCAGCCACCCACACACACACTCATTCTCCCATACAAATACTTGGGCAACCAATCAATAACCCATATAGTTACTCATATAGCTACTGATCAACACATGCAGCAGTTTACAGGACAACAGACATAATGATGCACAAATTAAGACAGTTTAGTCACTAACCCATGCACTCAGTGAGACACATTAAATCACTCACTCATACAGTCATGCACCTACTAAATCCTTCATCCAGACACTTATACATCCACTCATTCTTCAATATGTAAGACATATTTTAACTTTACAGCGGGTGCGCGATATATAGTTAGTGCAACTAACTATATATGCGAATTTCAAAGGTTTTGTGCGAGTAAATTAAGGTTTTGTAAATGCTAATCCCTAACTATATATGGTCTATAACCTATGGTTTTTTCAGTGAATTTTCAAGGTTTTGTAAATGGTAATTCCTAACTATGTATGGTCTATAACCTATGGTTTTTTCAGTGAATTTCAATGGTTTTTTAATAGCAAATATCAAAAGCTGTAAAATGTTAAGTACGTGGTAGGTAAAAACATTTTCGTATTTATGCATGCTGATGTGCTTTGAACGCTGCCCCCCCCCTCCTCTTTTCTTTTAGGAGTATTCTCTCTTTGCAGATAGTGAAGGGTAGGTAACACAGGCCTTTGCCCCCGTTGTAATCCGTGGTGCCTGCTTCCCTCTCCATTTGATTGATTGTTATCCTAGCATTTATTGTTTTGGAATTGGTTCTCTTTGGTTCATTCTCTATTTTCAAACAAGCACAGAGTCGCAATACTCTGTTTAGTCTTTGCAGATAGTGAAAAATCGTTAAAAAAACAAAAGGAATCAAGCAAAATCAGTAGGCCACTAATGGGATCTCTTTTTGACCTCGCTAAAATAGAAACATTATGAACAACCCCTCATGACAAATACGAAACTAGTGAGGGGAACTGAGCTCGACAGCATGATGGCTGCAAGACAGCTCGGCTCCGCCGCCCACCCCACCCAAAATAACGACAATCACTATGCAAATATTATAAATATATACAACACACCAGCAAAGTAACAGGGTAAAACGTTTTATTAAATAACTATTTACATGGCAGCCTGCTGCAACATCGATCCAAACAAGTCTTTGTATTTTGGGCTCAAAATAAACCATCAATAGTAAGATTTTCATAGGTGAGTGTAGGTTCATGGTTTTCCATCCACAGACTAAAAGCCTGGAGTGGGAGTGAAAGAACAACAACTAGGTAAGAAGGAAGGCAGAGGTTGTGGGAAGGACTCTGGATATGGTATGTTGCTTGGTCCCTGAGATGCTTCGATGTCACTGCCTTGCACAAATGGCATAAGTCCTGGATGTTGGGTGCCATAGTTAAGGGTTCCGAGCAGCGCTTGTAACACTGTCTGAAGCTTATTTGCACCTGCTGCAGCTTCACTATTCTCAAAGTAAATGGGGGCTTTTTGTGGACCTGACTGCATTGGAAAACAATGTGATGCGGTGCCTCCCTGAACCACTTGACGAAGGCCCCCGAGATAATTGCGCCTGCTCCACACCTTGTCCCACAATCCGTTTGACCTGAAGACACGTCCTGCAGTGCCCTGGTCCGACCATCACATATACCTGCGCCAGGAGACGGCGTGGGGTGCAGTAGAAGGGAGAGGTGGCACGAACGAGCCTCCCCCACCTCCCCAGGTGGAGGTTTCTCAGCTACACCCCAGCGCTTCACTCGACCAGCTGACTTGCGCCCGCTCTTGCGACACAGTGCCTCGCTCGGCCAGCTGAATTGCGCCTGCTCTTGCTATTACAACGTCTCACCCGCCATCCAACGGAATTGCACCCAATCTTGCGGTACAGTGACAGGCGGCTGCTACGGAGCTCACGAAATGGCGGTCGGCTCCACAGACTTGAGCCTGGCCTGCAAAGATGGCTCTGGGCAACCGTGGAACTCGGACGCTTGACTGCTAGGGCATGGGCCCCATTCCCAAAAGAGTCCCCTCAGCCTCGAAGATTCTACAACAGTCACCGGGACCCCCGACTCCCGTAGACTTCCGGTGGGGAGCGACTGCCATGATTGCTCGCGGAATGGCTACGACGTAGCCACGAGATGGTGGTGCTCTCATGCTGACGCCAGCTTCAGTCTGAAACATCCAGAAACACTGTAGACTACCAATTCGATCAGTTCCGGTGGAGCCCCAACGTGACCCGGTAGAGAAGAACTTGCCCTCCCCTCTTTGACTGACTGTTCTTGTTGCCTGTCCCTTCTCTTGTCATTTAACAGAACTTTTTGGACTGCTGAAAGGGGTTGTGTTCCGACCGCTGGTTGGTGGAGACATTTTGACTATATTCTGGACCTGCGTTGTCGCGTAATGTGTCATATGACGCGCCGCGTTAGCGCACCCGGAAGTGCTCCGGTGCGCGAGGCGCAGCTTCCCGGAAACGATCCAGAGCGCGGCGCGCAGCACGTAACGTGAGCATAACAGGTCATGTGACTTGTTAATAAAACTTTTCATTGGTTCATTTTACTTTTGTTATTCTAATGATGAAAGGCTTGGTCATATGACCTAAAAATAACACTTTTCATTGCTTTCGAACATTTTTTTTTCCCAAATGATGAAAGCCCCACCTTTTTTTTTCTCACTCTGACTTGTAAAGCAAAGGACCCAGATGCATTTACAGTTTATCACTAACAATGTTCCAGGCTAATGTATTTTCCCGGGAAATTTACGACTGTCCTGCAAGTAAAATATTCCTATTTCGAGAAAAAGGGCGTTTCTTCGTCCCATGAGGGAGCCTTTAAACAAAAGAGGCTCGGCCTGCTGTCTTAGTCGCTGATAGGCATGAATATTGGATTCTTATCGATCACTTTATGTTGCAGGAGTGGAAAACACAACAGCCCTTGACCATTTATCTTTACTGCGTATTATACCTTTTAACCATCATGTAATCGGGCTGCTTTATTTCACTTGCCTTTTACTGATTCGAAAACAGTGGCTATTATTCAAAACTTTACCAATCTAGGTACTACTACCATGTTTTGTTTTGAAAACCTTTATTGTGAAAATGTCAGTATACAAATACGGGCCTATAACCACGTGGGCCGGCCACGGAGCAAACTGGAATCGTATATGATGAGGGGACATTTACACTGTAGAAGAACGTAATGGGCGACCCATTAGGTTGGAAGAACTAAGGTGTCTAACAGTTGCGGAATCGGTGGACGTACATTTTATAATTAAAGTACGACAGGGCCAGTTATAATAAAATTATCTAGATATACATTTGCGGGTAAGTACCATGGGTAACGGCAATTCGAACTTTCAATAGTACAGTAATCAATAACACATCAGAACTTAATATCAGTAGGGATGTCCAAATGTTCAATCAGTACTCGTCCCCGGCCCGCCATGTGCTTCAAAACTGCATACGTATCTCCATATGCAGGTCCAGGATATAGTCAAAATGTCTCCACCAACCAGCGGTCGGACCAGAACCCCTTTTGGCAGTCCAAAAAGGTTCCGTTAAATGACAACAGAAGAGATAGGCAACAAGAACAATCAGTCAAAAGAGGGGACGCTTTCGTGAATGGGGCCCATGCCCTAGCAGGCAAGCGTCCGAGTTCCAAGGTGTCCCAGGGCCATTTTAGTGGATCAGGCCCAAATCCAAAGCGCTGGCCACCATTTTGAGGGTCCTGTTGCAGCCGGCTATCACTGCACCGCAAGAGTGGGCGCAATTCAGCTGGATGGCGGGTGAGTCACTGTACCGCAAGAGCGGGCGGAACTCAGCTGGATGGCGGGCGAGACGCTGTACCGCAAGAGCGGGCGGAACTCAGCTGGATGGAGGGTGAGGCACTGTGCCGCAAGAGCGGGCGGAACTCAGCTGGAAGGCGAGTGAAATGCTAAGAGGCGCCCCTCTGCAGATGAGTTGCCTCCACCTGGGAAGGCGGGAGAGGCCCGTTTGCGCCACGTCCCCCCCCCCCTCGGGCACCCCACGCCGTCTTTCGGCGCAGCATTGTAGGATGGCCACACCAGTGAAACTTGCTGGACACCACCTCGGTGCCATCCGGATCTCGGCGCGTTCGAGTCACTGTACCGCAAGAGTGGGCGAAATTCAGCTGGATGGCGGGTGAGTCACTGTACCGCAAGAGCGGGCAGAACGCAGCTGGATGGCGGGCGAGACGCTGTACTGCAAGAGCGGGCGGAACTCAGCTGGATGGAGGGTGAGGAACTGTGCCGCAAGAGCGGGCGGAACTCAGCTGGAAGGCGAGTGAAACGCTAAGAGGCGCCCCACTGCAGATGAGGTGCCTCCACCTGGGGAGGCGGGAGAGGCCCGTTTGCGCCACCTCCCCCCCCCGGGCACCCCACGCCGTCTTTCGGCGCAGCATTGTAGGATGGCCACACCAGTGAAACTTGCTGGACACCACCTCGGTGCCATCCGGATCTCGGCACGTTGTGCTGCCTTCGGCCTACTGTAGCAGCAAGTGCGGGCGCAACTCTGCTGGATGGCGAGTGAAACGGTAAGGGGCGCCGCACTGCACATGAGGTGCCTCCACCTGGGGAGGCGGGAGAGGCCAGTTCTGCTGCCTCCAGAACCCCCCCCCCGGGGACCCCACGCCGTCTTTCGGCGCAGCATTGTAGGATGGCCACACCAGTGCGGCAACTTGATGGACACCACCTCGGTGCCATCCGGATCTCGGCGCGTTGTGCTGCCTTCGGCCTATTCCCACATCGGTCCGCTACTGACGCCGCCTCACAGGCCAACGGATTTTGTAGGCTTTTTATAGCCCAAAGCCGCATAACAGGTCATGTGACTTGTTTATAAAACTTTTCATTGGTTCATTTTACTTTTGGTTTCCTAATGATGAAATGCTTGATCATATGACCTAAAAATAACACTTTTCATTGGATTGAAACATTTTTTTTTCCCAAACGATGAAAGCCCCACCCACCAGCGTTCGGAACACAACCCCTTTCAGCAATCCAAAAAGGTTCCGTTAGATGACAACAGAGGGGACTGGCAACAAGAACCATCAGTCAAAAGAGGGGAGGGCAAGTTCTTCCGACCGGGTCACGTTGGGGCTCCACCGGAAGTCATCGAATTGATAGTCTACAGTGTTTCTGGATGTTTCAGACTGAAGCTGGCGTCAGCATGAGAGCACCACCATCTCTTAGCTCCGTCGTGGCCATTTCGCAAGCAATCATGGCAGCCGCTCCCCACCGGAAGCCTGCGGGAGTCGGGGGCCGGGATGACTTTTGTAGAATCTTCAAGGCTGAGGGGACGCTTTCTAGAATGGGGCCCAAGCCCAGGCAGGCAAATGTCCGAGTTTTTCGGCGCAGCATTGTAGGATGCCAAGACCAGTGCGGCAAGTAAAGGACATCACCTGGGTGCCGTCCAGATCTCAGCGCGTTGTGCTGCCTTCGGACTATTCGCACAACAGACCGCTACTGACGCCACCTCACAGCAGCCCATTGTTGCTTTCTTTAAAAAAAATTTTTTTAACTTGCTTACTTTGTTGGAGCGTTGTATATATTTATAAGTTATTAAAGTGTTATAATCCTACTACTTTGTTGGAGTGCTATATATTTTTAATGTGACACATAATTGTGAAGACTTTGATGTACAAAAAGGCATCCCTGGAATCTTCCGCTTCAGGCTCGGTCCCACACACCCTCACAGTGAGAATCCCCTCCCCAATCACAATACAGGATCGTTATCAGATAGTAGGAACGCGTGTGGTGTGACGGATCTCATGGGGTGGGGGCCTTGATCTACTGTAACTCCTTTGAAGAGGGGTGATTCTTTACAGTTGGGGCCATAAACTACATCCGCAGGGCTAGGTGATAGCCTGGGACCGACCTGGACAATCAGACACAGAGGAAGAGGAGTGTCAGAGGGTGCGGTAGTGAATAGGGTCAAAGGGAGGTGTCAGGCGGGCACAGGGTGTGATTCTCAGGGAAGAGCAGCGCAGATGGGGGGAGGTTAATGGCCCATGCATGAGAGAGAGAGCGGGGGTGACCAGTGCGTGGGGGAGATGCTTGCGAGGGTGGGGAGCCATGCTGAGGATCGGCGGCGTGCAGAGAGTGGGTCTGGTCAAGGCATCTAAAATGGCTGCCGTGCACGACAAAAGTGTGGCATTGGAAAAAAAGCAAGATGGCGCAGACAATGTTTATCAATACGGATTAATTTATAACAATTATTTTTAACAATATATTTACTCGCAGTGTAAAATGGCGGTCAACACTTCCTGATTTCCTTCGAATTGAACGTTAACAGACGTCACGCAGCAAAAAAAAAAAAAAAACGCTCACGCGCAGCGGCTGGAAGACAAGTATCAACATATATGAGCATCCTCAGCCACCCTAAGAAAACATAGGGGGTCAGGATACGTCTCCCGTACCCCCTTATACCCATTTCTCACATTGTTTTTCCTCCATCTTGTAATTTAATTAAAATGAAACACAAAATGGCGAATTCCCATTTCGCGACCCGGTTCGCTACCCGGTTCGCGAACCGGAAAGCGCTTTTACCGCAAAAAATTATTTTTTTTTTATTTGCCCCACGGGACCCTTTAATAACCCCAACATCATTCCTAGGGGGTCAAGAGGGGTCTACCTTGCCCCCTTTCATTAAATTCCCCCTTTGTTTTTCTCCTCCTCTTGTCTCTCGATCCTACCGAGAGACAAGATGGCGGCCGTTCCGGACTGTTTCGAATGTTGACACCGGAGAGCCAATCAGCTTGGCTTCGCAAAGTTCTGTTACGGGAAAAGTTCGCGAACCGGAGCGCTTCCCGGGACGCTGTCACAGATATATCTATTTTTTAAAACATTAATTTCTCAAAATCCACTGGAGCACATATCTTGAGACCTAGCAAAGGCACATCGGGCTAACAGTCCCTACAATTTTGCCAAGTTTCGTGCAAATCCATTCAGCCGTTCGAGCTAAAAGTGAGGCCAAACGCCTTATGGTAAAATGAATGGGAAAAACGCGTTTAGGGACCCCCCTTTTTTCTCGGCCCCCCATTGACGAAACTCCCCCACATTTTCAGGGGCTGCTCAGAAACAGAATGTGCCATGTTCCTGAAAATTTCAGCCGATTCCGTCCACAAACGCCAAAGTTATTAGACATAGAATTTTCAAAAGTCCCATAGAGAAAAAATCCTAACTATATATACCTACTGGCAACCGCCAGTAGGTAATATATATATATATATATATATATATATATATATTCACAGAAAAAACCATAGGTTATAGTGGATATATAGTTAGGAATTTGCATTTACAAAACCTTGAAAATTCAATGAAAAAACCATTGGTTTTAGGCCATATATAGTTAGGGATTTGCATTTACAAAACCTTATTTTACTCGCATAAAACCATTGAAATTCCATATATAGTTAGATGCGCTAACTATATATCGCGCACCCGCAATCCACTGCTGATGATGTCACATATTACATCATTCATGACATGGTCAGTGACATCACTGATGACATCACTGATGACATCTCAAATGACATCACTGATGGCATCACTGATGACAACATCCAGTGACTGTATGTTTCTGTAAAGTTAAAATATGTCTTACATATTGAAGAATGAGTGGATGTATAAGTGTCTGGATGAAGGATTTAGTAGGTGCATGACTGACTGTATGAGTGAGTGATTAAATGTGTCTCACTGAGTGCATGGGTTAGTGACTAAACTGTCTTAATTTGTGCATCATTATGTCTGTTGTTCTGTAAACTGTTGCATGTGTTGATAAGTAGCTATATGAGTAACTATATGGGTTATTGATTGGTTGCCCAAGTATTTGTATGGGAGACTGAGTGTGTGTGTGGGTGGCTGGGAGGTGTATGACTCTGTGCATAGATGTGTGAGCAGTTGATTCACTAGATGTATGGTTTCAAAAGTGCATGTGGAAACAGCTGTATGGGCGGTTGACTGTGTGCATGAGTGTATTGGTGAGTGAATGGATATCTCAGTGCTACATGTCAAAGTAAGTACATATGTAAAACACAGTACATGTGAGAGTTGACATATATAAATAACTGTGCATAAGAGCCAGTGAATGTGTGAGTGGCTGTATGGATCATTGTGAACTTGTATCAGGGATTGTATAAGAGAGTAAATATGTGTTAGTATATGTTTGAATAAGTAAAGTTTGTATAACTGTATAGTTGAGGAAATGGAGGTGTGATTGATTCTTTGCATGACTGACTAGGTGTGTGAGTAACTCCATGGATGAGTGACAGTCTGTGAGTGTCTGTTTACACTGATTGTATCTAAGGTTATATTAGAGTCTGAAGAGGTTCATCGTATTATCACATGAATGATATCATCAGTCATGTGATCAGTAATGTCAAATGAGATGTCATCAGTGATGTCATCAGTGATGTCTTTTGAGATGTCATCAGTGATGTCATTTGAGATGTCATCAGTGATGTCATCAGTGATGTCACTGACCATGTCATGAATGATGTAATATGTGACATCATCAGCAGGGGATTGCGGGTGCGCGATATATAGTTAGCGCATCTAACTATATATGGAATTTCAATGGTTTTATGCGAGTAAAATAAGGTTTTGTAAATGCAAATCCCTAACTATATATGGCCTAAAACCAATGGTTTTTTCATTGAATTTTCAAGGTTTTGTAAATGCAAATTCCTAACTATATATCCACTATAACCTATGGTTTTTTCTGTGAATTTCATTGGTTTTTTAATAGCAAATATGAAAAGCTTTAAAATGTCAAGTACGTGATAGATAAAAACATTTTCGTATTTATGCATGCTGATGTGCTTTGAACGCTGCACCCCCCCCCTCCCCTCTTTTGTCTTAGTAGTACTCTCTCTTTGCAGATAGTGAACGGAAGTTCACGCAAGCCTTTGCCCCCGTTGTAATCCGTCGTGCCTGCTTGTCTCTCCATTTGATTGATTGTTGTCCAAGCATTTACTGTTTTAGAATTGGTTCTCTTTGGATCATTCTCTATTTACAAACAAGCACAAAGTCGCAATACTCTGTTTAGTCTTTGCAGATAGTGAAAAATCGTGTAAAAAAATAAAAGTAATCGAGCAAAATCAGTAGGCCACTAATTGGATCTCTTTTTGACCTCGCTAAAATAGAAATATTAGGAACAACCCTTCATGAGAAATACGAAAATAGTGAGATGAACTGAGCTCCACACCATGAGGGCTGCAAGACAGCTCGGCTCCATCACCCATCCCGCACAAAATAACGACAAACCCTATGCAAATATTAAAAATATAGACAACACACCAGCAAAGAAACAGGGTAACACATTTTATTAAAAAACTATTTACATAACGTTGGTTTATAAGATGATGTCAGTAGTGGACCGATGTGTGAATAGGTCGAAAGCAGCACAAGGCTCCAAGATCCGGATGGCAAGCTCCTGGATGTTGGGTGCCATAGTTCAGAGTTCTGAGTTTGAGCCTTTTTCAATGCCTGTGCTTTGTTGAATCAAAATGGCGGCTTGACACAAAGCTGACTCAAGCGTTGCTACTGATGCTATGCAGACCAAAACTGGTTTTCAGTTTGTACATTTTTCTAGATTTTTCAATCCAAGTTTGGTTGACTTTGTAGAACGATGGCTTCAAATTTTCAACATACGGTGTGGTGGCGCTGACTGGGAGGGGGCGCTTCGCTCCTGCCCCCTCCCCAAGTAAGATTTTCATACGTGAAAGTACGTTAATGGTTTTGGTCCCTGAGTTGCTTCGATGTCACTGCCATTCTCAAATGGCATAAGTTCTGGATGTTGGGTGCCATAGTTAAGAGTTCTGAGCAGTGCTTGTAACACTGTCTGAAGCTTATTTCCACCTACTGCAGCTTCACTATTCTCAAAGTAAGTGAGTGTCGTTTGTGGACCTGACTGCATTAGAAAACAATGTGATATGTTACCTTCCTAAACAGCTTGACGGAGGCCCCTGAGGGGCGGTGTGATGGCCATGGACTCGGAGAAGACGCTTGGCTCCGACACCCTCCCCAAGTCTTATAGCACTGGTGTAGCCTGAGATCGCCCCCGACATAGGCGGCCGGCTCCCGGGGTCCGGCGGAACTTTTTGCCTTTTGATGACTCTTCAATTCTGAACCTTGTCCCACAATCCGTTTGACCTGAAGACACGCTGTAGTGGGGCGCCCCTTTACCGTTTCAGTTGCCATTCCGCCCGCTTTTGCTACACTGTGCCTCTTCCGCCATTCAGCTGTTTACCGCCCGCTCTTGCGACTACAGCGTCTCGCTCATCATGTAGTTGAGTTGCTCCCGCTCTTGCGGTGCAGCGATAGGAGGCTGCCACAGGACTCTCAAAATGGCGGCCGGCTCTTCGGTTTTGGGCCTGGTCCACTAAAATGGCCCTGGGACACCTTTGAACTCGGACGCTTCCCTGATAGGGCTTGGGTCCCATTCTCGAAAAGCGTCCCCTCAGCCGTGAAGATTCTAAAAAAGTCTTGGGGGCCTTCGACTCCCGCAGGCTTCTGGTGGGGAGCGGCTGCCATGATTGCTCGTGGAATGGCCACGACGGAGCTACGAGATGGTAGTGGTCTAATGCTGACGCCAGCTTTAGTCTGAAACATCCAGAAACACTGTAGACTACCAATTCGATCAGTTCCGGTAGCGCCCCAACATGACCCGGAAGAGAAGAACTTGCCCTCCCCTCTTTGACTGATGGTTCTTGTTGCCTGTCCCCTCTGTTGTCATTTAACAGAACTTTTTGGACTGCTGAAAGGGGTTGTGTTCCGAACGCTGGTTGGTGAAGACATTTTGACTATATTCTTGACCTACGTTGTCGCGTAATGCGTTATATGACACGCCGCGTTAGCGCACCCGGAAGTGATCCGAGGCGCGGTGCGCAGCGCGAAACGTAAGCATAACAGGTCATGTGACTTGTTAATAAAACTTTTCATTGGTTCATTTTACTTTTGTTAATTTAATGATGAAAAGCTTGGTCATATGACCTAAAAATTACGCTTTTTATTGTTTTCGAACAATATTTTTTTTTCAAACATATGTTATAATATTCCAGGCTAATGTACTTTCCCGGAAAATTTACAACTGTCTTGCAAGTAAAATATATTCCTTTTTCGAGAAAAAGGGCGTTTCTTCCTTCCATGACGGAGCCGTTGAGTAAAAGAGATTCCGCCTGCTGTCTTAGTCGCCGATACGCCTGATTATCAGATTCTTATCGATCACTTTATGTTGCAGACATGAAAAACACAACTGCCCTTGACCATTTATCTTTACTGCGTTCCTACATATTATACCTTTTATCCGTCATGTAATTGGACTGCTTTATTTCACTTGCCTTTTACTGATTCGAAAACAGTGACTAAAAGTAAAAACTTTACCAATGTAAATACTACTACCGTGTTTTGTTTTAAAAACCTTTATTGTGAAAATGTCAGTATACAAATACGGGCCTATAACCACGTGGGCCGGCCACGGAGCAAACTGAAATCGTATATGATGAGGAGACATTTACACTGTAGAAGAACGTAACGAGCGGGCCATTAGGTTGCAAGAACAAAGGTGTCTAACAGTTGCGGAATCGGTGGACGTACATTTTGTAATTAAAATAAGACAGGGCCACTTACAATAACATTTTCTAGATATACATTTGCGGGCAAGGAGTTACGAGTCCCATTTATACCGGCGCCATTTAGGGCGAGGCCGGGCAGGTCCAAGATATAGTCAAAATGTCTCCACCAACCATCGGCCAGACTAGAACCCCTTTCGGCCCTTTATGCTACAAGATGGTGTCTTCCATTCAGAAAATATTGTTGGCAGCATTTTGGAAGGAAACAGAAACAGCCGTTCTCCTAGTGAGTTTCACATTGTTACATTTAGGAAGAATGTTGAAGAGTAGTATGTGGAAAATCTGAAGCCATTTTTCTACAAACTCTCAATCAGACTTGGATGGAAAAAAAAACCTGAAGAATGTACAAACTGAAAACCAATTTTTGTCTGTATAGCATCAACAGTAACGCTTGAGTCAGCTTTGTGTCAAGCCGCCATTTTCATTCAATCAATAGCGTCCCCCTGCACACATTCAGGGACCTGGTCGTGTCTTCAGATGAAACGGATTGTAGGAAAAGAAGCAGAAAGGAAAAGGAAAAAAGTTCCGCCGGACCTCGGGAGCCGGCCGCCTATGTCATGTGCGACCTTTGGCCACACCAGG
Source organism: Lissotriton vulgaris (assembly GCF_964263255.1). Lineage (NCBI taxonomy): Eukaryota > Metazoa > Chordata > Amphibia > Caudata > Salamandridae > Lissotriton > Lissotriton vulgaris. Next base: position 1,054,120,087 of record NC_141687.1, read on the forward strand.
GCAATACTGAAGCTGCAGCAGGTGCAAATAAGCTTCAGACAGTCTTACAAGCACTGCTCAGAACTCTCAACTGAGGCACTCAACATCCAGGACTTGCCATTCGGATCTTGGCGCCTTGTGCTGGTTCCGACCTATTCACACATCGGTCCACTACTGACTCACCTCATAAGCCAACGGGGCACCCCACGCCGACTTTCGGCGCAGCATTGTAGGATGGCCACACCAGTGCGGCAACTTGCTGGACACAACATCGGGGCCATCCAGATCTCGGCGCGTTCGACTCACTGTACCGCAAGAGTGACCGCAACTCAGCTGGACATGCCGTCTTTCGGCGCAGCATTGTAGGATGGCCACACCAGTGCGGCAATTTGCTGGACACCACCTCGGTGCCATCCGGATCTCGGCGCGTTCAAGTCACTGTACCGCAACAGTGACCGCAACTCAGCTGGACACGCCGTCTTTCGGCGCAGCATTGTAGGATGGCCACACCAGTGCGGCAATTTGCTGGACACCACCTCGGTGCCATCCGGATCTCGGCGCGTTCGAGTCACTGTACCGCAACAGTGACCGCAACTCAGCTGGACACGCCGTCTTTCGGCGCAGCATTGTAGGATGGCCACACCAGTGCGGCAATTTGCTGGACACCACCTCGGTGCCATCCGGATCTCGGCGCGTTGTGCTGCCTTCGGCCTATTCGCACATCGCTCCGCTACTGACGCCGCCTCACGTGCCAACGGATTTTCTACGCTTTTTGTAGCCCTATGCCGCATAACAGGTCATGTGACTTGTTTATAAAACTTTTCATTGGTTCATTTTACTTTTGGTTTCCTAAAGATGGAAGGCTTGGTCATATGACCTAAAAATAACACTTTTCATTGGTTTAGAACATTTTTTTTTCCCAAACGATGAAAGCCCCACCTTGTTTCTGGATCATTCAGACTGAAGCTGGCGTCAGCATGAGAGCACCACCATCTCGTGGCTCCGTCGTGGTCATTCCGCGAGCAATCATGGCAGCCGCTCCCCACCGGAAGCCTGCGGGAGTCGGGGGCCCCCAAGACTTTTGTAGAATCTTCACAGCTGAGGGGACGCTTTTCGAGAATGGAGCCCAAGCCCTAGCAGGCAAGCGTCCGAGTTCAAAGGTGTCCCAGGGTCATTTCAGTGGACTAGGCCCAAAACCGAGGAGCCGTCCGCCATTTTAAGAGTCATGTGGCAGCCGCCTATCGCTGCACTGCAAGAGTGGGAGCAACTCAACAACATGGTGAGCGAGACGCTGTAGCCGCAAGAGCGGGCGCAACTCAGCTGGATGGCCGCCACCTGGGGAGGCCCGTTCACGCCGCCCCCCCCCGGGCCGCCGCACGCCAATTTTCGGAGCAGCATTGTAGGATACCAAAACCAGTGCGGCAGTTTACTGGACATCACCTGGGTGCCTGTCGTACATGTTGTGTCAGCCATGGGACACTGGACACAGTGCCATCAACATCTCAACGCGTTCTGCTGCCTTGGGACTATTCGCACAACAGACCGCTACTGACGAGGCCTCCCCCCGCACCACCCGGGACGCCCCACGCTGTTTTTCTGTGCTGCATTGTAGGATCCCAAAACCAGTGCGGCACCCAGGCGACATCACCTGGGTGCCGTCCAGAACTCTGCACGTTGTGCTGCCTTGGGACTATTCGCACAAAAGACAGCTTCTAACCATTGTTGCTTTTTGGGTTGAAAAATGTTTAAATGTTTTTAGTTTTTGTTCCGTTCATTATAGTTAAAAGTTAATAAAGTTTTATAATCTTACTTTGTTGGAGTGTTATCTATTTTTTTAAAAACGGGTGAATGGGGCCTTGAATCGGGTTATTGTCATGTGTGGGCTTTGGAAGTGTGCTGCTGCAGGATCGGACATTTCAAACTCAAATGCACGTTCTTTTTCTTACCTTTCCGAAGCATGGAGCGCAATAGCAGGCAGAGAAAGGGTGATGCACGTGTTGAACACTACCTGACCTGGCAAGTTGCTGGCAGTGCCCCCCCGCCCGCTCCTGAAAGAGGGCACACACACACCGCCGCCCCGAGTACTTCACAAATCTTTAAAAGACCATGCGCTTGTTCATGAGGCTTAAATGGTTTATCACCTCTTCTAGAACCCCTGCATCGACCCTCTGACGTTTCCTGGAAAAATTACCATGTAACACAATACCAAGCCCTGTCAGCTGAAACCCCCAAGGAATCGTGGGGCATATTATCAAGGGGGTTTATCTCCGCTTTTTTTGGCTTTAAAAGCCATGAAAGCGGAGATAAAATTATCTCCCTATTACCAAGCTGTCGCTAACACCAGTTAGTGACAGCTAAAAGGAGATAGCGACCATCTTGGGCCCCGCTTTGCATGTCAGTGATACTCATCACTAATGACATGCAAAGTGGCATGCCAAGATGTTAGCGACTGGAAACAGTCCCTAACATCGCTATCTCCTATTACCAACTTTTGGAGATATTCGCGCTAAGCGCGAATATCTCCAAAATCTAACACCTGCCCTGAGCAGTTCTTAGCCATGTTATCCAATGGGAGGTGGATAACATGGCTAAGAGCATTTGCTCGATAATACATGAATATCGCTGACTTTTCTGCGATAATAGCAAGGTTTATCTGCGATAAAAATCGCCGATGTGCGGCGATAATTTTTGTCTCTAAACAAGTTAGAGACAAAAATTATCGCTAGTTGTTCGTAATATGCCCCCGGGTTTTTTCTTGCAGAAATCGGGAGGCGGGAGACTAGCACTGAAATCAGTAGTCTCACGCCTGAATCGGGAGGGTTGGCATGTCTGAATTCTCTACAGCTGGGGCCATAAACTACATCCGCAGGGGTAGGTGATAGCCTGGGACCAGCCTGGCATCTAAAATGGCTGCCGTGCACGACAAAATTGTGGCATTGGAAAAAAGGCAAGATGGCGCAGCCGCTGGAAGAGATGTATCAACATATATCAGCCTCCTCAGCCACCCTCAGGAAACATAGGGGATTAGGATACGTCTCCCGCACCCCCTTATACCTAGTAATTTAATTAACGAAGCACAAAATGGCGAATTCCCGTTTCGCTACCAGTTTGCGGCCCAGTTCGCGGCCCGTGAAGCGCTTCTACCGTGAAAAATCTTTTTTTTTTCCCCACGGGACCCTTTAATAACCCCAACAACATTCCTAGGGGGTCAAGAGGGGTATACCTTGCCCCCTTTCATTAAATTCCCCCTTCGTTTTTCACCTCTTCTTCTCTCTCGATCCTACCGAGAGACAAGATGGCGGCCGCTCCGGACTGTCACGCAGCAAAAAAAAAAAAAGCTCACGCACAGCCGCTGGAAGAGATGTATCAACATATATCAGCCTCCTCAGCCACCCTCAGGAAACATAGGGGATTAGGATACGTCTCCCGCACCCCCTTATACCTAGTAATTTAATTAACGAAGCACAAAATGGCGAATTCCTGTTTCGCTACCAGTTTGCGGCCCAGTTCGCGGCCCGTGAAGCGCTTCTACCGTGAAAAATCATTTTTTTTTTCTTTTCCCCACGGGACCCTTTAATAACCCCAACAACATTCCTAGGGGGTCAAGAGGGGGATACCTTGCCCCCTTTCATTAAATTCCCCCTTTGTTTTTCACCTCTTCTTCTCTCTCGATCCTACCGAGAGACAAGATGGCGGCCGCTCCGGACTGTTTAGAATGCTGACAGACACCGGAGAGCCAATCAGCTTTCTGCGCGCAAAGTTCCGAAACGCGAAAAGTAAGCGGACCGGATCGCTGCCCGGAGCGCTGTTACAGATATATATCTTGATTTAAACGTTAATTTCTCAAAATCCACTGAAGCACATATATTGAGACCTAGCAAAGGCACATCGGGCTAACAGTCCCTACAATTTTGCCAAGTTTCGTGCAAATCCATTCAGCCGTTCGAGCTAAAAGTGAGTCCAACCGCCCTATGGAAAACTCAATGTTAAAAACGCGTTTTGGGACCCCCCTTTTTTCTCAGCCCCCCCTTGACGAAACCCCACCAAATTTTCAGGGGCTGCTCAGAAACAAAATGTGCCATTGTCCTGAAAATTTCAGCCGATTCCGTCCACAAACGCCAAAGTTATTAGACATAGAATTTTCAAAAATCCCATAGGGAATTAATCCTAACTATATATACCTACTGGCGATAGCCAGTAGGTAATATATATATATATATATATATATATATATATATATATATATATTACCTACTGGCGGTCGCCAGTAGGTAGTTATAGTTAGGATAATTTTCAATGTTAAATCTCAACATTCTATTTTGAATAACTTTGGCGCCGGTTGACGAATCTGCCTGAAATTTTCAGGAAAATGGTCTCATGGCGGTCCGGTCCTTCCCTGAAAGTTTGGGGGGGATTCGTCAAGCGGGGGCCGAGATAAAAGGGGGGTCCCAAAACGCGTTTTCCCCATGTTAATTTCCATAGGGCGGTCGATTTCACTTTTAGCCCGAACGGCTGAATGGATTTCCACCAAACTTGGCAAAATTGTAGGGACTGGTAGCCCGATGTGCCTTTGCTATGTCTCAAGATATGTGCTCCAGTGGATTTTGAGTAATTTAGGTTCAAAAAAATATATATATCTATAGGCGCTCTCCCGTGCGCGCACGGGAGTGCGCTCCAGGCGCGACACGCGACTTGCGCGCAGGAAGCTGATTGGATCTCAGTTGTCTGTAAACATTCTAAACAGTGCGGAGCGGCCGCCATCTTGTGTCTCGGTAAAATCGAGACACAAGGGGTTTGAAAAAAAAAGGGGCAAATGACCATAAGGGGGAAGAGTAGACCCCCTCTGACCCCCTAGGTTTGATGTAGGGACTAAAATAGGGTCCTGCAGGGCATTAAAAATTTTTTTTCGTTTTGCGCGGGGGAAGCGCATGGTACGCGCACCGGAAGCACGGGGAAAATTCAGGACCATATTTATGAAGGCCCTGCGCTGTTAGTTTTGCGCTTCCTGTGCGTCAATTTTTGTGACGCACCAGCGGTGTAAAAAAATGCGCATTGTTATGCAATATTTAAAAAGTGACGCATCTATCTAGATGCGTCACTTTTTAAATATAGTGCAACGAGGTACATTTTATTACACTGCTGGTGTTATGCGTCACTTTTCTGTGCGCACTCCTTATGACATTCCAGATGTGTCATATTTAATGTATGACGAATCATGTTGCAGATACAATATGGCGCAGAGTTTTAAAAAGTGACCCATGTACCTAGATGCGTCACTTTTTAAAAATAGCGTCAGGTATAATGTATGCAGAGGGGGTGTTCTCCCGCAAAAAGCTTTGTAATAGCGACGCAGTGAAATCTTTGAGATTTCACTGCGTCAGTTTTAGGATGCTGTTGCGTCAAAATCTTGTGCCTGCTTTACAGCAGGTGTTAGACTGAGGCAAGACCTTTCATATGCTGCTTTCCCCATTTGAAAGGACACATTACTGGAGTTGCGTCACTTTTGTGACGCACTCCAGCAATGCGTTACTTGGAATGTCATAAGGAGTGCGCACAGAAAAGTGACGCATTGCACCAGTAGTGTAAAAAAATGTGTTGCGTTGCGTTATATTTAAAAAGTGAGGTATCTAGGTAGATGGGTCACTTTTTAAAATCAAGCGCCACATTATATCTGCGTGAGGTATAATGCATGCAGAGGGGGTGTTCCCCCACAAAAAGCTTTGTAATAGCGACGCAGTGAAATGTTTGAGATTTCACTGCGTCACTTTTAGGATGCTGTTGCATCCTTTAAATATAGTGCAACGAGGCACATTTTATTACACTGCTGGTGTGATGCGTCACTTTTCTGTACACAGTCCTTATGACATTCCAGATGTGTCATATTTAATGTATGACGAATCATGTTGCAAGGAGTTACAGATACGTCAGTATTTCTGACATATGTGTAAACATAAAAGTGATGCGAGGCCGGCGCAAAATTTTGACGCAATAGCATCCTAAAAGTGACGCAGGGAAATCTCATAGATTTCAGTACGTTGTTATTACCAAGCTTTTTGCGAGGGATTGCCCCCTCTGCATACATTATACCTGATGCAGATACAATATGGTGCAGAGTTTTAAAAAGTGACCCATGTACCTAGATGCGTCACTTTTTAAAAAATAGTGTCAGGTATAATGCATGCAGAGGGGGTGTTCCTTGCAAAAAGCTTGGTAATAATGACGCAGTGCGTCACTTTTAGGATGCAGTTGCGCCAAAATCTTGCGCCTGCTTCACAGCAAACCTTTCACATGGTGCTTTTTCCATGTGAAAGGACACATTACTGGAGTTGCGTCACTTTTGTGACGCACTCCTGCAATGCGTTACTTTTGTGTTTACAGATATGTCAGAAATACTGACGTATCTGTAACTCCTTGCGATATGATTCGTTATACATTAAATATGACACATCTGGAATGTCATAAGGAGTGCGTCCAGATAAGTGACGCATCGCTATTTTCACGTAGCGATGCGTCACTTTTCAGAAATGAGGCCTCCAGTTTATTCACTGTGTCATAACTTTCTTTTCTAACACTCACCTTCTTTCAGTCCTCCTACTTCACTTCCTTTCACCTCTCATACCTTTCTGTTCTTTCTTACTCATTCTCCTTTCAATTATCAATGCACTATATTTCACTTACTCTTCATTTTTTAAGATTATAGCTCTTTGATGAGAATTGGAGGTAGTTCTGAAAAGAACTTTTGGTTTTCTTCTTTTAACTGAAGAGGAACAAAAACAGGGAATAGAAACTGCTCAACAGGAGCAAAAAGAAAAGAAAAAAATTAGGGGTGGGAAGGGCAGTGATGGTTCTCTAATGCCCGAACCATGAGCAGGACACTTTGCTCCCCATAGGTGAGGAGTTGATTGCAGTATCTGCATCTGACGACCCCATGGTTGAATGCAGGTTGAATGTTTGCTACCTGCCCCTGAGATTGTTCTCTTCCAGAAGAAGTTGCTCCTCCTGTTGATGTAGAGGCCCCATCTCTGGGAACCTCCTGTGCCAGAGCCCTGACACTTTCCCGGGCAAAATTCTGGGGGTGCCTGCTCTTCACATGGCGAATCATGGTGAAGTTGCCAAAAGAGTATTTTTTTAGGGGGTTACCCCGTGACAGGACATGTTTGCAGATCCTGCACTCTACTTTTGGTGCATTCACCTTCTTCTGGCCTTCTGGAAACTTAAAAAATTTCCAGATGAAATGTTCCTTCACCTTTGGGGTAGGAGGCTCTTCATCAATGAAATCATTGGAGTCATCTTCACTGCTGGATGGTCTGGCAGCCATGATGAATCCAGGAATATGGAGCAGCAAAAAAGGCAGGTCTTTCAGTCACAAAAGTGAAAGAAGAAGTGAAGGAAATGGGTGGGGATTTCATTCATTGTAAAAAAAAACTGTTAGCAACCAATGAAAAGTGTTATTTTAGGGTCACATGACCCGACGCGCTTACGTTGCGCGCTCAGGTGCACTTCCGGGTGCGTTTACGCAGCGCGATCGTAGGCGCTTCCGGGGCGCAAACGTGGCGCGATCGTAGGCGCTTCCGGGGCGCAAACGTGGCGCGATCGTAGGCGCTTTTGCGTGCGTTTAGGCGCCGCGCACGGAGGCGCTTCCGAGGGCACGTACGTTGCGCGCCGAAGTGACGTCATCAATCTTTAATAGAAATGCATAATCATTTTCCATATTAAAAAAAACAAATTTTATTTGTATGGTACGAAATGTTTTGCATTATTATTAACTTTTCATTCATATTTTTTTTTCACGAACGACAGTTGCGCTCTGGGTGCGCTTTCAGATGAGCGCACGGAAAAGCTTACAGGAGAGCTTAGCTGAAAGCTTCCCCGAGCGCGCACCCAGAGCGCAAAAGAAAAAAATTATAAAAAAAATGAATACTTAAAAAAAAACAGCAAATTGTAAAAAAAAAAAAGGTTAGAAACTCGATATACAAAGGAATTAGCATTTAAATAACTTTGAAATTCACTGAAAAAACCATAGGTTTCACACCAGTTATAGTTAGGAATTAGCATTTAAAAAACCTATGAAATTCACTGAAAAAACCATAGGTTTCACACCAGTTATAGTTAGGAATTAGCATTTAAAAAACCTATGAAATTCACTGAAAAAACCATAGGTTTCACACCAGTTATAGTTAGGAATTAGCATTTAAAAAACCTATTAAATTCACTGAAAAAACCATAGGTTTCACACCAGTTATAGTTAGCTGGAAATTTTACTGATATAAAACCATTGAAATTCCCACGTTATAGTTAGATGGACTCACTATAACTTGCGCGTGCAATGCACTGCTGATGATGTCTTATTAAGCCAGTTAACCAATCAATTTTTAAAAACCATCCATTTAGACACTTATTTAAACATTTATTCTTCCATCAACTTTTACATATACATATATAAAATATATTTATTTTTCAGAAACACACACATTCACTGGATGGTGTCATCAGTGATGTCATGAGTGATGTCACTGACCATGTCATGAGTGATGTAATATGTGATGTCATCAGCAGTGCATTGCACGCGCAAGTTATAGTGAGTCCATCTAACTATAACGTGGGAATTTCAATGGTTTTATATCAGTAAAATTTCCAGCTGACTATAACTGGTGTGAAACCTATGGTTTTTTCAGTGAATTTAATAGGTTTTTTAAATGCTAATTCCTAACTATAACTGGTGTGAAACCTATGGTTTTTTCAGTGAATATATATATATATATATATATATATATATATATATTACCTACTGGCGGTTGCCAGTAGGTAGTTATAGGTAGGACCTAGTTTCCATAGGAAATCCGCAACATTCTATTTGGAATAACTTTGGCGCCGGTTGCCGAATCTTCAAATTCTCCAAGAAAATGGCCTGCTCCACTCCTTCCCTGAAGGTTTGGGGTTGATTCATCAAGCTGGGGCCGAGAAAAAAGGGGGGGTCCCAAAACGTGTTTTCCCCATGCAATTTTACATAGGACCTTTAGCCAGGGCTAAAGCCCGAACGGCTGAACGGAAATACACCAAATTTGGCAAAAAGGTAGAGTTCGGTTCGCAGATTGCCCTTTTGGTTAAATGGTGTAAATCCGTTCAGTAGTTCCTGAGAAAATCAAAAGTAAAATCATAGACAAAGTACCGTACCCCCCTTCTTAAAAGTATTTTTTTTTAAACGGGATCGGGAGGAGGCCACGCCCCCTCCCTGCACCTCTTTGTAAACATGCCCCTGGTGCGTTTGCAGAGGTGGAACTAATCCCACTTGCATACTGGTGGTCCCTGGGGGCCACCTAGCCCACCAGGAGCCTCCAGTATGGGCCAGGAGGCTCCAGTGCAGAGAGGTGTAATGAGGCCACGCCCCTTTTTACACCTCTATGCAATGCAGCCCCCTGGCGCATACTGGAGGTTGCTGGTGGGCTAGTTGGCCCCCATTGACCCCCAGTATGCAAGGGGAATTAGTTCCCCCTCTGAAAAAGCACCAGAGGGCTGCGTTGCAGAGAGGTGTAAAAAGGGATGTGGCCTCATTACACCTCTCTGCAACGCAGCCCCCTGGCGCAAACTGGAGGTTCCTGGTGGGCTAGTTGGCCCCAAGGGACCCTCAGTATGCAAGGGGAATTAGTTCCCCCTCTGAAAAAGCGCCAGGGGCTGCGATGCAGAGAGGTGTAATAAGGCCATGCCCCTTTTTACACCTCTCTGCAACGCAGCACCCTGGCGCATACTGGAGGTTTCTGGTATGCTAGTTGGCCACCAGGGAACCCCAGTATGCAAGGGAAATTAGTTCCCCCTCTGCAAATGCGCCAGGGGGCTGCGTTGCAAAGAGGTATAATGAGGTCATGCCCCTTTTAACCCTCTCTGCAACGCAGCCCCCTGGCGCATACTGGAGGTTTATCGTGGGCTAGTTGGCCCCCATGGACCCCCAGTATGCAAAAGGGACTTAATCCCCCAACTTAGAACGCGATACGGGCGTGTTTGCACCGTGGTGAATCAAGGGGGCGGGGCTAGAGGTGATATGTGTGCAGAAATGCCCTGTGGCGCATTTTAAGTTGGGGAATTAATTCTTCTTCAATCCAGAGGTCCCCTAGGGGCCAACTAGTCCAACAGGTACCTCAAGTAAGCACCACGGAGCTGAGTTGCAGAGTGTTGTAAAAAGGGGCGTGCCCTCTGAACACCTGTCGGCAACGCAGCTCCCTGGCGCATACTGGAGGTACCTGGTGGGCTATTTGGCTCACAGGGGACCTCAGGATTGAAGAGGAATTATTTCCGCAACCTAAAATGCGCCACAGGGTGTGTTTACACACATGCTACCTCAGGCCCCGCCCCTTCCTTCACTGTTGAGCAAAATATTTTTCTAAGTGTGGAGTTTTGGAACTTTAAAAAATTCCTCAAAAATCACGCGAAATACAAATTCCGATTTACTTACCTGTTATCAAGAAAGACCTCAGTGCTGTATCTTTCAGCCCACTACTGATCCTGAAAAGTAATTCTAATCGTAGTTACAGTAACTTGAATTTCCTTCCATAGACTAACATTGACATGTTTACTTGGAAATTCTTCGAAGTGCGGAGTTTTGGAACATTAATAAATTCCTCCAAAATCAGCCGAACTACGAATTCCGATGTACTCACCTGTTATCAGGAGAGACCTCAGTGCTGCATCTTTCAGCCCACTACTGATCATGAGAAGTAATTCTAACCATACTTACAGTAACTTGAATTTCCTTTCATAGGCTAACATTGACTGGTTTGACTTGGAAATTTTTCTAACTGTGGAGTTTTGGAACTTTAAAAAATTCCTCTAACATCAGCAGTACTATGAATTCCGATACTCTCACCTGTTATCAGGAGAGACCTCAGTGCTGCATCTTTCAGCCCAGTACTGATCCTGAAAAGTAATTCTAATCGTAGTTACAGTAACTTGAATTTCCTTCCTTAGGCTAACATTGACTGGTTTGACTTGGAAATTTTTCTAACTGTGGAGTTTTGGAAATTAAAAAAATTCCTCAAAAATCAGCCGAACTACGAATTCCGATTTACTCAACTGTTATAAGGAGAGACCACAGTGTTGCATCTTTCAGCCCACCACTGATCCTGAAAATCAATTCTAATGGTAGTTACAGTAACTTGAATTTCCTTCGATAGGATATCATTGCCTGCTATATAAAATATATATAAATTTAAAAAATATAAAAAAATAAATATTGATTAATATATTACAATTTCAATATTTTTAAAAACATTTATTTTTCAATTTATATAAAAAATATGCAATGTAATTTAAAAAATAAAATATCTAAAAATAAATAATGTAAAATAATGTAGTAAATCAGTATAAAAAAATATAACAATTTATACATTTAAAAATTATCATTTACAAAACCTTTGAAATTCACTGAAAAAAACCCATAGGTTTCAGCCACGTTATAGTTAGGAATTAGCATTTAAAAAACCTTAGAAATTCACTGATAAAACCATAGGTTTCAGCAACGTTATAGTTAGGAATTAGCATTTAAAAAACCTCAGAAATTCACTGAAAAAACAATAGGTTTCATACATGTTATAGTTAGCTGGACATTTCACCCATACAAAACCATTGAAATTCTCCCGTTATAGTTAGTTGAGCTAACTATACCTTGCGCGCCCGCGAAGCACTGCTGATGATGTCACATATTACATCACTCAAGACATGGTAAGAGACATCACTCATGACATCAATGATGACTTCTCAAATGACATCACTGATGACATCAATGATGACATCATCCTTGTGAAAGAGTAGCAGACCTCCTCTCAGCGTAATATAACCCTTGAAACACACATTCAAAAATGGAAACTAAAATTTTCAAAAAAATGGAGATACCAATACCAGTTAGAACAACCTATTCAGTAATTCCAAAATCTACATAGACATCCACTCATTCACCAACAGTTCTATATAGTCACTCATACATGTACTCACTCATCATATGTACTCATACACCTATACATCCTGTTACACACCAACACTCATCCATAGAGTTACTCACACACATGCTCACACATGCAAATACACTATCAAACATTCATTTATTTGCATATACAGCTATACACACACAACTACACTTACTTTTACAGAAACGTACACATACTTATTCTCTTAAACAATCATCTATAGAAACACATACTTATTGATACAGGAACTCGTCCAATCTTTCACTCTCACATATAATCACTTATATACATCAATACTCACATATACTAGATTAAAACATATGTAGTTACTCATAAAGATACTATTGAGACAGTCATTCACTCACTAACACATCCATATATACATTCATCCACCCATACAGTCCTGCACACATGCTGTCTTCAAAACACTTATAAACAGTGAGTCACTCATTCATGCATCTATACGCTAAGTAATATCCCCCACACAGACACTCATACTGATACTCAAAAAACAAACTAATAACCCATATACACTCTCATGTAGGTACTCACCAACCCATGCAGCCACTTATAGACAAAGTGAGACAATGATACAGATATTTACATATTTAAACATTACTCGCTAATACATGTATTCACTAAGATACACTTTCAAATTCAAATTCAAAAGAGACTTTATTCAGTATATTTCAACCATAAAAGTGCATTAAAACATACAGTACATACATCAAATTTCATTATAAATCCAGATGATAAGAGAACTGTATACATTACCTACATTAATTCATTCATTGGTCCAGACAAAGTCGCAGTTTAAGAGCCAATTTTAAAAATTCAAGAACTTGAAGGACACTATTACTGTATAGCAGTTGTAAATATAAAAAGGCTGGTTGTATCTGATTAAAATTCATTTTTTTAAAAGAGCAATTAAAAAGCGTTTACGAGGGAATTCATAAAATTTGCATAAAAACATAAAGTGCATCATGTCCTGTGGAGACTTTCCGTCGCAGCCACAGGACGAAGGATTTTTACAGAAGCTCTCCTTCCTAGGTCTGATAAGCAGATGTTGAAACTGGTTAAATCTGAATCTTGTTAGCAAGAACTTGTTGTGAGTATTGAAAGTGCCGAGTAGATAAGGCTCTGTTGTCAAACATGTTTTAGTTAGTCAAAGGGGAGATCCCTGGAGTCGACTGGTCAACTAATAACTATTGGCCTTCCCTAGTAGAGGAGAAAAGGTCACAGAGTGCAATGGGTATTTGAACGAACATAAAAATAGGTTTCCACAAAGAAATAGAATCGTTTACAATCTATATTTATTAAAATTACAATCAATTAAACAATAAAAAACAAAGTAAATTCATATACTTTTTACAATACAGTTTAAAATCCAAGGGAAAGTTACCTTGGAAGGATAAAAATAAATATTCAACAATGTTACACAAACACAATATTACGGTACACGATAAATAGGGACACAATCAAAGTATATTCACAGTAAGTAGACAGCAAACTACACATAATCACAAAAACCCCTAATGCATATGTGGCCCACCAGATATCTATGCCACTGTATTTCACCAGATCCAATGGCCTGAACCAGTTTTGTTGCTATAAAGCTTTAGTGGAAGAATGAGATACCCATCTAAAGTTTTACCCGGCCCTGACTGGATTCTTTTAGACAAAACAAACAGTGCGTCGACGCGTTTCGGTGCTGTACACTTGATTTTGTGGCACCTTCCTCAGGACTTCTTTTTTCTGGGGTTTCGGGGAACGGATGGTTACACCGTATCTGTGGATATATTAGGAGAAATGTACGAAATCAATTATCGTGCATAATACCTGTTTCTCTTTCTCTATAACGAGTGGGTTTCTAAATTAGCAAATACCCATTCTGACTTCTCACTCTGTGTTCAACTGCCATTGTTATCTGACAACTCCTAATGTCTGGCACTGATATACTTGGTCAGAAAATACACATTTGGTCACTCTTAGTGTGTTCATCAGTACATCCAACAGCTCAATTCTGTTCGCATTGTCCACTGCTATTATTATAGGACAATCCCATTTGCCATGAACCAATCGGGCAAATCACATATACATCCCTCCGAGTCTTTTTTCAATGTGGAAGACCTTTTGATGCAGGGGGGACTAATACACCCTGGGACCTGAGGGAGGTAGAAAAATGTGAATTCTCACCCTTAGAGTCGTGTGGGGGACGTTCCAGGATGGGGTCTGCTTGCGGTTTCACTTTGCTTCCACAAATATTGTTCATGAAGCCTTCTGTCAAATAACCAAATACTTCTATTAGGGATGAGATGGGATCTCCTGTACCCTACTCGCTAGGCGGGTCTCTGTGTTCTCATAGTTACCTCTCTCCTACATAGGGAGCTCCTTGTCATGGGGTTCCTTTCTTTGAGGTTGTCAGGCGTTTGCTCACTTTGAGGTTGTCAGGCGTTTGCTCACTTTTTGTGTATCTGTGGTATTAATGTACATCTCATCTTTTTACTTTTCTATGCATTTAGTACACCTGGATCTAATCAAAAAGTTTTATAGTGAGAGTGTCTTACCTCGTATAATTTTAAAACGTTCTTAGAACGGGCATGCAAAGTCGCTGGTCTATTCCAGAACTGGATATGTTCTGTTGAATAAAGACAAGTGTGACATAGTCATATGCTTCTTGTGTTATAGATACTACAGGATACTCTGGTCTTAACTATGTTGGTAACCCTGGAGTTTGACTGGCATTTTTCTTTTTAATACTCTTACACTTGCTACTGTTATTTTCCATCTCTCCTGATTGACACCCATAGTGCCCAAATTCCTATTTGTTGCCCCTAATCTCTACTGTTGGGAGGAACCACATCATTGTAATAGTAATTGGTTCTCCTTGTACAGCTAAGGTTTAAGTCTACACCTCAAAATACCCAATGAAGACCCGGAGTGAATTCAAAGAGATGTACCTACTCCATGCCATTAGATGGTGTGGGGCTAGAGATATCCCTTGTTCAAGCTACCTACAGGCCATAATATCCTGTTTTTTAAGTTATATTCTAAGTGGATTCCCCTGCTCAAAGGGCATATGGGCTGGGTCTACACTCACTGGAATAGCGCTGTGGTCGTGCTTCTGCCTCGTTCGTTCACTCGCTCTAGTGTGTGGTGTTTGGTGCGTGTATTTATATCTGCCCTTAATTGCTAAAGTGCTCGCACCTGTCAGAAAGGAGCGCTGTTATCGCGCTACCGAAAACGCTGTAAGCGTGGGCGCCATCTTTAAACGGTTTCGGAAGCCTCTTTGTATGCCATAAGATCTGCCCGTGTGTTATTTGTATAAGTCTACACTATGCCCGAGATATATCTACATATGTCTCCCGGTTGTTCAGGTAATATAAGCCGCCAGTGTGTATTTAAAATGCCATAGCTAGCTGAAACGGCAATGGTAAAATATGTTATAGTACAATTATGCTACCTAAATCGAATTGCTCTCGTGTTCGTTTCTGGTCTCGATTTATTATAAATTGACCGAAATACTACTCTTGTGGACAGGCTCGAGGGTCCAGGTCTCACCATGAGTATTATTATTTGGACCAATGGGCCGCCCCAATGTGTCCTCTCACTGTGGGCGCCATCTTGGACTAGTGATTCGTATGCCTCTTGACAGTGCTGTTTGAATCAATTTTGGGCGCTAGTGAGTTGCAAGTTCCCTGTAGGTGATACCTTTGTTCTTAATCACCAATATATATATACGGAAAGGGTCCCTCACTAGTTTCAATTTGTTGATTTCAGAACTTACTTCTTTTGTGTATAGGGCTATCTGCCTGTGGTTCAGGTTTTTGAATGGTGGTACCATGGTGGGAACGGCTGCCTAAATGAGAGCCTCCCACTCTTCCCTAGAATTTAATCCTTTCCTGATGGTATTAAATTTAACCATATACCATTGTTCCTGTAACTTTCGTCTCTTTGTACTGTCTCCTGATCTTGTGAGTTCCCTAACTCTTTCCAGAATGACCCATCTGAGGTCCTTTATTGTGTGTCCATTTTCTTTCCAATGAGACACAAGTCGGGCATTTGCTTTGTTGTTATTTATCGCAGATTTATGTTCCCCTATCCTGAGCCTCACTTCTCTGCCGGTTTCACCTATATACGCCTGGTTGCATGGGCACAGGATCATATATATTACATTCTTTGTTTTACAGTTATTCAGGGTGGTGATTGTATGTGTGGCACCATTATGTGCCACTGTTTTAGTCACTATGCATAACTCACAAATGCAGCAGTTTCCACACTTATTATTGCCTGTTGCTTTCTGTCCACTCAGGGTGGTTTGGGTCTCTATTTTGTCCTCTCTGTATGTATACACAAGATTCGACCTCAGGTTCTTGTTCTTCCTGTATGCATACAGGGGACGCTCCAAAGGAATAACGTCTGGGCCATTGTTTAAAATTTTCCAATTGTGGTTGATGATATTCTTGATTTGGTTGGCTATAACTGAGTGTTGGCTCACCATCACTATTTTGTCCTGCGTCTTTTTATTGTCTGTTTTTTTAATAAGACAGTCCCTATTGTAGCATTGTGCTCTTTTGAGCGAGTGGTTAATCAGTTTTTTGGGATAGCCTCGGTCCTTAAATTTCTTTTTCATTTCTTGGGCATGTTTGTGGAAATCTGCAAAATCCGTACAATTTCTCCTGAGTCGAAGAAACTCGCCAAATGGTATCGAGTCCTTCTGGCTCTTAGGGTGGTAACTGGAGTAATGTAGGATTGTGTTCCTATCGGACTCCTTCTTGTACAGTTCCACTTTCAATTGTTGATCTTGGCTCTTAATACATATGTCCAGGAAATTGACCTTGGACCTGCTGTACACTGCAGTAAATCTGAGGTTTGGGTCCCCTAAGTTGAGCCAACTGAGGAATTCTTCTAATAGCTCTACGGTTCCCTGCCATATGAAAAATATATCATCAATAAAGCAAGCCCAATTTCGAATATTTTCGAAAAATGGACTCAAATAGGCTCACGTATATACAGGCCAAGCTGGGCGCACATGTTGCGCCCATGCTGGTCCCCTTCTTCTGGATATAGAGGTCTTTTTTAAAAAGGAAAATGTTGTTAAGTAGGACCATCGATACACATTGGACAATGAACTCTTTATTGCCCCCTCGTATGTCTGTCTCTTCCAGGAGGTTCCTAACTGCCACAATGGTGTCTTTTTGTGGTATATTAGTGTAGAGTGACTCTATGTCGAGAGTCACCATCAGTTCATTTTCTTCATTAAAGGGGATCCCAGTCGCCAGTCAAACATGTTTTAACCATGATAAATTTCCTTTCACTAACTTTTTGTAGCTCAACACCCTCCCACTCAGCCTTCTTACGCTGAAGGAACACCTGCTTGACTAGATCAATGTCCGCCTTTCCAATTCCTGACGGGTGTTCAAACAGATCAGGGCGGCCCATCTCAGTAAAACAGGTTTTTAAGTACTTCAGCCAGGGAGTACCTGACGTGTTCTCAATTAAATGTGTTAGGGGAATTTCTTCGCATAAGCACATTTTCAGCCAACATAACAGAGGTCGTAGGGACAGGATATCGCTCAAATACCCCACTCCTAGTTCCTCATGTACCATGAAGTTGGAAGTGGGGGCCGGAACACACAAGAGCCGTTTGTAAAATGAATTTTCTGTGGTCTGAAGATGTTCCCCAGCCATATAGCCCCAAAGCTCACTCCCGTATGCTGCGGTTGCTACAGATTTTGCATCATATAGTTTAATCATAGCAGCCGTAGGTTTTTTACCAAGCTTTGACGCGAAATTGAAAATGGAGGCATTAACCTTAGACACATCACATTTTTTCTTAGCAAGTTGCGGGGCCCAAGATAATTTGGAGTCAAAGAGTACTCCTAGATAGGAGAATGTACTAGAAAATGGTATAGCTACCTTATCTAGTTTAAAGGGATGTATGTCACTACCACGCGCGCGGTACAACGAAGTACCATTACAACGCGGTTGTAACAACGCAAGTCGTTACAACGACTTGCGTTGGGGGGCGCAAATTCAAAGAATATAATTTACTATTCCAACACCAGTCCCCGTGGATAGTAGGGAAGGTGTTGGGATAGTAAATTAAATTATTTATTATCCTCGAGCGCCACCCAGCGCAATTCGTTGTAACAACTTTCGTTGTTATAACTGCGTGGTAATGGTACTTCGTTGTACCGCGCGCGTTGTAAACGCTGTATACCAGTTTAAAGGTGTATTGTCTCTTTGGCTGTTTCCCCACCTGCATAATGAAAGATTTGGAGTTGTTCACTAACAAATCTCTGTCTTCCATGAACTTTTTAAATGCATTAAGTAGCAATTGGAGGCCTTTTTCAGTTCTTGCTAACAACACCGCATCATCTGCGTATAGCAGAACGGGGATGCTTCTTTTCCCCACTCTGGGACTATCACCTCCCGTAAAACACCACCCAGCTCATTTATATAAAAGTTAAAAAGGAAAGGGGCTAATATGCAGCCTTGCCGCACCCCCTTCCCAGTTCTAAAAACATCAGTTACTGACAGGTCTTGGCAATACCTTATATTTGCACTTGTATTGTTATGGAGGTCAACCAGAAAGTTTATAATGGCGTTGTCTACTCCCTTATCCCTCATGGACCCCCACTGCTTCCCCCTGTTGACACAGTCGAAAGCTGAGGATAGGTCCATGAAGTCCAAATGGACTGTGCCCTTTGGGACGATGGTATATTTACTGAGTATTAGAAAGAGATTCAGACATTTAGTTGTGGTTACAAAAACCATATTGGGCGATAGACATAATATTGTTGTCCCTTGTCCACTCAGAGAGTTGCCGCAATACAATTTTTCCCACAAGTTTCGCCATATAATTAATCAGGGAGATAGGCCTGTAACAGAGGGGGCTATCCCTATCCCCCTTTTTAAATATAGGCACAATGGTGGAGAGCCCCCATGATGGCGGGCATCCCACCATTGCGGCTGCGTTGATAACCGCCGCAATAATCGGGGCCCAGAAATTAGGATCAGATTTAAAGAGATCCGGGGGTATCCCATCAGGGCCTGCTGATTTGCCCGCTGTGAGCCCCTCTATTCCCACCAAAACCTCTCCTATACTAACATTCATACAAGGACCCCCTTTGGTGTATACAAAGGGTACCGCATTAGTTTCACATCCCCCATACAATTGTTTAAAATGTGCAACCCATTCCTCTTTTGTTATAACACATTCTAACCCCTCCCCCGAGTCTTTCACCAGGAAGGGTTTCTTAAGCGCCGCCCAAAATCTAGCACTATTTTTCAATGTTTGTGGTTCCAGGATCTCATCCCAAGCCTCATTCTTCAGTACCTCCTTTCGTGAAGCAATGACTGATTTATACTCTTCACGTGATCTCTGAACTAGTTCCTTGTTTCTTGGTTTTAACGACAAGGCCGCTCAGAGATCACGGGCTGCTTTAGAGCATTCCTTATTGAACCACCTCGGGCCCTCCCTCCCTCTACACGTTAGAGGTTCTGTCATTGAAATAGCTATTTTATCAGTTAAGCTCTGAAAATCAGACAGAACCTGAGTTGGATCAGAATCAACCTGAGTGCATCTAGCGATTATATCGCTACAATTATTTTGGATGTTCTGGTATATGAGGGCCGGGGTGCACATGGACCATTTTAGGCGGCGTCTGCCATCAGTTGCTGTTACCCTACCCTTACCCAGGTTACGACTTTCTCTAGCCACCCAGGGCCCCCTTAAGTGTATAGTCAGAGGGTTGTGGTCACTAAGTGGGTTATTGTCTATGGAAAATGAACGCACAAACACCTGCATGGGCAAGGTTAACAGCATGTAATCAATGAACGTCCCCTTCCCATGCCCTTTAAAAGTTAGGGTAAGAAAGCGCTTTGAGGGGTCACATAATGCCATTGCAATAGTGAGACCATGTTCATTAAGTAAGTTATTAAATAGGCCCCCTCCACGGTGTGTTTCAGATGTAAACCATTTATTCTGGGACAATGCAGTTCCTGAAGGTTTTTCCCTAGGGGGTCACCACAAGGGTGAGTATTAAAATCGCCCATGATCAACAAGTTATGTGAGCAGTCCCTCATTGAGGTACCTATATAATCACTTAAAATTTCTAAGTTGCCGTAACTTGTAGCATTGTTAATAGAGTTATAAAAATTGATCAAACCAACCTTACAGTTGCCTGCAGATAAAACTAGACCTTGTATACCAAGATTACTTGATGGCCTGCTAACAATTGTACATTTATTGCTACTGATATAAACATTACCATACCCCCCTTTGGTCTTCCCCGGATTGCTGATACAGCAGGTACAAAGTATGCCTTATAACCTTCAATATACATATCACATTTTACTGACCAAGTCTCTTGTAAGCAGATAATTTGAAAGCCCCTAATGTATGCTAACCAGCTTTCATCCTGCATTTTGTTTTCTAAGCCCGCCGCATTCCAACATATAACATTATTTTTTGGTGTTGTTGGTGAAATCACCTCTATCTGTTGTGCTGCAGGAGACTGTACGGTGCTCTGACCCTCCGAGACCTCAGTCAGTCGCCGGCGTCCAGCCCTGAGAACATTTTGAAACGATTATGTATGGGAACATTGTACCCTCTCATGTTCTGGTTGTCAGCATTAAAATTTGCTACCGGTGTCCGCCAGCCATTAGCGTTTGCTGCCGGTGTCTGCCATCCATTCAGCCCATTAATATTATTATTATACATATATGGTGCTACCGAACTTGGGATCTGAGCTTGTGATGTAGGTCTGTACCCACAAGGATTATTAGGGGGGTTTTTAGGGGAGTTCTGGTCAGGCGCATAGAAGTATCCCAGAGGGCGCACACAGACACTGTTTGCATTGTAAACTAGTGAGGATGCGCGCAATAAGACCGTGGCGACATGTTTGGGGTTCTGGCAGTTAACAATCACACAATCCCCCGTGGTTGATTTCCTTGAAGGTCCAACCCAATTGACTCTTTCAGTAGATATAATTTGGTCGTAATAGTGAGATGGGTAACCACAGTTTTTATTTAGCCACGCCACCGTTTTGTTTTTTAGGGAGTCATGGGATTCTCCATGTGGTTGGGCTGGTACTTCCTCATAACGCGGAACATTAGTTAGCACCACCACATATGGGACACAATCAGGGGGGAGATTTACATTCCTGAGTCCGGCCCTTTGTGGGGCCACTGCACAGGTACCTAGGGGTACAGGGGCCTGTTGAATTGGCTGGTTTACTGGAGCTGTAGGTGACACAGCCCCAGCGCCAACCAAACTTTGAGGATTTGACTGCTGCTGCTGCTGCACACTCTGTCCCCTGGCTACATTCTCCTTCCCACCCCTAACAGGGATAGTTTTAGGGGTTGTCACTCCTGGGGCAGGGGTCAAATATCCCGCCACCAAACTGACCAGTCTTTCTACCTCAGAAGCTACTATGTCCAATCAGGACATTATTGGACTGATTAGGTCTGAAATTTTGGCCTCCAGTTTTCCTACTATTGTATTTATTAGTGCTTCTAAATTGGTGTCAGACAAGGTCACACTTCCCTCATTATTACTGCCCTCTTGGTTAGTTTCTTCCAGGCCCTGGTTGCTTGCGCTATTAGTGTTAGTGGCTTTGTAGTTATTGGGTGGATTAGTGTGAGATTTAGTTTTTACGGACTTCCCCCCACGCCTCCCCTGAGTCTTTCTGCACTTCCTCACTGGTCTTTGTGTAGAAGGGGCCTCTACTAGCTCTTCTACTGCTGAGTCTTCCTCCGAAGTATCAAGCAGGTCCACGGGCTTCTCAGGGTGAACCTGTGCCTGTACTGCTATGCTAGGGCCCTCTGTACTGTGTGGGGCATGTTCTAAAGTGCCTTCTAAACCTTCTGCAGTCTCATTGGACACGATATCCATGGCAGGGGGAAGACTTTTACTGCCTAGTGAGGCCCTGCGTTCCTTGTTTATTAGTGTAACTTTTTTTACCAGAAAATTGTCCCTGGTGCGTAGGCCAGATGTCGCTGGGTCCATAGTTATTGTGGGCATGTTAGCAGGTAACAAGAAGGCTATATTACCTCAGTCTAATGCAACGGTTACCCTACAGCACAAGAATGAAATAGAATAAATTATGAGCAGATCAATGTCTTACTTGAAAGTTCTAAGTCCTTGAGTTGGAACCAGGGTCCGTGGCCCGTCCCGTCCTCTTCCGGCCACTGAGGGCCAAAGAGGGCCCGCCCTTTGCCCGGGCTTCGCCCGGCGTCCCGCAACGCGGGAAACTGCACTGTTTAAATGCGCCTTCAGGCGCTCTGCTCCCGTGTAGAACGCGCGCCGCCGCTTAGCCTGCCGGGTACTGTAGTCCTGTAGTCCCCCGGGGCAGCGGCGCGATGCTGTAGGTATAGAGACTCCTGGCGGTGTCGGCGTTTCAACCTGGCCCCTCTTGTGACTCCTGGCGGTGTCGGCGTGTCAGGTAAGTTAATTGTAAGCCCCCCGCTCCTGCCGGGAACTACGCTGTTTAAATGTGCCTTCAGGCGCTCTGCTCCCGTGTAGAACGCGCGCCGCCGCTTAGCCTGCCGGGTACTGTAGTCCTGTAGTCCCCCGGGGGGGCGGCGCGATGCTGTAGGTATAGAGACTCCTGGCGGTGTCGGCGTTTCAACCTGGCCCCTCTCGTGACTCCTGGCGGTGTCGGCGTGTCAGGTAAGTTAATTGTAAGCTCCCCTTAATAAGTCAGTTATGCAATCATTTTTACAAAAAAAACATCCATTCAGACACTTATTTGCCCATTTATTCTTCCATCGACCTTTAGATATACATATATAAAAAATATTTATTTTTCAGAAAGACACACATTCACTGGATGATGTCATCAGTGATGTCATCAGTGTTGCATTTGAGATGTCATCAGTGATGTCATGAGTGATGTCACTGACCATGTCTTAAGTGATGTAATTTGTGACATCATCAGCAGTGCGTTGCGGGCGCGCGAGTTATAGTTAGCTGAACTAACTATAACGGGGGAACTTCAATTATTTTGTATGAGTGAAATGTCCAGCTAACTATAACGTGTCTGAAACCTATGGTTTTTGCAGTGAATTTCTAAGGTTTTTTAAATGCTAATTCCTAACTATAACGTGTCTGAAACCTATGGGTTTTTTCAGTGAATATATATATATATATATATGTGTATATATATATATATATATATATATATATATATATATATATATATATATATATATATATATATATATATATATATTATATATATATATATATATATGTGTGTGTATATATAGATATATATAGTTAGGACCTAGTTTCCATAGGAAATCCCCAACATTCTATTGGGAATAACTTTGGCGCTGGTTGATGAATCTTCGCAAATTTCTCAAAGAAGATGGCTCACTCCGCTCCGCTCCTTCCCTGAAAGTTTGGGGGGGATTCGTCAAGTGGGGGCTGAGAAAAAAGGGGGGTCCCAAAACTTGTTTTCCCCATGTTAATTTCCATAGGACCTTTAGACTCGGCTACAGCTTGAACCGCTGAAGGGAATTACACCAAACTTGTCAAAATGGTAGTGTCTGTTATGCAGATCACGCTTTTGGTAAAATAGTGTAAATCCCTCCAGTGGTTCCTGAGAAAAGTAAAAGAGAAACAAATTATATATCTATACGCGCGCAAGCGTGCGCGCACCCCCGCAAATTTTCGGATTTTTTTTTGGGGGGGGGGCTTGGGGGGCTTCTCTCTTTTATTTTTATGTGTTTTATTTTAATTTCGAGGGTGCCCACCCCTCGTTTTAGTCCCGAAATCACCGCCGCGGCCCGAGCCGCCTCAAAATGGCCGCCGCCGCCGCCTGGTTGTGGGCGGGGCCGGGAGGACGTGGTTTCCGCTTCCCCCTGCCTGGGGGAAGCCTTTAATGTGCCCGCCGGTCTCCCGTACCAAGGGGAGACCGGATAATGATGCCGGCTGGTGCGGGGCTGGTGTGCATGGGATACGTACAGGATATGACGTGATGAGTCCCACAGACCAAAGAGGGTTCCAGTCTCCCCATCAAGAGTTTGAATTGCCGCACTTGCTGTGCGTGGACTAAATTCAGGGAGATGAGCAGACAGCCCGGTCCTGCGTGACGCCTCTCGCCACAGGTGACTTTCACACTCGCCCTCAGCCCAGCCCTGCCTGACCTCACTCGCCACAGATGACAATCACACTCGCCCTCGGCCTCAGCCCGACCCTGCCTGACGCCGCTCGCCACATTGACATTCACACTCGCCCTCAGTCTGCTCTACATTGAGTGAGAGGAGCCGGTCTGGGCCTGGCGCCCATCCAGGCAGGGGACTGGAGCGTGGGTGTAATTCTGTGTCTTCGCCCAGTGATGGGAAACTCTCTTGTGCTCGGCCGCCCTCTGCTGTGGCGTTCGGGAGATAAGCTGGTGTTACTTCTCACTTCACAACGTCACCTCTGCTAGTGTCACTCTGAACACCTACGAGAGGGTCACTTCTGCCGCCTCTGCTGGGCCTACAAGTGTGAACTCAACCATCTGTTTGCGATAGTTTGAATGTTGGCTCTTAACACCCACTGTTATCTCAGAAGTGAGCGGCCTATATCTATATGTGGTTTAGGAAACCCATTCATGAACGGTTCGGCGCATTTAATTTCTCTAGAAAGCCTTTTCGTAAAATTGACCGCCCTTTGAAATATCGTAATGCCATGCATCTATCCTAGCGGGCAGACCCCACATATTGCAGTCACTATAAAGCCCTGTTATCCTTTTAAAGGGAACTAAAAACAAGTTGACAATGAAGGGGCCATGCTCGTTAAGTGGACGCTTTCCGACAAAAAAGGTCAGCGTACTATGTCGAAGGCTGAATATACACAAGAAGAGGAGAACAAGGCCAGTTAGAATTAGGGCTTTTATGACTATACCCACCTAGATGAACTCCTGCCAACATCCAACTAAGTGTCAACGTAATGGATAAAAGCAACGCTCGCTATTTAAAGTGCTTAGAAACGGGTAGAACTGCGTTGTATGAAATGCTAAATAAATGCCAATGTGTTGTTACACTTTTCTATGGATGCTGCAGCTGCAGGCCCGGGTACTAGATTGTTCAGGCGGCAAATGGCCATGCATTCGAGTTTTAAACGTGTCTTCACTACATGGCCAAATGGTGTGATCCTGGGCAAATCTCTTATGTTCCAGTTCGTTTTAGGTAAGCCGTGCTATTTGCTTGCGCGGTGCTGGATGAACACACCGCCCCCTCCCCATTCCGAATACGTAAAACAGAGCCCCATTCGCATATCAATTCGAAAAGAGACAGTCGTATTACCAGCATTTCAATAGGATCTCCTTACACTGCAGGACAAAAGAGGCCCGGGAGACGGTGGGGGCTGCGGCACAATGGCTGTGTTTACTGTAAGCACGCACCTGCTAATTGCACACATTGAACTCTGCAGAAAGCACCTCAAAAGTTCATAACAACGCCCTTCCTGCACTACCGCATAATGAATGTACACAATGGGAGACAAATGCACCCCCCCTTTATTTCCCCGCCCCATGCTCCCCGGGTGTCTTTCCCTTGGTATGCATAAGGAGGTCGAATGGTGCTTTGACTCAGGAGAAACTAGGATGCCCACCCAACACCAAGTGCCTAGAGATAATTCCATCGTTTATGGGGTCTAGAAGGGCAGTTACAACTCGCGAAAATAAATTACCCATATGAGAAAATGAAGGATATGTACGGCATGTGGAATATACCATCAAACATCAGAATGTAAGCCCTCAGTCCCAGAACACAGGGACTAGTTTATATTATGTGTGTGTGTGTATACATATACACACACACACACACACATACATACATACATTTATATACATATGTATATACACAAACATTACCTACTGGCGATAGCCAGTAGGTATATATAGTTAGGATTTTTTCTCTATGGAACTTTTGAAAATTCTATGCCTAATAACTTTGGCGTTTGTGGACGGAATTGGCTGAAATTTTCAGGAAAATGGCACATTTTGTTTCTGAGCAGCTCCTAAAAATTTGGGGGGGGTTCGTCAAGGGGGGGCTGAGAAAAAAGGGGGGTCCCAAAACACGTTTTTCCCATGTTAATTTCCATAGGGCGGTTGGCCTCACTTTTAGCCCGAACGGCTGAATGGATTTCCACGAAACTTGGCAAAATTGTAGGGACTGTTAGCCCGATGTGCCTTTGCTAGGTCTCAATATATGTGCTTCAGTGGATTTTGAGAAATTAACGTTTAAAACAAGATATATATCTGTAACAGCGCTCCGGGCAGCGCTCTGGTTCGCGAACTTTTCGCGTATCGGAACTTTGCGAAGCGAAGCTGATTGGCTCTCCGGTGTCTGTCAACATTCTAAACAGTCCGGAGCGGCCGCCATCTTGTCTCTCGGTAGGATCGAGAGACAAGAGGAGGCCAAAACAAAGGGGGAAATGAAGGAAAGGGGGCAAGGTAGACCCCTTCTGACCCCCTAGGATTGATGAGGGGGATATTATAGAGCCACGCCGGGCCCCAAAAAAAAAAAAAAAAATTCCGAATATTTTCGCCGTAGAGACGCGTCTTGGTTCGCGAACCGGGCAGCTAACCAGGAAGCTAACCGGCAGTGTAACCCAAAAAAAAAAAAAAAAAAAAATCCGATTTTTTTCGCCGTAGAGACGCGTCTTGGTACGCGAACCGGGCAGCTAACCGGGCAGCTAACCGGGAAGCTAACCGGCAGTGTAACCCAAAAAAAAAAAAGAAATTCCGATTTTTTCGCCGTAGAGACGCGTCTTGGTACGCGAACCGGGCAGCTAACCGGGCAGCTAACCGGGAAGCTAACCGGCAGTGTAACCCAAAAAAAAAAAAAAAAAATCCGATTTTTTCGCCGTAGAGACGCGTCTTGGTACGCGAACCGGGCAGCTAACCGGGCAGCTAACCGGGAAGCTAACCGGCAGTGTAACGGGAGTCTGAGGAGTAGCTGATTGGCTGTCAATATTGTAAACAGTCCGGAGCGGCCGCCATCTTGTCTCTCGGTAGGATCGAGAGACAAGAGGAGGCCAAAACAAAGGGGGAAATGAAGGAAAGAGGGCAAGGTAGACCCCTTCTGACCCCCTAGGATTGATGAGGGGGATATTATAGAGCCACGCCGGGCCCAAAAAAAAAAAAAAAATTCCGATTTTTTCGCCGTAGAGACGCGTCTTGGTACGCGAACCAGGCAGCTAACCGGGCAGCTAACCGGGAAGCTAACCGGCAGTGTAACCCAAAAAAAAAAAAAAATCCGATTTTTTCGCCGTAGAGACGCGTCTTTGTACGCAAACCGGGCAGCTAACCGGGCAGCTAACCGGGAAGCTAACCGGCAGTGTAACGGGAGTCTGAGGAGTAGCTGATTGGCTGTCAATATTGTAAACAGTCCGGAGCGGCCGCCATCTTGTCTCTCGGTAGGATCGAGAGACAAGAGGAGGCCAAAACAAAGGGGGAAATGAAGGAAAGAGGGCAAGGTAGACTCCTTCTGACCCCCTAGGATTGATGAGGGGGATATTATAAAGCCACGCGGGGCCAAAAAAAAAACAAAAAAAAAATCCGATTTTTTCGCCGTAGAGACGCGTCTTGGTACGCGAACTGGGCAGCTAACCGGGCAGCTAACCGGGAAGCTAACCGCCAGTGTAACGGGAGTCTGAGGAGAAGCTGATTGGCTGTTATCATTGTAAACAGTCTGGAGCGGCCGCCATCTTGTCTCTCTGTGGGATCGAGAGACAAGAGGTGGAAAAAAAAAGGTGTAAATGAATGAAAGGGGTAAGGCAGACCCCTCCTGAACCCCTAGGATTGATGAGGGGGCTATTAAAGTTCCCTGGGGGGTGAAAAAAAAAATTTGCGATTTTTCGCGGTAAAGGTGCTTCCTGGTACGTTAACCAGGCAGCTAACCGGCAGCGTAACGGGAGTCCGACATATTGTGTTTTTTGAACGTTTGTGATATGTGCACGTGTGGATTTTGTCTAATTAAGGTTAAAAAAATATATATATATCTTTAAGCGTGTTCTGGCGCGCTTACGTTTTGGGTTTGGTTTGCGCTGCAGAGACGATACGTCACGGTTATGCGATGCATCATGAGGCGTCTCACGGGCTACGTGATACGTCACTTAATAAAGAATATATTTTACAGCTATAGATATTAGCTTTTAAAAAACCAATGAAATTCACAGAAAAAACCATAGGTTATAGACCATATATAGTTAGGAATTTGCATTTACAAAACCTTGAAAATTCACTGAAAAAAACCATAGGTTATAGACCATATATAGTTAGGGATTAGCATTTAAAAAACCTTATTTTATTTGCACAAAACCATTGAAATTCCATATATAGTTAGTTGCACTAACTATATATCGCGGACCCGCAATCCACTGCTAATGATGTCACATATTACATCATTCATGACATGGTCAGTGACATCACTGATGACATCACTGATGACATCTCAAATGACATCACTGATGACATCACTGATGACAACACCCAGTGACTGTATGTTTCTGTAAAGTTAAAATATGTCTTACATATTGAAGAATGAGTGGATGTATAAGTGTCTGGATGAAGGATTTAGTAGGTGCATGACTGACTGTATGAGAGAATGATTAAATGTGTCTCACTGAGTGCATGGGTTAGTGATTAAAGTGTCTTAATTTGGCAATCATTATTTATGTTCTTCTGTAAACTGCTGCATGTTTAAATCAGTAGCTATATCAGTAACTATATGGGTTATTGAATGGTTGCCCAAGTATTTGTATGGGAGACTGAGTATGTGTGTGGGTGGCTGGGAGGTGTATAACTCTGTGCATAGATGTGTGAGCAGTTGATTCCCTAGGTGTATGGGTTCAAAAGTGCATGTAGAAACAGCTGTATGGACAGTTGACTGTGTGCATGAGTATATTGGTGAGTGAATGGATATCTCAGTTCTACATGTCAAAGTAAGTACATATGTAAAACACACTCCATGTGAGAGTTGACATATATAAATAACTGAACATAAGAGCCAGTGAATGTGAGAGTGGCTGTATGAATCATTGTGAACTTGTATCAAGGATTGTATACGAGAGTAAATATGTGTTAGTATATGTTTGAATAAGTAAGGTGTGTATAACTGTATAGTTAAGGAAATGGAGATGTGATTGATTCTTTGCATGACTGACTAGGTGTGTGAGTAACTCCATGGATGTGTGACAGTCTGTGAATGCCTGTTTACACTGAGTGTATCTAAGGTTATATTAGAGTCTGAAGATGTATTATCACATAAATGATATCATCAGTGATGTAATCAGTAATGTCAAATGAGATGTCAGTGATGTCATCAGTGATGTCATTTGAGATGTCATCAGTGATGTCATCAGTGATGTCATTTGAGATGTCATCAGTGATGTCATCAGTGATGTCACTGACCATGTCATGAATGATGTAATATGTGACATCATTAGCAGTGGATTGCGGGTCCGCGATATATAGTTAGTGCAACTAACTATATATGGAATTTCAATGGTTTTGTGCAAATAAAATAAGGTTTTTTAAATGCTAATCCCTAACTATATATGGTCTATAACCTATGGTTTTTTCAGTGAATTTTCAAGGTTTTGTAAATGCAAATTCCTAACTATATATGGTCTATAACCTATGGTTTTTTCTGTGAATATTTATATATATATATATATATATATATATATATATATATATATATATATATATATATATATATATTCACAGAAAAAACCATAGGTTATAGTGGATATATAGTTAGGAATTTGCATTTACAAAACCTTGAAAATTCAATGAAAAAACCATTGGTTTTAGGCCATATATAGTTAGGGATTTGCATTTACAAAACCTTATTTTACTCGCATAAAACCATTGAAATTCCATATATAGTTATAAGCGCTAACTATATATCGCGCACCCGCAATCCACTGCTGATGATGTCACATATTACATCATTCATGACATAGTTAGTGACATCACTGATGACATCACTGATGACATCTCAAATGACATCACTGATGACATCACTGATGACAACATCCAGTGACTGTATGTTTCTGTAAAGTTAAAATATGTTTTACATATTGAAGAATGAGTGGATGTATAAGTGTCTGGATGAAGGATTTACTAGGTGCATGACTGACTGATTGAGTGAGTGATTAAATGTGTCTCACTGAGTGCATGGGTTAGTGACTAAACTGTTTTAATTTGTGCATCATTATATCTGTTGTTCTACAAACTGCTGCATATGTTGATTCGTAGCTATATGAGTAACTGTATGGGTTATTGATTGGTTGTCCAAGTATTTGTATGGGAGACTGAGTGTGTGTGTATGGGTGGCTGGGAGGTGTGTGACTCTGTACATAGATGTGTGAGTAGTTAATTCACTATATGTATAGATTCAAAAGTGCATGTGCAAACAGCTGTATGGGCGGTTGACTGTGTGCATGAGTGTATTGGTGAGTGAATGGATATCTCAGTGCTACATGTCAAAGTAAGTACATATGTAAAACACAGTACATGTGAGAGTTGACATATATAAATAACTGTGCATAAGAGCCAGTGAATGTGTGAGTGGCTGTATGGATCATTGTGAACTTGTATCAGGGATTGTATAATAGAGTAAATATGTGTTAGTATATGTTTGAATAAGTAAAGTTTGTATAACTGTATAGTTGAGGAAATGGAGGTGTGATTGATTCTTTGCATGACTGACTAGGTGTGTGAGTAACTCCATGGATGAGTGACAGTCTGTGAGTGTCTGTTTACACTGATTGTATCTAAGGTTATATTAGAGTCTGAAGAGGTTCATCGTATTATCACATGAATGATATCATCAGTGATGTTATCAGTCATGTCAAATGAGATGTTTTCAGTGATGTCATCAGTGATGTCATTTGAGATGTCATCAGTGATGTCATCAGTGATGTCACTAACCATGTCATGAATGATGTAATATGTGACATCATCAGCAGTGGATTGCGGGTGCGCGATATATAGTTAGCGCTTATAACTATATATGGAATTTCAATGGTTTTATGCGAGTAAAATAAGGTTTTGTAAATGCAAATCCCTAACTATATATGGCCTAAAACCAATGGTTTTTTCATTGAATTTTCAAGGTTTTGTAAATGCAAATTCCTAACTATATATCCACTATAACCTATGGTTTTTTCTGTGAATTTCATTGGTTTTTTAATAGCAAATATGAAAAGCTTTAAAATGTCAAGTACGTGATAGATAAAAACATTTTCGTATTTATGCACGCTGATGTGCTTTGAACGCTGCACCCCCCCCTCCCCTCTTTTGTCTTAGTAGTACTCTCTCTTTGCAGATAGTGAACGGTAGTTAACGCAAGCCTTTGCCCCCGTTGTAATCCGTCGTGCCTGCTTGTCTCTCCATTTGATTGATTGTTGTCCAAGCATTTACTGTTTTAGAATTGGTTCTCTTTGGATCATTCTCTATTTACAAACAAGCACAAAGTCGCAATACTCTGTTTAGTCTTTGCAGATAGTGAAAAATTGTGTAAAAAAAATAAAAGTAATCGAGCAAAATCAGTAGGCCACTAATTGGATCTCTTTTTGACCTCGCTAAAATAGAAATATTAGGAACAACCCTTCATGAGAAATACGAAAATAGTGAGATGAACTGAGCTCCACACCATGAGGGCTGCAAGACAGCTCGGCTCCGTCACCCATCCCGCCCAAAATAACGACAAACCCTATGCAAATATTAAAAATATAGACAACACACCAGCAAAGAAACAGGGTAAAACATTTTATTAAAAAACTATTTACATAACGTTGGTTTATAAGATGATGTCAGTAGTGGACCGATGTGTGAATAGATCGAAAACAGCACAAGGCTCCAAGATCCGGATGGCAAGCTCCTGGATGTTGGGTGCCATAGTTTAGAGTTCTGAATTTCAGCCTTTTTCAATGCCTGTGCTTTGTTGAATCAAAATGGCGGCTTGACACAAAGCTGACTCAAGCGTTGCTACTGATGCTATGCAGACCAAAACTGGTTTTCAGTTTGTACATTTTTCTAGATTTTTCAATCCAAGTTTGGTTGACTTTGTAGAACGATGGCTTCAGATTTTCAACATACGGTGTGGTGGCGTTGACTGGGAGGGGGCGCTTCGCTCCTGCCCCCTCCCCAAGTAAGATTTTCATACGTGAAAGTACGTTAATGGTTTTGGTCCCTGAGATGCTTCGATGTCACTGCCATTCTCAAATAGCATAAGTTCTGGATGTTGGGTGCCATAGTTAAGAGTTCTGAGCAGTGCTTGTAACACTGTCTGAAGCTTATTTCCACCTACTGCAGCTTCAATATTCTCAAAGTAAGTGAGTGTCGTTTGTGGACCTGACTGCATTAGAAAACAATGTGATATGTTACCTTCCTAAACAGCTTGACGGAGGCCCCTGAGGGGCGGTGTGATGGCCATGGACTCGGAGAAGACGCTTGGCTCCGACACCCTCCCCAAGTCTTATAGCACTGGTGTAGCCTGAGATCGCCCCCGACATAGGCGGCCGGCTCCCGGGGTCCGGCGGAACTTTTTGCCTTTTGATGACTCTTCAATTCTGGACCTTGTCCCACAATCCGTTTGACCTGAAGACAAGCTGTAGTGGGGCGCCCCTTTATCGTTTTAGTTGCCATTCCGCCCGCTTTTGCTACACTGTGCCTCTTCCGCCATTCAGCTGTTTACCGCCCGCTCTTGCGACTACAGCGTCTCGCTCACCATGTAGTTGAGTTGCGCCCGCTCTTGCGGTGCAGCGATAGGCGGCTGCCACAGGACTCTCAAAATGGCGGCCGGCTCTTCGGTTTTGGGCCTGGCCCACTAAAATGGCCCTGGGACACCTTGGAACTCGGACGCTTCCCTGATAGGGCTTTGGTCCCATTCTCGAAAAGCGTCCCCTCAGCCGTGAAGATTCTACAAAAGTCTTGGGGGCCTCCGACTCCCGCAGGCTTCTGGTGGGGAGCGACTGCCATGATTGCTCGTGGAATGGCCACGACGGAGCTACGAGATGGTAGTGGTCTCATGCTGACGCCAGCTTTAGTCTGAAACATCCAGAAACACTATAGACTACCAATTCGATCAGTTCCGGTAGCGCCCCAACATGACCCGGAAGAGAAGAACTTGCCCTCCCCTCTTTGACTGATGGTTCTTGTTGCCTGTCCCCTCTGTTGTCATTTAACAGAACTTTTTGGACTGCTGAAAGGGGTTGTGTTCTGAACGCTGGTTGGTGGAGACATTTAGACTATATTCTTGACCTACGTTGTCGCGTAATGCGTTTTATGACACGCCGCGTTAGCGCACCCGGAAGTGATCCGAGGCGCAGCGCAGTGCGTAACGTAAGCATAACAGGTCATGTGACTTGTTAATAAAACTTTTCATTGGTTCATTTTACTTTTGTTAATTTAATGATGAAAAGCTTGGTCATATGACCTAAAAATTACGCTTTTTATTGTTTTCGAACAATATTTTTTTTTCAAACATATGTTATAATATTCCAGGCTAATGTACTTTCCCGGAAAATTTACAACTGTCTTGCAAGTAAAATATATTCCTTTTTCGAGAAAAAGGGCGTTTCTTCCTTCCATGACGGAGCCGTTGAGTAAAAGAGATTCGGCCTGCTGTCTTAGTCGCCGATACGCCTGATTATCAGATTCTTATCGATCACTTTATGTTGCAGACATGAAAAACACAACTGCCCTTGACCATTTATCTTTACTGCGTTCCTACATATTATACCTTTTATCCGTCATGTAATTGGACTGCTTTATTTCACTTGCCTTTTACTGATTCGAAAACAGTGACTAAAAGTAAAAACTTTACCAATGTAAATACTACTACCGTGTTTTGTTTTAAAAACCTTTATTGTGAAAATGTCAGTATACAAATACGGGCCTATAACCACGTGGGCCGGCCACGGAGCAAACTGAAATCGTATATGATGAGGAGACATTTACACTGTAGAGGAACGTAACGAGCGGGCCATTAGGTTGCAAGAACTAAGGTGTCTAACAGTTGCGGAATCGGTGGACATACATTTTGTAATTAAAATAGAACAGGGCCACTTACAATAACATTTTCTAGATATACATTTGCGGGCAAGGAGTTACGAGTCCCATTTATACCGGCGCCATTTTGGGCGAGGCCGGGCAGGTCCAAGATATAGTCAAAATGTCTCCACCAACCATCGGCCAGACCAGAACCCCTTTCGGCCCTTTATGCTACAAGATGGTGTCTTCCATTCAGAAAATATTGTTGGCAGCATTTTGAAAGGAAACAGAAACAGCCGTTCTCCTAGTGAGTTTCACATTGTTACATTTAAGAAGAACGTTGAAGAGTAGTATGTGGAAAATCTGAAGCCATTTTTCTACAAACTCTCAATCAGACTTGGATGGAAAAAAAAAACCTGAAGAATGTACAAACTGAAAACCAATTTTTGTCTGTATAGCACCAACAGTAACGCTTGAGTCAGCTTTGTGTCAAGCCGCCATTTTCATTCAATCAATAGCGTCCCCCTGCACACATTCAGGGACCTGGTCGTGTCTTCAGATGAAACGCATTGTAGGAAAAGAAGCAGAAAGGAAAAGGCAAAAAGTTCCGCCGGACCTAGTGAAGCTGCAGCAGGTGCAAATAAGCTTCAGACAGTCTTGCAAGCACTGCTCAGAACTCTCAACTGAGGCACTCAACATCCAGGACTTGCCATTCGGATCTTGGCGCCTTGTGCTGGTTCCGACCTATTCACACATCGGTCCACTACTGACATCACCTCATAAGCCAACGGGGCACCCCACGCCGACTTTCGGCGCAGCATTGTAGGATGGCCACACCAGTGCGGCAACTTGCTGGACACAACATCAGGGCCATCCAGATCTCGGCGCGTTCGACTCACTGTACCGCAACAGTGACCGCAACTCAGCTGGACACGCCGTCTTTCGGCGCAGCATTGTAGGATGGCCACACCAGTGCGGCAATTTGCTGGACACCACCTCGGTGCCATCCGGATCTCGGCGCGTTCGAGTCACTGTACCGCAACAGTGACCGCAATTCAGCTGGACACGCCGTCTTTCGGCGCAGCATTGTAGGATGGCCACACCAGTGCGGCAATTTGCTGGACACCACCTCGGTGCCATCCGGATCTCGGCGCGTTCGAGTCACTGTACCGCAACAGTGACCGCAACTCAGCTGGACACGCCGTCTTTCGGCGCAGCATTGTAGGATGGCCACACCAGTGCGGCAATTTGCTGGACACCACCTCGGTGCCATCCGGATCTCGGCGCGTTCGAGTCACTGTACCGCAACAGTGACCGCAACTCAGCTGGACACGCCGTCTTTCGGCGCAGCATTGTAGGATGGCCACACCAGTGCAGCAATTTGCTGGACACCACCTCGGTACCATCCGGATCTCGGCCCGTTGTGCTGCCTTCGGCCTATTCGCACATCGGTCCGCTACTGACGCCGCCTCACGTGCCAACGGATTTTCTACACTTTTTGTAGCCCTATGCCGCATAACAGGTCATGTGACTTGTTTATAAAACTTTTCATTGGTTCATTTTACTTTTGGTTTCCTAAAGATGGAAGGCTTGGTCATATGACCTAAAAATAACACTTTTCATTGGTTTAGAAAATTTTTTTTTCCCAAACGATGAAAGCCCCACCTTGTTTCTGGATCATTCAGACTGAAGCTGGCGTCAGCATGAGAGCACCACCATCTCGTGGCTCCGTCGTGGTCATTCCGCGAGCAATCATGGCAGCCGCTCCCCACCGGAAGCCTGCGGGAGTCGGGGGCCCCCAAGACTTTTGTACAATCTTCACGGCTGAGGGGACGCTTTTCGAGAATGGAGCCCAAGCCCTAGCAGGCAAGCGTCCGAGTTCCAAAGTGTCCCAGGGCCATTTCAGTGGACCAGGCCTAAAACCGAGGAGCCGTCCGCCATTTTAACAGCCATGTGGCAGCCGCCTATCGCTGCACTGCAAGAGTGGGAGCAACTCAACAACATGGTGAGCGAGACGCTGTAGCCGCAAGAGCGGGCGCAACTCAGCTAGATGGCCGCCACCTGGGGAGGCCCGTTCACGCCGCCTCCCCCACGCCCCCCCCCCGGGCCGCCGCACGCCAATTTTCGGAGCAGCATTGTAGGATACCAAAACCAGTGCGGCAGTTTACTGGACATCACCTGGGTGCCTGTCGTACATGTTGTGTCAGCCATGTGACACTGGACACAGACCGCTACTGACGAGGCCTCCCTCAGCACCACCCAGGACGCCCCACGCTGTTTTTCTGTGCTGCATTGTAGGATCCCTAAACCAGTGCGGCACCCAGGCGACATCACCTGGGTGCCGTCCAGAACTCTGCACGTTGTGCTGCCTTGGGACTATTCGCACAAAAGACAGCTTCTAACCATTGTTGCTTTTTGTGTTGAGAAATGTTTAAATGTTTTTAGTTTTTGTTCCGTTCGTTAAAGTTAATAGTTAATAAAGTTTTATAACCTTACTTTGTTGGAGTGTTATCTATTTTTTTTAAAACGGGTGAATGGGGCCTTGAATCGGGTTATTGTCATGTGTGGGCTTTGGAAGTGTGCTGCTGCAGGATCGGACATTTCAAACTCAAATGCACGTTCTTTTTCTTACCTTTCCGAAGCATGGAGCGCAATAGCAAGCAGAGAAAGGGTGATGCACGTGTTGAACACTACCTGACCTGGCAAGTTGCTGGCAGTGCCCCCCCGCCCGCTCCTGAAAGAGGGCACACACACACACCGCCGCTCCGAGTACTTCAAAAATCTTTAAAAGACCATGCGCTTGTTCATGAGGCTTAAATGGTTTATCACCTCTTCTAGAACCCCTGCATCGACCCTCTGACGTTTCCTGGAAAAATTACCATGTAACACAATACCAAGCCCTGTCAGCTGAAACCCCCAAGGAATCGTGGGGCATATTATCAAGGGGGTTTATCTCCGCTTTTTTGGCTTTAAAAGCCTTGAAAGCGGAGATAAAATTATCTCCCTATTACCAAGCTGTCGCTAACACCAGTTAGTGACAGCTAAAAGGAGATAGCGACCATCTTGGGCCCCGCTTTGCATGTCAGTGATACTTATCACTAATGACATGCTAAGTGGCGTGCCAAGATGTTAGCGACTGGAAACAGTCCCTAACATCGCTACCTTCTATTACCAACTTTTGGAGATATTCGCGCTAAGCGCGAATATCTCCAAAATCTAACACCTGCCCTGAGCAGTTCTTAGCCATGTTATCCAATGGGAGGTGGATAACATGGCTAAGAGCATTTGCTCGATAATACATGAATATCGCTGACTTTTCTGCGATAATAGCAAGGTTTATCTGCGATAAAAATCGCCGATGTGCGGCGATAATTTTTGTCTCTAAACAAGTTAGAGACAAAAATTATCGCTAGTTGTTCGTAATATGCCCCCGTGTTTTTGCTTGCAGAAATCGGGAGGCGGGAGACTAGCACTGAAATCAGTAGTCACACGCCTGAATCGGGAGGGTTGGCATGTCTGAATTCTCTACAGCTGGGGCCATAAACTACATCCGCAGGGGTAGGTGATAGCCTGGGACCAGCCTGGCATCTAAAATGGCTGCCGTGCACGACAAAATTGTGGCATTGGAAAAAAGGCAAGATGGCGCAGCCGCTGGAAGAGATGTATCAACATATATCAGCCTCCTCAGCCACCCTCAGGAAACATAGGGGATTAGGATACGTCTCCCGCACCCACTTATACCTAGTAATTTAATTAACGAAGCACAAAATGGCGAATTCCCGTTTCGCTACCAGTTTGCGGCCCAGTTCGCGGCCCGTGAAGCGCTTCTACCGTGAAAAATCATTTTTTTTTTATTTTCCCCACGGGACCCTTTAATAACCCCAACAACATTCCTAGGGGGTCAAGAGGGGGATACCTTGCCCCCTTTCATTAAATTCCCCTTTCGTTTTTCACCTCTTCTTCTCTCTCGATCCTACCGAGAGACAAGATGGCGGCCGCTCCGGACTGTCACGCAGCAAAAAAAAAAAAAGCTCACGCACAGCCGCTGGAAGAGATGTATCAACATATATCAGCCTCCTCAGCCACCCTCAGGAAACATAGGGGATTAGGATACGTCTCCCGCACCCCCTTATACCTAATAATTTAATTAACGAAGCACAAAATGGCGAATTCCCGTTTCGCTACCAGTTTGCGGCCCAGTTCGCGGCCCGTGAAGCGCTTCTACCGTGAAAAATCATTTTTTTTTTTTCCCCACGGGACCCTTTAATAACCCCAACAACATTCCTAGGGGGTCAAGAGGGGGATACCTTGCCCCCTTTCATTAAATTCCCCTTTCGTTTTTCACCTCTTCTTCTCTCTCGATCCTACCGAGAGACAAGATGGCGGCCGCTCCGGACTGTTTAGAATGTTGACAGACACCGGAGAGCCAATCAGCTTTCTGCGCGCAAAGTTCCGATAAGCGAAAAGTAAGCGGACCGGATCGCTGCCCGGAGCGCTGTTACAGATATATATCTTGATTTAAACGTTAATTTCTCAAAATCCACTGAAGCACATATATTGAGACCTAGCAAAGGCACATCGGGCTAACAGTCCCTACAATTTTGCCAAGTTTCGTGCAAATCCATTCAGCCGTTCGAGCTAAAAGTGAGTCCAACCGCCCTATGGAAAACTCAATGCAAAAAACGCGTTTTGGGACCCCCCTTTTTTCTCAGCCCCCCCTTGACGAAACCCCACCAAATTTTCAGGGGCTGCTCAGAAACAAAATGTGCCATTTTCCTGAAAATTTCAGCCGATTCCGTCCACAAACGCAAAAGTTATTAGACATAGAATTTTCAGAAATCCCATAGGGAAAAAATCCTAACTATATATACCTACTGGCGATAGCCAGTAGGTAATATATATATATATATATATATATATATATATATATATATATATATATATATATATATATATAT
This sequence comes from Lissotriton vulgaris, assembly GCF_964263255.1. Taxonomy (NCBI): domain Eukaryota; kingdom Metazoa; phylum Chordata; class Amphibia; order Caudata; family Salamandridae; genus Lissotriton; species Lissotriton vulgaris. Next base: position 1,054,158,985 of record NC_141687.1, read on the forward strand.
ATATATATATATATGAAAAGGAAATCCCAACCCGTCAATGGATGACAGGCTACGGCAGGGTGCAGACCTCAGGACGCCACAACAGACAGTCAAAAGGAGCTCACAAACGATCCAACTCCAGTGAGTAGCAGGAAAAAACGTTTATTACAGAAATATATATATATATATATATATTACCTACGGACGGTCGTCACTGACCATGTCATGAATGATGTAATATGTGACATCATCAGCATTGGATTGCGGATGCGCGAAATATATAGTTAGTTCAACTAACTATATGTGGAATTTCATTGGTTTTATATCAATAAAATGTCCAGCTACCTATATAGGAGGAATTTCATGGTTTTTTATATGTTAATTCCTAACTATATAAGGGCTAAAACCTATGGTTTTTTCAGTGAATTTTATAAATATATATATAACCTACTGGCGGTCGCCAGTAGGTATATATAGTTAGGATTTTTTTCCTATGGGATTTTTGAAAATTCTATGTGGAATAACTTTGGCGTTTGTGGACGGAATTGGCTGAAATTTTCTGGAAAATGGCACATTTTGTTTCTGAGCAGCCCCTGAAAGTTTGGGGGGGGTTTCGCCAAGGGGGGGCCGAGAAAAAAGGGGGGTCCCAAAACGCGTTTTTAACATTGAGTTTTCCATAGGGCCTTTGGACTCACTTTTAGCTCGAACGGCTGAATGGATTTACACGAAACTTGGCAAAATTGTAGATATGGTTTGCCCGACGTGCCTTTGCTATGTCTCAATATATGTGCTCCAGTGGATTTTGAGAAATTAACGTTTTAAAAAACAGATATATCTGTGACAGCGCTCCGGTTAGCGCCCCGGTTCGCGTACCTGACGCGTTAAGGAACTTCGCGAAGCGAAGCTGATTGGCTCTCGGGTGTCTGTCAACATTCTAAACAGTCCGGACCAGCCGCCATCTTGTCTCTCGGTAGGATCGAGAGACAAGAGGAGGAGAAAAACGAAGGGGGAATTTAATGAAAGGGGGCAAGGTAGACCCCTCTTGACCCCCTAGGAATGATGTTGGGGTTATTAAAAGGTCCCGTGGGGCAAAAAAAATAAATCGATTTTTCGCGGTAGAAGCGCTTCCCGGTACGCGAACCGGGTCACTCACCGGTAGCGTAACGGGAGTTCACCATTTTGTGTTTCGTTTTAATTAATTCACAAGATGGATGAAAAACAATGTGGGAAATGGGTATAAGGGGGCACGGGAGACGTATCCTGACCCCCTAGGTTTTCTGAGGGTGGCTGAGGAGGCTCATATATGTTGATACATGTCTTCCAGCGGCTGCGCGTGAGCGGAATTTTTTTTTTGCTGCGTGACGTCTGTTAACGTTCGATTCGAAGGAAATCAGGAAGTGTTGACCGCCATTTTGTCACTGCGAGTAAATATATTGTTCATTTCAAAGCGTTGGAACATGGAAAACGGAGAAGGTAGAGATTGTCTTGCTGCGTTGTTTTTCTCAGGGTGTGCAGTAAGGACCCGGTTGTGCTTATACTCACGGTGGGGTCTTCGAACACTTTAGCAAATGATGATCCAAGCTGAGGCAAAGGAGGGTGTCAGTCGGGGGGGAGCAATGGGGATTCTCACTGTAAGATAGGTAGTGCGGACCCTTGTCCCCCCTTTTGTAATCTGTCATGCCTATCTTCTCCCCACTGATTGGTAATTGGTTCTACCCAGACCATTTATTAGAGGTAGCTCATCCGGCCCCACCGGAGGGCACCCCTAATAAAGAGGATATATATATAAAATACGGATTAGCCACGGTACCTTCCTAGCAAATTATGGCAAAACGAAAGGAATCGAACAAAATCAGTAGGCCACTGATAGGATCCTTTCTGACTCTGCTAAAACAAGAAACACCAGGAAATAGCCCTCCGCAAAAGTATGAAACCAGGGGGAGGAGCCAAGCTCGCGGTCGGGATGGCCACGAGGTAGTTCGGCTCCGCCACCCTCGCTGCCTAAGCATGCCTGCCCTACCACCCACCCCGCCCAATAACCGACAAACCCTATACAAATGAAAGTCTGCTGATACCCACTATTGGCGTCACCAGATTGGACTAGATCACGCACAATTGGACTATGTCTTTTTCTGGTTATACAGTAACATCTTTGTGCTCGTTGCCACATTACAAATAGATAGCACTCCAACAAAGTAGTAGGATTATAACACTTTAATAAATTATAAATATATACAACGCTCCAACAAAGTAAACACGTTAAAAAAAAAATATTATAAAAAATTATTTACATGGCAGCCTGCTGCAACATCCATCTCAAAGCATTCACCGTCCGCTTGACACTGTCCCTCCCCCTCCCTCCCCGGAGTAGCAACCATGGGCTGCTTTGGGCTGTCTTTTAGTCCGCTTTTGGCTATAAAAAAAGCCTACAAAATCCGTCGGCCTGTGAGGCGGCGTCAGTAGCGGACCGTTGTGCGAATAGGCCGTAGGCAGCACAACGCGCCGAGATCCGGACGGCACCGAGGTGGTGTCCAGCAAGTTACCGCACTGGTCTGGCCATCCTACAATGCTGCGCCGAAAGACGGCGTGGGGCGCCCCGGGGGGGGGAGGCGGCACGAACGGGCCTCCCCAGGAGGAGGCTTCTCAGCTGCAGTGGGGCGCCCCTTGGCATTCAACTGAGTTGCGCCCGCTTTTGCGGCACAGTGCCTCACCCGCCATCCAGCTGAGTTGCGCTCGCTCTTGCGGCTACAGCGTCTCGCCCACCATCCAGCTAAATTGCGCCCACTCTTGCGGTGCAGCGATAGGCGGCTGCCACAGGACTCTCAAAACGGCGGCCGGCTCTTCGGATTTGGGCCTGGTCCACTAAAATGGCCCTGGTACACCTTGGAACTCGGACGCTTGCCTACTAGGGCATGGGCCCCATTCCCGAAAGTGTCCCCTCAGCCTTGAAGATTCTACAAAAGTCACCGGGGCCCCCGACTCCCGCAGGCTTCCGGTGGGGAGCGGCTGCCATGATTGCTTGCGGAATGGCCACGACGGAGCCACAAGATGGTGGTGCTCTCATGCTGATGCCAGCTTCAGTCTGAAACATCCAGAAACACTGTAGACTACCAATTCGATCAGTTCCGGTGGAGCCCCAACGTGACCCGGTAGAGAAGAACTTGCCCTCCCCTCTTTTGACTGATGGTTCTTGTTGCCCATCTCTTCTGTTGTCATTTAACGGAACCTTTTTTGACTGCCGAAAGGGGTTCTGGTCCGACCGCTGGTTGGTGGAGACATTTTGACTATATCCTGGACCTGCCCGGCCTCGCCCAAAATGGCGCTGGTATAAATGGGACTCGCAACTCCTTGTTGTGTACTGGTTGCCCATCCTTGATATCACGAGATACGTATGCAGTTTTGAAGCACATGGCGGGCAGGGACGAGTACTGATTGAACATTTGGACATCCCTATTGCTATTAAGTTCTGATGCGTTATTGATTACTGTACTATTGAAAGTTCGAATTAACGTCACCCATGGTACTTACCCGCAAATGTATATCTGTATAATTTTATTGTAACTGGCCCTGTCGTACTTTAATTATAACATTTACGTCCACCGACTCCGCAACTGTTAGACACCTTAGTTTTTGCAACCTAATGGCCTGCCCGTTACGTTCTTCTACAGTGTAAATGTCCCCTCATCATATACCATTCCAGTTTGCTCCGTGGCCGGCTCATGTGGTTATAGGCCCGTATTTGTATACTGACATTTTCACAATAAAGGTTTTTAAAACAAAACATGGTAGTAGTACCTAGATTGGTAAAGTTTTGAATAATAGCCACTGTTTTCGAATCAGTAAAAGGCAAGTGAAATAAAGCAGCCCGATTACATGACGGTTGAAAGGTATAATACGCAGGAATGCTGTAAAGATAAATGGTCAAGGGCTGTTGTGTTTTCCACTCCTGCAACATAAAGTGATCGATAAGAATCCGATATTCAGGCCTATCAGCGACTAAGACAGCAGGCCGAGCCTCTTTTGCTCAACGGCTCCCTCATGGGACGAAGAAACGCCCTTTTTCTCGAAATAGGAATATTTTACTTGCAGGACAGTTGTAAATTTCCCGGGAAAATACATTTGCCTGGAACATTGTTAGTGATAAACTGTAAATGCATCTGGGTCCTTTGCTTAAAAAATAAAATATAAAATATATTTTTGAATTAGAATAAGAATACATTTTACAGCTTTTGATATTTGCTATTAAAAAACCATTGAAATTCACTGAAAAAACCATAGGTTATAGACCATATATATTTAGGGATTAGCATTTACAAAACTTTGAAAATTCACTGAAAAAACCATAGGTTATAGACCATATATAGTTAGGGATTAGCATTTACAAAACCTTATTTTACTCGCACAAAACCATTGAAATTCGCATATATAGTTAGTTGCACTAACTATATATCGCGCACCGCAATCCACTGCTGATCATGTCACATATTACATCATTCATGACATGGTCAGTGAAATCACTGATGACATCACTGATGACATCTCAAATGACAAATGGTTTTTTCAGTGAATATATATATATATATAGATGGGGTCTCATATCCTACTTTTTTGGTGAAATAATACTAATTTGTATATTTTTAATGGAAATATAATATATATCACGTGAAAAATATTGTGAAGGAGGTTTTTTGCAAAAACATTAAGAATATTGTTTTTTTTAAATAAATATTGACTTTAAGCTAAAGAATTATTTAAAAATTAATTAGTTATTATCATATAATGTTAAATAAATATTATATATCAAAACTATACCCTCTCAAGCTTAGTGTGACACACACATTATGCAAAAAATAAGAGCACTCAGGTTTAGGTGGAGAGTAGCTCCTGTATAGAGTACCCTACAATGTCAGCGACATCCTGAATCTGTTGACCTCAAATATCTGTTTTTTTTTAGCAAACTTGTTAAGCATATGAATAGCAGACGGAGAGGCCTGAAGTGATGGAGGACTGACGGACGCCGCCAATACGGAGAGCGGTTACTGCGAGGGTCTGGCTCTGTCTGCCTGTTTCTGACCATGAACTGCTATATGAAACGGCTACGGCTAAAAACGCTCCCTTTCTGAAGCGAACGAACGTGAGACAGACTCAACAAACTTGAAAGGAATGATTTAATGTGACTTTTTTTCCAAAAGAACAAAAGCGAGCTCGGCCTGGATCAACTGTTTGTGCCGGTTGTTTGTGTGGGCGGTCCCGGTTACGGCTACGGCTGCGGCTGCAGCTCTGGTAGTGGCGTGGGTGAACAGAGAATGGCAGCTGAAGGTTCACGGAGATTTAACTAAGGTACCGAGACCGGCCGAGGAATCCTGGGGCAAGTTGCTTTGGCGGCGGCAACCTGCTGTGACGGCGGCGCATTAAAACGCTTAATACTAAAAATACTGGACCCGGCTGAAGTGCAGCAGTGACAGCCTACCTGTTCTCTGGGACGAAGGCGGAGGTGGAGGTTCCAAGGGAGACCAGCAGAGCGAAGCAGAGAGGAGGCTCTGCGCAGAGAGCAGTGAGGCTGATTGCGAGCCGAACGAGCCATACGAGACAGGATACGAGAAAGAATTGGCAAAACTACCCTCTAGGGAGAAAGTGAGAACTGCGAGAGGGGCCAAGGCACTGATCCGGGGACACCCAAAACGGATTTCTAAACAGTGAGGGCTGGATGTGGCGTCTGCGGCTGATTGAAAGCCGAGTAAAGGCAATACTCAGAACCATCCGACTACGACATATCTCCCCTATAACTTCAAAGGGCTGGACGGCGTTTGGTCTATTTAATCGACAGACTCACTGGGGGCTAAGCCTGGGCTCAGGCTTTGGATCTGTAACTACCTCAGAGAGACTCGCTATGGCACCAAAGCCCCCGACGACTACCAGGATTACACGTACCACAAAACAGACAGGGGTGACTACAGGATCGGAGAGCAATCCTGTACCTGTACCTGTACCTGCAATTGCAGGAACTGTCATGGAGACGTTCGAGGCAAAAACACCTGATGGTGGAAAGAAACCAGGTAAACTGGAGAAACCTGCACCAAACGTCGGTAAGCCACTTAACTGTCTACCAGCTTCACAAACTTTGCTAACCTCTGTCAAACCTATTGCAGTACTTGATAAGAATGCACCAAAGGCACTCTCTAATGATTCTATAACGTCACTGAACATCTCTCCTGGGACACAGGGCAAAACCCTAGTGAATCAAACAAAGGGGGAGAATAACGCTGTAATTATTGTCTCAGATACAGTCTTAGAGAGTGCACTCAACACTTTGAACAGCGCAAATATAGCACCACTAAAAAGCTCTGTACAGGCTCAGTCAGTGGTCCAACTAGAGGCCCTTGTGGACACTAACATTAACGCTAACGCTATTGCCAAAGCCATCACCGAATCTCTTCCATCTATGTTGGCTCCTATATCAGCGGCAGTTATATTGGATGACTTTGCTGGTAAAGAAACAGCTGATGGAGAAGAGATGATAAGGCCGGTAGGGCAGCTGTCAGCTGTTGGAGAGGAAAATATAATACAAGATGTGAAGAGAGTAGCTGAGATTGAACAACTTACACCGGCTGAGCTTCTGTTCGAGCATCTGACGGGACACTTGGATGATACTGAGACGGATGAGGATTATATTGACTACCCTGAACTTGGTAATAGCACCCCCCGTGTTCAGCTAAGGAATTTCTGAGCGGCATAAGGAAAGGGAGAGGTAAAAACAAGAATAAGACGAAGAAGATTACATGCAAAACTAAAACTACTACAATAAAAGCAATAGCAGAGAGTAGCCCTATAAGGAAATGGGCACAGTCTAAACCTTTGGCATTAAAGCCCTCTGAGGACAGTCTCTCCGGTGCAGCTGCTATTCCAGGGGAGACAAACTGCCCCGCGGATGAGATTATCTCTGTGGTGTCATTGGTGAAAGGAACTGATAGTGTGATTGCTATGGCTGAAACAATGGGTGCTCTTTCCTCCTCCTCCTACCTCCAAAATGTCAATACCAGGGGTGATATCCACCCCCAGCTTTGTATCTGGAATATCCGGAATACTGCGCTAGCTTTAGCTACAACCGCTAGTCATGGCATCACTGGGGTAGGCTGTACTAATGGCATACCCCCCCTAAATATATCTCGAAATGAAGCATCCACTGATTGTAATCGTTATGGGGAGGCTGTCTCGTCTTTTCAAATGATCCTGCAACTGCTCAACGAGCAGAAACATGAAGCGCAATCCCACTACCAGCAGATGCGGGATGACAGTAACAAGACCCAATCAACGCTACATGAAATGTCTCAGAAATTAGGGGCTATATCTCAAGAGATGGAAGAATTACAACAAAGGGTCGTCTTAACAGAAGAAAAAACAACCTGCTCTGAAACAATAGTGAACAAACACGAGGCTCGGATCTGCCAAATGCAAGTCAAACTTGAAGACTTAGAAAATCGGCAACGTAGACAAAATCTACGTGTTTTTGGCATTGCGGAAGGGGCCGAGGGAGCTGATCCAAGAGCATACATCGTCCCCTTGTTTCAGAGAGCTTTCCCAGAGCTATCAGATTGGGACTGGGACTCACAGATACAACGTGCCCACCGACTCCCCCTGACCCAAAGAAATAAAAACAGTCAGTACCCGCGCCCTATCCTAATTTTTCAGGGTAATTTTCTTCTTCGTCAAGCCGTCTCATCAAAAGCAAGACCCAACACCCCGGTTACTAGTGACTCAGTCACGTTTTTCATACGATCGGATCTGAGTAAACTTACGATGGATCGTCGATGGAAACTTCGACAATACATTGACCCCATCAAAGAGTTGGGAGGTCAGGCTTACTTGCAAGAACCAGCTAAGCTAAAAGTCCTAAAGAACGGGCGCTCATTTTTCTGTATGGAAGAAAGGGAGGTCGAGCAAATAATGGATCAATGGAAATCGGAAAATAAATAATGAAATAATTTCTGATCAGCAATCAAAACTAGACTGAACTAAGGCACACATTGGCTAGTCTGATCGTATTGTGGACATTAATTAAGTGAATCAAACGCTGAATCTGAATATATTACTATATATTACTATATCGTGATAAAAGATACAGTTAGATAACATACATGGTCTGGATTTGGTAATATTGTACAGCTGGACCCTCGGGCCGCAGCTCTGTCTCTTTTGCTGCCAGTACAGCGGTAGTTGGGTTAGTATATTTGGGAGGGGTACCCCTTCTCAGGAGGAGGGAAGGGGTAGGAGGGGTGGGGGTCAGGAATGTTTGGGGGGGTTCTCTCTGGATGGAGGGATGGTGAGGTCATAGGGGGAAAAAAAGCAACACAAGAAAATGTAACTGAAACTCTAGAGCACTTAAGGAGCTATGTATCAAATATAGCAATGACATGGAATGTTAGGACTGGCAAAATACTTGTTATATTTTTTTCTATTTTAAAATGCTTCGAATAAAATCTTTGGCTTGGAACGTTGCTGGCCTGAATAGTAAAAGAAAAAGACGCTTAGTCCGGGAAGAAATAGCTCTGTATAAGCCCAATTTGGTTTTCTTATCTGAGACACATGTTGCATATGCTGATAGAAAAATCTTGGGATATTTGGGGCTTGAGGTGTTAATTTGTTCGAAATTCAATGCATCTATAAGGGGGGTTGCTATTTTGAAAGATAAACGTGTTAAGCTAGAAGTTGGGAAGAGTGTTTGTGATAAAAAAGGGAGGTGGGCTTTCGTTCAACTAATGGTGGAAAAAATTAAATATGTTTTTTGTATAGTTTATGGGTCAAACTTTGATGACGCTTACATTTTTGATCAGTTGAATATGGAATTATTGCAGTGGGCAGGCGAATTAATCATCATGGGTGATTTTAACTGCATAATGGACTACAAGATTGATACTACAAGGGGCAATGTAAATTATAGAATGCGGAAAACACGAGCTGCTATCCTTGAAATAGGGCGCATTCATAACATTAAAGACGTCTGGCGAGCTGCCTATCCTACTACGCCTGGGTTTACATACTATTCTGCCTCTCACAAGCTCTGCTCACGCATCGATATGGTCTGGGCATCAGATAGAGTGATGAGAAATAGCACCATCGAACTCTGCACCAGAATTAAATCAGATCATAACCCTATTTTATTTACTTTTGACCCTGAAAAGAGTTATATAACACCCCGAACATTTTCATTTCCCAGGCACTTATTCACCAATATCTTATTTATTTCACAACTCAAGCTACATATTGCAGAATTTATTAAGATCAATCTTAACTCCACGACATGTTTAATGGTATGGGACTCTTGTAAGGCGAGTATCCGGGGCTTTAGCCAGCAATTTTTATATCATCAAAATTCCGAGCGGTTTAAAAAGGACAGAGCGTTGGTTAATGATATACTTTCTATTGAACTGTTACTAGCGGAGGCTCTTCGTCGACAAGCCACAAATATAACAGAATTGGAACTACAATTAGGACGACTGAAATCTGCCCTAAAAACCATCTTCTGGGATGCAAGTAGCATTAAACTACACAAATGTCAAGTGACACAGTATGAGAGAGGCGATAAAGTCGGAAAGTTATTAGCCTATAAAATAGCTGATGAATGAGCTAATACTCTGATCAAGAATTTAAAGGGCCCTAATAATAATATAATTGACCAACCCAATCAAATTTTAGAACATTTCGCTGCATTCTATAAAAAACTATACACTCCAGAAAATCATCCGACAGAGGTGGATATTCAGAAATATTTGGACGATTTTCAGGAGAAACCTGACTCCCTTGAGTTGGAACAACTATCTAATCCCATCAGTCCAAGTGAAATAAGAAAGGCCAGCTTCTCCTTACCAGCTGGAAAGGCATCCGGAGAAGACACGATCCCACTAGAAATTTACAAGGGGTGTGCCGAGGAACTTATACCTCTCCTCTCCCAAGTTATTAATTTTATTGGGGAAAATAAGGTAGCCCCGAAATCTTGGAATAAGGTAAAACTAGTCTTTTTTTTAAAAAAAAGGGGAAACCACCTGATCAGTGCGGTTCGTACCGCCCCATCTCGTTAATTAACGCGGATGCTAAAATATTCGCTAAAGTGCTAGCCACTCGATTAGCCCCGATAATACCAAAAATAGTAAGCCCAAATCAACATGGGTTTGTAATTGGCAGGGATACCACCGCACATATCAATCTGGCTGTTACAGCCTTTAAAATTGCTGAAAAGGAATCCACCCCACTCGGTATGATTATGCTCGACGCAGAAGAGGCTTTTGACCGAGTGGGGTGGGACTACCTGTGGCTAGTTATGACTGGTCTTGGTTTTGGGGGCACATATCTGAACTGGATACAGTCAATGTATGATAATCCGATGGCTAGGATCAGCTATGCTGGTCTATCATCAGCTTCGTTTACTATTGCTCGGGGAACCCGCCAGGGGTGTCCCCTATCACCTCTCCTATTTGCCTTATCAATTGAACCATTTCTTTACGCTCTACGAATACAACCACTTATTATCTCTTTTAAGTTTGGTCCTCACTTATTGAATCTTACAGCTTATGCTGACGACGTCGCCATATATTCAACCGATATCGGTGAGGCGATGCAGGGCATCATATTAGAAGCCAATAGATTCGGGGACGTCTCTGGCTATAAATTAAATCTAAACAAAACTCAAATAATTGCTAATTACAAACAAGAAGGAATAACTATTGGACTGTGTCCGGCAGCTACTTACTTAGGGGTTAAACTATCTGCAAATTTTAAGGATCTAATTAAACTAAATTATGATGACCTAGTTAAAAATACTATAATTTTGCTAAAAAAATGGCATAAACTTTTTTTAAGTATCATTGGCAGAATCAACTTGATTCGTATGATAATTTTACCTAAATTTCTGTACCTTTTTCGTTCTATTCCCTTGGCATTATGCAATTACTTTTTTAAAAAATTAGACGGGGTATTCAGTAGTTTCATTTGGGGATATCGCAAAGCATGCAGATCGATGACACTATTAAAAGGCGCTATTGATATGGGAGGGTTGAACTTCCCGGACTTTAAGTTGTACTTTTGGGCAGCATTCGTTGGGCGCTTACGATACTTAATTAATTCTGAAGGTACAGAAAAGCAACCTTATTTCCTTACATTTATGTTTGATCTAGATGCAAAAATGTTCTTATGGAGAAAAAAAAAAGCATATGAATAGCAATCCTATGCCTAAAGAATTTTCTGTTGAAATGGCAAAAGACTTCGCCTCTTTCTAGCTCAGCATGGATGGCACTGTGCTAATCCTATGCTACCGAGAGAGAGCTCTCTGCTTCTTTTCTGCATATATATTTATGAGTCCCCATGGGTCACCATGGTGCTGGGTAATATTCAGTCCACCATATAGTTGTTCAATCTCAGTAGTAGAGACATTAAATAAAGCAAAATTATTGCAGAACCAGAAACCCCCCCTGGTAGGGGGGTTCTGTGGTTCTGTTTTACTTATATCAATCTAAATCCTTTCACAGATTAGACTCAATTTACCTGTAAAACAATCTGGGAATACCTGTCTGAAATAGCATGTTTCTGCACATTGTAGTGCTTCTCTGAGAAGCCTAAAAAGATTGCTAATTTCTTTTTCAGACACAAGCCTTCTTGTTTGAAATACACAGATAACGTTTTGGTTGCCCAGATCACCATAGTTCAGATGACCATACTTTCTGCCATGCCAAAACCTCATCCCATGAGTGGCTTTGCATGGCCTCATAGATATGGAGTAAGGCAAGGCAGCGCAAACTGCTGCTTTGCCGTACTCTACATCAAGGAGGTGTTCCATGGGCATTGCAGTGGGTTTTCCCGCGCAAAATCTATAGACTTTGACACATTCCTAGATTTACAAGGATCTGTTAACAAGGGAATGATTCAAAACTGTGGGCCTCCCCAGGGGAGGCGTAAAGAGGGGAAATAACTTTATTTCTCCTCCTTATTTCCTCTTTCTAGTACGTAGAAAGTAGAAAGAGGAAACAACTCTATTCTCCATTGATTGTTTTGGAGCTCAAAGGTACCTCTTTCTGAACAAAAACAATTGTGCCAACAACGCAGACACTCTTGCACCATGGTGCAAGGGCTCCTGTGTTGGTGCTAGGCATCAATGTGTGCACCGGGAGGAAGTACAGGAATGCGCTAAAGTTTATGAATACGGCTCATTCCTGCCCTTTAACTTTGATGCGGGCAGTGCATCAAGAAGCCTTGCAGTGCTGCCCTGCATCAAAAAATTGTAATTGAGGCTCTTAGAGTTTGGTAGGATTGGAGCACCACACCACCAAACTCAAAGTTTCCAAACCTCATTCAGTGTTAGGGGAACCACATTCCTTCCAATGGCAGAGCCTCAAATGACTATGATTGACTGAAAACCCTTGACCTGGCAACCATATGTCATAATGCCTCAAGTCACCATGATATTTGCCCATCCTTATTTCAGATGGGCGGACTGTCATTGGTGTTATATGCCCAGGTCTGCCATGCCAGTGATGGTGGACTAGTGAGGGAGAACCTGGGCAGGGACAACAAACAATAGAATCCAGTCGTAGGAAAAAATAAATCATGGACATCAGCACCATTTGCTACTTTGCTTTTGACAGACAATCACCTGTTTTGTGATCTCTTTGTAGGGAGAGGCTCTCACTGAGTATGTGTGCTTGGTGAACTGCCACCCATACTTTAATTTAAACGCTTAGGGGCCGATTACTATGGCGGTTGGACTGCAACTGACGGCTCGTTGGTCGTGGACCGACCGCCATTTGCTGCTTCAGTTCGATCAATGCCTTACAATCCATGTGGTCGGAGGCAAAAGATGGAGGGACCGTCCAACGATTACTAAATGGCTCAAGGAGCCCATCGGTGAATCAGAATGAGTGCATAATCCTAAAACGAAGGCGGCTCTGCCATTGGGGTTATGATGTTGGTTTCGGACAGCCATTCCATGTTGACCTTTCTGACACTGAAAGGCTGTCGGAAAGTGACATTGGGGGTCCCTAGCAGGGCCACATTCCACCCTGGCCCTTTGCAATGAGGCCTGGGAGGCACTAATGATGCCCCCCTAAACATCCCTTCACCATCTGGCAGGCACTCCATGGTGCCTGCCACATGGTGTAGGAATGTTTACAAAGTTCCATCTGTCAATGGAAGCTTGTGCTGCTGGCCATTTCATCCTGCCGCACAAGCTTCCATTGAACAAGTGATGTTTCAGACAGCCCTAAGGGCGGTCGCATCCAGATACTGTAGTCAGAACCACCGACCTAAGGTCAGGTGGTTCCCAAATCTGCAACCTGACATCATAATAAGACCCTGAGTGTTTTTTCCTATTTGTTACATCTAACTGGTATAAACACGCTTGACATTTACATTTACCATTAATTTAAAATGTGGGTAAATCACAGTGAAGTTTGTGGCCACTTTGCAATAAATTTAAAGCACAAAAAAGGTGAAACCCTAATTTACACTTATTTTCACACTTAGTGAAGAGGTCCAAAGAGGCCCAAGTGTGTGCTTAAAATAGTATCACAGTTTGCTCCGTGGTTTCTTTGTTGTTGCGTCCTTAGAAGTAAATGTAGTCATTGTCTTCATTTACGGCTAAAATATTGTTATGGATAGTAGAAATATTTTGTTTATTTGTAACTTTTTGGAGATCATGAACATGAGAAGTAAATAAATGCTGGCATGGACATGGAAGAATAACTCATATCTCTCTATGATAATGATGATAGTTTATTTTTAAGGTGTGACTTGAGAGTCCAGTGTCTGCAAGATGTATTGCTACCATTCTTTTACAATACACAGGCTTTGGCTCCACCCAGAAGAGTATTAGACCTTCATAGCGATACCAAAGGGGATGATGGACGGAGCGCTTGAGCAAATCAAACACTCACCCCCAAGCGACTGATCTGGGTTTAATCCATCATCATTCTTTAGCTAACTCCACCACCCCAGTTCAGACGTGGCCATATGCAAATCAGTCTGACCCTGTGCCTCATGGGAGCAGATGAGCCCAAGCAGCCAAGCCATGTCTTCCCTGGACCAGAAACAAGCCTCCTGGGACCGGTTTCTGGCTAATCAGCCGTCATCAGCCAGGCTAGCTTGAATCAGTGGCAAAGTGAGCAAGTAGACCCACGTCTGGTCATACCCTGCCTACTTAGGGCGAACAAAGCAATACCAAAGGGGATGATGGACGGAGCGCTTGAGCAAATCAAACACTCACCCCCAAGCAACTGATCTGGGTTTAATCCATCATCATTCTTTAGCTAACTCCACCACCCCAGTTCAGACGTGGCCATATGCAAATCAGTCTGACCCTGTGCCTCATGGGAACAGATGAGCCCAAACAGCCAAGCCATGTCTTCCCTGGACCAGAAACAAGCCTCCTGGGACCGGTTTCTGGCTAATCAGCCGTCATCAGCCAGGCTAGCTTGAATCAGTGGCAAAGTGAGCAAGTAGACCCACGTCTGGTCATACCCTGCCTACTTAGGGCGAACAAAGCAATACCAAAAGGGATGATGGACGGAGCACTTGAGCAAATCAAACACTCACCCCCAGTCAACTGATCTGGGTTTAATCAATCATCATTCTTGAGCTTACTCCACCACCCCAGTTCAACATTCTGTCGTTCATCTTTGTGTGTTGCATTTTCACCCTAAGTGGGAAGGCTATGCCCAGAAGTCGGTCCCATGCTCACTACGCCACTGGAGTCATGCTATCATGGCTGAGGAGGGCTGAAAGCCCGAAACTGGTCCTAGGATGCTTGATTCCTGTCCAGGAAAGACATGGCCTGGCAGTACGGTCTGGAATTTTCCCATGAGGCACAGGGTCAAGACTGATTTGCATATGGCTATGTCTGAACTGGGGTGGCCTGGTGAGCAAAATAACGATGGATTAAACCCAGATCTGTGACTGGGGGGTGAATGTTTGACAATGTTCAACATTCCGTCCATCATCTTTTTGTGTTGTATTAGTCCTTCATGTCATGCAAGTGGCAGATTAATGTATCATTCCACTTTCTGGAAGGTGCTTCCAAAGGAAAGAATGAAGCATTAGTTTATACCTGAAAATTCAATTATCACGCTGCTAAATCAAATCACATTTTTAATCTCCTACACGCATCACATACAGAACGCAAAAATGTGTTATACATTTTTAGAAAACCAATAGTACAGGCATCAAAGCTAGACCTAATGGCTTTGACAATGTTTGTGTATATCGTGCTTCATAACTCACTTCTGGTCTTTATAGGCACCGTGCATAACAGCAGTTATTATTACCTAGTGTACTGATACTCAATTGGCCCACTTTTATGGATAGAAGGTTGAGACAGCCTTACCCAGATTAGAACTTTCACCTGCAAGTCAGTGCATATTTATTTTTGCAACGATCTTTCGAATAATGCGGTCTATAGTAGGCCATGATGAAACCACCGGCTGCTTTAAGTGCTTCCAGTAAAATATTGAATGGCCGCCCTTCATCCTTCCCTTAATCTGCCATTGCGCTCGAAGTCATAAAGAATGTTATATTTTTATGTCGCAAACATAGACTGTTTAAGCTACAGATTATTTTGCATCCATGGAATCTGTGAACTGATTCAAGCATCGGACTTGAGGTCTAAAGTTGCGTAGTAAATTCTATCAAATGATGATCAAATGCTAAATCCGTGAGCTTCTTAATTTTTTCCATCCCAGTACCAAGCTAGTCAGGGAAAAAGAAGCACATCTATTTCTCTAGACTTGAGAAAACGTGATTTGGAAGGTATACTTTATTGAACTGACAGCTGTGGTGAGGTGGAATCTTACAGCAGCACGCACTGTTACTCATTCTTCATGCTCTTAATTATAATTAGGCAAGAACGAGAAACGTTTTCTATTAGCACCTTCTACATCCATAAAACAGTCTTTAAATAGACTCTGATTCAGGTGCAATTTTAGCAACCTGAAATCCACGTGCAGTACTACAAATAAATCAGTCCTTACCGCATTATTTTTCAAGTGTCTCACCTTTCCTTATTGAGGTAAACTTATTTTTCCATGAAGGATGCTCCCCGAAACCAGATAAGATACAACACCAGAAAAAACATGCACATTTCTAATTTATTTGGTAACATTTTTCCTATTTCATACCAGTGTATTGAATTCAATAGAAATTGGCTTCATATGTTGTTGTAAAGTACAACAGGGCCTGCTCTGAGTGTTAGTTTTAGTTTCACATTTCGGATTGACATCTTTTTCTAAAGGTGACTTTTTGCATGGTTTATACCTACTCAGGAATGTACTGAGAAACTATTTTACATGTAGTTAATTTCTTATTAAGCGTTATTATCATGTTATTCATAAACTTTGTCCAAGGTTTAGAACACAGAATGTGAAGCCCTTGTATTTGGTTGTCTGGTTAGAGACAGCTCTAAGGACCCAGACAAACTATTGAATCAACTCTGCACCTTTGACACAGTGCGAATGGAACAGTGCTTTTTTATTATATAAGCAGCTTCTGTATTACATTCAGCAGAGGAGCAGTTCTGCTGGGATTGTCCTGAAACGCAGTGCTCTGTGACTGAGATGCAGCCCTGCTGACTCTAACTTTTATCCTGCAAAAGGCCTCCTGGCACAAGTTACACAGGTATGGGGGTTTAGGATATCCCATTGGATCTGGCAGAGGGTGCTCCCACTATGCTCTTGATAGTATAGGTATTTTTTATATAGCAGTATAATCCGATGGTAATATTACAATAGTTGAACTTTGTATCTTTTTCACCATTTTTGTAATGCTAGTTACATTGCTTTGTTTATCTGCCTAATAATTGCTGCTGACGATTTGTATAAAAAAGTATAATTGTTTCAATACATGTTTGAAAAACAATAGCCATGCTTCCCTTGTGTTTTCACTCAGGCATTGAAAAGAAACATTATAAATGGAAGATCTTTTCCCACAATTTCCTTGAAGAATATGTCGTGGTCATGGCTGACGTTGTTTATAACATTTGGTATCCTGGTAAGGTTAGGGGTTCAGAGGCACTGTGAGCAAACTAGGAACTAGACCAGCATTTTCTGATGATCATATTCGGAAGTTTATGATGGCTAATACACAAACCTACTTAGTTCAAAACAACCATACAACATGGCGCCACCAAAGTTCTAGGTCAGGTACTTATTTAATGGGTCTCCTGAATAGTTCTTGCATGTGCTCAAGATCCTCTTTTCACCTCATACAGAGATGTCTGTGGCGTTAGGGATTAATCCTCCACAGCTTAATAGGAAACCCCTATATTTGTGTGAAGGTTGTTCGAGCATGAACCTGTAAAAGAGTTGCTATAGTATATTCCTTTTTTTGGATTCCATTAAACAAATATGGAGCTAGCAGCTATCATTCCTGTTAATTGCAGGCCTGCTGTTAAAGCTACAACAAGGGCTACAACAAGAGCTCCTTGTTGGAGGGGAAGACGTCACCTTCGTGGTTAAGGCCCACAAAGCATACAAAACATAGGTATTCTGCTCTTGGTTTCACTTTCCTGCAGATGATACCACTATAAAAACATTTCACACATACAATTCAGCTGCATTACCAGGTTAATGCAGAGGCTTAGGAAGATTTAGAGATGCTATTAACATTGGTTCCAAGGCACCCTTCCTATCCACTAAACATTATAAGACAGGGTTCCCTCAGCAATGAGGGGGTGACCTACCAGGCTATACAATATGCCCAAACATAGACCTTTGAGCTCTCTACACAGGTCTAGCTAGGTTATAAAGATGTCTAACACAGTTTGTTATGTGAAGTATAACTTT
This sequence comes from Lissotriton vulgaris, assembly GCF_964263255.1. NCBI lineage: Eukaryota > Metazoa > Chordata > Amphibia > Caudata > Salamandridae > Lissotriton > Lissotriton vulgaris. Next base: position 1,054,176,780 of record NC_141687.1, read on the forward strand.
TACCCAAGAAAGGGTCAAGACTGATTTGCATATGGCTGGGTTTAAACTGGAATGGCACGGGGAGCACAGAAATGATGGATTTAGGCCCAGATCACTGTACTGGGGTGAATGTTTGACATTGTGCCGCATTCTGTCCATCAACTGTTCTTTTTGCATTGACTATATATACCATAACACATTCTACACCATATATTGCTGTTTTGCCTGAGGTGCTAAAACAGATTCAAAATGAATACAGGACTGCTCCTGCCCTGGATTTGGGGATGAAATTCATTGGCAACTTTGCCGCAGTTTCCACAATTATTTTAAGCAATATATTAAAAGGGGGGGCAGCAACACTGGCAGTATTTCAAATTCTCACAAAGGTTCTCATTGCAGACCAAGACCACTACTTGCCCAAAAATTATTGCTGAAACTGATGCATCTATATGTCAAGATAATTTGGTAGCCAGACCTAATAAACTGTAGCTTAAAGAGAATCCTGAAAAAGATAATATCAAGTAGGCACCTGAGGATTCTAAAAAATGTAAACAGAAAAATAAAGATAAAACAAAAACACTGGGTGTCTCACCACAACCAGAGTTCAATGAAAAATGTTATAATTTATTTAGCTGTGATACGCTTAAACAGCCTGATAGGTATCAGCACATTCACACATGTCCTTCTTGTTCCTTTCAGGGCTCACCTGAAAAATTGTCAGAAAGAGGGGGATGACTGGAACGCAGGCATGAAGAGTATCTGAAACTGAGAAAGGACTCACAACACTCCTCTGACATCATTACAAAAAGGAAGAGTAACTTCCATAACAAAACCCCAATTCAAAAATAAGACAGTGGCAGTTATTTCCACTACACATGCCACACATACTGAGAGCTCTCCTTCAGAACAAGACCTGTGTGTTGATACTGTTAGACAGCGAAGCAGAGATCACAATAGTTCACCGGAATCTTCAAGAGTTTCTGGCTTCGAGAGCAACTGATGAATTTATTCAAGTTGAAACACCAGATGAGCAGGTTAACCCTCCTGGCAGATTTTATGATTTTTATATCTAAATTGAGGGTGACATACCACGTACTATCAAAGTAATATTTTGGCGGGCGGTGCCTAGCCAGGCAGAAAGATGACCACTCTTTACAGGGCTCTGCTGGGCGACTGCATAATCTGCCATTAATTACGCTTTAGCGGTACCCCTGCAGCTCATAACATTTTGGCAGAACCTTGACAGAGATGGTGGGGACACTCGTGAGGCTGGAGGACACTGCTGGAGCCTGGTGGGTGAACTGTGATGAGCCGAATTTTGGCTGGGGTCGGGCCTGAGTGCAGTTTGTGTATGTGGTTGCTCTGCAACCCTTTGCATATGGCTTGGGCTCATTCGGCCTTTCCCTGACAAGAGTAGGGGTTCTATGGCAAGGGGGATTGCACCCCCAGCGCAGATTGGCATTTGACGCTGCAGATTATAGCAGCAGCGGGCGCAGCCTGCGGGTTCTCCATCACTACTGGGCCTCACAGCCTAGTCATGGGCTTGCATGGGCAGCTGGCCAATGCAGAGGCTACCTCTTTAACCCCAGTGGGGGAGCAGCAGCATAGGGCCTTTCGGAAGATTACACCCTCCCTTTTATGACCCTAGTGCCCTCAAATGAGACCCGGGACTCAAGCAGCAGCCAGATGAGGCCCAGAACAAGCATGTACATCCGTGGATCTCTGGATGGTCCAGAACCTTGTAAAGGGAGGGAGTGAGTGATGCTACTTTTTTGGGTATTCACTCTGTAATCTGCCCAGCCCTGCTCAGGACCCTGTAAGCACTAAAGCCACTAGAAGACTGGCACACAAAATCCTGTGTGATACCATGCTTCTGGCGATTAAAGACTCTTCACTGTTTAGCACCCCTCCTGAACTGGGAAGACAGCTCTCAATCCCTGCTTGAGTAGCACCACTGCTCTACAGTGGTGGCCATGGGAATTGAACTGCCCCGCATCTTGCAGCCTTTAGATCCTGGGCCTGCGTGTGCCACCCGTGGAGGTAGACCAGTGCAGGGAGTGGTGATGCCAGGGGGGCTACTGGACAATCTTTGCACTCTTCTGAAAGGCCGATCTGCCTCACTGTTCAGGTGTGTGATTTTAAGGAGGGGACCCATTGATCTGCGTACAGACTTTACCGGATAACCAATCTCTTCCATCACTGCTCCCGGACCTGCTGAAAGTGATAGGAAAAAAATGGGCAATCAAGAATCTCACCTTTGAAGGCAGACCACACACTTGAAATGCTGAGCAGTAGATACCACCCGAGGAATCCTCTGACCGGCCCCAAGGAGCTGCCCAAAATGACAGAGATCTAAAGGAACTCCTTGTGGAGGTACAGCCCAGCCTACCAGCAATTGACACAAAGCTGGGTTTCCTCACAAGTTGTCTTGAACTCATGAAAGAATGAGACAACGAACATGATGCCAGGTTGGACTACCAGGAAAACCGAATTTTGGACACAGACGATGCACAGGCAGATTCCAGAAAACACCTCCTATGCATGGACAAGATCCTCACACTTATCAGATGCTTGATCAAAGCGCACTCAAGGTGCAGCAACCTTCAGATCACAAGAATCCCTGAATATGCCGCCATAGAAAGAATGAAAAAATGTGGTGAATCCATGATGCGCAAGCTCTTTGGAAAGGCACTGTCCCTCGTCTTCATTGTAGAGTGTGCCCATCTGTATCAAGGACTGCAACCTCCCTCAGCCACCCATGCCAGATCTAAAGTTGCAATACTTTGAAATTACAGAGACTGTCCTGTGCCTGTCCCAAGAGCATTTTGCTATCAACTTCTACCCGAACTTCACCTTAACAGTACAGGCCACCCGGAAAGACTTTCTATCAGCCACAAGGCTGCTTCGGAAATCTAAAATACCAAATGCATTCCTTTATTTGGCCTAGCTATGTATCCAAATTTTGACATGTGTTTCCTGAACACCAGGACTCACTCCTAGCTTGCACTCCTTTCTATTTTCCTTAAATGATTACTCCATAGTTTGTTGTTTAGTTGTTTGCAAAATTTATTTTAATTTTCAAACTTTGTTAGTTAGCGAGTTTCTTTTCTCATATGACATTTCATTTTCTGTATCATATTCTTCGCCAAATTTATATATCAAACCCAATGCATTTCAAGCGATAACGCCCTTCGTCAGGGGAATTTTCTTATCTGAAAACATGAATATATCCTCATGAGTACACATGTAACATAAATTTACAACCATTAACAATGTACATTATCCATGAAATTTCAATATCTGTCATACTTTGAAAAACATAAATGAACCGTGAATTTGTGGGGATAAACGTGACAGTGTTGCAGTGATACCTCGCAGCCCAGTTTAAACAGAAGTGTTAGCATGTTAGTACTAACCTTAAAGGGCACGCCTATAAATTTGAAAGTCTCAGGTACATGCAATTCCAGCAATGTCATATACATGCTTCGATGCCCATGCGGCTTATCCTACGTGGGAAAAACTCAAAGAAAAATCAAAACAAGAATTGTCGAACACAAAAGTAACATCAGACTGAAAAATCAGAAATCAACGGTGGCAGTTCACTTCAACGAAGCGAATCATAATGTGAGCCAATTAAAATTTTGTATTTTGGAAACGGTTGCAACCCTCCCAGGAAGAGACAATAATAACCACCTATTAAGGAGGGAAGTATTCTGGATCAATTTCCTTTGCACAACCCATCCCAAAGGACTAAATGAACGGATGGATTTAAATTGCTTTCTGTAAAGTTACGAATAGTTTTTGAACATTCAAGATAAGAGTTTTCATCTGACAGACCGTTTTGAGTTGTCAACAATTGTTTTTGTAAATTGTTTTGTTAAATTTTTTTGTAAATAGTCATGGGCAACCTGTGTTATCAGTCATCCATGAAATTGTCAGACGCATTAGTTACACTTGTAAATTTCCCACGTAGCATCCTTAACACAATCTCACGTTCGAAAACGCCGGCCCACCACCGATATCACGTGACACGGCATATATCATAGAGTCAGGGAAACAGCGCGTAGAGAGTGACGCACGCCGAGTTAGCGAGGAGAGGAAACACGCTTCAACGTCGGGTAAAGACACGGCTCCTTTGATATGTTTAATCAGTAAGAATCAGACACTGATTACAACGATCGGGTTACAATTACACTTTCTTCTTTTTTGATTCCACAGCTTGGAACATAACCCACAATCATTTTAAGGTTAGTACTAACATGCTAACAATTCTGTTTAAACTGGGCTGCGAGGTATCACTGCAACACTGTCACGTTTATCCCCACAAATTCACGGTTCATTTATGTTTTTCAAAGTATGACAGATATTGAAATTTCATGGATAATGTACATTGTTAATGGTTGTAAATTTATGTTACATGTGTACTCATGAGGATATATTCATGTTTTCAGATAAGAAAATCCTCTGACGAAGGGCGTTATCGCTTGAAATGCATTGGGTTTGATATATAAATTTGGCGAAGAATATGATACAGAAAATGAAATGTCATATGAGAAAAGAAACTCGCTAACTAACAAAGTTTGAAAATGAAAATAAATTTTGCAAACAACTAAACAACAAACTATGGAGTAATCATTTAAGGAAAATAGAAAGGAGTGCAAGCTAGGAGTGAGTCCTGGTGTTCAGGAAACACATGTCAAAATTCAGTCTTCAATACCCTGAATACGCTCAGCAGGGTAACCTACCGTTGTACCACCGACCTATGTGAAATAATTCCACCTCACCTACCGATAACGGATCAAAAAAGAGTGCGTTAGTCCACATCGTAAACACTTGAGACCTAGCTATGTATCCCCCATGACAGCACACCTCACTATTTTACAGATGCCAAGGCCACTCTTAAATTTGCCACATCACCTCCTAGAAGGTATCACCCAACTCTCACTGCGTGGCCAGGAAGAGACTCACCTCAGTGACAATGACTAATGTACTATTCTCCAGGAACTACAGCGAGGCCAGCTATCCACACTGAGTGCCCTTACCTGAAGAGGCTGAACCTGGCTGCCTCCAATGCTTGCTTGAGACCTGGTGGCATTGCCCGCAATACAAGCTGCCAAAGCCATAGTGCCACCATTTGCCATTGTGGAGCCCTCTGATGATACACTGGGTGCCTTGAGCCAAAAGCCACCCAGCTGGACCTTTACTGGATAGTTCACCTGGCTCTCCTCCACCTTAAGAGATGATTCCCAAGCACTCAATGCATTTGGTGCTGGAAACTGGAGTGGGGGTGGGTTTATTATACTCAACTATGTTTGGGGTTGAGAGAGGGTGGGGTGAATTGTGTTCACAAGGGATTGTTGGCTGTTGCCTCCTTTCTTTAACAGGTTCCTTGCACCACAAACTTTGCACTCAACCTTCCACACAGCAGCACCCCATAGGCCACTCCTAATACTGTCCAAAATGCCCTTCCACACAGTGCCCTGACCACAACATGATGCCTAGCATCGCTCAAGAACAACTTTCTATGCAGAATGATACAGTTTCCACATTCTATTGGCGTCATGTAGCACTTACTATCCCTGATGAGGTATTGGAGTGCTTTAAAGCAAGTAGCTCACTATTCCGGTATCTACATTTATAGGTTAGTCCGGTGGTATTGGTTATTAGGATTCGTCTTGTGCAGTGCTTTGATCCAGTGGGTATTTTTGGAGACCACAAATTTTTTCGCATCAGACATTTCCCTAGAGCAAGGGAGGGGAAAAAACATGGAGAGGTAGAAAGCAGGTACCTGCCATGGTGATATAACGGGCCAGGGAGTGTCTGGTAGTGGATGGAAGAGGCCTGAGGAGGAATTAGTCTACCAGCTTTAGAATTTGGCACATCAACATTTAATTGCAATGGCTGCGGGCTGCTGGTCAGAACTTTGACACTGGCACTTTTTCCCAAATTAAGCACTGATCATGTGCTCCCAAAGAAACTGTTTCATGTATATAGTGATTTGTGGTAATGATTTAATTGAAATAGGTAGGTTTTTTCAATAGTGGGGTGTAGGTGAGACGGAAAAGGCTAATGAAATGAATAGGTATGCTGTTGGGTTGTTGGGATACGGGGTCACATGTACGATAGCTACATTTTGCAATTTCCAAACTGCAACATTTTGTGACTCGTAATTAGGAAATTGCAAAGCGCAATGTACAACAGTGTGTTTGACACTGTTTGTGATTCCCAATAGGTTGCAAATGGACCTACCTCATCATATTCATGAGGCAGGACGTAATTTGCAAACTATTGTGAATGGGCAGAATCACAGTTATGGTTGCCTGCTGCAGCAGAAAGATTGAGAAATTATTGGAAAATTGGTCTCGCTTACCGCTAATTTCAATTGGCCGTGTCGCACGTATTAAAATGTCTATACTCCCTCTTTTAATTTTTCGATTCTCTAATATACCGATTAAGATTAGGACCAGTTATTTTAAAGGGCTTGAATCAATGATTAGATTGTTTGTTTAGAATAGGAAATCTTCTAGAGTGAAACTCCCTGTGTTACACTCGATGTACATGCCTTCTTTAATTACTTAATTTTATATATTTTTAAAAAATGGTACTTGCAGTATTTAAAATACAAATTGAAAAACTATGCATAAAAAATGGAAATAATTAAAAACTACAAAAAAAGTGACTTTTTTTATTATACAATATTTACGAAAGGTGTCAGACACTAATAAGGTAATATTTACTATACCCACTCCAATCTAAACATAGTGAGGAAAAGTGTTGGACCCTAAAGGGGAGACTTTTACTATTCCTACTCCATTTGAGGAAGGTGTTGGACACTAAAGGGGTGGGCCTTACTAATCGTACTCCAATCAAATCATATTGGGAAAGTTTAGGACACTAAAGGGTAACATTTATTATACGCACTTATTAAAATTAATCCATCCAAACTTAAAGAATAAACTTAATTTATTGCAGCACGATGGAGAAAGACTAATCAATGCAGACTCCAGGTATGTCTTTGAGACCAACAGCAGAATACAGTATTTCACAACAGTTAGAACATTGGAACCCTAATGAAATAATAATATGTCGCAAGCAGGGGCATGCAACCACATGACATATACATTTAAAGAGAACTTACACCTAATAAAACATATGAAATGTAACATCATTCCAATCTAAACCAATTTGGGGAAGGTGTTGGAAAGCAAAGAGGTTATATTTACTATTCCCACTCCAATTTAAACCAGTTCAAGGAAGGTGTTGGACATTAAAGGGGGTGGCATGTACTATTGTCACTTCAATCTAAGCATATTGGGAAGTTGTTGAACACTAAAGGGGTGAGGTTTACTCTTCCCACCTCAATCTAAACCATACTGGGGAAGTTGTTGGACCCTGAAGGGGTGATATTTACTATTCTCACTCCAATCTAAACTAATTTGGGTAAGGTGATGGACACTAAAGGGGTTACATTCACTTTTCCCAATCAATCTAAACCATATTGTGAAAGGTGTTGGACACTAAAGGGGTGTCATTGACAATTCCCACTGCAATCTAAACTAAACTGGGGAAGCAGTTGGACACTAAATAGTTTAACAATACAATATCAACTTCAACATAAAATATAAAACATTTTACATACCATATTACAAAATAAATACATGACAAGGACAATCAATATTACATTATTCTAGTAAAATCTAGTAAAACAATAATTTACCTACAAACCTTTATGCTCAAAAGTACTATTTTTAGTTACTATTAAAAAATAAAAACATGTTTGCAAATATTTACTAATATAAGTTTCCTCTTCCAATAAAAATGACAATCAGCCTGCCCCAGAGAGGTGGTGGACAGGGGCTCAGCTTGGCAATTGGGAGGGGGCCGCATGTGCCACCCTCTCCATTTTATATATAAAAATAAGCCCCTGGGGACTGACCCACCTGGGGGCTCAAATAAAAACAAGTGTGGGAGTATTTGCAATTTTCACAATCAACATTTAAAAAAAAAATTTTGGGCTTGGCCTAGAGGGTCTGGGTATCCCTACCCTGCCCCCTTTTCCTTTTTTTGCCTTTTGTTTGGGACTCAGCTGAGTCTGGGTCCCAACATGCTACCAATAAATCCTTGTTGAAGTGTTGTCAGACAATCAAATCTAAACATGAGATCCGTTGGATTCGCAAAGGGTTGGCACCTCTAGATATAAAAATGTGGCTCTCCTCTAATATCTCAAAAACTACTGAATGGATTTACTCCAAATCACAAAAGTATGCTTTCTTTACCAAGATCTAGCTTTCTGCCAAATTTGATTCAATTCCGTTTCGTGTCTAAAATCTAAATGAGAATTGATATTGGAAATGCACAATTTTGACCCCTGCCCCTTTTTTTCCACTCCTGCTTGATTGATCACCCCAAAACCTTCCATGCATGGATGTTTTGCACCCCAGGGCCTATAGCTGAGGGCCACAAGGAACAGGGGCCCCAAAAAACCTCCCCGACAGCCTTTTCAGGACGGAAGAACTGACATTAAAAGGCTGTCAGAAAGGTGCATTGTAATCCCCATTGTGATGCCTGAGCAGGCACCGCCTCCATTTTGACGATTATGACCAGCCCACCACCCCTACAGGCTCCATGAGCCAGTCGGAGGTGGAGCGGACTCCCCCTGCAGGCATCGGTTGGACAGCCTGTATCTTAATACAGAGGTCTGACTGATGCCTCAGATGTCAGATGGACTGCCACCAACGAGCTGTTGGGTGGCCTTCTGCCAAACATCGCAATAAGGCCCTAAATGTCCAAAGGACTTAGAATATGAGGATTTCTATTGGGCAAAACTACTCCACCATGAACAAATCACTGCAGTGCAAAAATGTTGCCACCCTCAAGTTATGCCACAAAGCCTCTTTACTCATTGATTTAGAATAGTGTTGGTATAGTGAAGGCAAGAGAATCATATTATTGGCGCATTTATTGTATTGGTTATTTTATTTTGTACATTGTAATACATAATCTTAGGTAACCAACACATGTGTCGGCATCCTGGTTAGCCATTAGATTGAATTTCAATTACATTTTGATTTTAAGACTTTGACGTCTTTAACTGCTACAGGTCAAAAGTTATAGATTGCAGTGGATAATCTATACTGTGACTTTTTCTTTGTGCTAGTTACAGAGTGACCAGGGGAAATGTCATTTTAGGACTAGTCACTGGATGAACATGCCATTTGTAATGTCACACACATTCCATTCTTAAATAATATGCACCCTGCCTTGTAGGCAGAAAGGTGCGCATAGGTGTATCCTATTTAATGCTGTAATATCAGGTTTTCTGACCTGGCAAAAGGGTTGTTTTGAAAGTCCTGGGAGCAGGGTTCAAGCTGCTGCTATCAGGCTGCACAGGGAGGGCCTTGAGCCTTGTTTTCTCTCCCACTGTAGTGGATCCTACAATCATTGCTGTAGTCCATAGGTGTCATTTACATTTTCATGCCAGTAGTATTTTTGCACCAGATACAATGGCCCTAATGGCTGAATAGGAAAGTAGGTAACTGCGATAAGCAGGTTTAAGCCCCAATTTTGACATGTGTTGAAGGGCAAGCACAAGCACTTTATTTCTTGTTAGCTGGGGTAAAGTGCACAGAGCTCTAAAGCCAGCAAAAATAGGGTTCCGAAAAAGGTGAAAAATCTGTGCTGACCACGCAGATAAGGCAGACTTCCTACAAAATTCTTGAATATTACAATTAATTATGACCATGAAAAAGATAATACAACTATATCAAAAACATACTTAGCTCCTTTATAACCACAAATAGAAGAATCATAAGAACGTCTCATCGCTTAAATCAGTAGTTCATTAGTAGAGTCAATAAAAGCTTGGTGACTGAAATACAATTAATTTTTGTTGTAGAGGTGTCTTAATATGAAGATCTTCTGACTTCAATGGATACATAAGTTTATGAGCATTTTAACTTAGTCTTACAAAGGCGGAACAGTTCCAGTATCACAGTAGGATCACATTGTGAAAAGGCATCAGATATAATATTATTTGTACCAGGAATATAAGTAGATTTTCCTGTTTTCAGTTTCTATATGCTGCAAATTCTGGTGTGGTTTTCAGTGTTTTCCAATGTATTTTAACAATTGTAAAATCATTGTTTGTAAGTCTTTATTCTTTTGTGCCCCATACATAATCAGGGGGTCGTGTTTTTTCAGTGCTTAAAGAAAAGGTTTTCATTCCCTTCCTTTCCTCATTCCCTCCATTTGTTATTTAATTCCTCCATTCGTTCCCTATCCTATCTCCCCTAGTTGAGCCCTTTCACTTAATTTGCTCTTTAAAGTAACTTCATTGTTTCGTCACCCCCCTTTCTGCTTAATACCCCCAATGTTCAAATCCTTCTTTGCAGCCGTCCACCTTATGTCAAGCGAAAGGTTAATGGTGGGCATATAACACACCTTCCTGCAGCTCTGTTCTTTGGAAAATTGAGAAAGATTTGCTGAACGAAGAGTTTTACTTAGGACATTAGACGAGATTGTGAGATGATCCGTGCTCAAGTCTCACACGCCAATGTCACTCTGTCCTGTTCTATGCCTATAGATAGCAAGAAATAAAAGGGACAATACATGTATTTTTACAGTCTTACCTGTGCTAAGATCTTTTTCTTCCCAAATTAACTTCTCAGGTTTTCAAGACAAATTATACTTTCACACACCAAACCCACATGTTCTCAGTGTTCTTCAAGGGATTTAGAAAACACCAAAATAAACATTTACATTGAAGTCATAATGACAGTTTGGCCATGGACAAATAGCGGTGTAATGAAGCAGGCTAAATGTTGGCGGAAATGACAAAAAAAGGGTCTCCTTCTGACAAGATTTGAAGATGAGTCAATTACATGTTTATTTCCATGCACTGTAGTATGTAAATTTCTCTTAAGAATATACAGGTACATGCATCAATCTCGGCATTTGCGATTCCTTAATTGCGATTTTTAAGGAATCGCAATTAAGGAATTGCAAATGCCTATGCATGAAGAAATCGCTAAATAAATTGCGATTCCTTAGAATTCCTTAATTGCGATTAGCATTTTGCGAATCGCAATTAAGGAATCCCTTCCCATTCATTCCTATGGGCCTAGAGGCCCATAGGAATGAATGGGAAGACAATCTCAATTTGCGAATCGCAATTAGCTAATCGCAAATTGAGATTGCGATTTCAAGGGTGCAGGGGTGTCCAAAGGACACCCTGTTGCACCCCTGAAATCAAACAATGCACATATGTTGTGTACACACATGCCCTAAGGGCATGTGTGTGCACAACATGAAAGTTAAAAAAATGCACAAAATTGCATATTTTTAACATTTCGCAAAATTACCATGAGGTCCAACCTCATGGTAATTTTTTCTCTCTAATTGCGAAATCGCAATTTTTTTCAGTTTCATGCATTGCTTTTAAGGAATCACACTTTAAAATAGCGATTTCTTCTCTTTTAGGATGATGCATCCGAAATAGTGATTTGGGAATCGCAAACAGCCGAATTTTGCGATTCGCACCGTTTGCGATTCCTAAAACGCTTGATGCATGTGCCTGATAGATTGTAAAGAACAGACTGAGGGGTGAGAGAGTGGAAAGGCTCTTCCAGAATGCATGGAAACAGACAAATCAAGGTTAACTTTGTTGTAGGCCATTTTGAACTCAAGGTATGGGATCCTATTTAGAGTGCAACAGAATGGAGCATATGCCACAAATTGGCAGTTATCATGTTCCACCACACTCACAGCTTCCTTGACTCATTTAGAAGTGGAGGAGCTGCCAAGTTACTGATGGTGCAGTATCAGTCAGCCCTGGTATCTGCAACTTCTTGTCAACATCCTATCTGCAACATTGATGAGAGCTTCAAACATTGAAATTTAGGGTGGGCTTTTTCTACCCAGAACTACCATAATTTGTGGGTGGATATGGAAATGCACAGGTACTTTGCCTTGGTTAGTTCCCCTTTCTGATGGTCATTAATGAGAGCGGGGCATTTCAGGTGAGGGTTCTGAATTTCCTGGAATAATTTGATGGAAGCTATGTGCTGTATTTTGTTCAAGTTTTTGATAGGAGAAATGTTCAGGATTTTTACTACAATTACGTATTTATTTATAAAGTTTTATATTGCGCAAATTTGACCCAAGAGGGTATCAGACCGCTTTACATTTAGGATTGTTGCGTTACAAGTTACATCAGATACAAGAGCATAGTAAGGTACAGTACACATAAACAATGTTTCAATAATTCATAGGAGGGGGGAGGAAGGAGTAATAGCGGGGAGATGAGGAGGAACAATGCCCAATGTCCGGCTGGGTAGGTGGCCGTCAAGGGGGAAAACCAGGGCCAGACTCCTCATTAGCTGTCAAGCAGCTCCATCGGTCATCAGCCATGTTGCTCAGGTCTCAGCATTCAGGAAAAAACAGTTTTTAGTTTATTTGATTTGCAAGGGTTATATAGCGCTATCTAGACCCGGAGGTATCAGAGCGCAGAACCAGGGGAAAGTACATCAAATGGATTATAAAGCGCTGGCTAGACCCGTAGGTATCAGAGCGCTATAGCTGAGGAACATTGCATTATAAAATAACATTGTTTACAATAGCGTAGTAAGGTACAGTAAACAAACAACCCGGTTGAGAGAATTTAAAGGAAAGGAGGGGCGGAAGGAGCCATAGGAGGGAAACGAGGAAGAACTGCGTCCAATGTCTGGAGAGTCAAATAGAGAGGGAAAGGGGAGAGGTGGAGTGAGAGGGAGAGGACGAGGGGGAAAACAGAAAAGAGATAAAGTGAAAGTCAGCCCAAAGACCAAGTGGGTAGGTGACGGCCAGAGAAGTAACCCTAGGCCAGTCTCCTCTATAGCTCTCTAGGAAGCTCCAACGGGCATTGGTCAGAAAAATGGAAAGAAAGGAGACAAGGAAAAGGAGGAACGACAGAAATAAGCAGAGGGCGAGACCGGGAGAAGGGGAGAGACAGTGCCCAGTGTCTGGCTGGGCAGGTGAGGGTCAAGGGATAAACCATAGCTGATCTCCTCAATCAGATGAACAGAGCAGCTCCACCGGGCGTCGGACAAAATGCTCAAACTCTGCTGTCGGGGTAGGGGTCAAGTGTACTCAGGGGAATGTCAGAATATTGCGAGTGGGGGGGGGCATAGTCCAAGAAAATTCCAGACATCTTTTTGAGGTCAGACATAGTCCTGGCATGGTTTTGTAAGTAAAAGTAAAAAAATCAGCAAGGGGGGAAGAAGGTCACCACTGTCGGCCATGTTAGGGTTGGGCATCCTGGGACCCTTTTCCACACCGTGGCAACTAATAGAATATTAACCACAATTATTATGGCACTCACTGTGTCCAATGTGTCACTACACATTGCTGTAATTACCAAGAGATACTACCATCTCAATTAATATTACAATGGAAACTATTTAGAGCAAAACCTTTGGACTTGGCCCTTTCTGCACGGTCATCCCCAAACATTTTGCCTTCTTCCTCCTATTTATTTTTGTTGCTGAATTTCTTTTTTGTTGGCCTTAGGACTCTGTACATATTACCACTGCTGGCCAGTGTTAAAGTGCTTGAGCCCTCTCCACAAAAAATGTTAGATTGGTTTATTGGCTATATTTAATTTGCTTGTAAGTCCCTAGTAAAGTGGTACTACCTGTGCCCAGGGCCTGTAAATTAACACTGGACAGTGTTAAAGTGCTTGTTCCCTTGCCTTAAAACATGTTAGATTGATTTATAGAGTATAATTTACTTGTACGTCCCTAGTAAAGTGGTACTACCTGTGCCCAGGGCCTGTAAATGCCACTAGGGAGCGTGCAGCACTGATTGTGCCACCCAATTAAGGAGCAGTTTAAACATGTCTCAGGGATGCTGTGTGTGTAGTTCTAACTGCCATTTCGACCTGGCAAAGCAAACTTTTTACCAGACTTAAACCTTCTTTTTAATACATGTAAGTCACCCGTAGGGTAGGCCCTAAACAGCTCAGAAGACAGGGTGTAGAGTATTTAAAAGGCAGAACATGTACTTTTACGTTATACTTCTCCTGGTAGCAAATATCTCTTAAATGTGTTTTCCACTACTGCAAGGCATACCTCTCGCACAGGATAACATTGGAGTTACCTTGTTTCATTTAATACACTGTAATTTCCAAATTGGAACAGAAAACCCTTAATGTATGGTGTCTTTAGAATTGTAATGATAAATACTAACTTATAATGAAGTTGGATTTTAAAATACAATTGTGAAAATGGCACTTTTAGAAAGTTTGTGTAACAAGAACAGTCAATACAGCACTAGTGCACTTGATTATATACTAATTTAACACAATAAACAGATCTACCAAAATTACAATATGAGGTGTGCACCTTGTAGGGGGCTCTGCCAGCCACCCTATTACAACAATAAACAAAACAGCCTGGATGGATGTCCAGGAACTCAAGATGCACTACAATGTTGTCACTTTAATTCCAAGTGTACAAAATGTAATCCAAAATGCTTATAGCGGTATTTACAACAATGTAACTATGTACTCAATGAATCATAGATGTTTCAATTTGAGTTCTCAATCATGTTCATAAAAATAATCCAACAAAGTAAATGTCCAAACTCTGCTTTTTATTCAGTCCATAGCAAAGTTTTCGAAAAGAAACAAATAAATATTTGACTCAGCATGATGAATCAGATAACAATCATTTTGTCTTTTCCCAATTCATTTCGGGCAGATATTTGTCCTTCATCAGAGGAATCTATAAAGAATAACAATGGTAACTCAATATAACAAGTAATTAAATCATCCTCAATATTCATCATAATATAACAATGCTCAATCTGAAAAAGCGGGCAAAGCTCTGAAGATACCATCAATAATGCAAAGCTAAGTTGAAAATAAACCAAGAAAACTAAAGCAAAGTGGCTATAAGTACTCAGGTTACCGACCGACAACAATAGTGATATGAAAACATATACAGAATAGAACCAGTGCACCCCATGAATACCAGTGAGTACAACGCAAAGTAGAAAAGTGCATGGTGTGAATAACATGCCATTACCTCGGCAAATGACCCGATGGCACACAGCGCAAATAAATCTCAGTTAGAGATCCCAATAACTGCAAAATAAATGAATAAGTGCCAACATGGTTAGAAATGAAAACTAGAATACTTGTGAGTTAAAACCTCCAAAATGCAGGCAAAAGAGATTACCTTAGTCAGGTGGTAATACCGAATCGAAATGCTGTCAACAGTAAAGAAAAATAGAGTAAACTCTATGACAAAAAGTTCCCCAAATCCAACGTTTAAATGTGGTGAAATAACTAAAAAAGTCTCGGATAAGGCTTACCGACTAAGACAGAAAGCGTCTGATAGCGTCAGCATCAGGTCACGGTAGTGCATGAAAACCGCCATTGTACACGTGTAGCGTCTAAGTACGATAGACAGCATAATCAAAGAAATAGGACTGCGCTGGTGGGTCTCTCTATCGGGAATGTGAGTCGGAAAACTAGAACACGCAGTGAAACAGGAATTCATAGTGCAAAATAGAAAATAACCTTGTGAGTTATTGAAATGTGAATAAAAACCCGGCGCAAATAGTGAAAAACGGTTAAAGAAATTCAAAATTAAAAATGTGCAGGTAAAGACAAACTTAAGAATTATCAATAAGGTAACATCATCAAATTTCAGAGCTGATAATACATGACACTACAGAATGTGTTATAATCGGTAAACATGAAAAATGAGTACCAACAGAACTTTCTTAAACAAAACTGTACTCAATTTTGCATATACAAAACTAGGTGGAAAAAAACATGTGAAATAAGCGCAAAGAACAACAACATCAAAAAGCAACAAGGCTGGTCATCAACAAGAATCGTGCAATAACACAGAATTAATGTACACAAAAAACATGACAGTTCAAATTTGTCATTCATTTAAGCCCTTCGGGTGGAGTGTTTCAAGGAACCAGATCCAGTGTGTTTCACGCTGTAAGAGCACTTTGTTAAGATCCCGACCTGATAAAGTTTCAGTTGCCTCAATGACACTGAATTTTAATTGTGCTGTATTGTGTTGATGGTCTAACCAATGTTTAGCCAATGACCAGCTAAGTGTTTATGTTCGTATTCTGCTTTTATGTTCAGTAATACGTGTTCTCAAAGAAGCGTCGATATAAGTTCAGCTTACTTTGCCAATTAATGTTGGATAGTATGTGCCCACTCTCAAATTTAAGGGGAAGGGGTGGTTGGGCCCAATGGGAATGAGGGTAGGTTGGGCCACAATATAATGTGAACACGAAAATTTTACCTAACCCTCAATTGTAAATTCAAACAATAAATGTCAGCCGAAGGATAAACACAACTTTATTAGTTTATCCTGACACTAATTTATGTCATTTGTTTTTTACTCAGTTATCAAATTGTTTTTAACACAGAACAAAGATAGTAGTCAACTTCATGTATTGCCACATAATTTGAAAAAACAATCATGAATATTTACAATTGAAAACGTAGTGAAAAGCAAGTAAATGTGCATACAATAATAAAGTGCTCGTGAATATGCTAAAACATGGAACGATTTGATCATAAACTTGAAAATCACAATGATAAGTACACAACCAGAGGCGCAACAATACTTTCAAGAACAGCGCCCCAATTCCTGAAATCGCCTAAATCTTTTGCAACTCAGGAAAAAATGCCCATTCCTGCATCAATGTCACTAACAACAAATGTTACTAAAGGGAGTAATGCCGACGCATTTCGAATCCCGTTAACTGATTCACAGGATTCTCATCAGGGCAGTGTGAGTCAGGTCCATGGGTGCTATTTACAGAAAAGAAAGAAAAAAGGGAGTGTTTTATCAAGACATGGAGTCCTCAATCCAAACGTGTATTTGAAAAAACTTTGCATCGCCAGGATGCGGCATACCTTGTATGATTCTTGCCCAAGGATGCGCTTGCTTTGTGGTATCGTGTATGCTGTGGGTGTCAGCTGAAAACAGAGTGGACACTGCGTCAGACAACATTTACAAAGGGACAGGGAGTCACTCACTAAGGATTGTCTGTGAGCAGGGGGAGGCATTTACCTTTACTTCACAGGCTCCGGCGGCGTGTCTGCCGTATTCCGGATGGGTAGTTTCCTTTCCCACTGTGTTACGTCCCTGAAAAACCATATTGTATCATGAGTAAGGATTTTGTTTGTCCGCTATCCTAGTGAGGCTGGTATATAGAAGGAAAAATGCGACTTACTCATTTTCGAATCTGTAAGCGCAGAAAATAATCTTGCGTCAATTTCAAGGGTTTCTTTCTGTGTGGATACAAAAGGGGCGGAGAAGAATCACTCGGTTGATCTGTCTGATCGGGCACCGAATGGAACGGACCCTACTATATTACTGGAGCTTACCGTTAAGCTGCACGTTTGTCCCCACTCGTCAGTTTCACTGCAACACGGCACTCGCGGGTTGTAGGTGTCCGCGGCAGTGCCGGTCGATTTTTTGTTCTATCATGTGATGGTTTTGGCCAATCAGGACCTTAGTGGCCGCGTATTCATACTAATGACTTATGGGAATTGTAGTGCTGTACTGAAGCCCGTGATCCTCACGCCCTATTAATTTCACTAAGACAGTTGAGGCCCTTATTTACGCTGTCAAATTTCAAAATAAGGTATGCTTCTTTCCGCAATAGCATTGTGTCCACGTTGGGCTGACGTTTCGAGTCAATCCAGACCAATGTTGTCCATTTGAAATCGTTTTCACTGTGATTGTTATTCACAAAATGTTCCACCATTGGTGCGGACAGTATCTTTTTCTTTATTCGCGAACGATGTTGGGTGATCCTTACATTAATGGACTGACTAGTCTTGCCAATGTACACCCTGTTACACGGACACACCACAGCATAAACCACGTTTTTGGTCTTACAATTTGTAAATGCATTGTGTTTCCATTTGACTTCATCATGGATAAAGACATTACCTTCAATTGTAGTAGAACAAGACACACAATTGCCACATTTGTGATGCCCACATATCGGTTTCAAATTCCACTGTGCTATGAGGTCACTTTTTTGTTTCGCACTCTCAAATTTAGACATAAAGATATTGGCGTAGCTGGGAGCCCTTAGATGTGGTAAAATTATTCATTTACATTTTTCTGCTAACTGCAATCGCACCTATGTTATTTACTTGATCAAATGCCCTTGTGGCTTGTATTATGTTGGAAAAACGGTGAGATCTTTGAGAACACGTATTACTGAACATAAAAGCAGAATACGAACGAAAACACTTAGCTCGTCATTGGCTAAACACTGGTTAGACCATCAACACAATATAGCACAATTAAAATTCAGCGTCTTTGAAGCAACATTACCAGGTCGGGATCTTAACATAGCGCTCTTACAGCGTGAAACACACTGGATCTGGTTCCTTGAAACACTCCACCCGAAGGGCCTAAATGACAAATTTGAACAGTCATGTTTTTTGTGAACATTACCTCTGTGTTATTGCACTATTCTTGTTGATGACCAGCCTTGTGGGTTTTTGATGTTGTTGTTCTTTGCGCTGATTTCATATGTTTTCTTCCACCTAGTTTTGTATAGGCAGAATTAAGTACAGTTTTGTATAGGAAAGTTCTGTTGATACTCATTTTTCATGTTTACAGAATATAACACACTCTGTAGTGTCATGTATTCTCAGCTCTGAACTTTGATGATGTTACCTTATTGATCATTCTTAAGTTTGTCTTTACCTGCACATTTTGTATTTACATTTTTAATTTCTTTAACTGTTTTTCACTGTTTGCGCCATGTTTTTATTCACATTTCAATTACTCACAAGGTTATTTTCAGTTTTGCACTATGATTTCCTGTTTAACTGCGCGTTCTGTATTTCCGATTCACGTTCCCGATAGAGGGACCCAGTAGCGCAGTCCTATTTCTTTGATTATTCTGTCTAGCGTAGATAGACGCTACGCACGTACAATGGCTGTTTACTTTCACTACCGTGACCTGTTGCTGACGCTATCAGACGTTTTCTGTCTTAGTCGTTAAGCCTTATCCGAGACTTTTTTAGTTATTTCACCACATTTGAACGTTGGATTTGGTGAACTTTTCGTCATAGAGTTTACTCTATTTTTCTTTACTGTTGACAGCATCTCGATTCGGTTTTACCACCTGACTAAGGTAATCGTTTTTGCCCACGTTGTGAAGGTTTTACTCACAAGTATTCTAGTTATCATTTCTAACCATGTTGGCACTTATTTATTTATTTTGCAGTCATTTGGATCTCTAACTGACATTTATTTGCGTTGTGTGCCCTCGGGTCATTTGCCGAGGTAATGGCATGTTATTCACACATGCACTTGTCTACTTCGCATTGTGTTCACTGGTATTCATGCGGTTCACTGGTTCTATTCTGTATATGTTTTCATATCACTATTGTTGTCGGTCGGTCACCTGAGCACTTATAACCACTTCCACTTAGCTTTGGTTTTCATGGTTTATTTTCAACTTAGCTTTGCATTATTGATGGTATCTTCAGAGCTTTGCCCGCTTTTTCAGATTGAGCACTGTTATATTATGATGAATATTGAGGATGATTTAATTACTTGTAATATTGTGTTATCATTGTTACTTTTTATAGATTCCCCTGATGAAGGGCAAATATGTACCAGAAATGCATTGGGAAAAGACAAAATGATTATTATCTGCTTCATCATGATGAGTCAAGCATTTATTTGTTTCTTTTCAAAAACGTTGCTATGGATTGAATAAAAGCAGAGTTTGGACGTTTACTTTGTTGGATTATTTTTATCAACATGATTGAGAACTCAAATTGAAACATCTATGATTCACTGAGTAAATAGTTACATTGTTGTAAATACCGCTCTAAGCATTTTGGATTACTTTTTGTACACTTGGAAGTAAAGTGACAACATTTTAGTGCATCTTGAGTTCCAGAATATCCATTCGGGCTGTTTTGTTTACTTTTAGAAAGTTGCCATTTTCTTGTGTAAGTAAATTGGTGGCAGCAGCCTGTACCTAGGTCACATGACTGGGTGAAGCTTTGACAGTTGAGCTTTTTGTATTCATCCTAGGCAGCCACATTCATTTGGGAGCGTAGTTGTGCCTGGTTGGGCCATCAGTGGCAGGATGGGAGGAAGGTGCTGGGCACAGCCCCACTTACTTTTGAATAGGCTGTGGCCTACCTCAACACTGTAGTTAGCTTGGAGAGAGGACAGGGTTGTCAGGATGCCTTGGGCCTTCAAAGGGAAACTTCTAGAGGCATCGCCCCTGCTTCAAAGGCACAATTGGGTATAAATACTGGACCCCAGACACCAAATCTGCAGAACACTTCTGGACCTGTGGAACTCTGTCAGACATAAGGACTGCTGGGCTTCTGAGGGACTTCCACTCAGCTGATATGCACTCTAGAGGACTACTGTTTTGTTATGCTGCAGTTTCGCTGGCCTCACCTTCTGCTGCCTTCTGCCCTCCTACCTGGAAGGGAAGGACTGGACCTACATCTCTTGAATCTAGAGTGACTACTAGGGCTAATTGACTGGCCTCCTGACTTTAGCCTCAGGGACAGAAGGCTCGAACCACCTTGCACCTGCACCTGTACTCTGCCATCTGTGAGCCTACCCTGCCAAGTGGTGCCACAGGAGTCCTAAAACCTTGGAGGTCGGCCTAAGGTGCTCTGCCAGTCTCTGCGGACCCAGCAGAACCAACGCATATCTTGCTGCAAGGAGTAACCCCGATCAGAACCAACTCTTCAACGCTTCTGTGTAGATTGAAACCACCTCAAAGACCCACATCGCACTGTAGCCCTTCACCACATCTGAACTAACACTGTGCGATGTATACTGTTTTAACTTACGTGTTACCATTCCTCTTCCCTAGTTGTCTCTTTGTTGTACAGTGCTTAGCTCTCCTCTGGAGCTGGCACTCTAGATTACTGTGGGTGTTCCTAGTTCTGGAGTTCTCCTTCGCCCTGTTGGCAGTTGGAGCTCTGGTCAGATGAGGGATGGACCTACCTGTTCTGTGCTGCAATAAAGCTGTTTCCTGAAGTACCTGTTCGTGAGATCTTATTTCCGTTTACAACATTTGGCGACTTGGACTGGCGATGCGTCTGGCCACAGCTTCCTCGTTTATTTCTGCAGCCCAAGAAAGAATTACAGAACAGTAGTGTTCCAACTCCCTCGCGAACCCCGTGTGGTGTACAGCGTGCAACAACCGTTTCATTGTGGAAGTGATTGCAGTCTCTGAGGGATTTCCAGAGGATTTCGCTTTCCGATATCTACATCGTCAAAGTGAGTGACGTCGGCTCCTTCAACGTCTCTTCAAGGACGGTGAGCGTGATCCTAACGTCATCTGTTGAGTCGCGTAGCAACCATGTTGTACGCGAACTGCATCACTGAAGCGCATTCCTCTTCGTGCGCGTTTGTCTACGCTGTAGCTCTGACGTCAGACGTGTGACGGAGCTCACGCACGACGCAGTCGGCCATTTTGACTAATCTCTTCACTGTCTCTCGGTGGTCGCCTAGGAGACGCGATTCACCGAGAACTTCACCGTTTGTTGACAGAAACGGTGTGGAGTATCAGCGGACCTTGAATTTCCTGTTTGGAGTAAGCGCTTATTTTAAAATCTTATAAATAAAATAATAAGCGGACAGTTTTTCTTCTGACTTTAAACTCTGCCCTTACTTTGCCGTGTGAGAAGTGCTCTTTAAATATAACCTTCATCTTTCTTTCGTGACTGTGTTAGACTGACTTCATGGCTCAAGCAGTAAATGTTGCTCTTCCACCGCAATTCTTGAGTGAGCCAGGGAATCCGTCTGTAACGTGGGAAGACTGGATAGTTATGTTTAATAATTACATTCAGGCTCTAGATGGAGAAGACTTTTCACCTAAACAAAAGAAAGCTCTTTTGATGACTACGTTAGGCAAAGAGGGACAGCGTCTTTTCAAATATTTACCGCAAGTATTACCTTCTGGGTCACAAGCTGAATTAGATGAATTTAAAGAAGCGGTAACAAGACTAGAAACCAGATTTGGTAAAGAGGAAAACCTTGTCTTACAGAGATATAAGTTCTATAAAAACAAACAGTTGGCAGATGAGAGCATTGACGACTTTGTTGCACGATTACGTGAACTATCTGTGAAGTGCAATTTTGGTCAAATGGCGGATGAACTAATTAGAGACCAGCTAATTGTTCAAGCTAACAACAGGAAGGTCCAAGAACGATTATGGGCAGCGAAGAATCCAACTTTGAAAGTTGCTATAGAGCTAGCTAAAGTTGTGGAAGAAAGCGAGAAATGTATGAGAGAGTTACAGAAGAGTGGTTTAGAAACAAAAGTTGCGGAGGTTTCTAGTAAGAGTGTAATTAGTGACAATAGTGATGAGGAGGCTATGGCTGTTGCTATTGTTAGGAAAAAGGGCTATGTTCTTCAAAAAAAGAATGTGCAACAATCTTCTAGTAATAAGAATAGTCAAAAAATGTGTTCAAGGTGTGGAAGTTTTTCGCATACTTCAGATGCCAAGTTCTGTTTTGCGAATAATAAAGAGTGTCTACGTTGTGGAAGGACGGGACATTTTGCAAAGATGTGCAAAAATAAAAATAACTCAAGAGTGACAGTGGTCAATGAGTGTGGCGATTTGAAGCGTGATTTGAACAAGATATTAGTTCTGACTGACATGGTATGCTCCTGCAGGGATCGAAGGGGAAATGCTTTTAAAGCTGACTTTAAGATTGATGAGAAGTTCGTTAGTCTCATGGTTGACACAGGTTCCAAGTGGACCATTATCCCACTATCCTTGATGAAGAGCGTGTGGGGTGAAAAGGTTTTAAAAGAGTGTGACATTTTTCCGTCTGGATATCAAGGCGAGAAAATTGACCTACTGGGCTATTTCGAGGGAAAGATTGAGTTTAAAAATAGATCAGCACCTGGAAAAGTATACATTTCAACCGATGGACCGGCCATTTTAGGTTGTCACCATCAGTATGATTTGCACATTGTGGTTAATCCTAGGTCTGATGATCCAGTGTCTATTGTTGATAATTCATCTGTAGATGAGATACTGGATAGGTTTAAAAATGTTTTTAGGGATCAGTTGGGGGAACTCGTAGGCTATTCCCACCATATAATCCTCAAGGAAGGTAGTTGTCCTGTCCAGCATAAGGTGAGGAGAGTTCCTTTTGCTTTGCGAAAAGAAGTTACGGCTACTTTAGAAGAAATGCTTCAAGGTGGCATTATTGAACCTATTGAGGCGTCCCCGTCGGTTTCACCAGTAGTAATTTCGCAGAAACCAGACAACAAAATTAGGTTCTGTGTGGACCTGCATTCATTGAATAAATGTGTGGTTGCTGATGTGTTCCCACTACCAAACATTAGTGAGTTAGTGTCGACACTCAAGGGGGCCAAGTTTTTTAGTAAATTGGATCTAAAGCATGCGTACCATCAAATTTGCTTAGATGATAAGTCCAAACATTTGACTGCATTCATCACTAGCGAAGGGACCTTCCAATTCACGAGGTTACCCTTCGGACTTGTCTCTGCTGCTAGTGTATTCCAGAGATTAGTTTCCGAAGTTTTTAAGGGTCTAGATAAAGTACTATACTTTCAAGATGACATCTTGATCTATGGAGATTCTCTGGAGGAGCACAATGGGATTTTGCAGAGCGTGTTGAGAAGAGTGGATGATGCTGGCCTAACGTTGAGAAAAGAGAAGTGTGCGTTTCTTCTGAAGGAAATAGAATACTTGGGTTTTTGCCTGTCTGAGGAAGGCATTAAACCTAAGAAGAACTTGTTGGAGGCCATTGAATTAGCTCCCTTCCCCGTTGACAAGGATCAACTTAGGTCCTTCATGGGTTTGATCGAGTTTTACTCGAAATTCGTGAGAGATTTCTCCTCCAAGACTGCTCCCTTGAGATACTTGTTGAAAAAGGGTGTCAAATTTAATTGGACTGTTGAGCATGAGTCTTGCTTCAACATGATTAAAGGGGAACTTAAGTCTGCTAATGTTCTTACCCCTTTTGATACTGCTCTGTCCTCTATCTTGATGGTTGATGCCAGTGCTGTAGGTCTTGGTGCAGTTCTCTTACAAAAGTATGGAGGGGAAGAGAAGACCATCGCTTTTGCGTCCAGGCCCTTGTCTGTCTCGGAATCTAATTACTCAGTCATAGAGCGTGAGGCTCTTGCTGCTGCTTGGGGCATGAGTTACTTTAGGACCTACTTGTGGGGGTACAAGTTTGTTCTCCGTACGGACCATAAACCCTTTTTAAATGTTTTAGCTCCGGGTGGTGCCGGAAAAGGGTCTCCCAGGTTGGCGAGATTGGCCTCTCGTCTACAAGACTACCAATGTGAGATTGAGTCCGTTCATGGCTGGAAAAACATTCAAGCAGACTGCTTGTCGCGTCTGCCTGTGCGATCCACTAGCTGTGGCGGTCCCTCTAAGGATGTCTTGGATGATTTAGCAGTTGCTATTGCAGAGGATGTTTTGTTTGTGGGGGGTGGTTCTTTTTCTCATGATGAGTGGTCAAAAGGTATGGAGGAGGATCCGACTTTAAAGGCAGTCATAAATCTTGTCTCGAAAGGAGCAAGAAGGGAGAGCACTGTTGATCCTCAGGTTAGACCGTTTTTGAAGGTCTTGGATGAACTTTCCTTGGAAGGGAAGGATGTTTTGATGCGGGGTGATCGCTTTGTTCCTCCTGGTTCGCTAAGGAGTAGGATTCTTGACTTGGCTCATGAGGGCCATTTGGGCCAAAGCCTCACCCAATGTCGTGTTAAAGAAAACTTTTGGTGGCCTACTGTTGATAGTGATGCAGTGGACTGTGTGCTGAGATGTAATTTTTGCAAAGAAGGGGAGAAGCGTCTGAAAATTGTAGGATCTCAGTCACCGCAGAAAATTGGGTTTGAAAATGTACCTTGGCACAGTGTCTGCTTGGATTTTATAGGCCCTATGAGTGAGTTACCTTTAAATCAACGCTATGCCATTGTTATAATTGATTGTTACTCGAAGTGGCTTTGTGTACAGTTTGTGAGGGAGATAAACACTGATACCACCATCAACTTTCTGAAGGGTGTTTTCTTGAATGAGGGATACCCTTCTGTCCTTATCTCGGATAATGGCACTCAATTGACCTCTTCGAAAATGGCTTCGTTTGTACGTGAATGTGGCATCAGACATCAGAAGACAAGTCTTTACAATCCGCAAGGAAATGGTCTTTGTGAGAGGGTGAATCGTCTTGTGAAGGGGGTGATCCAAATGTTTGTAGAAGGTTGTTGTTTTTCACATGAGCGTGTACAAGAACTTGTCTGGGCTTACCGGTCAACGCCTCATAAGAATGGTGAAAAATCTCCCTTTGAATTAATGCGTGGGCGCACACCAGTGATAAGGTTGACTCCTGCTTGTTTAAGGTGCTTAGATGATGAACAGCTCTTATCCCAAAGCAATGTTCCCTTACCTATCTCTGTGGGTGATCTTGTTAAGGTAAAGCCGGGTAGGTGTACTAAGGGTCTTAGCAAGTTTAGAGGTCCCTACAGAGTTAAGAAAGTCTTTCCACATTTTGTTGTTCTGGCCAATGGTGAAAGTTGGAACTATAGGAGGGTAGCTTTATACCAGAAGAAGAAAGATTTTTCCTCTGATGGTTTAATGGCTATTGGTTCTGGGGGGTGCAATGGGTACTTGTTGACTTCTGGTGGTGGTTCTTGTTCCACCTCTCTGCCAACTGTACGGGGGAGGTGGGTAGTGGGGATGCTTCCACTTCTTTATGTGTGCATGGTAGTTCTTTGGTTGATTCTGCCCCCACCACTTCTGTTCCCACCATTTCTTCTTCTTCCTCGTTGTAAGCCAGGTTGAGGAGTCCTCGCTCTCGTCGTCCACCAATCTATCTGAATGACTATGTACATTGATCTTTATTATGCTTTCTTTTACATTTGTTTTCTTTCCTTGTCAAGGGGGGAAGATATGTTGTTCAGTGCTTAGCTCTCCTCTGGAGCTGGCACTCTAGATTACTGTGGGTGTTCCTAGTTCTGGAGTTCTCCTTCGCCCTGTTGGCAGTTGGAGCTCTGGTCAGATGAGGGATGGACCTACCTGTTCTGTGCTGCAATAAAGCTGTTTCCTGAAGTACCTGTTCGTGAGATCTTATTTCCGTTTACAACACTCTTCCTTACTGTTCAGCCAGAATGAGTGCTGGTGTGCTTGATGATGTTTGGAATGTTGGATGTGTGTGATGTCACGGAATGCTTGGGGTCTGGAGATGAGTGGTGTTGCAGTTGGTGGATGCAGACTGAGCAGCAGGGAGTCTGCTCCTGGTGGGGCTTCGTTATCTTTTACTTATCTACTTGAAACTTAACTTGGAACTAAGCTTCATTAAATCCAGCGTGTTATATATGCCTGGCTCAAGGACTTTTAATTATTACATTTTTGGCGACGATTTTTAAAAAACCTACGCTTGAAGGAAGGAAACTGTGCTAAGGATATAAGAAACTAAGGACTCTTTGTAGCACATTGTAACTTGTAAACTGGAATTTAAAGGAACTTTGGAGAAACACCCTAGTAAGCCCCACCAGTGACCTTTACTATCTCGACAGCCTGCAGGATGGGCCTTTGATTATTCACTTACTGAGGAGCCTGATTTCTCATCCTGCTGTCTTGGAATATTTGTGTGTTTCATTAGTCTCTCCAGATACCAGAGTTTCATTGTGGTGCAACAGGTGCAATAGCAGAAGTCTTAACTGGAGCAGGGACCCTGCTTGTGTTATCTGCAGTGAACGGAAGCAGATGGTGTAAGCTGTTCGATTTTGGAAGCGCATATCTCCAAACTGACCAGGAGCTGTGTGGAGTGTCAAGCAGACCGTAAAGGAGCAGCGCTTCTGAAAGGATTTGTCACAAGACGGAGTGGAGCAGCGCATGTAATCAAGCACTGATTACCTCTCAACATGCTGGTGAGGAGCAGTTGTCGGGATGTTGGGCCGTGAATTGTGCCCACTGCGACGGAGACGCGCTGCAAGGGGAAAGAACTGTGCAATATATATATATATTTTTTGAGAAGGCAGTTTGTGCGATATGAGAGGGCTCTGGAGGAAGTCTAGCGATGAGGTGTAGGCTCCAAGACTGTGCTCATTTGGCAATTGAGGTCATTGCAGCAAGCAGAGTGTGACCTACGATATTGAAGAAAAATCAGTCACTGTGAGTACTTTCTTGCCGTTTTGAAACGGAATTTGTTTCCACACGTAATTTGTTTGGCTTGCAGTGAGGTTGAAAGAAACTGTCACGCAGTTTAAATTTAGGCTCCTCACCTCTTCACACGGATCAGCTGTTGAGACTTCTATGGTGTTTCTCTTCGTTGCGTGTCAGCCTCCATTACTGTCTTTAGACGTTTTGGAGCACGAGCGCGCCCGGAGCCACACGGCTTGCGTCTCATGAGCGCACCGCCATCTTGTGTTTGGTGCGTCCCATCGAGTCTTTTGTAGCTGCTTACTATGCCCTCTGCCAACCACATTGTTCCCTCAATAAAGTTTTGGGAACGTTGCTGTGTTGTATTGGAATCGTGGCCAGGGAAGTTGTACTGTGCAGTTCATCAATTGTCTGTTTCCTTTCCTCAAGTCTGTGTGCCACCATCTTCATGTGGATGTATCTGAAGCCGGAGAGTGGCGGTTTCCTCAGCGTTGGTGGAGTCCCTTTGAGGCCTCTGCATTCTTGTTCCCCATGCAGCTCTGGTGAGTGTTTAGTTATGGTTCACCAAGTAGTTGAAGGAGTAATACTTTCGGAAACAGCAAGGTCCACTGTGAAAATGTTTGAGGTGACTTTAGCTGCAACTTGGGTGACTAAATGCTTCTTCCTTCATATTCTGGTGAGTGTCCAGTCGGCAACTCCACAAAACCATCTTTCATGTTAACTGTTCCCCTGTGTTCTGCAAGTTTTTTGGAATAATCCAGCTACTGGCAGCTTAAGGACAGAGATTTCTCTTTGGTTGGAAACCTCGGGTGAGAGACTGCTCACTGGAGCACGGGACTTTCTTTTCATTATATTGCTGCTCACTATAATGCATGTCTCGTTTTATGTGTGTGGGTGGTGTTATTTTAGGGTATGAGTGCCCTACGGCGGTGAGTTTGTGGGGTGGTGAGTGCCCCAGTGCAGTTTATTTTAGGGTGGTGAGTGCCCTACGGTGGTGAGTTTGTGGGGTGGTTAGTGCCCCAATGCAGTTTATTTTAGGGTGGTGAGTGCCCTACGGTGGTGAGTTTGTGAGGTGGTGAGTGCCCCAGTGCTGTTTATTTTGGGGTGGTGAGTGACCTATTATGTGAAGTTGTGGGTGGTGAGTGCCCTTCTATGGTTAGTTGGTGGTTTGGTTAGTGCCCCAGTGCAGTGTATTTCAGGGTTGAGAGTGCCCTAATGTGGTAAGTTTGTGGGGTGGTGAGTGCCCCAGTGCGCTTTTTTTTTGAGGGGGAGTGCACTATTATATAGCAATTATGGGGTGGTGTGTGCCCCAGTTTTGTTCCACGCTCTGTGCGGTTTGGTGTGGTGTGGTTTTTTTCCCTAAGGGAGGGGGATGGGTTTAATCTCTATCAATTTATTTAGTTTTCGTATTCGGTCAATTCCATAATTTGATGCATGTAGATGGTGGACTAATTCAAATTTTTTCTGATGTGTTATATTTAATGAGGTTTTCCATTTATCTGCATCATTTCTATTTCATGCATGTATATTGTGGATTGCTTCCATCTCTTCTCATGTAATGTATTTAATGATGTTTCTATTTATGTGCATCATTTCTGCTTTTAGTTTCCCTAAGGAAGGGGGATGTGTTATAACTCACTGAATGCTTGGGTTCTGGAGATGTGTGGAGAGGCAGTTGGTGGATGCAGGCTGAGCAGCAGGGAGGCTGCTCCTGGTGGTGCTTTGTTATCTTTTACTTAGCTACTTGAAACTTAACTTGGAACTAAGCTTCATTGAATCCAGCATGTTATATATACCTGGCTCAAGGACTTTTAATTATTACATATACTCAACGTGGGCTGTCTCATTACTCATCAGCAGCAGTTATGACAACAGCACAGGACTCCGCATTGCAACCTCGCAGCTCCTTGGAACCGGCAGATTGCCCCGAATGTGCAACGCATCCCAGACTATGGACTTCACATCACAAGCCCTCGTTGGTAGGATCTTCGACAACTATGGAACAGGACCTCACACTACAGCCCTGCCACATCTTAGAACCAAGACATCACTTCAGATGAGCGATGCAAATCCTCACAAAACTCTGACAACCAGGATTGAAGATACTTTGTTCAGTGGGCCCAAATTGGGTCCCTATATCCAGCCTGCGCTACATCGTGGTCAGCCTAAACTAATGACTTCATCCTGGTCTGCCTTGACCAGACCTCCAGTTAGTGCTTTACACCCTTTGGCTCTATGTTCACTAAAAACTTTAAAAATGAATATCTCCAGTTCTTCTAATTAGATGTTTGTTGTTTTGTTCTTCTTGTGTTTAAAAAAATATTTTTTTTCTAGCTACATTGTGGGCTCCTTCTGTTGTGTGTTTGAAGTGTTACACACATACTTTACACATTGCCTCTGAGTTAAGCTGCTCAGTGCAAGCTACCTAAGGTAAAAGCACAGGTTTTTAAGGGTTTGTTTATGGATTCACCATGGGAAGACTTGTGGCTGCTGCTTGAGAAGGGTATCTTCCCCCTCAACTACCACCTGATTTCATCCAAACACCTAGGCGTGGTGGAATACTGTAGTCATCTGCTTCAACTGAGGAAGACAATTCCATTCTAAACATACTTTAACAAATATTTAACCTAAGTATTAACGTCTTTATAGGGATAACGAATAACACTTTGTAGGTGAGGAATTGAGGGTATGAGAATATTTATGCATATAAGAAATTGTGCATTATTAACATTGTCCAAAATGTGCTTCTAGATTCGAAGTTACATCTGTACAATTATTTGATGCTATTGCCTTTGAAACAAATTCATTATTACATGTTAAAGCATCTTTTCCTGGAAAATGTTAATTAGGCCTCAATGCCATCTTGTTCAAAATGGATGTCTTGTCCTGCACATTCACTGTTAATTTATTCTGCAGCACAGTTAGAAGAAATCTTGTTTGCTTATTTCCAATTATGTTGCTCTTACTGTTATCAAAGAAAACTTTCCAACATGGGTCAGTAATGTCACAAATCATACAAGCTCTCTTCTGCTATGTCACTGTATTATATTCATTCACAATATTTTGCTATTGTTTTGTAACTATTTTTCCCTAGCATCCCTGGATGATATCAGCATTGAGGGACTGAATCAATATTCACGTAGTGGGATAGTGCTGATAAGGTAAGCAATATGACGTTTATTAGAACTGTGCTCTGAGTTGCTAAAATGATAACTCTTCTGATGTTACTATGGATGCTATCTGACTTCCTATTTATTTTTCTGCTCATCTGGTACTTAGAATTGTTGCTCACTATTCTGTGTTTCCCTATTTCTAAGAACTTTATTGACAATGAGTTCATGCACGTACATTTACAATTTCTGTACTGCATGTTTTGAATTTCTTCTTTTAAAAATCCTTCTAAATTCTCCCATTTTTCTCTAGAACTTACTTATTGAATTAGTCCCTACATAATAACCTTATTTTTGGTATTCTGTGTGGTACCTCATCTGCGGACACATAGCCTCATGAAATTGAGGATTAACACCACACCGACTAATCCAAACGTGGTTGTGCTATTGAGGTATCTATTTGGCTGTAAGAATGTAATGGTTCCCTGTGCCCGCAAGGGTGTGACTATGTATTTTTATTTTAATGGGAACTATGCGTATTTTAAAGAACAATTTGCTTTCATTGGTGCATTCAAGGAAACGTTCAACACAATTGTTAAAGAGAGGTTGGTATTATAAGTTTTTAATTGACATAGAGCCTCACTTTTGGATTTGGTGGAGCAGGAGCCATACCATACATCAGCAAGGCTCCCATTCCACTATACCCCAGTACCCCCAGTTCCACTACTTCTCCCTCCACTGCCCACACTTCATTAAGCATTGGATGAAGCATTAGACAGCTGAGCCTTGTCTGACTGACTCTATCATCAGAAACATAAGACTCAGCAACCCATTGGCTATGGGTCCCTGTAGCCAATTGGCAGTGAACACTTTTCCTAAAATGACGAGTGCAAAATAGTTTTTTGTCTAAGAATGCGCCGCCATGTCTTTGTTTTTCTATCTTGTTAGCATCACTTGAAAGCATGCATTTGAAAAACATGCTCTGCATAATTTGTTTCTAAATAGACACTACCACCCTGATATTATGGTGTTGCCTAGTAGTGTTTTGAACAGTCCAGATAGTGCAGAAGCCTTTAGAAATAGTTGCTAGTGTAATAACAATAAATGACCTGCAGATGTATCTGCAACATATTTGGTAATACCAAATGTGGAATTACCATTGGAGGAATGACTGCTGACATCTTATAGTAAGGTGGCTGTAATTAAACTGGTTTATCTTGCGACAAATTGCCAAGTGGGGCAATGTTTGTAGTTAGCCATGGTCTTAAAAATATCCTTCGTACTAATAAATTGTAATAAGTTTTCCTGTGTGCCAGCATGCAGGTCTCTTGCTGCTCCTGCCTGCTACCCATGAGCAGCAGTTTGAGCACCTGGCATATTCATTGTGCAACTGGGGCACAGGGAGGTTCAATAGATGTCATCTGAGGAGATTGGGTTGCAGAAGAACGTCTCCATTGCCTCCACCCCGGAGCTCCACGACTCCTCACACCTCATGCGAGGCACTGACATGGGCCAACTGCAATGGCAGTGGGGAGCCTCCTGCGACTACCTTACGTTGACTGCCCCCAGTAGTGAATTTCACCCCCATGGTTTGCACGAACCAGGACAGGGTGACAACAGGGTTGTTTACTGCTTGGGGAAGTGCAACGAATGTGGGACCACTGAAAGGACAATAGAGATAATGCTCATGATCCACTCTCGGAGGTTGGACAAAATCCTGTCCACGGTGCTAGATGTTAAAACCTCATTTGAACTAAAAATGTAAGCCCTGAGGATCGGCATGGGTTTTATGAGGAAGGATCATTAAAAATGTAAGGATCAAGCACAGAATGCTGAGTCAACCCTGGCCACTCTCCGACTGATGATTATAGACACAAGTGCCTGTATAGGCCTTGCAGGATGAGGTGGACTACCTCAGCAAAAGAGCTGATGATCAGGAGGGTAGGTTGCTGCACAACAATGTGCGGATCATAGGCCTTCTGGAGCATATTGAGGACCCCAGCATGGAGATCTGCCTCAAGGCATGGTTTGCAACCACGATCCTAAAAGGCAAACACTCAACCTTCTTCTCAGTGGAGCATGCCAACAGGGTCCCAGACATGCCACCTCCTCTGGGGGCTCCACCGGGGGCACCCCCACAGCCATGATCATCCTCTTCTCTAATTATAGAGACAGGGATCATATCCTTCTAGTCACTTGAGCGAAAGATCTGTGGACAGTTGAAAACTCCCAAGTCCACATTTTCCCCAACTACACCATGGTGGTACCACTTTGCAGATTGTCCTTTCTGGATGTGAAGAGGTGCCTGTTAGATTTGGGGGTCTCTAATAGGCACAGGTAAGTGCTTGTGACAAATAGGGACCCTTGCGTCTAGTCAGGGTAAAGGGGTACACTCCTAAAATAACCCCTGCTTACCCCCTTGATAGCTTGGCATGAGCAGACAGGCTTATCTTGGATGCAGTGCATAAAGCATTTGTGAACACATACAGTAAACAAGTGACAACACTACAGATGGACACCACACAAGTTGTATATTTAAAAATAAGCTTCTTTTATATAGATTTAACCCAAGACCACAAACGACAAAAATCCATAATACTGTACTTAAAATGGTAGAATTAGCTTAGTTCTCTCTTGGATGTAAAATGCGACACTTTGAGTCAATGTATCTGAAAATGTGTAACGCAATACAGCGTAAGGGTTGCAGGGAAGGTGATGCGTCGGTTCCTTACATAAAAGAACGGTGATGCGTCTGTTCCCTACTGCTGTATAGGGGACAGTGATGCGTCGGTCCTTCTCTGCGGGGGGAGGTGATGCGTCAGTTTCTTACTGCCCTACCATGGCAATGCAGCTAGCAACGCTGTAATGCGATGCCGTTTTGGTGCAAAGAAATAAAGATGTTATCTTCTTCTTGGTGCGATACGATGCAGACCGCGGCAGGCCCTGCGACACACTTTCCCAGTGATGTGGTGGTGTCAGCTGCGACGTTGATCTTCTTCTCCGGAGATGCACGGTGCTTCAACAACGATGCGAACAGGCCCTGAGACACGCTTCCCGGTGATGCAGTGGCATCTGCTGCAACGTCAATCCTCTTCTCCGGCGATGGGAGGTGCTCTCTTGTTGTGATGCAGCAGCTGCAGTTCGGAGTCATGCTTCTTGCTCATGAGTCGTGCTTCCCGCTCCTTGTGATACGCAGTTCCTGAAAAAGTCCAGCACAACTGCAGGCACTTCTAGAGAACTCTTAGGGAGCTAGTGGGTGAAGTCTGTTGTCCCGGAGACTTCAGCAGGAGGCAAGCTCTTTTCTCAAGCCCTTGGAGATCCTTACAAGTTGATGAAAGTCTCCTTTCTTTGGCAGTCAGGCAACCACTGCAGGCCAATCTCCCAAGTTAAATAACGGTGATGGATCAAGCCCTGATCTTTGGACTGGGTAAGAGTGGTCTGCTTAATTCAGACACTCTGTTCATCACCACCCCCTTTCCTGAATCGTTTTTGGCCACTATAGGTGTGGCAGGGTATACTCAGACATGAGTGCCTTTCTCACTGCACCATCAGGATTCAAGCAAGCCGGCCCGAAGACGGCTGAAATGCCAGAAACCGGTCCCCGGTAGCTTGTCTCCTTTCTGGTGAAGAATTGGCTTGGTAGTTTAGCCTGCCCTGTTCCCATGATGCACTGGGCCAGGGACAGACTGATTTGCATATAGCCAGGTTCTGAGCTGGGATGGTGCAGTGAGATAAATAACGGTGATGGATCAAGCCCTGATCTTTGGACTGGGTAAGAGTGGTCTGCTTAATTCAGACACTCTGTTCATCACCACCCCCTTTCCTGAATCGTTTTTGGCCACTATAGGTGTGGCAGGGTATACTCAGACATTAGTCTCTTTCTCACTGCACCATCAGGATTCAAGCAAGCCCGGCCGAAGACGGCTGAAATGCCAGAAACTGGTCCCCGGTAGCTTGTCTCCTTTCTGGTGAAGAATTGGCTTGGTAGTTTAGTCTGCCCTGTTCCCATGATGCACTGGGCCAGGGACAGACTGATTTGCATATAGCCAGGTTCTGAGCTGGGATGGTGCAGTGAGATAAATAACGGTGATGGATCAAGCCCCGATCTTTGGACTGGGTAAGAGTGGTCTGCTTAATTCAGACACTCTGTTCATCACCACCCCTTTCCTGAATCGTTTTTGGCCACTATAGGTGTGGCAGGGTATACTCAGACACGAGTCCCTTTCTCACTGCACCATCAGGATTCAAGCAAGCCGGGCCGAAGACGGCTGAAATGCCACAACCCGGTCCCCGGTAGCTTGTCTCTTTTCTGGTGAAGAATTGGCTTGGTAGTTTAGTCTGCTCTGTTCCCATGATGCACTGGGCCAGGGACAGACTGATATGCATATAGCCAGGTTCTGAGCTGGGATGGTGCAGTGAGATAAATAACGGTGATGGATCAAGCCCTGATCTTTGGACTGGGTAAGAGTGGTCTGCTTAATTCAGACACTCTGTTCATCACCACCCTCTTTCCTGAATCGTTTTTGGCCACTATAGGTGTGACAGGGTATACTCAGACATGAGTCCCTTTCTCACTGCACCATCAGGATTCAAGCAAGCCGGGCCGAAGACGGCTGAAATGCCAGAAACCGGTCCCCGGTAGCTTGTCTCCTTTCTGGTGAAGAATTGGCTTGGTAGTTTAGTCTGCCCTGTTCCCATGATGCACTGGGCCAGGGACAGACTGATTTGCATATAGCCAGGTTCTGAGCTGGGATGGTGCAGTGAGATAAATAACGGTGATGGATCAAGCCCTGATCTTTGGACTGGGTAAGAGTGGTCTGCTTAATTCAGACACTCTGTTGATCACCACCCCCTTTCCTGAATCGTTTTTGGCCACTATAGGTGTGGCAGGGTATACTCAGACATGAGTCCCTTTCTCACTGCACCATCAGGATTCAAGCAAGCCGGGCCGAAGACGGCTGAAATGCCAGAAACCGGTCCCCGGTAGCTTGTCTCCTTTCTGGTGAAGAATTGGCTTGGTAGTTTAGTCTGCCCTGTTCCCATGATGCACTGGGCCACGGACAGACTGATTTGCATATAGCCAGGTTCTGAGCTGGGATGGTGCAGTGAGATAAATAATGGTGATGGATAAAGCCCTGATCTTTGGACTGGGTAAGAGTGGTCTGCTTAATTCAGACACTCTGTTCATCACCACCCCCTTTCCTGAATCAATCTCCCAAGTAGCACTTCACCTTAGGGATAGTCTCTCCTCAGTCTCTCTTGTCCCGCTCCTCAGCAAAGGTTTCTTCTTGTTTCCCAAAAGTGATCTAAAGTTCCTGGCTTCGAGTCCCCTCTTTTATACACAATTTTTCTTTGTTCTCTGAAGGCAGATAGACCTTTGCCTAGTCCAAACCAGTTCTGGTCAGTCCTGGAGCACTCTGTTTACATGACTCCTTCCTTCCTTTCACAGTGCAGGGCAGATAGATTTGACGCACCACAGGAGGTGGAACCAGCATTGTGGAGAGAAGGCACAACCCTATTCAGGTCCCAGGTGCAACTCCTCCCTCTCATCTAGATGCAGATCTCTCT
Organism: Lissotriton vulgaris; assembly: GCF_964263255.1. NCBI lineage: Eukaryota > Metazoa > Chordata > Amphibia > Caudata > Salamandridae > Lissotriton > Lissotriton vulgaris. The sequence goes on from NC_141687.1 coordinate 1,054,212,615, forward strand.
ATTCACCCTGTTCTGACTCACCCTTTCTCCTGGAATCCTCCAGGCCCTGTCACTCAAACTCCAGACAAGGAATACACAACCTTTTAGTAGCAGGCTTGGATAGTTAGACAAGAAAATACCTACTTTCTAAAAGTGGTATTTACAAACACAGAATGTTAAAACCAACTTCACTAAAAGATATATTTTAACATTCTGAGTTCAGGCATACTAAACTCGAATTGCTACCTAGTTCTCTGAGTCAGTTAGGATTATAAGATGTAATAATCAAACTGCCCATTCTGGCCTAGGGGAATAGGTAGCCTTGCAATATTGAAAAACGACATGCCACACTCATCAGGGCTTGTCGTACCTTATACTTACAATGCACCCTGCCCTTGGGCCTACCATAGGGGTGTCTGATATGAAGAAAATGGAATGTTTAGGGACTGGCAAGTGGGTGCATCTGCCCAGTCAGCATGGCAGTACAAGACTGCACACAAGCTCTGCTATGGCAGACCTGAAACACACCTTTACAGGCTGCTTCTCTGAGTAGCACAATCAGTGCTGCAAGCCCACAAGCAGCACTGCTCTAGGGTCTGACAAGTAAACCAAACCAGCCAATCATGGAATCACTAATCCATACATCAATTTACAACAGGGAGAGCATATGCACTTTAGCACTGATCAGCAGTGGTAAAGTGCCCAGAGTCATAAAACCAACAAAAACAGGTCAACCAAAATCCAGGAGGAAGGCAAAAAGTTTGGGGATGACCCTGCAAAAAGGGCCAAGTCTAACAGTGCCACTCCTGGGCATGGTTAGAACTTAACAAATTGTGCCTCCCCCCGTTGAAGCAAGATATCCCCCTTCTGAGTGGAAGGTGCAATGGCACCCTGGGCTCCAGAACAGGAGTTGCGTGGTGGGTCCATTGAGGGAAAAAGCTGGTAGGGAATGCGCCCAGGTGGTCGCAGAGGTGAAATAGTGTGTGGAGACATCTTCTCTCACTGTCTCAGTGATTAGCATCAACATCAACAACGAGCCATTGGACTTGGAACTTACATTGGTGGACGCAGAGCTTGGGGGGGGGGCTTGCTGTCAGCCCGCAAAGCACTGAGGATATTTTATGACTTCCTTTACCGGAATGAGGCAGAGCTGTTTTCCCCCTTTGTCTCCGTGAAAACCACGATATGTAAGTTGGACGGGCCGAGGGTTGCCAGCCACTTTACTCAGGGTTGCTGTTATTGTTGCACTGCTACTACCCCTCATCTCACTATAGATACAGACACTGACTACTATCTAACTTTGTTCTTTTTTGCATCATATTGCTATGGGCCAGGCACCCGTTAGTGTACTATTCTGGAAAGGGGTGTTTGATGAAAATTGTTGACCTGTTTTATTTCATAGGTTTTTCATAGTTCAATGTTTTTATGGGTGCGCTCTGAAGCGGTAGGGAGGTTGTTGGATCTGGGTGATGGCAATTTATGGTGCTGTGTTGGGAGCATCCACGCCCTGCCTACTGTTCCTTTCCAGCTATTGGTGACATGGCTGGGACTCATTACTTGATTATGATATGGAAGGTTGGAGGGCTAGCTAGTTATATTAAAAGGTATATTTATCAATATTTGCGCAGCCACAGCATTGTTATGTCATGTTATGTAATTAAGTACAGAGCACGCCTCATCCTCGAAAGGGCATCTCAGCGCTTAGATAGCATGGCAAAAAAAACTCTGTGCCTTTAAAAGAGCCAGGTCTTCAAATGTCATTTGAAGCTTCAAAACTCAGTGCAGTCCCTAATCTGAAAGGGGAGCTGGTTAAATGCATTGGGACAAGGTGCAGAAAAGAACGACCACAGTATATTAAAGTTTGAATACGTTTGGATTGAGGAAGAAGCTGGTTGCTGGATCTAAGGTTTCTTTGAGGATGGTAGGGGACTAGTCTATCCTTCAGATATTGTGGTCCCTGGCCTAACCTCGCTTTGAAGGTCAGACAGAGTAGTTTAAAGATTGCTCTTTTCTTTATAGGCAGCCAGTGAAGAGTTCTGAGGAGCGGGCTGGATGGAGTGCCTGGTGGCTCATTTTTTTCCAGTCGGGCGGTCATGTTTTTCACTACCTGTAGTTTAGCTATAAGGGATTCATTGGATGCTACGAGTAGCACATTTCCATAGTCCTGGCAAATAATTATAAGTGCCTGGACTAGGGTCTTCAGGGAGTACACCAGAAGCCACTTGAATATTGTCTTAAGAAGGCGCATTATCCCAAAACAGAAGCCACAAGTGGCTATGATTTGTGCTTTCATCGATAGTTTGTTATCTATCAAAAAGCCTAGATTGTTACTGTATTTTTAGGGAGGGGCACAGGGCCAAGTTCCGTAGGCCACCAGTCCAATGTTCATAGAGACTTTGCTTTTCCAAACAGTAAATCTCAGTCTTCTCCCCCACTATACTGAAGGCAATTTAGGGACATCCACATGGCAATGTTTCTCATACATGCAGTGAAATGGGTTTTGAAGTTCTCTTACTCTGATCCAAGAGCAATGATCAGTTGTGTGTCATCCATATATGAGAGGGTTTCAAAACCGAAAGGCTTGGTCAACTGAGCCAGAGGGGAAACATAGATATTAAAAAGTGTGGGGCGCAAATCTGAGCCCTGAGGCACTCCTCTTCCTATAGTGAAGTCTTAGATTGAAACGGACCAAGAGTGATTTTTTGAATCCTGTCCCTGAGGAAGTCTCTTAGCCATTCAGTGCAGTACCGTGTATTCTCATCTCAAACAGACAGTGGATCAGAATGCGATGAGACATGGTATCAAATGCTATTGACAGATCGATTCTAGCAACTTGCTAATCGGCGGCAACAGGGAAATAGGACAGTAGTTTGACACATCCATGGGATTGACTGAAGGCTTTTTTAAAATATGAGTAACAAAAGCGTTTTTTCAATCTTTTGGCAGTGTCGCTGAATGCAAGGACAGGTTGCATAAAACAGTGACTGCTGGTGCAAGATAATTGGATAACAGGGCTGTGATAAGAGGGGGGCAGAGATCTGCTGGAGACCCAGATTTTGTTTTGATTAGAAGATCTAGTACTTAAGAATATGTGATTGATTCCAATGTTATGTTATGTTTTATAGTTTTGTATAGCTCACAGCTTCCCCAGCAAAGAGGTGTTCCAAAGCTGACAGCAGAGAAGAAGAGCCGCAGATAGAGCCAAGGCCTACAACAGGGGATAAAGATGTATTTTACTTTCTTTCCAAAGTGCCATGTAGTTGTTCAGGCTGTGGATCTGTAAGGGAAGGGACTTCCAAGGTTCGCTGCCAGTGTACTAAAAGAGCGCCCCGCATGCATCCTCCTCACCTGGCGAACAACCATCAGGTGCTGCCTCACAGAGCGAATTTGGCGGGTAGGCACATGAGGCAAGAGCAGGTTGGCCAGGGGTAGGGAGGTTCAGAATTTTAAAGGCCAAGCAGAGGGCCATAACCTCTATTCGCTTACCCACCGGCAACCAATGGAGTTGGTAGATGGCATTGGCTGTGGAACAAGTTTTGGGGAGACCAAACTGAATTCTAGCAGCCACATTTTGAACCCTCTGCAGTCGCAAAATCTCAGCCTTGTTTGACCCCAAATAGAGGGAGCTGGCATAGTCCAGCCTCGACAGAATCGAAGCCTGCACGATAACTTGCCGGGTAGACGGATCAACGAAACCCAGCAGAGGTTTAAGCCCTTGCAGTAGTCCAAAACAAGGCCCTGCCACTTTCTTTGTTTGGACTTGAAAACTGAGGGCTGAGTCCATCCAGACTGCCAGAGTTTTTACCACCTGCTTGGGGGCAGGCACTCAGCCAAGGGTGAGGGCCACCAGCGATCACTCCATAGGCCTGAGTCTCTCAGAACCAACAACACCTCAGACTTGCTGGCTTTAAGCTGGAGACAGCTGACAGTCATCCACCCTGTGACAGCAGCAAGATTGCTCTGGAACTTAGGAGCATCCTGTGTAGAGTCATCAAGAGAGTGCCACTGCCAACCGTGTGTTGTCAGCATAAGAGACAATAGTGAGCCCTCTATCCCTGGCCACAGCAGCTAACGGTTTGACATACAGATTGAAAAGCAGTGGACTCAAAGCTGAGCCCTGTGGTAGGCCTTGTTTGATGGAATGGACGCAGGAAAGAAAGAGGGGGCTGTTACCTGGAACATCCTCTCAGAAAGAAAGGAGCTGAACCAATCCAGGGGAGAGCCCACTATGCCAGCCTCCTCCAATCATTGCAATAGGATCTTATGGGAGACCGTATCGAATGCGGCACTGAGATCTAACAATATCAGTGCTGTAGTGCACTGAGCATCTAGTGCTGTCCGAAAATGTTCGGTCGCAGCTAGGAGAGTCTACTCCATGCTGTGACCTGGGCAAAAGCCATTCTGAGAGGGATCTAAGATGTTGTTGTTATTCAGAATCTCTGTTAACATAGAGTTAACGTAGGCCTCAGCAATCTTAGGCGCCCAAGGTAGAAGATATATAGGGCTGAAGTTCTCTGGTTTAGCTGGGTTCAGCGTGGGTTTTTTAAGCAAATGGACAACCCTTACCTGCTTCCACATCCTAGGGACAACCGTCATGGAAAGGGACATATTAATCACCAGGCGCAAAGGTGCCAGGAACACAGGCAGAGATTTCATAAATTGGTCCGCAGGAGAGCCAGATTTAACTTTGCTACATAGCAAATGCACCTCATCCTGTGAGATCGACAGGAAGGCCGCAAGAGTACAGGTGGTGGAGGGACTATGCACAGAACTTAGATACGCTGGAACCAGAGGGAAGGACGTATAGATGTTTTCCACCTTCCTAACAAAGAAGGTGGCAAGATCCTCACATTGCTGATCTGACGTGATCACAGGTGCTGTTGAAGTCTTCATTGATTTAAGATCTTTAAGTATTGTGAAGAAACTTTTGGCCTGATTGTTACTCGCAAAGATGCAATTCCTGTTAGGAGTTGTCCCCCTGCGCACAGCAAATGAGATACCAACAACCGGTATAATGTAGTAGATGCAAACTTAAAGAAGTTTCACATGTTTATTTCATAATTTCCAATGTTCAATTATCTTTTTTTCTGGCAGTAAGGTTGATTGTATCATATCAAACATTCCATTCATGTTTTTCTCATCAATCCCAATGCATTTCGGGCAAGTTAATGCCCTTCGTCAGGGAATAATTTCTGCAACAAAAAAGAATATAACGGTCTGGTATCAAGGAAATGGCTATTCAAATCTGAATTGCGGTTAGCAACGAGTGATAGCTCTGACTCTCACTGTTAAACCTATGGTACCATCAGTGTAACCAACATGCAGTGTTAAATGACGAATGAAAAATAAACGGTGTTCAAGGACGTGCATAAATGGTGCAATGAGAAGTGGGTGATTTAGTGAACATGCCCAAGTGAATTAGATCGGTGTGTTAGTCTTTAAGGCTTACAAAGCATGCAGCGTGTACGAGCTGTTACGGGGAAGTAGAAGCTACGTGAAAAATAGATTGCATAATGTCATAAATCGGATGGTAAAAAGCGTGTGAAAATAAACAATACCTGCGGGCTGGTGAATGAATGCCACATGAGAGTTGCTGGAAGATATAAGAAAGCCCAAACATTGTCATAAACGGGCGGTCGAGTCCACGGGTATTAAAATGACTCGGTCTCTACAAAGAGAGTACTTACGGGTGTAGTGTTCAATAGATAGTATCCATAGTGGTATCCTGTGAATCGGATCCATGCGGTTACTCGTTTGTGTGAGTCAGGAGATGAAATAAAGTTATGTGACGGTGTGTGTGTGTACGTGGTGTATTAAACATAGAAAGCGGACTACATGACAAAGTAATTATGAGCGCCATATTGAAATGGAGTCAGGAACCGGTATCATCAAACATAAGGAAACACAATGAGCAAGATAATAATAAAACAAATAAGAGAGAACTTCCAACCATACAAGAATTATAACTACCAAAGAAATTCCATTCTGTCATTTAATCCAGAGGGTTGCATCGTGCACAGATATCGAATCCAGACGTTTTCCCACTGGAGTAGTCTATTCTTATTGTTAGTGCCCTCAATCTGGTACACCAGTTCAAGTACAGTAAATTGTGTCTGTTTTCTGCAAAGTGCGTAGCTACAGTAGATTTCAAATTCTGGGTACGAATGTTACTTTTGTGTTCCAATATTCTAATCTTGATTTTTCGTTCTGTATGGCCTACATAACAAAGGCCACATGGACATTTGAGCAGATAAATAACTTTGGCAGTGTTGCATGTCGTGTTCACGCAGGGTTTGATGATATTGCCCTTCATGGGGTGGTGAATGGTGTTGCCTTTCATGATATTGTTCAGTTGCTACAGTTATAGCAAGGTTGTGTGCCATTGTATTTCTTAGTTGCCGAAACAGTGTCAGTCCGAGTGAGTAGATCTTTGAGATTAGGTCCACGGGTATATGAAAAAATCGGAGTTTCTTCAAACAATCCATTGAAGTCAGATTCTCTGCTGAGTAGCTGCCAATGTTTGAGAATTATATTGCGGTACCTGTTACTCACAATCAAATGTATGGAAACTACTGTCATGCGTTTACTGACATCCTTTGTCTTGGCAGGAAGCAATGTCTTTCTTTGCATAGAATCACACTTGTTTTTGGCAGTAGTGAGAATAGCTTGGGGGTATCCACGGTCAATGAATTTGGCACACATGTCATCCATTTGTTTCAGGCAAACTGCTGGTTCTGAAACAATCCGTTTGACTCTCATGAGTTGTGACAGAGGTAAATTGTTTTTGAGACTGTGTCGATGATAGCTGGAGTAATGTAGGATACTGTTTCAGTCAGTTTCTTTGCAAAAAATGTTAATTGTGAATTGGTTCTGATGAAGTTGTACTTGTACATCCAAAAGTTGATGCAGTTTCGATCAAAGGTCCAGGTGAACGGTATGCGATCGTTGATGTTATTTATTTGATGAAGGAATGTCATTAGAGTGTTGTCCGATCCAGACCATACAATGAAAATGTCATCTATGTAACAGAGAAAAATGTTCCTTTGTTGTAGCCACAAAGGTAAGTTGAGTATGTTGTGTTGTTCAAAATGGTGCATGAAAAGGTTAGCATATACCAGGGCTGCACAATTCCCCATGGATGTACCGTTCAGTTGTAAAAAGCACGTATCCTTCCATGTAAAGTAACTCTGGTACAAAGTAAAAATATGCAGTTCCATGAGAAAAGGTTGTAGATTTGTCTTTATGTTTGAATTTAGCAATGCTTGTTAGATGGCTGATATACCCAGGTTGTGGGGGATAGAGGTGTAAAGTGCCTTCACATCTATGGTGCAGAGCCATAATTCTTCATCAGGTGTCATGATCATGTTGTTGATTTTCGTGAGAAAATCCGTGGTGTCACGAATGTAAGTTGGAGTTCTTATTACCAGTGGTTGGAGATGTTTATCTAAGAATTTCCTGGCATTTAAAAATGCCTCCCTTCTTTTAAGAAAGCCTTAAGAACATACCTGTTTCTTAGAATAATGTAAATGGATCGGATGCTGGAAACATCATGTATGTGTCATAACAGTCTAAGCGCCAGGATGCCCGTCGGGTGACAGTTATTGCGCTATATAAGAATGCCAATACATACATACATACATTTAAATAAAGACATTTAAATAAAGACAGTTTAACGTAGGGGAATTTTCAGGGTTGACTTGGAGGTGTGACCCTTATCTATAGTTAAATTATGCAACTGCATTCAGGTTGTACTCCTTACAGGAAACCAATCTTACTGCCCCAGTCTTGGAGGCTGTGAGTAGGTGGGCACATTGGTAGGCAGTACGTACTCCCGATATGCTAAGGGTGCCCTTATCTGGGTGATCTCAGGTGATCCACTGGAGGTGTTACATACTAAGACCAATCCAGAAGGATGGTATGTGGTCCTGAAAGAAATGCTAGATGGATTTACTGTGTCCTTTATTTCACTATATGGTCCAAATACTAACCATGCCCTATTCCTGCCTTCTCTCATCCTGGCACTGTTACACGACGCCCTAGCCCCTTGCTCCTGGGGAGGGGTTTTAATTGTGTCCCCGTCCTGGTCCATTACTATTCCTGCCCACCAATGCCGGGGCGTAATCCACTGCTCTTAATATGCTGGTCTTTCCACACTCAAGTAAAAGACACCTGGTACAGCTTCATCCCAAGCTTAGGGAATACTCATTTTATTCTGGCCACACAACTTCCAACCTAGTATTGACCTCATTTATTGAGTTCCTGGGATGCACCACCTCTAAGCTTTGTTCATTTCAACTCCAGGTGCAGGGGGACTGCAGCCACCCGTACATACCCACCTGGAGTCTCTCCATGGACGCCACGGAGGACGAGGCATTTTGCACCACTGTTGCTGAACATATTACCCTGTACTTTAATGAAAACAATGGCATAGCATCAAACACGGGTGTAGAATGGGAAGTATTTAACACTGCCCCTCGCGGACACACAATCAAGATAGCATACGGTGCCCAGCTTGCATTATGCAGCAATCTACTTACCTTAGAAACTGAAGTTCGAAGATATGAGAGACTGTTGCCTGCAGACCTGGCAGCTGTTACCTCACAGGCAACAGCAAGACTTGAACACATGGAAACATGAGGCGTTAGGCAGATTAGACCACAGAGAGTGCCTGCTGACAAAGGTGACAAGGCGTGCAGGCTGTTGGCCTGGCTCCTTTATTCTACTTCCCCCGTCACAGCCATACAGGATGAGGTAGGTCTTCTGCTCAGTACCCAAGATGCCATCAGTAATGCTTTTCGGTACTACTATGTCAAGCTGTATACAGCCCTGCCAGCGGACTCAACCTGGTCGAATAGTTCCCCACCAATATGTGCCTACTGCAGTTGCAAGCTTTCCAGTGGGAGGAACTAGAGGCCCCCTTAACTGAAGCTGAAAAAGTGGAATCACTCAAGCAGATGTCATGTGGCAGGACTCCTGGAGAGGTTGGTTGGCCTTTCAAATTTTATTTTACTTTTGCCTCCCAACTAAACCCATGTTTGCTGATAGTCTTCAACACAGCCTACGACGCGGGTATCCTTTCTCCCTCTCTCTGTGAGGTGATATTGGTGGTTCTACTTAAACCGGGCAGGGACACCTTGCAATTGGGATCATATCGCCCCCTCTCTTTATGATACACAGATTATAAAATCCTTGGAAATGTGCTGGCTAATAGGCTGATACCCATAGATCAACATGCAGTACATCCTGATCAGAACAGGTACATACTTGTCAGGAACATATTCCTGAACCTGCGCTGCCTATTCATATACTGAGCGCTTTCATCTGGCTTACATTCCTGGGTTGTATGGCTAAACATAGAGAAGGTGTTTGACACCCAGGGGTGGGAAAACCTGAAGGTGATCCTTGTAAGATTTGGGACTGTCCCCAAATTTCTCCAGAGGATTGCGTTGCTATACAATTCACCACTTGCTTGAGCAACCACTTGATGCATCATATGAGGCCCATTTAATATTGAGCATAGTAGCTGCCAGGGCTGTCTCCTGTTCCCAATAATTCTTTCTCACTAGCTATGGAACCCCTAGCATGAGCTGTCCAGATTTGGACCCCGGAGTGGGGACTCAGAACAGAGGATAGCTGGCAAATAATCCTGATGTACGCCAATGATGCTTTGGTGTACCATAGGGATGACACAGATGTACTCTCTCCATTAATAAAGCTCCTGCGTATGTTTGGCAAGGCTTCCAAACTGAAAGTGAATTGGGGAAAATCTCATTTGCTCCCCCTCATTGCTCTCTTAGAGCCTCAGTGGAGAGGGCTACTGTCCCTAGTCCTGTGACTCCTTCAAATAATTAGGGGTCCCTGCTACCCACACTGATAAAGACCTAGTGGATGGCAATGTGGGCAGAGCTCTGACTGGTGTGCGGGCATCCCTCTCATTCTGGACATCCTTATGGCTCTCCCCTATAGGCAAAATTGCCATCTCTAAAATGCTGCTATTGTCCAGGCAGCTTTACTTCTTCTCTGCTATCTCCATCCTGTTACCCAACAGATTCTTCATGGAACTACTTTCACTATTGACCACACTGATACGGGGAAAGGGCAGACGCCAGGTGGTGCTTGCTAAATTATAAGCCGATATAGAGAGAGGTGGGCTAGACGCCCCATGTTATGAATATTATTACGCTGCAGCCCAGTTGCAAAGGCCCAGTCACTGGCTGGTGGGGAAAAATACACTGTGCTGTAATGATTACTGGGCTCCGAGGAGGCGGTACCCAAGGAGGAGGAAGTGCACTTTTGCATGTAGCTAAGGTGTATTGGACTATCTACATGATCAAACATCGCCCTTACTTTCCGTATGTGCCAGATATATCCCTTTGGGAGCTGCCGGGATGCTCAGAACTATGATTATGATAACCATGGCTGACACTGGTGTTTGACTTGACCACAACTAACATTAGGGCCTTGTGCTCCAAACACCAGGCGCCTGTGTCAGCCATCTTGCTAGTACACTTCCTCTCACTGTCAGGAAACTATTCTTCCTGGCAGCCTGGTTGGGCAGGTTGGAAGAAGGAGTCTTTTAATTTTCCTCAACCTCCAGCAGCCCTTCTAACCCTGCTCACAAAAGAAGTCACGTAAAACGTAGCAACAAAACCATTGACATCACATATAACTATAGAGTTAAAATTCAAAATCCCTGAGCTGTGTATACACAAAGCAAATCCATTACACATTTGCCTCCTTAGGGGGATGTAATCCAGGATCATGAGTTGAAAACAATAAGCACATCACTCACACCATGATTAAAACACTTTAGAGAAATAAACAGAATGTGACTGTGTAGAATAGCACACCAATGTGACTGTTGATACAAACACTATGAACAGTACACAGGACAGGCAAACTCAACCATTTTGATTGTAAGAGGTATATGTCATTGCCATTATACAGATGTGGGGCACACTATTCCACCAGTGTGATCTACAGAGTGTCCGGTACATCTCAATGGCAGTGGACATGTCATAAGAAAATAAGAGAACATGGCCTTTTCTCCACATAGCTGGAGCAGGTCACCAATACACATCCTGTAAAAGTAGCATTGTTCATGACAAACATAGGCTACCAGTTACACAACAATAGGGAAACTCAGTATTCAGCCAGACCTGGGTCAATAATAGTAAAGAGAAAAGTTGGTCCAACTGACCTATGGATTATGATAAATCTTTGTACAACACCCACAATCAACAAATGAAATAATGACAGATTATTGAGCATTTATCATGAATGGTATATTGTAAATTCATTCATAGTTATCAATCTATCCAACTATACAATGTCATCCGATAAACAACGGGTATATGTAATGTAGGTTGCTCATTTTCCTGGCCCTGAGGAAGACTCTGTCTGAAGGTGCTACTGACCTTCCGTTTTTCTCTGGGGTCGAAATGTCAACTTTTCCTTCACCTTGACCTGTACTTTTAATTTGATGCCCAGATGCAGATGAAGAAATGCATATTGATAGCATCTTGCTACTTGGGTTTTTTATTGGTCAACAATTCAACATTGTTAGACAGGTCCTTTTCATCTTATAAATATTGTAAAACATATTCTCATAACCAGCACTTATAATCTTTTAATCCCATCCCATCATGAGCACTCCCTTGAGCGCTTAATTTCACTTCAAGTTCACTGGAGCAACCATTGACATTGTTAACTATGAATGAATTTACAACATAAAATTCATGAGAAATGCTATATATTCTGTCATTATTTGATTTGTTGAATGTGGGTGTTGTACAAAGATTTCTCATAATACATTGGTCAGTTGGACCAACTTTTCTTTTTACTGCTAAACATAGGCTACCATCATGGAAAAAGGAGACAAATCATTCCAGACATTTACGTAATTACGTAATGGGTACCATTTGAGGTGCAGTGGACATTCAAACAATTGGCTGTGTTATTCCTGTACCCACAGGACGATCTGAGAACACCTCCATGGCCAATGATGAAGACAGCCAGGCTCAAACTCCAAGCCAGAATGAACTCCCCAGCATTGATGACTCTCCTGTACCCTCAGATGAGGATGAGCAACCAGGCCCATCAGGTTTGGGTCCGCAGACAGCACCTGCATGTACAGCAGGGTCTACAGCAACAACTCCTGCCTCAGCTAGCAACACCCAGCTGAGCCCTACCCTGACAGACACATCAGCTACTGGCAACTACACCAGCCCAGCATCACTGAACACTCTAGAGTTGACAGACACCAACCCGGTCAATGAGGAAGTAGGTTCATGTTTAACTGGGCCAGCATAAACCATGCATGCTAATGGGGGTAGGGGTGGTGGGAGGGGTCATGTGGATCCACGGCGTCAAGCAGTTGGTGCTACAGATGCCCACCCAAACCTCTCCCAGGTACTTGATGCCTACGAGGGGTACCAAGGAGCAATGGGCCAAGTTGCACAACACCGCCGGAACATTGAATAGCTGCAGGCCTCCCAAGACCAAACACTAGAATGGTTTAACTAACAAATGGACGAGGTCATAGGTGTGCTGACGGATATCAGTACCACCCTCTACCAGGAATTTTGTCATCAAGGTACCCCTCCCTGTCTGCCTACTCCATCTGTGTCAACAATATCTGCACAAGACACAGGGAGTGACGTAGAGTCAGGCAGAGTTTCCTTAGTACCCCAGGAGGTTGCAGTTGTAGTTCCCCCTCCCCGATGTGGGAAGGGTAATTTGTGGAAAGATAAGGGACAGTCAGATGGTAATGCACAACCTCCAGCCAGTAAAAAAGGTGCGCCTGTCATCATCCGTTGTGTGCTGAGTGTTCACTTTGTTGACTGTTCATACAAACTGTTCTACATCTGATGGAGGTACAAAGTTGGACTTTGGAGTCGGATAACTGTGGCTAGAAACTTTTGGATTTCATCAGAAAATACTGTCAACTCTAATCATCACTTTTTTGTTTTATGAGCATATCATTATTGTGTGTCATCATGTATGCAACATGTATGTTAAAATAAACCACTTCACACATCAATACTACCTCATGTTGTGACTTTGACATCAAAACCAACATGTAGTCATCCTCTTTTTATCACAATGATGAAAGTGTTACCAACCTAGGTAATCAAGTACTTGTAAGTTGTAAGTTAAGTGCCACTAAGTTTGTAAAAGTTTGCAAAACAAGATAGATATACACAATCAGAGTATCATACAAACTGTAGTCCACTGTACATATTCACAGAAAGTCAACTATATACACAATCATCACTAGTTGCCATCCCAATCAACAATCATTGTTAGTCTACTATTTTATCATGTTCAAATATAACTTGCTTGGCTGTATCATATCAGATAATGCACATTTCAATGTGGAACTCATTTTTGTATGTTCAGATACAACCTGGTACCTGTCTACAAATTACATTAATATCACACCAAAGTGAAAAGCAATAATAATAAAAATACTAGACTATTATGTCTGAAGAATGTGTGTGCCAGCTATATCATCAATATTTCCAGGCCCATGTTGGTGTCTGTCACAGCATCATATGTCTGGTGATGTCACAACTCAGTAGGTTCACTCAGTAGATGACATGGCAAATTAAATTGAAGCCCAATAATGAAAAATATAGTGTAGCACTCTATATATTTTATTTATTTGTTTGATTAATTAAAATCTTACAAAAAAGCAGATAAAACTTTACCAAATTTAAAATTATAAAACAATTGGATTTTCAATCAGTTTTCAAAAGTTAGATATATATTATACACATAAATAAGAAAAAGAGCTGCATTGTATAAAGTCCATATTCACGTAGACTATTGTTTGGTCAATCAAAAACATCCAATTTCTTCTGTACCGCATGAAGGAATTTAACAAGCGCAGAACTCATCTGCAAATCTTCTGGGTTAAGACTTGCGATCAGTGCCTGTCTACATGTCCTTACACTACGCATGTTAAACATTCTTTTAATTGTAGTTTTTCTTTCAATTTCCAGATCCGGGCAAAGACACAATAGGTGTAAGATGTTTTCTTCTCCTAGGTTACAAAGCCTGCATGTGTTATTTCCTTGTGGTCTCTTCCATGGTGGTAAGTGGCATGTGCCTGGATAGAAGCCAAATCTGGCATTAATAAAAATGTGTTTATTTTTCTTAGACCATGCAGTTTCTAGATAGGTTTGAACCTTTTTTTTCTTATATCCAGAGACAATTGACCATGCGTGGCTACGCTTGACCAGAATATCTTTATCCATAATCATGGACAGGTAGTTAGTAAGTTTGTTTATTGTTTTTTTGAAGCTCTCCGACGTAATTGTGGTTTCCCAGATTGGTTTTATACCAAATTCTGCAATAGCGCTGTTTAAGCAGGAGCTGACGTTTGTGTTTGTTTTGTTGTTCACTTCCTGCCACAATAAGCAGGACATTTCATTATCCTTGTCGTTTTTTATTCTGTTCCATACTTTTAGTATGTGCCCTTTCCTTGCGTAGCATTGATTGTTTAGCCCAAACTCAAGTCTCACCTGAGCTTGTGAGGCATTCTTCGGGAGAGAGAATAAGGATCTGTACGTTTTAGCTACAGCTATATTAATTATTTCGATTTACAAAAGGGGGTGGTGATGAACAGAGTGTCTGAATTGAGCAGACCACTCTTACCCAGTCCAAAGATCAGGGCTTGATCCATCACCGTTATTTATCTCACTGCCCCATCCCAGCTCAGAACCTGGCTATATGCAAATCAGTCTGTCCCTGGCCCAGTGCATCATGGGAACAGGGCAGACTAAACTACCAAGCCAATTCTTTACCAGAAAGGAGACAAGCTACCGGGGACCGGTTTCTGGCATTTCAGCCTCTTCGGCCCGGCTTGCTTGAATCCTGATGGAGCAGTGAGAAAGGGACTCATGTCTGAGTATACCCCGCCACACCTATAGTGGCCAAAATCGATTTACAAAAGGGGTGGTGATGAACAGAGTGTCTGAATTGAGCAGACCACTCTTACCCAGTCCAAAGATCAGGGCTTGATCCATCACCGTTATTTATCTCACTGCCCCATCCCAGCTCAGAACCTGGCTATATGCAAATCAGTCTGTCCCTGGCCCAGTGCATCATGGGAACAGGGCAGACTAAACTACCAAGCCAATTCTTTACCAGAAAGGAGACAAGCTACCGGGGACCGGTTTCTGGCATTTCAGCCTCTTCGGCCCGGCTTGCTTGAATCCTGATGGAGCAGTGAGAAAGGGACTCATGTCTGAGTATACCCTGCCACACCTATAGTGGCCAAAATCGATTTACAAAAGGGGGTGGTGATGAACAGAGTGTCTGAATTGAGCAGACCACTCTTACCCAGTCCAAAGATCAGGGCTTGATCCATCACCGTTATTTATCTCACTGCCCCATCCCAGCTCAGAACCTGGCTATATGCAAATCAGTCTGTCCCTGGCCCAGTGCATCATGGGAACAGGGCAGACTAAACTACCAAGCCAATTCTTTACCAGAAAGGAGACAAGCTACCGGGGACCGGTTTCTGGCATTTCAGCCTCTTCGGCCCGGCTTGCTTGAATCCTGATGGAGCAGTGAGAAAGGGACTCATGTCTGAGTATACCCTGCCACACCTATAGTGGCCAAAATCGATTTACAAAAGGGGGTGGTGATGAACAGAGTGTCTGAATTGAGCAGACCACTCTTACCCAGTCCAAAGATCAGGGCTTGATCCATCACCGTTATTTATCTCACTGCCCCATCCCAGCTCAGAACCTGGCTATATGCAAATCAGTCTGTCCCTGGCCCAGTGCATCATGGGAACAGGGCAGACTAAACTACCAAGCCAATTCTTTACCAGAAAGGAGACAAGCTACCGGGGACCGGTTTCTGGCATTTCAGCCTCTTCGGCCCGGCTTGCTTGAATCCTGATGGAGCAGTGAGAAAGGGACTCATGTCTGAGTATACCCTGCCACACCTATAGTGGCCAAAATCGATTTACAAAAGGGGGTGGTGATGAACAGAGTGTCTGAATTGAGCAGACCACTCTTACCCAGTCCAAAGATCAGGGCTTGATCCATCACCGTTATTTATCTCACTGCCCCATCCCAGCTCAGAACCTGGCTATATGCAAATCAGTCTGTCCCTGGCCCAGTGCATCATGGGAACAGGGCAGACTAAACTACCAAGCCAATTCTTTACCAGAAAGGAGACAAGCTACCGGGGACCGGTTTCTGGCATTTCAGCCTCTTCGGCCCGGCTTGCTTGAATCCTGATGGAGCAGTGAGAAAGGGACTCATGTCTGAGTATACCCTGCCACACCTATAGTGGCCAAAATCGATTTACAAAAGGGGGTGGTGATGAACAGAGTGTCTGAATTGAGCAGACCACTCTTACCCAGTCCAAAGATCAGGGCTTGATCCATCACCGTTATTTATCTCACTGCCCCATCCCAGCTCAGAACCTGGCTATATGCAAATCAGTCTGTCCCTGGCCCAGTGCATCATGGGAACAGGGCAGACTAAACTACCAAGCCAATTCTTTACCAGAAAGGAGACAAGCTACCGGGGACCGGTTTCTGGCATTTCAGCCTCTTCGGCCCGGCTTGCTTGAATCCTGATGGAGCAGTGAGAAAGGGACTCATGTCTGAGTATACCCTGCCACACCTATAGTGGCCAAAATCGATTTACAAAAGGGGGTGGTGATGAACAGAGTGTCTGAATTGAGCAGACCACTCTTACCCAGTCCAAAGATCAGGGCTTGATCCATCACCGTTATTTATCTCACTGCCCCATCCCAGCTCAGAACCTGGCTATATGCAAATCAGTCTGTCCCTGGCCCAGTGCATCATGGGAACAGGGCAGACTAAACTACCAAGCCAATTCTTTACCAGAAAGGAGACAAGCTACCGGGGACCGGTTTCTGGCATTTCAGCCTCTTCGGCCCGGCTTGCTTGAATCCTGATGGAGCAGTGAGAAAGGGACTCATGTCTGAGTATACCCTGCCACACCTATAGTGGCCAAAATCGATTTACAAAAGGGGGTGGTGATGAACAGAGTGTCTGAATTGAGCAGACCACTCTTACCCAGTCCAAAGATCAGGGCTTGATCCATCACCGTTATTTATCTCACTGCCCCATCCCAGCTCAGAACCTGGCTATATGCAAATCAGTCTGTCCCTGGCCCAGTGCATCATGGGAACAGGGCAGACTAAACTACCAAGCCAATTCTTTACCAGAAAGGAGACAAGCTACCGGGGACCGGTTTCTGGCATTTCAGCCTCTTCGGCCCGGCTTGCTTGAATCCTGATGGAGCAGTGAGAAAGGGACTCATGTCTGAGTATACCCTGCCACACCTATAGTGGCCAAAATCGATTTACAAAAGGGGGTGGTGATGAACAGAGTGTCTGAATTGAGCAGACCACTCTTACCCAGTCCAAAGATCAGGGCTTGATCCATCACCGTTATTTATCTCACTGCCCCATCCCAGCTCAGAACCTGGCTATATGCAAATCAGTCTGTCCCTGGCCCAGTGCATCATGGGAACAGGGCAGACTAAACTACCAAGCCAATTCTTTACCAGAAAGGAGACAAGCTACCGGGGACCGGTTTCTGGCATTTCAGCCTCTTCGGCCCGGCTTGCTTGAATCCTGATGGAGCAGTGAGAAAGGGACTCATGTCTGAGTATACCCTGCCACACCTATAGTGGCCAAAATCGATTTACAAAAGGGGGTGGTGATGAACAGAGTGTCTGAATTGAGCAGACCACTCTTACCCAGTCCAAAGATCAGGGCTTGATCCATCACCGTTATTTATCTCACTGCCCCATCCCAGCTCAGAACCTGGCTATATGCAAATCAGTCTGTCCCTGGCCCAGTGCATCATGGGAACAGGGCAGACTAAACTACCAAGCCAATTCTTTACCAGAAAGGAGACAAGCTACCGGGGACCGGTTTCTGGCATTTCAGCCCTGTTCCCATCATGCACTGGGACAGGATTAGACTAATTTGCATACAGCCAGGTTCTGAAACTGGGATGGTGCAGTGAGCTAAAAAACGGTGTTGGATCTAGCCCTGATCTCTTGACTGGGTGAGAGCTTTCTGTTTAATTCAGAGACTCTGTCCCTCACCACCCCTTGTTGTAAATATTTTTGTCCACCCTAAGCGTGGAAGGGTATTCTCAGATGTGAGACCCTTGCTCATTGCACCATCAGGATTCAAGCAAACCGGGCCGAAGACGGCTGTAATGCCAGAAACCGGTCCCCGGGAGCTTGTTTCCTTCCCAGTGTAAGAATTGGCTTTTGTAGTTTGGTTTGCCCTGTTCCCATCATGCACTGGGACAGGATTAGACTAATTTGCATACAGCCAGGTTCTGAAACTGGGATGGTGCAGTGAGCTAAAAAACGGTGTTGGATCTAGCCCTGATCTCTTGACTGGGTGAGAGCTTTCTGTTTAATTCAGAGACTCTGTCCCTCACCACCCCTTGTTGTAAATATTTTTGTCCACCCTAAGCGTGGAAGGGTATTCTCAGATGTGAGACCCTTGCTCATTGCACCATCAGGATTCAAGCAAACCGGGCCGAAGACGGCTGTAATGCCAGAAACCGGTCCCCGGGAGCTTGTTTCCTTCCCAGTGTAAGAATTGGCTTTTGTAGTTTGGTTTGCCCTGTTCCCATCATGCACTGGGACAGGATTAGACTAATTTGCATACAGCCAGGTTCTGAAACTGGGATGGTGCAGTGAGCTAAAAAACGGTGTTGGATCTAGCCCTGATCTCTTGACTGGGTGAGAGCTTTCTGTTTAATTCAGAGACTCTGTCCCTCACCACCCCTTGTTGTAAATATTTTTGTCCACCCTAAGCGTGGAAGGGTATTCTCAGATGTGAGACCCTTGCTCATTGCACCATCAGGATTCAAGCAAACCGGGCCGAAGACGGCTGTAATGCCAGAAACCGGTCCCCGGGAGCTTGTTTCCTTCCCAGTGTAAGAATTGGCTTTTGTAGTTTGGTTTGCCCTGTTCCCATCATGCACTGGGACAGGATTAGACTAATTTGCATACAGCCAGGTTCTGAAACTGGGATGGTGCAGTGAGCTAAAAAACGGTGTTGGATCTAGCCCTGATCTCTTGACTGGGTGAGAGCTTTCTGTTTAATTCAGAGACTCTGTCCCTCACCACCCCTTGTTGTAAATATTTTTGTCCACCCTAAGCGTGGAAGGGTATTCTCAGATGTGAGACCCTTGCTCATTGCACCATCAGGATTCAAGCAAACCGGGCCGAAGACGGCTGTAATGCCAGAAACCGGTCCCCGGGAGCTTGTTTCCTTCCCAGTGTAAGAATTGGCTTTTGTAGTTTGGTTTGCCCTGTTCCCATCATGCACTGGGACAGGATTAGACTAATTTGCATACAGCCAGGTTCTGAAACTGGGATGGTGCAGTGAGCTAAAAAACGGTGTTGGATCTAGCCCTGATCTCTTGACTGGGTGAGAGCTTTCTGTTTAATTCAGAGACTCTGTCCCTCACCACCCCTTGTTGTAAATATTTTTGTCCACCCTAAGCGTGGAAGGGTATTCTCAGATGTGAGACCCTTGCTCATTGCACCATCAGGATTCAAGCAAACCGGGCCGAAGACGGCTGTAATGCCAGAAACCGGTCCCCGGGAGCTTGTTTCCTTCCCAGTGTAAGAATTGGCTTTTGTAGTTTGGTTTGCCCTGTTCCCATCATGCACTGGGACAGGATTAGACTAATTTGCATACAGCCAGGTTCTGAAACTGGGATGGTGCAGTGAGCTAAAAAACGGTGTTGGATCTAGCCCTGATCTCTTGACTGGGTGAGAGCTTTCTGTTTAATTCAGAGACTCTGTCCCTCACCACCCCTTGTTGTAAATATTTTTGTCCACCCTAAGCGTGGAAGGGTATTCTCAGATGTGAGACCCTTGCTCATTGCACCATCAGGATTCAAGCAAACCGGGCCGAAGACGGCTGTAATGCCAGAAACCGGTCCCCGGGAGCTTGTTTCCTTCCCAGTGTAAGAATTGGCTTTTGTAGTTTGGTTTGCCCTGTTCCCATCATGCACTGGGACAGGATTAGACTAATTTGCATACAGCCAGGTTCTGAAACTGGGATGGTGCAGTGAGCTAAAAAACGGTGTTGGATCTAGCCCTGATCTCTTGACTGGGTGAGAGCTTTCTGTTTAATTCAGAGACTCTGTCCCTCACCACCCCTTGTTGTAAATATTTTTGTCCACCCTAAGCGTGGAAGGGTATTCTCAGATGTGAGACCCTTGCTCATTGCACCATCAGGATTCAAGCAAACCGGGCCGAAGACGGCTGTAATGCCAGAAACCGGTCCCCGGGAGCTTGTTTCCTTCCCAGTGTAAGAATTGGCTTTTGTAGTTTGGTTTGCCCTGTTCCCATCATGCACTGGGACAGGATTAGACTAATTTGCATACAGCCAGGTTCTGAAACTGGGATGGTGCAGTGAGCTAAAAAACGGTGTTGGATCTAGCCCTGATCTCTTGACTGGGTGAGAGCTTTCTGTTTAATTCAGAGACTCTGTCCCTCACCACCCCTTGTTGTAAATATTTTTGTCCACCCTAAGCGTGGAAGGGTATTCTCAGATGTGAGACCCTTGCTCATTGCACCATCAGGATTCAAGCAAACCGGGCCGAAGACGGCTGTAATGCCAGAAACCGGTCCCCGGGAGCTTGTTTCCTTCCCAGTGTAAGAATTGGCTTTTGTAGTTTGGTTTGCCCTGTTCCCATCATGCACTGGGACAGGATTAGACTAATTTGCATACAGCCAGGTTCTGAAACTGGGATGGTGCAGTGAGCTAAAAAACGGTGTTGGATCTAGCCCTGATCTCTTGACTGGGTGAGAGCTTTCTGTTTAATTCAGAGACTCTGTCCCTCACCACCCCTTGTTGTAAATATTTTTGTCCACCCTAAGCGTGGAAGGGTATTCTCAGATGTGAGACCCTTGCTCATTGCACCATCAGGATTCAAGCAAACCGGGCCGAAGACGGCTGTAATGCCAGAAACCGGTCCCCGGGAGCTTGTTTCCTTCCCAGTGTAAGAATTGGCTTTTGTAGTTTGGTTTGCCCTGTTCCCATCATGCACTGGGACAGGATTAGACTAATTTGCATACAGCCAGGTTCTGAAACTGGGATGGTGCAGTGAGCTAAAAAACGGTGTTGGATCTAGCCCTGATCTCTTGACTGGGTGAGAGCTTTCTGTTTAATTCAGAGACTCTGTCCCTCACCACCCCTTGTTGTAAATATTTTTGTCCACCCTAAGCGTGGAAGGGTATTCTCAGATGTGAGACCCTTGCTCATTGCACCATCAGGATTCAAGCAAACCGGGCCGAAGACGGCTGTAATGCCAGAAACCGGTCCCCGGGAGCTTGTTTCCTTCCCAGTGTAAGAATTGGCTTTTGTAGTTTGGTTTGCCCTGTTCCCATCATGCACTGGGACAGGATTAGACTAATTTGCATACAGCCAGGTTCTGAAACTGGGATGGTGCAGTGAGCTAAAAAACGGTGTTGGATCTAGCCCTGATCTCTTGACTGGGTGAGAGCTTTCTGTTTAATTCAGAGACTCTGTCCCTCACCACCCCTTGTTGTAAATATTTTTGTCCACCCTAAGCGTGGAAGGGTATTCTCAGATGTGAGACCCTTGCTCATTGCACCATCAGGATTCAAGCAAACCGGGCCGAAGACGGCTGTAATGCCAGAAACCGGTCCCCGGGAGCTTGTTTCCTTCCCAGTGTAAGAATTGGCTTTTGTAGTTTGGTTTGCCCTGTTCCCATCATGCACTGGGACAGGATTAGACTAATTTGCATACAGCCAGGTTCTGAAACTGGGATGGTGCAGTGAGCTAAAAAACGGTGTTGGATCTAGCCCTGATCTCTTGACTGGGTGAGAGCTTTCTGTTTAATTCAGAGACTCTGTCCCTCACCACCCCTTGTTGTAAATATATTAATAATTTCTGCATCTTGACCATTGAGTGCCTCACTACCATAGGTTAGAGCAGGCAATAATTTTGCGGCAATTATTTTTAATAAAGGGTGATAAGACAAATCTCCCGTTGATTTCTGAATGATTTTAAAGGCCCCTACTAGGGAGTTTGCCTTTCTTATAATGTCCGATTTTTGTGTCTGAAAGTTGCCTTTGTCATTAAAAGTAACTCCCAAGTATTTATAATCTGCTACTTGCTCCAATTTTTTTCCGTTTAATAACCACTTATGTTTGGATTTAAGATGAGCATTTTTTGAAATGACCATTACTTTGGTCTTAGCTTCATTTATTTGCATGCCATTTTCCTGTGAATACCTAAAAATCCAATAGTTTAGCACTCATTAATGATGTCTCTCAAGTCAGAGAAGTATGACACATCATCCACAACAATGTCACTGTTGACACTAGATAGGCTTCACTGAAATACTGTACATGTTAATTTAAACATTTCCCAAACAAATCTTTCACAAACTTCAGGATACATATCCTACACCCTGAAGCATACATACACATTGTCCACACAGCTGCACAACAACAAGCAATGGTATTTTGTAACATCGTCTCATTGCATGATTACAGTCATGTGAAAAAGTTGTTGATAAGCAGCTGTCTCAAGTCTGCTCCATCATCATCAACACTGTCATCATTGCCCAGTTCTGGATCCTCTGTCAGTGGCACCTGCTGGTCAACTTTGTCCTCAATTAGAGTATATTCCTACAAATCGCTATGTTGTGTAGCATGCAGTGAGCCATGTTTATCTGGCACACCTTTCCTGGGGCATATTGGTGGGCTCTTCCTGTATTATAGAGACAACGGAATCTTACCTTCAGGAGGCCAAAAGTCCGCTCTACTATCCGCCTGGTCTAGCCATGGGCCTCATTGAAGCGTTCTTCTGAAGGGGTGACTGGGTTGTACAGTGGTGTCAATATTGATGGCTGGTTGGGGTATCCAGAGTCTCCTACATAGAAGATAGATAATAGTTCGGTTGGGAAAATAACGTACTCCGGTCTGATATACAAACAATACACACTACACCATTCATATACACCATCACCTACGAACAAGCCAGGCCCGTTCAGGTTGCAGTTGACTTATCAAATGTGGGATGATGCTGTAACGCAGGATATATACGTCATGGGCAGACCCCGGAAATCTGGCACAGACATGTGAAATGGCAACAATTTCAGGCAAAAATACCACTTGGGCATTGATGGAGTGGAAGTGCTTCCTGTTGCGATAGACCTATTCATTGGCCTGTGGTGGTGCCAAAGCAACATGAGTCCCATCAAGTGCTCCAATGACATGGGGTATTCATCCAAAACCATAAAATCACCCTGGAAGGGGAACAAATATCGAGGTTTAGGAAACGGTATTTGGTGGTCCAGGTATCAGGTTAATGCCTGCAACACATCCCGAAGAACAGTACTAAACATAGGCTAGGACATTCTACCAGATGTTGCCACTGTTTATTGGAATGTTCCTGTGGCAGATGATGTAAGTCTATAATTATATTAGTATGACATGGATTGCATAAGGTCCATGGAGTATGAGCACTCTATTATGATGTAATATAGCTTTTTGTTCCTACATTGGCTGGGTGTCACTGTCCACATGAGGTTTGTGTAGGAGTGTGGCCTGAGGTCATAACCCTTTGCATTGGAAATTGGATTTCCTCATAATTTCTGCCTACATATGTCCACATAGTGCGAGTGCAGCAAAGTAGAACAGTGTTAGAAAAGCATGTTGCATATGTATGTATTGCGTTGAAAGATAACTGTCTTATCAATACACCTGAATGTGTATTGACTCTGCCTACATGGTAGTAACTTTAGCCATATATATGAACACAGAGTAAGGAGACAATTGATGTATTTGATTTAATAGTGGTGGACCAATGTCTGTGCCTTCAATAGATCTTGTTAAGTAGTTTCAATTACAACATTGTCACGGGTGGCTGCCACTTTGTGCTAATACCCTTCAAGGCAGTTGACCCATGTTATTCATGTCCTGTGCTTATGGTGAGGTAGGTATGATTCAGACAGTGTCCTCCTGGCCCTGTTGGCTTCCAGGACTCCCCTTAAATTAGATCATCTTTGTAGACAAGGTATCTATGGTCTGTATCCTCCAGTGCAGTCACATTTTGATGTTAGTCATTACATTGAAATTATTTCACTACATCATGTGGGTGGTGTTTGTGGGTCCATGACATGGCTCAGTAAGATACACTGTGTTTCTGTCCTTACAAATACACTATTGTTATATGTGTTGGCTGCATGTGGACCCATTGTATGGTACATGAATGGTTGGTGCACAATTTGAATACTAGTTATAACATGGTGGGATTGTAGAGTCAATTGTACAGTACATTGCGTTGTAATGTACCTACCATTCTGGGTTTATGCTGCAATTAAGAGTCTGGGCTATTACATAATCTATGAACTGGACAGAGGCCGCATCATGCTTATGTAACACATCTTTAGAATCTGTGTTGGTCCACACATGGCCCTGTGTTTGCTCCTACACCCTGAAATATGAGACACTATACTAGAGAATTGTACGCAGCATGATGGGGGATGTAGGTCCTAACCTGGTTAGTTGTTATGTGTTGTTTAAGGTTTTCGAGGAGTGTTTGTGTGATAAGTGAATTTGAGAGTGTCTATATGCCCAGAGAAGATGTATGACGGTCCTACTGTGATCAAGACACAAGGCTTAGGACTTCTGGGTTAAGGTTTAGCGGGTATATCTAGTGTTTTTCTTTCCTTGTGACATGGTTTATGTTGTATCTCGCAACATTATCTTGGGTATTTTACTTTAACAAGGGTTTTGTCGGGGAGCGTCATAATGATGTGTATTATCAGCATGTTACCACCTTTCCCACCAACTAAGCAACTTGATAGTGCATTTCACATATAGGAAAAATTAGAAATGTTGTAATTTGAGGCATATGATGATGTTGGGATTGGATATTACACACCAAACATTGTACCTAAGATGCCTGACAATTTGTCTTTGGCAAAGGCTCTGATAGTCAAATCATTATGTGACACACGTGACTTTGGATCCATAGGGGTTCGTAGTTGTCACAATCCTGACAGGAGAAGATTGTGCTTTTTGTGTTCAAGATATTTCATCTATTTGTTCTGGGCCACTGGTGGGTGCTACATGGGCTAAGTGGGTTTTCTACATTTAGCTGCACTCTATTTTAAATGGCATCTTTAGGAGCATAAAGTGGACATGTTGGTAATACTTGGCAATATCAAGTCCTATTAGTATTGTAGGAGTGATCTACATGTGTCTGTGCTTGATCATCAAATGCCCCTTCTAGCCCCCTCATGTGATACAGCTGAAGTTATACCTTTTC
Organism: Lissotriton vulgaris; assembly: GCF_964263255.1. Taxonomy (NCBI): domain Eukaryota; kingdom Metazoa; phylum Chordata; class Amphibia; order Caudata; family Salamandridae; genus Lissotriton; species Lissotriton vulgaris. Next base: position 1,054,237,941 of record NC_141687.1, read on the forward strand.
TGTGTGACACTGCACAGCAACACCCTCCTTCTAGGGTCAGTTTAGGCGAGCAGATGGAAACTCAGTCTTTGGTAACAATAGTGGTGTAGACAATATTGAGTTCAGGGGGATGCTGTGTGCCAGTCCAGGCTGCCGCTGCCTGTGGACAGCTTCCCAGGGCCTCGCAAATGCTAAAACCCACAGGGCCTGGCACCAGAGCACTGCCTTCAGGAAGCTGTCGGAGTTACAAGCTATGGGTGGTCAGCTGCCTTCCTTGGGTTTTGCAGCCATGGTGCAGCAATGCGAGGCTCAAATAACACACAAGACCCGTCGCCTGGGCCCCTCAGGAATGGGCTGAAATGGTAAAATGTTTGGCCCAAAAACTCTGTCAGATACAAATTGTAATGGGTATGTTGAATCTGAGTTGATTTTTATGCCAGACTTGCCTTGTTGTCACCCCTCCCTCTGCCTAAACACTGCATCTGCATGATGACAGCGAATAGCCACTGCACTTGAGGGTACTAATGATGAGGCTTGCCCCTTCCCCAGCCTGGATGTAAAGCAGGGGATCCTACAGGACGTTAAGTCTAACAACTATTGTGCCATCATATCACAATGTACAGTAGCAAGAAAGTGGTGAACCCAATCTTCCCTTGGAGGCTTGGGCACAACAACTAATAGAGGGTAAAAGTGCCATCAAGGGATTTCATTGGATACTCTCAGTCATTTTCATTTCATAAAGCTTTATTCGGAACAAGAAACAAGTCCATAAAAGCACAACATACAAAATACAGTTAAAAAAAAAAAAAGAACGGTGGCCATACTAACGCAAACTATACAGATAGGTTAATAATAGTTAAAACTGCATACTTTTCCTAGCATTAATTGATTTTAAAAGGAAGGTAGCTGTGTAAAAACAGACATCAGGGTGATGAAGGTTAAAAAGCAGTCTCATGGAGTCTTTTACAGTCCTAACTCCAAACTTTACAAACACAGGTTTAAGATAAGCAATCCGCAAGTATTTATACAGTTGACAAAACAAAAGAAAGTGCATAGTGCTTTGTAAACAAATGTTATCACATGGGCAGGGGCCAACAGGGGGTGAACGCTGTTGTGAGAAGGCCACTAAATTGTGGACTATCCCAGTTCTCAATCTGGTCAAAACATACAGGTGGGCCTTCCAAGTCACCTGCGATAAGTACGGTTGATAGCCCAAAAATCATTTAAATCATGGTATAGAATGCAAGAGGAAAGTTCAACACTGTCTTGGTGCCGTCTGTTAGCTTGGTGATTTAAAAAAGAGTTCTTGATTTCATGTTTGGCTAGATCAGAGGCACCACAATGGTCAGTAAAAATATCCAGGCCAAAACCCTCCCGAAAACTGTCCACGTTATATTTTAGCCATGGGATCCTTTGATAGTTACCCAGGGACAAGCAATCAGATATAATTGATCTACACAATGACGTCTCATCTTTCATCCATATCGAGCGCCAAAGCATAAGTGGTCTCAGGAGAATCAAATCAGAAAGATGGAAAATACTCAATTCTTTGTGCACTAAAATGTTGGAAACTGAGCTGGGTAGACACAAAAGTCTCTTTAGAAAAGTATTCTCCTCTACTTGGAGCGGTCCCACCGGGGCGTAGCCCCAGATAGCCGCTCCGTACAAGGCCGTAGATAGGCATCGGGACTGAAATATTTTAAGCATGTCATAGACACGCCTGTCACCCAACTTCGTGGCCAACGTAAATATGCCATTTGAACTCCTGGCCATCTTAGACCTTACATTATTGTGCTCGCTAGACCATTTGTTATATTTGTTGTTTGAAATGTAACCCCTAGATAAGAAAAATGATCAACGAGTTGAACCTTCTACCCGTCAATGAAATATGAAAAGGGCTTCTTTCCGTTCCTCCGCCCACATTCCATTACAAAGGTTTTGGATTTGTTAATCACTAGCTTTCTTCCTTTAATAAATAGGGAAAAACCATCCATCAACCGTTGAAGGCCTAAGGGGGTGCGTGAAATTAGAACCGCGTTGTCCGCGTATAATAAAACTGGGACGCGGTCTCCATGTATTGTGGGAGCATCCACTGACATAGATTTTAAGGTGGAGTCTATCTTGTTGATAAAAAGAATAAAAAGCAGTGGGGCCAACGCACATCTCTGTCTAATTCCACGCCCGATTTTAAACTTGGTGGTGCATTCCCCTTTGGTACCGTAACGTATACAAGCACGTAATTTGGTGTACAGTCGTGCCAGGAAAAATACGATACCCTCAGGAGCCCCCATTTCAATAAGCTTGGCCCACAGGATGGCGTGATCCACTATCTAAGGCACTACTTAAATCCGCAAAGCAGAGATAAATAGAGCCTGTTTTTGCTAGGGTATATTTGCCGATAAGCAAGTCTAGGTTAAGACATTGCTCTATCGTTCCATGGCCTTTCCTGAAACCAAATTGACTGTCAGCCAGTATACTATTCTCCTCCACCCATTCTTCTAATCTTACCATGAGAACTCTGCTCATGATTTTTACGGAAGAATCCAGCAAGGACATCGGGCGATAGTTCTTAGCATCCCCACGATTGCCTTTCTTAAATATTGGAATAATAATGGATTCTTCCCAAGTGGGGGGGCACCTCATTGCAGACTGTGGCATTAAAAATATTAGTTAAAAGTGGACCCAATCGGGAGGAGCTTCGCGGGCAACCAAGATGGCCGCGTAAGCTCGGAGCTCCGCGGACCTTCCGATCCTCCGCAAATATCCTGCCCGAAATCCTGATCCACGAGGGTGGATATTCGTTGCTGATGGTCCACTGAGGCGAGAACCGTTTTCAGATCACGAATCGGTGTTTCCTACGCTGAGCTACGTCGAGTGGGACTCCGTGCCAGTGCAGTGCCATTGTCTCTCCGGACTTCGCCACTACGCACGACCGACTTGCGGAGTGCCTGCCTGTCGTCTTCACCGGTGGGGTGTTACTGCTCGCAGTGCGTTCCTGAGGCGGCCTCCTACTGTCCTGCCCGGACAAGATCTCCGGCTCACTGGGCTCGGGCTGACCTGGCATAGCCCTTTGTTCTTATCGGACCTAACATGGCGGGCAGAGGAGACCCGGACAAGACTTCGGGCAAAGGCGTCCGCGGCAAAACACAGCAGCAGCAGAACAGGATTGAGCGCTATACCCAGCCAAAGACGCCACCTGTTACCGGACCCTCTACCAAGACCCTCCCGCCCTCGGGCTCGCCGGACGGCTCGGAGCCTACCCTGAGCGACATCATGGGGGCCATCACTAGTTTCCGGGCGGACATGCAGCAACAGCATGAAGTCCTTACACATAAAGTGGACTCTATGGCCGTCGACCTGACTCTCATTAGAGCCGACTTGGGTAAAACTAACGATAGAGTCAAGAACCTGGACATTAAGACATCCAGCCTGACGGCCGACGTCTCGGACCTGCAAACAGAGGTCCGGAACCTGCAGAGGACCGCGGAACAATTCTCAAGGCGGCTGGAGGACTTTGAGAGCCGTGCCAGGCGGCAGAACGTCCGCATTGTCGGTGTACCGGAGGGTTCAGAAGAGGCGGCGACGGACCTCCTCGTAGAAGATCTGATCAAGACCCATCTGGCACCGCCTGGCCTTAGCAACTTTTTCTCGGTGGAGCGAGCTCACCGAGTGCCGGGTGGCCCGCCGAAGACGGGCGTGGCGCCCAGACCCATCGTGGCCCGGCTGCTCAATTTCCGAGACAGAGACGCGGTCCTGCAGGCTTCCAGACGGCATGGACCACTTAAATTCCAGAACGCCGACGTCCACTTCTATCCGGATTTTACCAGGACAGTACAGCGACAGCGCCAGAGCTACGCCGGGGTGAAGCGGAGACTACGGGACTTGGGGTTCAAATATTCCATGATGTTTCCTGCCAAGCTCCGAATCGAATACGAGGGCCATGCCCTCTTCTTTGACTTTGCTGAAAATGTAAGTGACTGGCTGGACACTTTATCGCCGCGCCGAGATGCTCAGGATGACCATGAAGGTGGTGCTGCTGGTGGTCCGGACCTATGAGACTTGGCTCTATAGTGGGTGATTCATCGTTTGCTATTTCTGCCTCATAGGACTATCGGATGTTGCCATATTCTACCCTGTTGACTTTCCTGTCTGTACATGGAGGGTGGCGGGGGGTGTTCGCGGAGATTCCTTACTCTTCTGGGTGTCTTCTTGTAGAGTAGTTATGGGGTGACAGGCACACTGCTGGTTGGGGGGGCTTTTTAGTCATATGCAGAAGTGCAGGGTGGGGGGTGCAACTATGCAAGTTTATTTGTTCGTTTGTTCTTTCTCTTCCCCTTTCTTGAGGCAATGGATTGTGTTTTTTACTGTATACTTGATGATTGCGTTGGTTGGAGTCGGGTGGGGCGGGTTGTTGGACGATGGGGGGTATGAATTTAAAAGTGCTTAGCTGGAATGTTAATGGGTTGGGTGACCGAGTTAAGGGAGGGGTAGTAATCCAGCTGATAAAGAGACATATGCCTGATGTTGTGCTTCTGCAGGAGACGCATTTGGTAGGGAACTCCTGCAAGGCCCTAAACCGTAAAGGCTACAAAATGGTTGCCCACTCTGGGTTCTCCTCGGGCTCCCGGGGGGCGGGCATCCTTGTGCGTGCGTCCCTTCCCCTTGAAATAGACGTCACAGTGCTTGATGATAGGGGGCGCTACGCCGCCGTGGCGGGAAGATGGGAGGGGCGTGCCCTAGCGCTGCTTTCGGTTTATGCTCCCCCAGGCCTCCAATCCAGCACCTTCCAAGACCTTGGTGGCGCCATCTTGTCCCTGCCTGCGGGCTTATTGATCCTGGGGGGGGATCTCAACTCAGTCTGCTCTGGCACCCTGGATCGCCAACCGCCGAGGGACCTCCGGAGTTCCCAAATGTGGCTGCCGGCCTTCCTCGACTCCATGGGTTTGGTGGATAGCTGGCGACTGTTGCACCCCGCGCTTCGCCACTTTTCCTTCCTCTCCAGTGCCCATGGGAGTCTGTCCCGTATAGATTATGTCCTTACCCTTGCGGCACATTCGCCTGCCGTGTCTGAGGCCCGCTTTCTGGCACGGGGCGTTTCTGATCACTCTCCGCTGTGGGTCTCGTTCGACTTTGGCATTGTCCTGTCCAGCCGTCCGGTGGCAGTAAACCCTTGGTATTTCCGCAACCACAAGACGCGCGCACTCCTAGCCAAGGCCATCGACTTGTATTTCTCCGAAAATGCCGGCTCGGTTGGCTCGGCGGTCACCCTGTGGGAGGCATTCAAGACTGTGTTGCAGGGTGAGGCCCTAGCTCTGATCGCGGAGGCTAAGCGAACTCGTGACGCCGACCTTGTGCATATTGAGGAAGAGGTCCTGGATCTCGAGTCCCGTTTGGGGCCTGAGCCAGACCCTTCTCTTTTACACGACCTCTCCCTGAAACAGTCGGAGTATCATGATCTTGCTACGAATGCCGCCCTAGTTTTGGCCAAGGAACAGCAGGGTCGCATTTATGACGTTGGTGATAAGGCCGGTAAGTTACTGGCCTGGTTGGACAGGCGCGAGATGGCGAGCCGGGTGGTTCCGGAGATCCTGGGCGATGACGGAGTGGCGGTCACGGACCCAAGCGCTATTGCCGAGTCTTTTGCAGACTACTTCCGGGGTGTCTATACTTCTGGTTCAGACCGCTCCGAGGATGATTCAGCCGAGTTCCTCTCGACGATTGACCTCCCCTGTCTTTCTGACGAGGAACGTGCGGATATGGATCGAGATATAACCGCGGACGAGATTGCCTTGGCGATCCGCGCCCTGCGGTCGGGTAAAGCTACCGGCCCCAATGGCATACCGGTCGAGCTATACAAGATCAGGCCGGACGTGGTCTCTCCTCATTTGAGAGCTATGTTCCTGCGGGCCCGGGAGGAGGGTGTCCTCCCTTTGGATCAACGATTGGCCACCATAGTGGTCATTCATAAGGAAGGCAAGCCGAGGGACGTTTGTAGATCCTACCGTCCTATCTCTCTCCTCAACACGGAACCCAAGATCCTGGCTAAACTGCTTGCAAATCGGCTGGTCGGAGTCATTAGCGACTTGGTACACCCGGACCAATCAGGTTTTATTCCCCGCCGCAACACTGCCCTCAACCTGCGACGGCTGCATGGTGTCATGGCCAGGGCTCACACCCTGGAGGAACCGGCGGTACTTGCTTCCCTTGATGCCACGATGGCCTTTGACTCCCTGGAATGGAGCTACCTTTGGGCGGTGTTAGCAAAGCTTGGGTTTGGACCGGGCTTCCTGGGCTGGGTGCAACTTCTTTATGCGAGCCCACTGGCCGCTGTCACAGTTAACGGTCGCATGTCGGCTTCCTTTGCGCTTCATCGTGGAACTAGACAGGGTTCCCCCCTGTCACCACTCCTGTTTGCGCTGGCCCTGGAGCCACTTGCGGCCATGCTACGTTCGCACCCCGATCTGCATGGAATCACCTGGGCCCCGGGTTTTGAAGACAGGGTCTCCCTATATGCGGACGACATCCTGCTTTACCTTACCTCTCCCTGTAAGTCGCTTATTGTGGCGTGCGACGTACTCCGGCTGTTTGGGCGCTACTCGGGCCTGATCATCAACTGGGCCAAGTCCTCCCTTTACATTCTCAAAGGAGACACGCCGCGCCTCCCTAGGGGCTGCAAGGTACAATTGGCCGGGCAAGGTTTCAAATACCTGGGAATCTACATATCGGGTAGTCCTAAGGCGCGATATGAATACAACCTACTCCCTCCGCTCCAACGACTGCGGAGGGATGTGGATAGCTGGCACAAGCTTCCGCTTTCTCTCCTGGGCCGGGCGGCATTGTTCAAAATGAAGTCCCTGCCCAGGTTTCTATATGCCTTGCAAAATACCCAGGACCCTGTTCCGGCTCGCTACTTTAGAGAGGTTGAGAGCCTGCAACGTGCCCTGCTCTGGGAGGGTCGGCCCCGCGTCGCCATCCAGAAGCTAACACTACCATGGTACGACGGGGGCATCGCTCTACCAGATGTGCGTAGGTACTACTGGTCCTCTCAGCTTACTGCCATCAACCATGGCCTTTATGGCCCCGCGGAGAGTCCGGGTTACGCTATGGATAGGTGGCTTTTGCGTGGTGGCAACTACTACCGCGCCCTGTATTCCAGGTCCTTTGATCGGCGCCTTACGGGCCCGACCAAGGCAGCGGTTCACACGTGGCGGACGATTACCAAAATACAGGGCTGGCATGGCAGACTGACGAGATTCACCCCTCTGTATGATTCCGATATCCTAGGCAAGCTCTGGCACACCAAGGGTTTTGATAAATGGGACCTTATAGGTATCTCGAGGGTGGAAGACATGGTAGCTAAAGGAGAGGTCAAGACTTTTCCCCAATTACAGGCTGAGTACCACTTGGGCGGATCGGAGTTTTTCCGCTACGCCCAACTGCGGCACGCGTTAAATGCTGCTAGACCAGAGGAGGGTGAAATCCCCGAAAGCTCCCCCTTGGAGGACAGGATTCTGGACGGCCATATGCCTGACAGTGCCATCTCTTTGTCCTACAAGAAGCTGATCAATGTTAGAGTTGACCTCCTCCAGCGCCTACGAGAACAGTGGGTAGCCGATGGTCTGGAACTGGACGACGAGGACTGGCAGAGTGCTGTGTCTTCCCCTAAGGAGGTCGCCATTTCCTCGCGTCTGCGATTAGTGCAGTTCAAGATCCTCCACCGGGTGTATGTTACCGGCCCCCGGCTTGTGCACATGGGCTTCTCGCCTGATGGCTTTTGTCGTCGTGGCTGTGGAGCCCTTGCTACCTTCATGCATATCTCGTGGGAGTGCCCAGTCATTGCCCCCTACTGGGAGAGATTACACCGAGTAATGAGGGAAGTGACTGGAGTTGAGTTGACAGCAGAGGCGCGGAGGTGCCTCCTCAACATTTGGGAGCCGAATTACTACAACACGGCGCAGACTCGCTGGGCTACACTAGGCAACATGATTGCTAAGCGAGATATAGCGCAGAAATGGGGTTCAAACACGGCCCCCCTGGTGGTGCAATGGAAGGCCAATATGGATTGGTGTATGCTGCGAGAGAAGACGGTGTACGCTGCCAGGGGGAGGCCTCAGACATGGAACAAGGTGTGGGGGGCGTGGAATGCTTACAGGGGTGACCTGTGCTTACCACCGGAGCCTATTCCCCGCGAGGAACACCCGTCACCGTAACCGTTGACACCAGCCATTGTACACTTGCTGTAATCCTCCTGCTTTCCTTCCCCCCCCGCCCTTTTTCTACATCCTACTTTCCGTTCTTCTCTAGATTCTTACCTGACCTCCGATGCCTCCAACTGACTCATACGCATTTCTTTTTCCTCCATTGCCTTTCTCATGCGCCCTTTGGCGCTTCTTTCTTGGTTTCTGTTATTATATATAATAAAAAAACAACCTGCAATGTCCTGCTGTGATTCGTTTTGCACTATAGTCCTCCTGGTACCATGCTGCCTTGCCTCTGGGATGTTAGGCTGAATAGCTGTGTGCTTTGATATGATAAAGGTTTTAAAAATTAAAAAAAAAAAAAAAAGTGGACCCCATACCTCGGGTACTAGTTTATAAACTCTCAGTCAAATCTATTCAAGATAATCACTTATTGGTTGAACCCCAACCGGTGGCTTACTATTGAACAATCAAAGCTTCAGTCTAGTTATTAAAGGCATGTGTATTCAACAATAGATAGTTCTCAGACACAGGTATCTCTTCTTTTCAAAAATAATCAGTTTAATATGAACAAAATTAAGAAGGGTACTTTAAGACACAACAACACACCATGATAGAGGACATACAAAATATAAAACCTTCAGATCATAAGAGTCAATATCTATCCCAAATCATAATGAAGGTTGGAATCTGAAAATAACAGACAATTCCAAAAAGTAACCAATGCTGTAGAAATAGATGTATTTTGTTGAAGTTTCGGTCTTTTATGACAAATTTGTCCATCAGACAATCTTCAGGACAAAGAGTAGATTGTAAAAGTAGTCCCTAGAATTTGGTCAGACTCTCAGTTTAGAACCAGTGAGATCACGTTGGTTTTGAAACTTTAAAGGGGCTTTGTGAATAAGCTCCTGTCAACATAAACACTATAGTGGAAAGGCAATAATCTCAATCCGAACAATAGTGATGAAACATGGCATTTAATAGGATATGGCTTATTCACAAGGCCCCTTTAAAGTTTCTGAACCAATGTGATCTCCCTGTTTCATAACTGAGTGTCTGACCAGATTCTAGGGACTACTTCTACAATCTACTCTTCGTCCTGAAGATGGTCTGATGTCCTTGTTGGGATCACTGGTATAATGGAACAGGGACCCGACAGAACTGACGTCCTACCATCCAATTATCACCGCTAGGTATGGATTATAAAAACCTTAGTAGCATGGTGATGCTCCACCTGCGGGAACACACGCCTCATTTAGTGCATAAGGTCCAAAATGGTTTTATTTCTGATTGATCCACCACTCTTAATATTGGGAGCCTAAATTGGGTGATGGAGCTGGGCCTGGGAGGTGGCGCTTCACTGCCTATCTAGTACTGGACTTAGAGAAGGCATTCAATAACATTGATTGGGACTACCTGTTTACCACTCTGTTGAAAATGAGCATTGAAGGGCACCTGCAACGATAAATATGCATTTTTTTTATTCTGAGCCGACTGCTCGAGTTAGGATTGGAAAATACATATCACCCTCCTTTACAGTGAGCAGGGGCACTCGCCAGGGTGGTCCCCTTTCTCCACTGCTGTTTGTGCTGGCAATGGATCTGCTGGACCAGCGGCTTTGGCGTGGGGGGGGGGAGGTGGAGCATGGGGAGTTCCACTATGTGATGAGGTACATATAACATCTATTTATGCAGGCATTGTTTGCACTACATTCTGGAAATCCGCAGGGGAATCCAGATATTTCTGAGCTACTAGCGAATTTCCAGCCAGTGTTTAGTTTGGGTGGTAACTGGGCTAAGTCTTGTATTTTTCCCCTCTGTGCAGACTATCCTCCACAAGAGGTTATGGCAGGAGACTAGATGAAGAGGTGGGAGCCTTAGGTGTTTTAGTACTTAGGGATCCGTAAGTATCTAAATGCAAATGATCTTGTTGCGGAGCACTCCCACACTAACACTGGAGCACTTTTGGAGCACTCTCCCACTTACAGCCCAAGAATGAATATCACTTTCTAAGATGGTAATGCTCCTCTGCCTCTTGTATTTTTTCCATCACCTATCTGGATGTGCCTCATGCCACCTTTATAGAGTTGCATGCCATGCTGGGAGGGTTCATCTGGAAGAGGGGCAGGAGAAGGGTGGCTCTGCGTGACCTGCAGCTGCCATTGGTAAAGGCTGGCCTGAGTGGGCCAAATTGTGAAAATTATTAGGTGGCAGCACAGCTGCAATGGCCAGAGTAATGGTTGGCTGGGAGGAAGTTGTACAAAGTGGATATATTTACCAAGATGCAGGTCACAGGAAATGGAAGGATCGATGTTGCTACCTGAAGTGCAGCTCCTTCATGCAACAAATAGCCTGGTGAAAGTGGCTTTTTGGAGCTATAAGAAGGGCCTGAGGCTACTGCCAGACATGATACCCTAATCTCCGGCCATTAGTTTGCACTTCATCCTGCTGTTCCATACAAGCATTGCTAGGGAAGGATTGAGGGCCTGGAGAGATGTGGGATTGACCTCAGTGGGCCATCCCTTGGTGCATGGATCACTAATAGCTGAGATGGGATGCCTGTAGAGGGTCACAGACACTGAATTGGAGCATCACCCACTTTACCGCGACCCTAACATCATGGGTGAGGGTTGGATTCTGTTGACCTTGTTCATTAATGCCTTGGTACACACGGCGACTGACACTCTGTTGCCCATTTGCAGGCTATGGGACACTGATATAGGACAAGCCCTCATGAGGACATGTAAACCTGGCCTGACAAAATATACTGCCCCACAAGATTGTTGTGACCCAATGTATTGGAGTAAGGTCTGTGTGCAAGCAGACCTGGGTGCATGATAGGGATTGTATGGAAGAGGGTTCAAAAGGTATCCAATCGAATCATAGATTTAGCAATGTTCATTGCCTGCCGGGCAATTTCTATGCATTGGAAGGTCACTGGCGCACAGCGGCTCCCAAGTGGGGTAGGACTGAGGAAACCACGCTGCGCAGGGAGGTAGTCATGGGCCTCCGCAGGATTTGCAATTGCTGACCCATGGGACAGCTTGTTGCAGGACTTACAGGATACACAGGAAGACCCACTGGATGGATAAAGGACTTGGAAACCCCAGTCTCATGGACACGTGGTCATAGACCTATCAGAGGTTTTCCTGACATGGCTATATAAAGCTGCTGATCTGTCATGTGAGGCAGACTGCCTGCCTGACATCTCCTCCTTCGATCATGAGGGGTCTTAGAATTCACATATGCTAAAATGGCAAATGTTAACAATGGCTGTTGTACTAGAGGCCACGGTCTCACCCCCCATGTCTGGACTGTGAGGCATCTGGGATGTTGATCGTCTAAATGCCCAGGATACCTCTGTGATCTGCTATCTTGTTTGGAGTGAATCAATATCAGGCCATATGCTGCTGTTGCAGTAAACTTGACTCAGTGATGAATGTTTGCTATGCACGGTCGACCAGATCTGCATTGTCTGCTGAACGTAATCTGATTAAAATCAATAAAAATTCATTCAAAAGAAATACTAATAGGATGAAAATAAGAGATTGGAATTGATGCTTATATTTCTTGGAACTCTTGTACAGCTACACACATTGACACATATGCCACCAAATGCAACTCCCTGTCTCTTTATTTTCCATGTGAGAAATTGTCTTTGTTTTGAGTTGTGTGTCTTAGATCATGAACCGTTCTTTATGTGCCCACAGAATTCAAGCCTACTCTATATGGACACTTATTACTCTAGACATTGTTGAGAAATGTAGCTCCAAGTGGGACATTTTAATCCCATGTCCTGACTGGACAACTAGAGTCATAGCTCATACCCCGCTGTCTGGCCTCAGTAAACAGTGGTGGAATACCAGAGGTCTACAGAGGGCATGTAAACCTGGCCTGATAAAGCATACTGTCCCACAAGATAGTTGTAAAATATACAATATTGATGGACGGAATGCAGAACCAATTCAAGTGATCTAGGTTAAATCCATCATTCTTTTGGTCACCATGACACCCTAGTTTAGACCTGGCCATATGCAAATCAGTCTTGACCCTGTGCCTCATTAGAACAGTCCAGCCCGAACTGGCAAGCCATGTCCTCCCTGGACCGGAAACAAGCATCCTAGGACCGGTTTCGGGGTTTCACCCCTTATCAGCCAGGATAGCTTGATTCCAGTGGCACAGTGAGCCCAGGACCCATGTCTGGGCATACATGGCGCACTTAGGGAGAGAAAGCAAAAGACACAAAATTGATGGACGGAATGCAGAATAAATCAAAACATTCACCCCCAGTCAAGAGATCTGGGTTAAATTCATCATTCTTTTTGTCACCATGCCACCCCAGTTTAGACCTCGCCATATGCAAATCAGTCTTGACCCTGTGCCTCATGGGAACAGTCCAGCCTGAACTGCAAAGCCAGGTCCTCCCTGGACCTGAAACAAAGATCCTAGGACCAGTTTCTGGGTTTCCCCCCTCATCAGCCAGGATAGTTTGATTCCAGTGGCACAGTGAGCCCAGGACCCACGTCTGGGCATACCTGACGCACTTAGGGCGAGAAGGCAAAAGACACATAATTGATGGACGGAATGCAGAACAAAAAAAAACATTCACCCCCAGTCAAGAGATCTGGGTTAAATCTATCATTCTATTGGTCACCATGCCAACCAAGTTTAGACCTGGCCATATGCAAATCAGTCTTGTCCCTGTGCCTCATGCTCAGATGTGAGTACCATGCTCTCCATGCCACTGGAATCAAGCTATCCTGGTTGATGAGGGCTGAAAGCCCAAAACCGGTCCTAGGATGCTTGTTTTCAGTCCAGGGAGGACCTCGCCTGACAGATCGGGCTGGACTGTTCTCATGGGGCACAGGGTCAAGACTGACTTGCATATGGCTGAGTTCAAACTGGAACGGCATGGTGAGCAAAAGAATTATGGATTTAGGCCCAGATCTTTGTACTGGGGTGAATGTATGACATTGTTCTGCATTCTGTCCATCTACTGTTGTTTTTGCATTTGCCACAACATAGTTGTGGCCCAATATATTGGAGTAAGGTCTGCGTGCAAGCAGACCTGGGTGCTTGATAGGGAATGTAAGGAAGGGAGTCAGATGCCTCAGGCCTGCTTTTGAAAAAGGCTGGACCCTTCAACCTTTTTTGTACTGACGCATACATCACCAAATGCTGCTGGTGACTCCCTATACTGACCTGGCTACCTGCCCTGCGGTTAGGCTTAGATCATGGAGAGTGCTCCAGCACTGCTAAATTCATCTGGACACAGGATCTGAAACCTCACGATTGAGCTGATGGGGGAGTGGCAGGCCAGGCTGGACTATATTAGTCAGTTTAGTGTTTTAAATCATGTATTAATCAGCAACAATTAGTGAATCAGATTACGAAAATTGTAAGATTTAAAACTACATAGGCCTAGTTTTTCTATCAAATTGGATGGATGCATTGTATTTAAACTTGACAGATCTGCCATATAGTTTTACATCATTTTAATCTGGTGTTTATATGTAATGTTGCACAATTTACAGAAATCCCCACTAGATAAAGTGCTTCTTTCAAAGCTGTTTCAACTATTGCAGGAAATGTATAGTAACTTGAAGTCACTTCCTGTAATGTGACTTCCTATGACAGGACATCTTATGGAATTTATAGGTAGTTCATATAGTCCGGTTCTGCTTGGGGCACTACTAATCCTAGGAGCGGCCCTGGTGCCAGTGCATGTGTTTCTGTGGACATACTTTTGTGTGTGCATTGATGTTCTGTTGCCCTGACACTTGGCATTTTGCGCTGTGGTGTACTCAGCCATACATTTATGTATACATACATATATATGTACCTCTGGTCATTTTTAATTTCACCTTAAAGTTTCGTTTGTCCCTGTCTTTCAAGGTCAGACTGTGGATACCTGATGATGACATTCCCTCATTTACCATGCTCAGCATGCTACAGGACACTTTAAACTCAATTGACATTCACTTGGTAGCTATGCAAATGTGAAGGGGTAGGTGTGTAACTTACCGCGGCGATGTACACAATGGTTCAGATTCCCATATTCATCGATGATATATAGTAAAGGGATGAAATGCACAATTAGCTCCATAGCTACACAACAGATGACACAGGAAGCTTGTTGTGCAGATTTTCAGCCTTGAAAACCTCCCCTTCTGCCTGCTCTGCTGAGGTGGTTGGACAGACACGGACAGCGTGTTGGAAATACACATTGTAACTGGGCGGGCGATTCCAGGGCCCGTACTTGCTCCGATCGGAGCCGTCCAACCTTTCAGAGAGCTTCATGGGCGTAATTTCCAGTCAGACAACGATAAGGCAATTTTTTTTTCATCATCATAATACTGCGGTTGGAGGGACCGCTTCTAACTCTACATCAGTCAGTTAGACCAACCCCAACGATACCTCAGAGGCACTTCTGATCGACATCGTAATCTAACTCTAAGGGCATCATTAAAGTCCACCCGCCATCCTGCCGGTAAAAGGGACCGCTTGCCTTATGTGCGGGGTCCAGTGGGTGACATTAGGATGCGCCCTCCACAGGGGGGGCGCATCCTGCATTATTTAACATTGCAGCAGGTGGTACTTTCAGCACCGCCTGCCACAATGCCAAAAATGCATGATGTGCATGCACAATGTGGCAGGCACTGTGCAGTGCCTGCCATGTTGTGCATGCACATGCAGGGGGGTTCCATAGGTACCCCATGTGCCCACCACACCCCCCAACAACCTTGAAATCCGCATACCTTTCCATGTCGGCAACGCCTCCACGGAAAGGTTTCCCTCCGCCTGCATCCTGATATGGATGGCGGTGTCGAGCAAACACCACCACAATATGAAACCCTTTTCCGCCCGGTTGACTTGTCGACCGGGCGGAAAAGCGGTGGACGGTCTTCCTATCCGCTGCGGTCCCCTCGCCATACTAATATGGCAGGGGGAAATGGGTGGCGGGAGGGCTAGGATGTAGGGGGGATCGCCATCGCCATGTGGGGGGGTGGCGATCCGCCCTACAGTTCAGTGACTACATATCGAGGGGCAAAATATAGACTGCTCAAAATATCGACTCAAAAATATCGAGGGACAGAATATAGAATGCCTATTTACAAACAGGTAAGTACTGAAATATCGAGTACAAAATATAGAATGTATTAAAAATAATATAAAAGTAATTAAATAATAAACACAATTAAATAAAATATAGTTAAAATAATGTAAAAAAGCTTAAAATGTAAAAATAAATGTAATGTAAACATTTTTTTTAACATATATGTTTACTTAATAATATTACAAAATAATTATTCATCTTAATTATAAAATATTTAAAACAGTATTACAAATATATTTAGGTATATATAAATAAATAAATATAAGTATCTAAATATAAAAATAAATAATTTATAACAATTTAAATAATTAAAGTAATACTTTTTATGTTAATTAATCATTTATATTACATTAAATATAACAAAATTAAAAACATTACATAGCTAAGTGAATAAAATTAGTATTCACACTCCAACAATTGCAAAAGTAAAGAATTTGTTGGATAGTGGAAGGGTAAAAATTACTATTCCCACTCCAGTGAGTGCAACAGTAGGGAAAGAGTTGGATAGCGGGAGGGTAAAAATTACTATTCCCTCTCCAGTGAGTGAGTGCAACAGTAGGGAAAGCGTTGGATAGCGTAGGGGTAAAACTTACTATCCCCACTCCAGTGAGTGCAACAGTAGGGAAATTGTTGGATAGCGTAGGGGTAAAAATTACTATTCCCACTCCAGAGAGTGCAACAGTAGGAAAAGTAATGATTTAATATTTAAATAAGAATACATTATTTATCAATACCAATAAAAAAGTAATTAAAATGAATCACCAATCACAACATATTAAATAATTAATTAATTATAAATATTTTATATTAAATATTATTTACCTATTAATAATTATGTAACAGCGAATTAATTTCCAATCCCAAAAATGTAATAAGTAATAAAACATGAACCAATTAATAATTAATTAACAATAAAATATTTATTATTACACAAAATAATTTCAATAAATACTTAATTACAATTAAATGACTTCACACCCTATTCGTCTATAACCCACATCCCACTCCAAATAATACATTAATACAATTAACACAATTATCAATTAATCAATTAATAACAATGAATTACCAAATAATCAAAATTAATTGGCAATTAATAAAAAATAGTTACCAATTAGTAATTAATTAGCAATACATTAATTATCATTACAAATAAATTAAAATTAATATTTACTTAATTACAATTAAATTACTCCCCTCCCTATTCCCCTATAAACCCACAACCCACTACAGAACTAAAACGCAAAATTAACTTAAAAATATTTATTAATTCATAAAAATGTATATTTAATTTACTATAAGTAAATTACTTCCCACCCTATTCCCCCATAAACCCATAACCCGCTACGGAATTAAATTACGCAAAAACATTCATTACTTTAAAAAAATTAAACATACATTACAAAAATGATTTATAATTTTAACACATATACTAGCATACATAACACTAAAAAGAATGTGTTATTATGGAAAACGATATTTTAAATTTGATACTATGGAAATCAATATTTTAAACTTCAATTTCAATATTCTATCCTGCTATATTTTGGTAATTCGATATTCTGGCCTCTCTATATTTTTTTTTCGATATTCTGTCCAGTCGACATTTCAAATTCGATATTTTGGGTGTTTACCCCGCCCGACATCCTAATGGGCCCGTTAGTGTGCATAGTCATGAACGATGAATGCACCGGCTACATAATACATGTTAACTTGGTTCCATTTCTAGTGTGTATGCCATTAGTATTAAGTTAAGAGATAATGCATTTTAATTATGGCCCAATCATGATTAAAACAGAAAAGACATGCCAATCGCCTAACATGATTGCGATACAAACCGTGCACTTGGAAATAAGTTCCCAGGGGCTTTACATCAGTTCTATTTTCGAATAAATACATTTTCCACTTAGTGCTGCATCTGATTGCTCAAATTGTATGTTAAAAACCAT
The DNA here is from genome assembly GCF_964263255.1 of Lissotriton vulgaris. NCBI lineage: Eukaryota > Metazoa > Chordata > Amphibia > Caudata > Salamandridae > Lissotriton > Lissotriton vulgaris. The sequence goes on from NC_141687.1 coordinate 1,054,255,183, forward strand.
TGCCTGTTCCTCAGTGAAACCCACTTTCAGGCCTTTCATTTTCCATTACCATGATAAGCCTTTTAGACATCTCTGCATTATAAGTGTAGACATGTTAATGAGGCACATAATCAGTGTAGTCCTTTGGAAGTGAAAGTTACTCCTGTTAAATCAGGCAGTATATACTTTATGAGTGACTGAATGATTTCGTGCATTTGTCTATTAAAGAACTCTAGAGTTTTATAACTATTATTTTATGAGAAGATTGGACTATAAAACTAAGTGCCTCTGCAGAGCAGTCACTGTGTAATGATGTACCATTAAACCACTGCCTCGAAGACCACAAGACTACAATATCATCACATCTCACGTTTCTTTGCAAGACAAACAGCGTATGAGGTCCGCCCAAATACCATTTAAATCACTTCTGTTTTTACCACAACAGAGAGAAGAGTGGTCAAAGTAATTGAGAAGAAAAAGCATGCTCAATGTTAACCCCACCTGTGGAATTACGTACGTTTTAACTATCCTGCACTTTGTGAAATTGCATTTGCTTTTTGGAAACACCAATTTCACAAATCTTTACCGCATTGACCAATCGAATCTGTGGTTAAAACGGCATGCATTCTTTTTTTATTGCTTTAATTTAGCATTTTAAAATTGTGTTTTTTGTTGTTGTCTATAATGATTTCTGTGATGAACGATCTGTGCATTTGCAGCCGGGCCCTATAATTTTTTATGGTTTGGCTTGTCAGCGCAGCTCTTCCTGGGAGCCAGGAGAGAAGCTGTTGCCCCACCCGCATGTTGGGAGTCAGAAGAATATGTTTTGATTGGGCAGAAGCTGTATGCTTCCTCAAAAAAACTGCTTGATCTGCTACAGCTTTATTTATTCATCCAGCTGCCTGAACTTGAACTTTCAGGGCCACACACATCCCACTGTAAAGCTGAGAAAGTGTCTTAGACGACAAAACAATTTATGGTGTTTATCTCTGGCAGCAGAACAGATGGGAGGAGGGCAGTCCATAAATCAACATGGATGTTTAGGTCTGGCTTGACAATGCAACTGTCACTGACCTATAAACATACACCAATATTATTCTACAATTATTTAGCTTCCACACAAATACACACCCAGTCCCATGCTACTTACTTGTTAAGTTTCATTTTACCATAAAGCCAGACCTATAGGCATTGCCAATGTTTGTTTGATTCGGTTAAGGATCAAATATATAAAAAATGAAACTAGTATGTAGCATTGAGAATAATCTGTGAATCTTATAACAAAAAATCTGCATGATTTACCCCATTCAGTCTACTGGTTCATATTAATACAAAGGTCAATATTTAATTACATGAGCAAGTAATTAGATATATAAATAATCATGAAACAGAGAGAAAAGATTTACTTCATGTCCCAAATATGTATTTTCTCCACAACATTATCCAAATCTCTAGTGGTCAGACTTGCTAAACTCCACATCATGTCACCCAGAGCCATTGGCACTGGCCTCCCCACTTCTTCTGGGGAACATTATAGGTTGGGGTTCCTGACTACCATGGAGGAAAGGATTTGTCTAGTAACATTAATAGACTGGGCCTGTAGCACCCTACCTCTGCTAGACTCACAGGCACTCTTCAAAGGGACATGTCCCACTACAGGGAGCTACCCCAGAACATCAGACAAACTAAGGGGCATATTATCAAGCCTGTGCGCTAAAATTATCGCTGCTTTATCGGCCGAAAACGGGCGATAAAGCGGCGATAATGGGCTTGATAATATGCTCTGTGGAATTCCAATCGAAGCCCATGTTAGATGTCTTCACATCTAACATGTGCTTCGATTGGAATTCCATAGAGCATATTATCAAGCCCATTATCGCCGCTTTATAGGCCGTTTTCGGCCGATAAAGCGGCGATAATTTTAGCGCACAGGCTTGATAATATGCCCCTCATTCCCTGATTGAGTTTCGAAAGAGTCTTAAAACCTGGCTCTTTCCTAGGATCTGACTTCTTTTCTCTGATATTCTGATCTGATCTATTCTACTCTGGTCAATTTTTTCTAGTCTGAAGTGCCAGGATCCCCGTAGGGTGACAGTTTGCGCTATATAAGAATCGCATTCATGAGGCTGTGGGATCTGGGGATTGCAAGTAGAGAGTGTAACCTGCCTGGAAGAATAAGGAGTACTGCTGATGAAGATCTCAGGCCAAAGAGATTACCAGGAGCCTGGTAAGAGAAGCAGGCTAGACTGTACATAGTTACTGTCACTGGAGGGAGGCAGTTAGATTGTGGTGCTGCAAGAGAGGACTCAAAAATCAATCTGAAGGGAATGAGGGCATACCCTGAGGTCTTCCTCATAAGAAGGGAACAGTTGAAAATCGTAGCCTAGAACTTTGGCAACATTTATAGATCATGAGGTCTGGAAGTAATCTGCCTGATATTTTCACCAGGAGCAAATGTAAACAAAAAGGCCCAACAGAACCTGAAAAGGCTGCATTTTGTTGTCCTGTTTCTAGTAGGTTGCCCAGCGGGTCCCCGAGGCTGCGGGCCCAAGATAAGCATAAAAGTAAAAAAGCAACCTTTGATCACATGTGGAGCTTCCTTTCAATTCTCCAATTCACAGCTGAGGAAGACCAATGCGCTGGAAGTAGAGGCCCTACTATTTTACGTTCCGGTGGCGCAATGTGCCACAGCATATTTAGAAGGCCACATAAAGTCACTTTACATAGCTTTTCATGGCCTTATAAATATATGCCCCTTTCACGCAGAAAATTGAGTGAAAGGGGCGTTCCGTGTGTGTTCTCATGCAACACCCACGAGAAATCGTGAACCTCGGAATACCCAGGGGTGGCTTTAGGGAGGCGCAACGAGGTGAAATGTTTATATTTCTGCTTGTGCTTGTCCCTTTTCTATGTGTGCTGCATTCTGCCTCTTGTGAATGATTTTATTCAGGAAGGGGTGCCTTCATACAAAATAAATCAGCCCCGCAACCCAGGCACCCTTACACCATGGTTCAAGGGTGCCTACATTGGCACATGGCATCCCATTGTGCGCCAGCATGGGGGAAAAGGACAGGAAAGAGCTGAATCACATAGATATGATGAATACCTGCCCTTTTGTTTTGACGTTTAGCAGTGCAGCAAGATTCCTTGAGGTGCTTCCTACGTCAAAACCTCATAAATGATGCCCTTTATTTGGCCCTAGGAGACCTGAGGTCTGCCTTGGGGTTGCCACCTGTTGGGTTTTCAACTGCTTTGTATGATTTTTTTATTGTGTCCGCGTACACAAAAATTGTGAAAACTAAAGACGGTATTTTTTCCCTTGAATCACTGGCAGTACATCGATTCCTATAATATCGATCTACACAATTATTGAGTCTCTAATATCGCACACAATATTGACTACCAATACACAAAACAAAAAAATCTACAAATATGGAAAAAATAATATCAGCAACATAATTATCGTCTACAAAAATATTGACTATAGAAAAATAGAACACAAAAATCTCAAAAAAATTTAAATAACATGTAATGCAACACAAATATCGATATACATAACATCAAAAACACAAACATCGATAAAATACATAGGGCCTCATTTATGAAAAGTGACGCATCGCTGCGTGAAAACAGCGATGCGTCACTTTACACTGCGCACTCCTTGCGACACCAATGATGCGTCATATTTAATGTATGACGCATCATGTCGCAAGGACTTACAGATACGTCAGTATTTCTGACGTATCTGTAAGCGCAAAAGTGACGCATTGCTGGAGTGTGTCACAAAAGTGACGCAACTCCAGCAATGCGTCCTTTCACATGGGGAAAGCCCCATGTGAAAGGGCTTGCGTCAGTCTTACGCCTGCTGTGAGGCAGGCCCAAGATTTTGACGCAACAGCATCCTAAAAGTGACGCAGTGAAATCTCATAGATTTCACTGCGTCACTATTACGAGGCTTTTTGCGGGGGAACGCCCCCTCTGCATACATTATACCTGACGCAGGTATAATGTGGCGCAGGGGTTTAAAAAGTGACGCATCTACCTAGATGCGTCACTTTTTAAATATGGCGCAACAAGGCGCATGTTTTACGCTGCCGATGCGTCACAAAAAGTGACGCATCCGCAGCGCAAAACTGACGCAAGGCCTCATAAATGAGGCCCATATAACCTATACAAAAAATAACATTAAAGATAAAAATATATATATTTTTTTCAATGCAATAAAAAACATATTGCAAACATTTAAACAGACACTAACAAAAAAATTACAATAATAATAAAACTAGAACACAAACTAATAAACTTACAAAACCAAAATCAAATAAATACACAAGCACTACAACATAAAAAAATCAGCGCTATCAAAAATAAACAGACATTAAAATAATATATAACATTTAATAAACCATAAATGTTATTTCTATAACTAAACAAAATAAAAACACACATTAAATAAACACAAATAAATGTAAACTAATTCAATTATAACTGGCAAAAATGTCAAAACAAAGCTATCTCAATCAGTGAGTTTAAACAACAACAAAAATAAATAGAAAAGTCTACCTAATTAAACAAACACTATAAAATCAATTAATTAATACAAAATGTACTTTTACACTGACAAACACTGCAAAAGGATGAACTTTTGCAATACATACAACAGAATGAAAAATATCTACAAATACAACTAAACAGAAAAACTTTCATTAGATGGAAGAACAAAACGTTTTAAATAAATAGATAAAATTAGCTTGACAAAATTAAGCATATACACATGTTGACCTAAAATATAATTTATTTTTCTTTATATGTCATAGACTAAACTTGATAAAACCTCTTCCTGTAAAATTCAAAACACCAATTTCCATCCAAAAGAACTACAAAAACAACATTAACGAAATATATAAAGCAAAGTAAGTATATATCTTAACTAATTTATAGAGGTAACTGATTTGACCTAAAAAAATATTGAAAATACAAAATATACCTAACAAATACTATCATTTTACTTGCTACCACAGGCTATAATACAAAAACAACATCAAAGAAATATATTACATCAACTAAAAATATTTTGTAAAATACATTATTTCAAAAGATTTAATTTATTTGAAATATTATTTTTTATGTAAAAAAATATTTCACAATAAGAAATTATACTAAATGGCCAAAATGTTTAATATTTTTAAACATTTTTAAATTGTTTAATTTCTTAACATAAAATATTTACTTTTTAAAATGTAATTTTAAAAAAAGAAACTTTTTTCAAACAAATATTCCAAGAAATCACATTAAATATATTCAAATATATGTCATTTATTTTTAAATACTTTTATAATTTGTTTTAATGTTTTTTAAATGTATTAATATTTTACATACAAATAACTACACCTCAAATAAAAATATAATTAATTCATTTTAATAATTTCTTTTTATAAAAGTAATATTTAAAATTTTGCAATTTTTTTAAATTCTCATAATTAATTTACAAAAACAATATTTAAAATATTAGTTTAGAACAAAACATATTATAAATTACTCCCACCCATATCCCCTAAAAACCCAATATCCTGCTCCTAAAAATATAAATAAAAATGGAAAAAAAATTACTTTAAATGAAAATACTTTAAATTACTCTCCACCCTTTTCCCCTATAAACGCAACATCCACTCCTAATTAAAATAATTAAAAATCAAAACACATATATTAATTTAAACAAATATATATTTTTAAATACTTCCCACCCTTATCCCCTATAAACCCAATACACCGGTCCTACAAATCACAGAAAAAACATTAAAACATTTATTTTAACATTAAAAATTATATTTACACATATAAAATAACTACACATATAAAATAACTACTACTAAATAATAATAAATAATAAATAGTCAATATAATTCACAACTATATTTTTAACATCAATATTTTTAAAATTGATATTTCTAACATACACAAAAATCCATATTTTATACAACGATAAAACTAACCTTGATATTTTGCATTCTCAATATTCTTAACTCGATATTCATGACACTCGATATTTCTTCATTGATATTCTGTCTGTTCACCTTTTCCCTTCATGAGTGCATACTTTAAACAGCAAATGTAAGAAGAAAACACTTAAAAAATGTCTTTATAGCTGCCATAATGACCTCCATATTACATAATTAAAGTAAACATAGACAGACAGGCCAAACAATGTCATACAAAGTTTTACTTTAGAATCACGTCCTAGCCTTTGCAGAATAATAAATCGTGAACAGATGGCTAAGGGTAACCCATCGCCAACTTGTAGTGGTCAGTGAGGTAGGGAACTCACATGGACTGAAACTTCTGTGCAATGCTCATGTGTGAGGAGAAGGGGTACGGAAAACAACAGACACCGGTCCACAATCACCATTGGTAAGAGAAGACAAAAGAACCAGCTGGCACCTCCTCTGGCATTCATCATTGTTCTGGTCACAAAGCTGAGCTATCCTGCTTGGTTGTGAAGGATTAAGCTTCATTGCAGACCAGCAACACAGTTTCCAGGTGCCCCAAACATGGGGCAGGGGCATCAGTGGCCATTAAAAATAAAATATAAATTGAGTGACGAGGTATTTTTGAAACCACTGCATTAAACCCTGCATTAAAGGATCTTCCACAGGAGGTAGGATAATTCTCTCATATGGCTAAAGGGCCTTAATTTGTTTCATTTTTCTCTAGATGTGCCCAAAGATCATTTGGTGGCTTCCAGACTGTAAGTTGGCTTTTCATTTTTGGGTGCCCTACGACGGGGTGTCGTGTCTTTATACTTAAAAGTTGATCTGACCTGACTTTGTTTAATTGTAGAACGACCTGTTGGGTATTTTGTTCATCGTGAGTAATGCTCGAATAATTTATTAGATCTCTGCACACATGGGAGTTGCATAAGTACTTTAATCACGCCTCTAGCCAATTAATTATTACATCTCTCTGGATGCATGTTTTTTGCTCCCACGGATTCGTGGAGAATGGAGTCTATTTTTGATGTAGTGCATTGGAATGGTCACGTGGTCGGTATTTCTGGCCGCTTGTGCATGTGTATATATAGAAGATTTTGCACTCTTCACTTGGTATTTTTCACTGGGCATTTGGCATTTTGCACGGTTTTGATCATGCTTGCATCACTTGTTTATTGTCACTTTATTGACTCTTTGTGTTGAGCTGTATATTGGTCTCCTTGTACCCTAGGGTTTCATGTACATTTATGTTATGTTTGTATTAGATACTTCTGTGCAACTTTTCTGTCCTGAAGATGGTCCTACGGATCTGTCTGACCAGCAAGGACCGAAAGGTCGACGCCTAACACCTTTTATGCAATACACTGTACAATTCACTTTAAATATAATTTGTGAATTTGACTGCGTATATATTGACTTGCATGTGGTTCCTTTATTGTATCCACATTATATGCTGAAGGTGTTTGTGTACTACCATATTATTTGTTACATATGCTTTGGTAGTTTTTCGTTGCCAGATCTTTATTATCAAAAAAACAAGCTATTCATGCATTGAAAATCAAAAAATAAATATAATATATTTTTGATACAAATTTTATTGTTCCTTCTGAAGCCCTCTGGTTGCTATGTCTAATTGAGTGATCATAGATGTGACACAGATAATTGTGAAGTAGATACCGTTAATGATTCCTGCCTGGACATTTAGCTTATATTATTGATATTACCCAGTCCTGGTGGGATTATTGGGTGGCTCTGTTCTAAAACAGTTGTAAAGCGCAGATGCTGTCTGCAAGGGCCCTTTATAAAAGTGGTTTGTTCTCTATGTTGGAGTATATATGTCAGCTCACACATATATATAATAATCTGTTGTACGTTTTGATTGTTCTGCACTATATATATTTTCATGTACAATTGTTTGTGTTTAATCATTTAAATGTCTGAACTTAAAACTATCACTTACACTGACAACTACATTAAGACGATTGCAGGAGGACCTTCTCTTTTAGGTCCCCAATCGAGCACAGGTGGTCTTAGCTCCCCACAAAGTACATTACGTAACAATTTGGAAAGATTGCACAAAAAATTGATCCGAACTGAATTGCATGCGAAATTTCTAAGAGACTGCCTTGCTAATAATATCATTCCTATAGGTCTACAAGTACGTAATATACCTTGTATTTTTGTAGAAGACGAGGAATATAAGACCGGATTTAGCTTTGTATCCAATAAATGTTCTAGAAGTTGGATGGTGCTAAGCATAGAGACAGCTCTACGTCTTATTGATAAACTTAAGGCCGAAATTACCGATCTGGAAAAACAAATACGTGAAGATCCAGCGGTTACAGATGCGAATGACTTCTTAAGCAAACTTGGCCTTACTATAGCTGAGTTTCAAAGTATTAACATCTTGAAAAAAACAGAAAAATTACAAAAAGATCTGAGAAATTATAGCCGTGAACGCACCTATCCTTACTTGAAAAAAGATTTCTTTCAACAAACAGGGAATCAAGGGAATCCGGTACCTAAACACACCACTTTTTTGAGACTCGGGCTCTTCTAGCTCAGATGATAATTTGAATAGAGCGACTTCCTTATATAGGTCTAATAGAGGAGCCAATTCTACACCTTTTTTAGGAAGAGGTCAATCGCCACACAGGGGACGATCCCGGAACCCGAGACGAGGCTGGTTACGGAATCTGTACTCTCCGGGACTCCGACAGACACGCAACAATTATTATGAGTGGTAACAACACAACCTACAGAGACTATAGGTGCTCTTACCATCAACCACTCCAATATGGAAGTTGTACCAATCTTTAACCTGTCTTCTTATCAACTTAGTTCCAGGGAAGTGGAAGTTCTTAGCCATGGGTTATCATTTGTCCCTACCAATAGAAATGATCTCTTTTCTATTTTGGTTGAGACACACAGATTCTTTAGAACCTTGAGGTTAAAACATTTTTTTCATAAAACAACTACTAGTACGCCCACGAATATCAGTGGCTTGAAATGTCCTTCAACATTCTTTCCAGCAAACAATCTGATCCCTAAGGAAATGATCACATTCGAAAATGTGGTATTGAACGAAATTGAGCAACTCTTTCAAAATAGAAAGTTCGCTAGGTTCAGCCTTTCTAAGGATGACATGTCCATCATCAAAACCTTAGCTGAGCGGGATGATTTGGTGGTCAAGCCCGCCGACAAAGGTGGAGGGATTATCCTACAGGACAAAACTCTATACGATCAGGAGGCCCTTAGATAACTTGGTAATTCTGAACATTACAAAAAGCTTTCCTGTGATCCAACTTCAAGGATCCGAAAACTTATCTTGACTCTTACCACCAAAGGACATGAAGGACGATGGCTCAGCAAAAAAGAATTTGAATATCTCAATAAAGATGACTTTAGTATTCCAGCGTTCTATACGCTGCCAAAGATCCATAAGAATAGCCAACAGCCACCGGGAAGACCTATAGTGGCCGGTTGCCAGTCGGTTCTGCAACCACTGGCAGAATACGTCGACTATTTCTTAAAACCTTTTGTTCCCAAAACTAGGTCATTTACTCAAGATAGTAGAGACGTAATTGTAAAACTTGAAGGTATCCATTTTAGCCCAACACATAAAATCTTGGCTACAATGGACATCGAAAGTCTCTACACTAATATACATCAAGCTGAAGCCTTACAAATGATTTACAACACGTTAGAGACTCGTATACGGCCCCATGAAGTCCCCACTTGGTTTATCACGGAATGTGCAAAGATTGCCTTAGAAGAAAACTATTTCCTTTTTAACAATGACTTCTTTGTACATCTCAAAGGTGTGGCAATGGGGGCAGTTTTTGCCCCCACAGTAGCGAATCTGTTTGTGGCAGAGTTTGAAGAAAAAGTAATTTACAATAACAATCCTTTTCTGTTGAACCTTTCTGAATATTTAAGGTACATTGATGATGTATGTATAGTCCGGGAGGGCACACAAGATAAACTGGAAGAGTTCCATCTATGGCTCAATACAAAAGATGTGAATTTACAATTCACTTTGGAAAGCAGCTCTGAGGTCATCAACTTTCTAGATCTTAACATCATACATGTCGAAGGGGTACTGGCCGTGAGTTTGTATACAAAGCCCACGGCGAGGAATACCCTTTTAAAATACAATAGCCACCACCCCCGTAACTTACGGGATAATCTCCCTTTTGGTCAGTTTCTCCGTATTCAGAGGAATTGTACCAGAAGGGAGGATTATTTCAGAGAGGCAAAAATACTACAGGAGAAACTTGTGATGCGCTCATATCCTTACCGGCTGGTAAAACATGCTATGAAGCGTGCTTGGTTCTATGACCGACAGGCCCTACTGCAAAAAAATCAGTCTGCAATTTCTAACTCTAATACATTGCCTACTACATGTGTCTTGACGTTTGGCACAGAATCTACGCAAATCACTAAAATTATCAGACGCAATTGGCATCTGATTAAGAAGGTTGAACCACAATTAGCCATCCCAAGATTTGCATTTAAGAGAGGAAGAAACCTTTGTGATCATCTGGTTAAAGCCTATGCTGAACCTAAGATCAGCACTTTAACAAGCCTGTGGGGCCTTGCACCTATTGTCGGACACTTCCCTTGTGGTGGATGTACAGCTTGTGCAACCACACAGGTAATTAAAACCTGCTGCATTAACGGGAGACATATGAAGCTGAAACACCATTCTAATTGTATGACCAAAAATGTGGTCTACTGCATTCAATGCCCTTGTGCCCTCAATTACATAGGTAAAACAACACACGAAATTAGGAAACGGATCACACAACATCAATCCCGTATCAGATGTAAAATCAACACTGCGCCACTTGTGGAGCATTATAACAACATGTCACACCCCCCCTCTGATATGAAATGGTTTGTGATTGAGTCTGTAAAGGGTACAAGGAGAAGACCAAATGTGGAGAAATTGCTAGCCCAAAGAGAGAATAAATTGATTTGGTTATGTGATACTGTAGAAAATGGGCTTAATACCCTTATTGAATGGCACACACTGGCTACCCTTGTTTGATTGCCTCTTTGATATACATGATATCTTATCGGCTGGCTGCTGCTTTACTGTGATTCTGAATTGTTACACATGGCTGTGTGTGACAACTAGTATTATTGTTCTTGATGTAATCCAATTGCTGATGGTTCTCTTGTGTTTTTTGTTTTGATTTATGTCGGGTTTATGTGGTTTGAATTGTATTGCGCTGTACATGCATGCGTTTTTAGATTAAAAGGATGCCGGTGTTTAACCATTCTAAGATGGCCGCCAGTCTTTCCGTCATGATGATGTCATCACGCTACAACGTTTTAACTACGCTGTATGCGGAAGTGGATTGACGCAAATTCGGGGATCAACAACGGACTCTATTGAGCCGGCGTTTTGCTGCCGCTTAAGTATGTTTTTTGCTTCAAGTTTTTTGCTTCGAGCCCTTGTTCGCCTATACGGACATTTCGACTTGACTGTCCAGTTCTTTGATCGCAATATATTGTGTCTTTTAGATCATTTGGTGGCTTCCAGACTGTAAGTTGGCTTTTTATTTTTGGGTGCACTACGAAGGGGTGTCGTGTCTTTATACTTAGAAGTTGATCTGACCTAACTTTGTTTAATTGTAGAACGACCTGTTTGGCGTTTTGTTCATCGTGAGTAATGCTCGAATAATTTATTAGATCTCTGCACACATGGGAGTTGCATAAGTACTTTAATCACGCCTTTAGCCAATTAATTATTACATCTCTCTGGATGCATGGTTTTTGCTCCCACGGATTTGTGGAGAATGGAGTCTATTTTTGACGTAGTGCATTGGAATGGTCATGTGGTCGGTATTTCTGGCCGCTTGTGCATGTGTATATATAGAAGATTTTGCACTATTCACTTGGTATTTTTCACTGGGCATTTGGCATTTTGCACGGTTTTGATCATGCTTGCATCACTTGTTTATTGTCACTTTATTGACTCTTTGTGTTGAGCTGTATATTGGTCTCCTTTTACCCTAGGGTTTCATGTACATTTATGTTATTATGTTTGTATTAGATACTTCTGTGCAACTTTTCTGTCCTGAAGATGGTCCTACGGATCTGTCTGACCAGCAAGGACCGAAACGTCGACGCCTAACACCTTTTATGCAATACGCTGTACAATACACTTTAAATATAATTTGTGAATTTGACTGCGTATATATTGACTTGCATGTGGTTCCTTTATTGTATCCACATTATATGCTGAAGGTGTTTGTGTACTACCATATTATTTGTTACATATGCTTTGGTAGTTTTTCGTTGCCAGGTCTTTATTAACAAAAAAAACAAGCTATTCATGCATTGAAAATCAAAAAATAAATATAATATATTTTTTATACAAATTTCGATTGTTCCTTCTGAAGCCCTCTGGTTGCTATGTCTAATTGAGTGATCATAGATGTGACACAGATAATTGTGAAGTAGATACCGTTAATGATTCCTGCCTGGACATTTACCTTATATTATTGATATTACCCAGTCCCGGTGGGATTATTGGGTGGCTCTGTTATAAAACTGTTCCAAAGAGGGGAGGAGCACTGCTTGTTGCAGGAGTTTTTATGGGGTCACATAGCAACAGTGGTGAACCTCCGACTAACCCCAAGAACGTCCATTTTATTTTGTGTTGCCACCCCAAATAGAGTGAACACTGTGCAGTTTGTATGTATTTTTCAAGAATCTCTAAAGCTGTGTATTCAGTCCAAAGGCCTTAATACCAGTTTGGCAGTCCAACCTCCTTGGGACTGCCCTGCCCCACCTAGGCCGCTCACTATTATGAGTTGACCATCCGGCCGGCGGTGTGGAGGCAGAGATCTTGAGGCTGTGGTGAGTATTTTCACAAATATATCAATGTCTGTGTGTGCATTTTGACTGAAGATGTGCAACCAATGCATGATATACATAGGAAAACCCATACAACCATTTAGCCCATTTGTTTGCCAATATGTATATGGTTTGAAAGATCACTGCAAACAGAATGATAATCCTTGGGGTGTGTTGGACTTGGCCCTTTGGCAGGTTCACCTCAAAACTTTTTGCTTTTTAATGTGACCTGATGATTAGTTGTTTTGGGGCTTCTGTGCACTTTAGCACTGTGTCCCAGTGTAAAGTGCATGCGCAGTCTGAGTGCGTGTGGTGAGATTGGCCTGCCCTTCCATAGGAATACATGAAGGATATGTGTGTCCATGGTAATTCCTGGTGTGAGAGGAGTGCAGGGGCGAGTTTGGTATGTGCGAACCCGTGAGAATAACTGCTGCGCAATGGTGTGTGCAGATTGAATGTGACTAGTGGGGAAGTGCCACTTTTAGAAGTTGGCATTTCTGTATGCAGTGAATGTGAATTGCCTGTCTGGCTTGTGATTGACCGGGGCTGGCTAGTCTGCCTGGCTCCAGGAGCCAGGATGAGTCTGCCCGGTGGTGAAAATGGAGATCTGCATGTAGATGGGAGGGAGGAGTTGCACCTGGGACCTGAATGGGGCTGTGCCTTCCCTACACAATGCTGGCTCTGCCCCCTGTGGTGAGTCTGATGTCCCTGGCCCATCCTGTGGATAGAAGAAGAGGAGCTGAGCAAAACAAAGTGCTCAAGTTTCCCAAACAAGTTGCATCTGGTTTTCCCTAAACCCTGTGATAGGTGACAAAGGAAATGTGTGTATAAGAAGGGGCTGTGACCCTATGTATGTTCTCCTCTCTGATCCTGACTTGAGGGGGACCTACTGCTGCTGCTTGGCACCAGTAGGAACCACCACGAGGGACTGCCTCCCTGCTGGAGGGCCCTGTTAGCTGGCCTGCTTGGGCCCAGCCCCTGCCCCCTTTCTGCTAAAAATACTTTGCTGGACTTTGCATTTAAGTGCCTGGGAAGCGCTTTATTTCCCTTCCTAGGGAAGCGCTCTATTTCCCTGAGGAGCGCTTATTGTGGTACCTTTTTTGGAGGAGCAGCGCTCCTATTTGCGAGTTGCAGCTTGGAGCTGCGATCATTTTCAAGAGGGAATCCCCGGCATGGGGATCGAGCTGGTGCCTACCCCGCAATCTGCCCGGTTTTGGCGCGGGTGCCCACCCCGCGGATTTGCCGTTTTTGCTATCCCTAGTGGGTGCCAAACCCCACCAGGGACCTTGTGCTGCAGTGTATATCCCTTGCGGGTGCCCACCCCACCAGGGACTTTGTGTGCAAAGAAGCGGGAGACTACCCTGCATTACCGGGAACAGAATTGCCGAGTTCACCGCCACGGCCTGGCTTAAACAGGAAGCCAGGCAACCTGTGTGGTGACGTGGGCGGGACCGCGAGAAAAGAGGAAGCTGGAAGCCGACAGGAGCCCACCCCGCGCCCCAGTGCCCAAAGGAGAGTGAGCCAGTGTCCCGGGAAGCGCCACATTTAGAGAACCCAGGCCGGAGCCTACCCCACGCTGGGATCTTCCTTCACAACTATTAGATGTAGAACAGAAAAGGTTCAGAAACACTGAGACTTACTGGCAGCTGATCAACTTCCAAATACAGATGTTTGCCGCCTGCAGGTACTATTTTTCACAATGGCAGTAGCTGAAGTAGGCTTCTATCCATTAGGTCCAACCCCTTTAGTAACCAGTATTGAACATAGATTAGCGGCTTGTAGTTTTGTTTAAAATACTTTTAAGGAAGGTTCTAAAGGCAGCTCTCCATATTGCAGATTGGACACACAAGCAACTACTTAATAGCGTTTTTTTCACTTATTGTTTCTAAATATTACTAGAATTGAATTGGCCTCCTAGGCATGGATATGTCTTCACTCAAATTCCAATTAATTTTTTAATGTACGCAGAAACTGAAGAACAGCACCATTTTTTCTTTTAGAGGCACCATAATCTAGTATAAAAGAATGGGGGACTGCACACGATCCTTGCTGCTCCACCGGGTCTTGAAAAAAACATGCCAGCCCTTCCAATCTTACTTAGATCAAGGTTGCTGAGTAGAAAGATTCAGAGACAGGATTTGTTTCCAGTTTTATACAGACTGTGCTGATTAAAATACAGTAGCACTGGATATGTTCCCAGCTTTCTACTTGTGGTGCCTGTTGGCAATATCAATTGCAGAGTAACCTATAAGTAATAATTATAACGGGATCCGGGTGATGCTCTTCTACATGGAGTTTCTTTAAAAATATGTACATTGACCCACAATTTTTCTTCATGAACTGCAAAATGCTGGAGTGCAGACTATGTGGTCAGAGCAATATTGGTGAGTGAGCATTATAGCAATTACTCATGGCATATTTTTATTAGTCATTTGTGGAGTGGCAGAGGAGGATCCTCATCTATGCTTTGATATGTGTGTGTGGGTAAGGTGGGTATATTACTCTTGGGTATGCAGGCCTTGAAAGGGGACAGGTCAACCCATTCATTATTGTTGCTGTTAGACCTGGCAGCTTTGGCGTGAGTCTCCCTTCCATTTTGACGGATGTCCTCCTCTGTTTTGAGATGTTTATGCTGGATTTATGCTTTGGGCACTGTGCCACTGCTAATCAGTGCCACAATGCAAGTGCTCCCAATGTTAAATTGATGTACTAATTGGTTATTCCATGATTGGGTATTTGATTTATCTGCCAGCCCCTAGTACAGTGCACCATGTGTGCCCAGGGCTTGTAAATCAAATGCTGCTGGTGGGCTTGCAGCACTGATTGTGCCACCCACAGAAGCAGCTTTTGTGCAGTCTAGCACTACCATGTCGACTTGGTCAAGTGCACCCACTGGCCAGTCCCTAAACCTTCCCTTTGCTCCATATTAGACACCCCTATGGTAGGCCCAAGGGCAGGGTGCATTTTAAGTATAAGGTAAGACATGCTCTGATTTGTGTAGTATGTTCTAATAGTGAATTACAGCCATTTTCGTTTTTCACTATTGAAGGCTACCTGTTCTCATAGGTTAGAATGGGCAGTTAGATTATTACATTCTTATAATCCTATCTGACTCAGGGAACGAGGTAGAAATTCGAATTTAGTATGCCTGTACTCAGAATAATAAAACACATCTTTTAGTAAGGTTTATTTTAATATTCTGTGTTTGCAAATACCACTTTTAGAAAGTAGGTATTTGCTTGCCTAACCATTTGAGCCTGGCTATGCTGAGTTGTGTATTCCTTGTCTGGGTTTGTGTGTGACAGGGCTGTGGTATTCCAGGAGACAGGCTGGGGCAGCCCGGTGGTGAATAGAGAGATCTGCATCTAGATGGGAGGGAGGAGTTGCACCTGGGACCTGAATAGAGCTGGGCCTTCCGTCTACAATGCTGGCTCCACCCCCTGTGAAGCAAGCCTTCGCTGCATCTCCCTGGAGGCGTGAGTTCATCGAAGCTGCCTGCTGTCGCATCACCGGAGAAGCGTGTTGTAGGGCCTGTCATGGCTCCAAAGTACAGAGTCGTCGCAAGGCTACCAGGGTGTCATCGCATCATCATCGCATCGCCGCATCAAGGGCGCCATCTTCTCGCATCGCAACCGGAGCGTCGCATCATATCAAGGCGCCATCTTGTGCACCACAACGGGCCCGCCGGCCGAGAAACTAAGCATCACCTTCGCACCGGTAAGGCTCATGACGAGTCCCCTACTCTGCGCAAGCATTGAGGCAGGACTCAACCGCTCCCCCAGGTCACGGAACCGACGCATCTCCCCTTTTTCGAGCCTTTTGTTCACTTTGCGTTATGCATCCAGGTACTTTGTTGAGAACTTTGTCGCATCTACCAATAACTTGAATTAAGAGACTTTAATCATCTTCTAACTAATCTTAAGTGTAGTATTGTGGATTTTTGTCATTTGTAGTCTTGTGTTTAAGTCTATATAAAGAATACTTATTTTTATAAAAACCTGTGTTGTGTCCATCTGTAGTGTTATCACTGTATTACTGTGTATATTTACAAATGCTTAACACACTGCCTCTGAGATAAGCTTGTCTGCTCGTGCCAAGCTACCAAGGAGGTGAGCAGGAGTTATTAAAGAGTGTAATCCCCTTATCCTGACTTAGAAGTAAGGGTCCCTATTTGGACAAAGGTGAACACCATTGCCAACTAGAGACCCCCAGATCTAACATTGGTGGTCAGTGGTGAGGATTTGGACTTTGCATTTATGTTTCATATACAGTGATTGGTGTACACTACTAGTCAGTGCAGACCAAACGCGGCCACATACTTTTTTTAGAATCCTTTTCCCTTGGACTGTTAGTTTTTCCTGAAGACTCCCACTTTTTACTACCATGGTTAAACCAGCATCTGTTGCATCTATGGATCTAGATTTTGAGGAAGAGAGGTTGGAAACCTACCTACACCGTGAAACAGCTCAAGTATCTCTGCAGGAAATTAAAAGTTACTACACCAGGCATTTCTAAAAAGGATGACTACCAAAAGGCGCTGAGGGCCTGTGTAGAAGCAAGAAATGTCCCTGATCTTGTGGTGGAACCAGTTGGGGATGCAGATGGGCAAATTGATAGGCCAGTGTTTCCAGCCAGGGGAGGGGTGCCGTCCCCGCCTGGCAGCAGCATCTCTTCCAAAGACCTGTCCCCCAGAGAGTTGGAAGAGAATAACAGGTTGTCTTTGGAAAGGGAGGGAATGAGAATGGAGCATGAGAGAATGTTGAGGGAGTTAGAGATCAAGGCCAAGGGTTTAGAAATCAATCCCTCTGGTGGCAGCGCCCCATCTGTGCCTTCAGAAGGCAGGGTACATATTCCCAAGGATGTCATCAAAGATTTCCACAAAGGTGAAGATACTGGTCAGTGGTTTGCAGCCTATGATATAGCAATGTTGGCCCACCGGGTTCCTGAGAAGGATTGGGGAGCGGGGTTGTGGGGCCGCTCTCTGACTGAAGGGAAGGATACTGTGTTAGACCTACCCAGTGAGCATAGGATGTCTTATCACCACATGAAAGAAGCACTGAAGACACGGTATGGGTTAAGCCCAGAGCTCTATAGACAGAGGTTCAGGAATTGTAAGAAACTGGAGGGAACCACTTGGGTAGAATATGTGTCTTTCTTTTGCAGACCTATGGATGGTTGGGTGAGGGGTAGCAATGTTGATAATTTGCAAGCGCTCTATGATTTGATTGCTAGGGATCACTTGTCTGCTAATTGTTTTCCGGAGCTACGCCAGCACCTTATTGATAGCAAGTTGACTGATCCTAGAAAGCTTGCTGATAGGGGGCCTGTTACCTGCTTTCAGTGTAAGCAGGTGGGACACCGTTGGTATGATCCCCAGTGTCCTCAGAAAGGACAGTATGTGCCACCCTGTGCACCACCCCATCAGATGGCCAGTATAGACCTGGGTGGGAAGGAGATGGGTGCCCAAGGTGTGTGGAGTCCTGCAGAAATGTCCCTTGTCTCATTAGGAGACTTTGAGATGGTCCCTAAAACTCAGCTGCCTGAGAACACTAAAAAATACAGGCAGTGGCCATGGAGTCGAGGCTCTCAGAGACACAGGAGCAAGTGTGACAGCTTTCAAGTGTCACTTGGTCTCTGAAAAGCAGGTAGTCCTGCATGCATTCTTCCCAGTTGTTGCCGCTGACAACACAGAGAGCCATTGCAAGGTGGCTCAAGTTCCCTTTGAGTGGGGGTGGGTCTCTGGTACTCTTCAAGTAGCTGTGAGGCCATCCATGCCTGTTGATTGTCTGTTAGGCAATGATTTAGAAAGCTCCCCTTGGGCTAAGGTGGAGAGGAAAGTGCATTTGGAGATGTTGGGTCTGCCTGAGTGGGCATGTGTGACCACTCGTTCTATGGCAGCTAAGGGTGTTCAAGAGAACCTGGAGCCTGAAAGTATGGCCCATGGACCTGCCTTAAAGAGAAGAGGTAGGGACATGGGAAACCATCCCAAATTGTTCCCACAGTCCAGGAGGAGTCAGACTTTGAGGGGGATGCCCTGGAACCCACTGGTGAGGAAGTTTCTGAACTAAGGAACCTGCCTGAGCTGACCGATTGGCAGCAAGAAGGGGGTCCCTCCAGGGAGGAATTTTGTGAAGAGCAGCATAAGTGCCCTTCTCTTGTGGTTTTGAGGCAACAGGCAACAAACCAGGCAGCAAGTGATCAGTCTGGATCACATTGGATCTACTGGGAGAATGATCTCTTGTATAGTGAGCCTAAGGTTGCTGAGCCTGGGTCAGCCCATGTGCTCATGGTACCCCAGCGCTTCAGAGCCTTCCTACTGGGTTTGGCTCATAATGATTCTTTAGCTGGTCATCTGGGGCAGAACAAGACCTTTGAAATGCTTGTCTGCCACTTATATTGGCCCCAGTTGCGGAAGAGTTCAGATACTCATTGTAGGACCTGTCAAACTTGCCAGGCAAGTGGGAAAAGTGGAAGGAGGCACAAGGCCCCTCTCCAACCTTTCCCTGTAGTCATTACCCCCTTTGAACAGGTGGGCATTGACATTGTGGGGCCACTGGACCCCAAGACACCCATGGGCAACAGGTTTATCCTGGTCTTGGCTGATCATGCGACCCGGTACCCAGAAGCCCTTCCGCTCAGGACAGTGACGGCCCCCGTGGTGGGACGTGCACTGATGGGTTTCTTCTCCCATGTGGGGTTCCCCAGAGAGGTTGTGTCTGACCGAGGTACACACTTCATTTCCAATTATATGAAGTCTCTGTGGAAGGAGTGTGGTGTTACCTACAAGTTTATCACTCCTTACCCCCCACAAGGTATTGGGCTGGTTGAAAGATTTAATCGGACTCTTAAGGGCATGATCATGGGTCTTGAATAACCAATGAGGCGTAAGTGGGACGTCCTCTTGCCATGCCTTCTGTTTGCCTACTGTGATGTGCCACAAAAGTCTCTAGGGTTCAGCCCTTTTGAGCTTTTGTATGGTCACCCGGTAGGAGGACCTTTGAGTTTGGTCAAAAAAGGCTGGGAGCAATCTCCCAGGAAACCTCTCCAGGATGTATATAGCTACATGCTGGCCTTCAGGAACCAGACTCGGTATTTCAGAGATCTCGCTCAGGCGAATCTGGAAGCCAACCAGGAGGAAATGAAGCGGTGGTATGATCAGAATGCCACTCTGATTGAGCTTCAACCTGGACAGAATTTTGGGTCATGGCCCCTGTGGAGCCTTGTGCGCTCCAGGACAGATGGACCAGACCATATGAGGTGGTGGAGCCCAAGAGTGATGTCACCTATCTGGTGAACTTGCGGACTCCCTGAAGTGGGCATGCTCCTAGCGACAGATGATGGAATGGAGGAGGAGACTGAGCCTCTTCCTGACCTCCTGTCTGCAACAGAGCAAAATGGGTCAGTGGATGGTGTCAGCCTCTCATTGACCCCTGATCAGCAGCAAGATTGTCGCCAGCTGTTGGGGCAATTCTCTGATCTATTTTCCTTGGTTCCTGGTGTCACAGAGTGGTGCATCCATGATGTCGATACTGGTGACAGTCCTCCTGTGAAGCACAAGGCTTACAGAGTGACGGACAAGGATAGAGCTTACATCAAGGAGGAAATCTACAAGATGTTTGCTTTAGGGGTCATTGAGTCCTCAAACAGTCCTTGGGCCAGCCCAGTGGTGTTAGGCCCAAAGGCTGCCTCGCCGGGTGCCACACCTAAACTCCGGTTCTGTGTGGACTACAGAGGGCTCAATTCAGTCACCAGGACTGATGCACACCCCATCCCCAGAGCTGATGAGCTCATTGATTGGTTAGGGGCTGCACAGTACCTTAGTTTGTTTGATTTGACGTCTGGGTACTGGCAGATTGCCTTGACTGATGGGGCTGGAGAGGTCAGCATTCTCCACAACAGATGGGCACTACCAGTTCTGGGTTATGCCTTTTGGGATGAAGAATGCACCTGCCACCTTTCAGAGGTTGGTAAACACGGTGTTGGCTGTGCTGGAGGATTTCAGGGCTTCCTACCTGGATGACATTGCAGTGTTCAGCGCCAGTTGGGAGGAACACTTGCAGCACCTCTGGAAAGTGTTGATGGCACTGCACAAGGCAGGCCTCACAATCAAAGCAAGTAAGTGCCAGATTGGGCAGGGCTCCGTTGTGTACTTGGGTCACCAAGTCGGAAGCAGCCAGGTGGCGCCCCTACTACCCAAGATTGATACCATCCTGGCATGGGAACCCCCAAAGACTCAGACCCAGGTGAGAGCCATTTTAGGACTCACGGGGTACTACAGGAGGTTTATCAAGGGGTATGGCAACATTGTTGCACCCTTGACTGAGCAGCCCAAGAAAGCGAACTGGAACGACACCTGCCAGAAGGCTTTTGATGCCCTGAAGACTGCCATGTGCATAGCACCTGTGCTTCAGGCACCCAACTTCTCAAAAGAATTAATTGTTCAGACAGACGCTTCAGAGCATGGTGTGGGGGCTGTTCTATCACAGATTAATGAAGAGGGCCTAGACCAACCTGTAGTCTTCATCAGTAGGAAGTTACTTCCACGGGAACAGTGGTGGAGTGCAATTGAGCGTGAGGCATTTGCTGTGGTCTGGGCACTTGAAAAAGTTGAGACCATACTTGTTTGGGACTAACTTCCGGGTTCAGACCAGCCACAGGCCCCTCAGATGGTTGATGCAGATGAGGGGTGAAAACCCAAAGTTGTTGAGGTGGTCCATTTCCCTACAGAGTATGAACTTTACGGTGGAACACCGCCCTGGTACAGAACACGCCAACGCTGATGGTTTGTCCAGATTTTTCCACCTTAGTGAAGAGAACTCCCAAGGGGAAGGGTAGTTCTCCCCACATTTCAGCTGGAGGAGACACGTGTTAGACCTGGCATCATTGGCATGAGTCTCCCTTCCATTTTGACGGATTGCCTCCTCTGTTTTGATATGTTTTTGCTCAATTTATGCTTTGGGCACTGTGCCACTGCTAATCAGTGCCACAGTGCGAGTGCTCCCTATGTTAAATTGATGTACTAATTTGTTATTCCATGATTGGGTATTTGATTTATCTGTCAGCCCCTAGTACAGTGCACCAAGAGTGCCCAGGACTTGTAAATCAAATGCTGCTGGTGGGCTTGCAGCACTGGTTGTGCCACCCACAGAAGCAGCTTGTAAAGTGTGTCTCAGGCCTGCCATTGCAAGGCCTGTGTGCAGTCTAGCACTGCCATGTCGACTTGGCCAAGTGCACCCACTGGCCAGTCCCTAAACCTTCCCTTTACTTCATATTAGACACCCCTATGGTAGGCCCAAGGGCAGGGGGCATTGTAAGTATAAGGTAGGACATGCTCTGATGTATGTAGTATGTTCTAATATTGAATTACAGGCATTTTCGTTTTTCACTATTGAAGGCTACCTGTTCTCGTAGGTTAGAATGGGCAGTTAGATTATTACATTCTTATAATCCTAACTGACTCAGGGAACATGGTAGAAATTCGAATTTAGTATGCCTGAACTCAGAATAATAAAATACATCTTTGGGGGGGCGGAGCTAGCCAGCGCCGATGGCAGACGCTCGATAAAGGAGCTCCGCGCCATCACCTGCAATATCCGCCAATTATCCTGCATACACGGAGCCTAACCGACTGGCGCTGTGGCGTACAACTTCTGGAGGCCACCGGCACCTGAGACGGGCGATTTTGCTACACCTTCACCGTCCAGCACGGGCGGGAGCGAGGGCGGACTCTCTGGCAAACTGGGCCACTGCTCCACGGGCTCGATTTCCTTGCTACCCAGCATGCGTCACCCGAAGTGCGGCTGTCTCAGCGGCCTTCGACCCGGTGAGAAACGGATCATCATAGAAGGCCCGGGTGAGCGACCGGACCCCTGGCGGGGAGCCTACTCTCCACCCGCCTCTCCCTGAGACACGGACACCCCAAGCGAGGAACCCAGCTCCTGCGTGCCGAGACTCGGCCAGCCGCTACCCGGGACACTCACCCTCGACGCTTGATCTGCTGGCACTGGCGAGCGCGCGGGGGACTTTAGCGGGGCCTGAGACTGTCGGCCCTCTGCCCCCCCCCCCACGGGCGAGCCCAGCACTAGACGGACAACCTGGGATCACAGAGGGGAGCTAGTTGGCTGCGGGCACCGTGTCGGAGCTGGCCCAGATACCTTCTTAACACACGCTTGTGAGCGCTGGGGTGAGGCACATGGAGGGAGTGGGCCCTGGACCCCAGATATCAGTCTACCTGCTGCTGATTATTGTTCGAGCACACAGAGAGCCCTAGGGGATGACACACCAGTCTGCTGCTACCCCACTTTTGGCACACCGCTCGCTGCCATCACAGAGTAACCGCGAAGAGGGAACACAGCTATATAGTGGAACGCTGCCTACTGCTTTTTAGCGTTGAGTCTGCCACGTGGCCCTGGGGTGCTATTATTGTGTGACGCTACTCGAGCGATCGGTGAGACCAGGTGAGTGGCGTGCGGAGATCTTCCCGCAGTGGGACCCACTCCACGCTGAAGGGAGCACGGTGCTGTGGCCTTCCAGTCCTAGATTTCACCATGGGTAAGGGAGACAAAACCCAAACCAAGCTGCCTTTTGAACACCGCCGAACCAAGACCCCGGGAAACCAAGGAACCTGAGCCTGCGCAGCAGAACAGTGGTGTGGAGGGCTCGATCTACTCGGATATAAAAGAACTGCTGGTGACGATGGAGAAGGGCCTACAGGACAGCATGGCGTCGATAGGGGCTAAGATCGATGCCCTTAAGTATCGCATGGACCGCATGTCGGAAAGAGTGGACAAGCATGCGGAACGCCTGCATATGACGGAGATACGACTGACCGAGGTCAAGGAGGGGCAGTCAGAACTGGATAAGGACCGCAAACAACTTGGCAAACTTCTTCAGGTCATACAAGACAAGTCAGAAGATTTGGAAGCCCGCTCCAGGCGCTTGAATATACGGATCACCGGAATTTCGGAGATGACGCACACTGGGAAAATTGAGCTTTTTGTTGAAAAACTACTAACTTCACTACTGGGAGATGACGCCTTCTCGCCCATGTTCATAGTAGAAAGGGTACATCGCACGCTGGGTCCTCGCCTGCGCCCGGGTGCTCCCCCTAGACCGATCATTGCCAAGTTGTTGAACTACAGAGACAGGGGCACGGCGTTGCGGATTGCCCGAGAGAAAGGGAAGCTACAATTTGAAGGTTCAGACATCTCCTTATACCAGGATTTCACGGCGAAAGTGCAAGTGAAATGTTGGCACTTTGCTCCCTACAAAAAGCAACTGCGAGACCTTGGGCTTGACTACGCCATGCTATACCCGGCGAAATTACAAACCAACCGGCAAGGCCATTCCCACTTCTTCACCGATACTAAAGACCTTCAAAAGGCTCTAAAAGCATGGACTAAGGAACAGAGGAGCAGCCCCAGGAGTCAAGACGGCGCAGAGGAACATAACAGCCAATTGGAGGAACAAGACTAGGAGCACTGCTCATTCTGTGGGTCATGCTCCTGACTGGAATGAGGTGAGTCCTCGATCTGAACACGGAGCCTGAGTCCGGACCTGCGTGACCACCTCACACCTGGGTATTGAGCGTGCAAGAAGATCCAGGGTGACTATAAGCGACATTACGTCTTGAGAACTGGTGAGAACTTTCCATTTAAACATCTCTCGCTTGTTCTCTAGTGATAAGATTTAGCGTGCGCTATGTTGGCACACTCCTTTTGCAAGGCATGGACATGGGGCCTGCCCTGGCGTGGGTTGTGGGGTGGACGCACCACAGTGCAATGGCGCCTGAGTGGCAAAATGGTTCACTGATAGCTCTCGTTGAGTGATACACAGGTGGTGATGGTTGTAGGGGTGATACAAACGTTGGCTTTAGCCTAAAGAGATACCAGTATCACTGGCTACCTCGGTCCTAGCGCTGTATGCACTAATGGTCCCCACGGGGGCTTACTTGGGTTGTTTGGGGTTGATTTTGGGGGGTTGTCTTTACATGCTAGGCTGCGTTTTGGTTGGTCTGCTGTGGGTGGGGGGGGGTTCAGGGGGAGGGGAAAACCTTGCTGTTCTAGGAAAGATATGCCATGCCACACTACACGCAACGACAGATGGGGTTGACTTGTTTTTAGAGAGGCTTGTTATGGTATTCTTGGGAATCTGATCAATTTGACTTTACACTCTGTGAATGTGACACGCACTGACGTAAGCTTGCTCCATTTATGCTCAATGGTATTGTTCTATGGCTGATACCCACTCAGATAGCGGGACGTTGCACACACCCAGACTATAGGCATTTACCTCGAATGTTCGAGGCCTAAATGACCACCGCAAAGTCAGGAAAGTCCTCAGTTATTTATAGCGCCAACATATAGACGTTGCCCTGCTCCAGGAGACGCATCTCTCCACACACAGTCACATGCTCTGATGCAGAGGGCTTGAGGGTAATATCTCCGCAGCGGGGTTTACCTCCAGCTCCAGAGGGGTTTCGACATGGGTGAACCCTAAGTCCAAATTGCAGATACAAACACTGGAGACAGTTGCTGAAGGCAGATTTGTTATATCTAGATGCTACGGCCCTGCCATCGACTTCACTGTAGTCAATACCTATGGCCCCAACTTTGATTTACCGGCATTCTATAAGACTGTTGCTGCCAAGGCCAAACATTTCAAGCAGAAAAACTTGCTGCTGTGGGGGGGAGACTTCAACCTAAACATGAACCCGACTCTTGATAGGTCGTCCGGTCATACTCGCAGATCTACCGCTGCTGCTCTGGAGCTGCAGAGTGCAATGATTTGTCTGGGCTTGGGGGACGTGTGGCGCTCTCGGAACCCTCAGCAGGGTGGGTACACGCACTACTCAGCATATCACAATGTCCATACCAGGATAGATTACTGGCTCGCTCCCTCCTCCCACCTTGACCGAATAAGAGACTGCAGAGTGCTGCCCAGAACACTATCCGATCACTCGCCGGTGCTGCTGGAACTACGCATTCCAGGCAAATCCATACTGCCATTCACATGGAGGTTTCGGCCTAATTCTCTATTGGACCCGGTGTTTAGCGAAGAGCTGGCTGAGGCCATAGATGTATTCTTCGAAACTAACATAGGCTCGGTTGATAGCTTCCAGATGGTCTGGGAGGCTTTCAAGGTCTATATCTGAGGGGTTGCAATGTCGAAGCACTCGGGCATACTTAAGACCATTCGGCGGAGACTGGCGGACCTTGTGGAACAATTAGGCAAGCTGGAGCGCAGACAGTGCAACCTGGCAGATAACACAGTGGGAGAAGAGATTAAGGCCTTGATTGCGAAATATCATGAAGAAGCAGACAGGGAGGTTAGGCACATGGGAAAATATGCTACTGCCAGGGTGTACGGCGAGCGACCAAGTGCGGTTCTGGCCAATCTCATGAGGGGCGCAAGACGGCGACAGCACGTCACGGTGGTGAATTGTGCCGCGGGAGAACCGATCACAGACGAGAGGGACATAGCTGCTGTCTTTAAAGGATACTACTTAGATCTGTACTCCTCTAAGTGCGGTGATCTGGAAGATGAAATTAACGACTACCTAGGCCACATTGATATCCCCACATTGACCAACTCAGACATTGAGAAGGATGTAATCCTTGAAGCACTGGCCAGCATGAGGTCGGGCATTGCTCCGGGAGCGGACAGACTTACGACGGGCTTCTACAAAGCTTTTAAGGATAAACTACTCCTGCACCTATCAACTCTCTTCGATGACGTATGCGTGGAGGGCAGCATGCCACATTCTATGAGAGAGGCACTCCTAGTTACAATACTGAAGCCGGGAAAGCCCCATGATGAGTGTAGCTCAAATAGACCTCTGTTGCTTCTGAATGTAGATACCAAACTGTTCACCAAGGTCCTGGCCACCCATTTAGCGCTCCTTGCTGATGGTCTGGTAGCCCAAGAGCAGGCTGGATTTATCTCCGGTAGGAACCTAGTCTACAATATACGCACAGTCCTGGGCACGATTCATCATGTGAGACAAGATAGGAAAGCACTGGCAGTATTTCTAGATATGGAAAAGGCCTTTGACTCAGTTGAATGGCCTTTCATGAGTATGGTACTGCAGCGCATGGGTCTAGAGCAGTCGTTCCTACAGATGATAGGGGCGCTATATCACGATCCGCGGGCTCGGCTCCACATTGGAGACCTGGTCTCGGACTCTTTTCCCATCAGTATATGTACTAGGCAAGGGTGCCCTCTCTCGCCCCTCCTATATGCCCTGGTGGCTGAACCACTGGTGTGCGCTCTGCGAGAATACCGCGGAAATGAGGGCATGGGATTCCCGGGCTATAAGATAATAGTGTCGATGTACGCAGACGACACTCTGCTGTATGTACGCGACCCTGATAACATCCTATCATCGGTGCTCAGGGAGGTGGTTCGTTTTGGGGCACTCTCTGGCTAGAAGGTCAACTGTGGTTGTCGTTGTGGCTGTGGTTGAACACTTGTCAGGTGAGTTACACCCTGCGTTGATTGGATGCTACTTTAAAGATGAGTCAACGCCAACATCACTGGTCGATGGTGAAAGAGCAATTAAAGTGGCTGCCTCTGCGGCACTCATGGGCTTGGGCCTAACTTGGCATGGTGGCATTGAAACCAATAAAGCGGAGGTGCTGCTCCCAGCTAGGTCCCCGGCGGACACCGCTGTTGCAGGTATAGTTTTTTTCCAAAAAAAGTGTTGGTCGGCACACCCGTCTCCTTGGTAAGTGGTGCCACTTGCTTCTTCTGCTCCTTCTTACTGGCAGTGGCTCTGGCAATTTTCTTGGTAGAGGAGCTCAGCCACCTTTCTTTGGGCCCATCTTCTTCAGATGTCAGAACAGCAGGACGCAGTCGCACGAGTTGCAGAGTTGTCTGAGGCCACACGTGACGTCACGTGACGTTGTGCACACACAGCAGCAGGACTTCTTCCTGGCACTACAACAAGTGATGATGATGAGGATGATTCCTGGTTCTCAGTCTTTGTGCACCTAAAAGCAAAGAAGCCAGAGGAACATCAGTTAAATAAATATTGCATATGTTGTGCTTCAATTAATATTATTGGAACTAGGCATTTATTATTATTAACACAACACACCCAAAAACGGAAAGACCCAAAATAAAAATTGCAATTTTAATCAAAAATGGATGTTTAAATTAATAGAAGAGAGACAACACAGAGAGAGTTGTTTCATGCACCCATTCATCATATAACCCTAGGTCTACTGGTCCGCAACCGCAAGCTTGCCGGCCTATGGCAAAAACTGCCTGGCCTCAATATGCCCCCCCCCACCCACATGGCCAGCCCCCGGACCAGGCCCCAACAACACCCAAAAAATCAAAATACACACAAAAACCACCCCAATCCAATGCCATCCATGCCCTAAATGATGTTTAAATTCAAGAGACCCCACAGAAAGACTTTGTCCATGCACCACTGAGTACCCCTGGGCATATTGGATGAAAGCAAGGCAGACTGGGTGCAGGCCTATGGCACAAAGCACACTGCCTGGCTTCAAAGTTGCCCCTAGACCCACACCCACATGGCCAGGCCCTGGACCAGGCCTCAAAATGGCCCCCACCCTCATGGCCAGGCCCTAGACCAGGCCCCAACAACACCCAAAAAAATCAAAATACACACAAAAATCACCCCATTCCAATGCCATCCATGACCTAAATGATGTTTAAATTCAAGAGACCCCACAGAAAGACTTGGTCCATGCACCACTGTCATGGATGAAAGCAAGGCAGACTGGGTGCAGGCCTATGGCACAAAGCACACTGCCTGGCTTCAAAATGGCCCCTAGACCCCCACCCACATGGCTAGGCCCTGGATCAGGCATGAAAAAGGCCCACACCCACATGGCCAGGCCCTAGACCAAGCATGAAAATGGCCCCTACCCACATGGCCAGGCCTCTGACCAGGCCTCAAAATGGCCCCCACCCACATGGCCAGGCCCTGGACCAGGCCCCAACAAAACCCAAAAAATCGAAATACACACAATAATCACCCCAATCAATGCCATCCATGCCCTAAATGATGTTGAAATTCAAGAGACCCCACAGAAAGACTTGGTCCATGCACCACTGTAATGAATGAAAGCAAGGAAGACTGGGTGCAGGCCTATGGCACAAAGCACACTGCCTGGCTTAAAAATGGCCCATAGACCCCACCCAAATGGCAGGCCCTGGATCAGGCATCAAAATGACCCCCACCCACATGGCCAGGCCCTGGACCAGGCATCAAAATGGCCCACCCACATGGCCAGGCCCTGGACCAGGCCCCAACAACACCCAAAAAACGAAATACACACAAAAATCACCCAATCCAATGCCATTCATGCCCTAAATGATGTTAAAATTCAAGAGACCCCACAGAAAGACTTGGTCCATGCACCACTGACTACTCCTGGGCATAATGGATGAAAGCAAGGCAGACTGGGTGCAAGCCTATGGCACAAAGCACACTGCCTGGCTTCAAAATGGTCCCTAGACCCCCACCCACATGGACAGGCCCTGGGCCAGGCATCAAAATGGCCCCACCCAAATGGCCAGTCCTGGACCAGGCCTCAACAACGCCCAAAAAATCAAAATACACACAAAAATGACCTCAATCCAATGCCATCCTTGCCCTAAATGATGTTTACATTGAAGAGACCCCATAGACTTGGTCCATGCACCACTGACTACCCCTGGGCCTACTGGCTAGCGTGGCTTTAACACGCACCCCAAAATAAAATAAAAAAACTTCCACATATAACAGTGAGCTATTCAATTCCATGCCATCGATGCTGTAAATAATATTTAAGTTCAACAAAACTCAAAGAAACAGTTGTATCATGCACCCATGACTAACCCTGGGCCTACTGGATACTGTGGCTACCCACAATACATATATTTTTTAAGTTGTGAGAAAGTTTATAAATTGTATTTGCAGCAACTGCAAAACCCCAAACAAACAACACCAACTTACTTGTAAAATCTCAAATCCAAAAGTGATCCAAACAAAAAGTCCTCAAATACAAATATCCAGCAGCAGCCACAAAGAGTAATCCTTCCAGCTCCAGATCCAAATGAAAAGTGACCAGGACATGGACAAAGCACTGGGAGGAGCCTGCTGGACAGGAACAGGAAGTTGGAGACTCTGGGACACTTCCTTCCTCCCCCTCCCCAAAATGGACTCATTGCACAAAAAAGTGCAGCTAAATGTCAATCTGAGGAGTTATTCTGCTCCAAATCATCATTTTCAGAAGGTTTATGCTGCCAGCGATAGATTTCTTGTGCAGAATTGCAATTTTTGCGACTTCGGGAAAGCGAGCTGTTCAAATCTCCTGTGACAGGTGCGTGTCGAATTTACGTATTCGCAATTGTTTACTCTCGAGATGC
Source organism: Lissotriton vulgaris (assembly GCF_964263255.1). NCBI lineage: Eukaryota > Metazoa > Chordata > Amphibia > Caudata > Salamandridae > Lissotriton > Lissotriton vulgaris. The sequence continues at coordinate 1,054,285,404 of NC_141687.1, forward strand.
GCGATAGTGGGCCTTTATAACGTATTCGCGTTCTCAAAGTCTCGCAGTGCAAGATGGCGGGACTCCATGATGTACTCACGGTCAAAAAGTCGCGTGCCATCACGCAGCCAGGTCCAAAATGGCGCAGTGCACTCAAACCCGGACAAAAACAACTCGACAAACTCGGAATCACGGTAAGTCAACGCTGCGCGAGCGAGATTGTGTTTTTGAAGCGCGACCAAGCAAAACGAATTCGCCAACTAGCGAATTGCGGATTTTTGGGCAAATTCGCGCAATTCGCAGACCGTGAAATTGCCAAAAATCAGCAAATTCCGTGAGCGGAACAAATTTTTCGCCCATGCTTAAATGGGATCCTACTTTGTCGCCATGCGCATAAGATGTCTGTCGCAATTTCAGCAGTGTATATCCAGCTCTGTTATTATAAATAGATTGTAACTTGCCTTTTAGTGTGGTGATCTGGCACTGTAGGGCGCTGGTTGGTGTCACCTTGTGAGCTTTCTCTGCTGCCTCTAGTTCCCCCTCAAGCGCCACTCTGTCCTTCGTCCTCTGTTTATTCAGAGTCGCATTACGTTGGTTGCATTTCCCCCTTAGTACTTAGCTTTGAATACGTCCCAATTATTCTGAGGAGGGGTAGCCTGTGGGAGATTGAGAATGAAGTATTCAGAGATGGAGGTCCTTAACTCATCTCGTAGGACCCTGTCCCTCGTGATTGAAGACGGAAAGTACCATCTGGATGTGCCTGATCTAGGCCCACCCCAAGCCAGATTGATGGACACTAGGCTGTGGTCTGAGACTGAAATTGGGAAAATCTGGGCCACCTTCAGGGGACCCAGCAACGTCTGACTGATAAAGATATAGTCTATTCTGGATTAGGACTGGTGGACGTGTGAAAAGAGGGTTTAATCTTTGGTAGTAGGATGAAGTGTTTACCATGCATCGCGCAGGCCTAGTGCATATATCTTCTGTTTGATCCCTTTGGTGAAACTATGGATAGCTGCCCTTTGAGGCTGAGAGCTGTCCAGGTCAGCTTTCCATGTCGGATTAATATCTCCTAGAATAACCACTGGGCCCTCTGCAAATTAAGTCCAACTAGAGGACAGAAAGATTCTTTGCCCCGAGTTAGGCACGTACATGGAGATAAAAACACATAGGGTGCCCCTTAACCTCCCCTTTACCATGATCACCCTCCCAAATTGGTCAGCTTTTATCGGTTTGGGCTGGAACTTAGATGTGCTATGGAAGAGAAGAGACACCCCTTTTTGTTTGGTGCTGGCCGATGATTTATAAATTAAGGGGTGGTATTCTTGGCGAAGCCGTAGCTCCTCTGACTTTTTGAGATGCGTTTCTTGTAGTGCCACAACCTCAAATTGATGGTATTTAAGGTATTTCCAGATTTTGGGGGACTTATGGGGTGAGTTCAAGCCTTTGACGTTCCATGACGCTATGGAAATTATTGGAAAGTGTGGGCCCTAAACCCTCCCCTTCTAGCCCCACTCCATAAGCTGCTCTTATGTGTTTGTGTTCCTCCCTCCCGTTTGCCTCTTGTCTTGAGTGATCTATCTGCCACTGGCTGCCTGTCCCCCATGAAAGCATAAGTCAACCACATCCCCTCATCACCACCAGGAACCCCCCCACCCCCAAAAATAAAACCCCCAACACCCCCTGGAAATTGCGCGCCGAAGAGCCAACAGGGTCTCATCTCGTCTCTTCTTAAAGAAGAGTATAGTAATTTTGGGAGGTACGGACACAGCCCGGACCGCCGACTGCCGAGCACTACATGCATAGAGAACATTAAGAATTAGACTGACATCAAAATCGGACTGGGGGTCATGTTATGTCACCGGCCTGGGACCTTGTCATCCCAGGTGCTTCGAGCCCCAAGTGTCTCATGTCCTGATGAGTTACTGCTGCGGGGATTAGCAGTGAGTGTCTATGTATATGGGTTGATCACCTCTCGAGTGGCATTCTTTTTGGGAATGTCTAATTTTTCGATATCGTGCTCCAAGACTGGGACTCTCTCCGGGGCATACCCGTGCCTTTCGACGATTCTGAGCCGTGTTCATCATCCGGAATCGGGAGACCCAAGATGCGCAGACCTTCAGCCAGCTCTTGGACCTCAGTGCAGCATTTGATACAGTCTCCCATTGCCTCCTCCTACAGAGATTAGAATCTTGTTGTATTAGGGGTATGGCCCTGAGCTGCATGAAATCCTTGCTGGCCGAAAAGGATTTCCAGGTTACACAAGACTCATTCACCTCCAAGCTATCTCCCCTATTACAAGGAGTTCCCCAGGGGTCAATACTGAACCCCACATTGTTGAACCTATATATTTGACCCCTTGCTAATATAGTGGAAGGCCACAAATTGTCCATTGTGTCTTACGCTGACAATACTCAGCTTATTGTCACACTATTGCAAAACCCAGAACATAATGCACATAATTTTTCACCAATGTACGCAGGAAGTAACAGCATGGATGGCAAACCACTTCTTAAAACGTAATGGCAGTAAGACAGAAGTGATGGTAATGGGAAGAGAGCCTTCTATCTGGACATCAGCTTGGTGGCCGGAAGCACTTGGCAAGCTCCCAACCCCTAAATCCGAAGTCAAGAACCTTGAGTATGGCTTGACCCCAACCTGACAAATGAAAACCAAATGCCTCAATGCCTCTTGAGGTGACAGTGCGCTCTGTAAGTGAAATAAATAAATAAATAATATATAAATCCGGAAAATAACAGGCAAGTGTCTAGGAACGCTGAAAACCCTATGGAAAGTCATTGACCTACTACCGGTTCAAGCCAGAAAATGTATTATACATGCAGTGGTCACCTCTCAGATTGACTACAGCAATGTTCTATACCCAAGTGTAATTGTAATTGTAATTGTAATTGTAAGAACATTTATATAGCGCATGGCTACCAAGGGTCATCCCAGCGCTTACAGTGGCCACGGGGAGATGTTACTCAATTCAGTTTGGAAAGAGGAATGTTTTTAGGGATCTACGGAAGGAAAGGTGGTTGGATTCTGTGCAGAGGTGAAGAGGGAGGGAGTTCCACAGTCTGGCAGTGTTAAACGAGAAGGATCAACCTCTGCTTCTTAACCTTCCTAATTCTAGGAATAGTGGTCAAGTTCTTCGTTTTGGAGAGGAGAGATCTATTGGGCTCATAAGGCTAAATGATGCCCTGAAGGATAGTGGGCCCGGTTTTAAACATGGACTTATGAGCGATACACAAGGCTTTGAACTTTACTCTCGTCTGGACTGGCAGCCAGTGGAGTGATTTATGGGCAGGTCTGGCCAAGTGATGGTTAGGAATGCCTACAAGAAGTCTTGCTGCCCAGTTTTGAATCGTCTGTAATTTGAAAATAGTGGCAGCAGGGGAGCCCAGGTATAGGGCATTATCATAAGCCAATCTGGATAACACCAGCTCTTAGACCATTATTTATCTTGCCTGGAAAGGGAGGAGGGGAAGGACTTTCCCGATCATTTTGAGGATCCAGTAACATGAGGCAGATATCTTCCGGGCCTAAGATTTAAATGTAAGGTCATGGTCCAACCAAACGCCCAGACTCTTTAACTGAGTTTTAGGGTTGGGGAGAGGGCTCATGGATATAGGTCAAATTACGGTCAGATCAAGGTGGGAATAGTTACCCAGAATCATGATTCACTCTTTCCCCCACTCAATTTTAGGAAGGAATCGCTCATCCATCTTGCAATTTCTTCCATGCAAAGATGAAGGTAGGAGGGGGAGCTATCAGTTTTGCTGAGCCTAATCACCAATTGCGTATCATCCGCATAGGTGACTATGTGGACTCCTGAAGGTAAAACTGCCTCCGCAAGAGTATGGGTATAAACATTAAACAAAGTGGGACTTAAAGAAGATCCCTGCGGCACTCCACAGCGGAGGGGTGTCTGTTTAGATGTGATTTCCTTGTCAAAAACTTGGAAGGATCTGTTGTTCGAAAAAGAATTTAGCCAAGCTAGGGCACTTCCAGGGATACCTAATTTACAGAGCCCATGGATCAGAATCTGATGGTTAACGGTATCAAAGGCCGCGCTGAGGTCCAGAAGGAGGACCACAGCGGTGCCACCAGCGTCCACTATCCTTCTTGACTCTTCTACCACAGAAAGAAGGTCCGTCTCTGTTCCTTGTAATGGGCGGAAGCCTGTCTGAGTCCAGTGGAGAAGATTATGGGTCTCTAGGTGCAATGATAGTATTAGATTAAAATATTTTTCAGCAATTTTACTAATTCCGAGGAGCAACGAAATAGGGCGATAATTTCCCTGATCTAAAGGGTCAAGGCTTGAATTTTTATTATCAGAGCCTTTACAATGGCTTCCTTCCACAAAGGGGGCACTACCCCTGAAGAAAGTGAAGAGTTAATAAGGTCTAGGATCACTGGGGCAACCACACCGGCTACCAATTTGAGTTTCCCCAAAGGGGCCGGATTGTTGGGTGAGCCACTCTTCACTTTAGATAAGAGGCTTTCTAAGACAGACATCTCCATTTCCTTGATTCTGTCCAAGGAGGCATGGTTTAAGCATGGGCAAATTTTGCGAATCTCGCGTTCGCGAATTTTGCGGATTTGCGAACTCGCAATCCGCAAAATCCGCGAATTCTCGCGAATTTGCGGAATTTTTTTTTGTTGTGTTTGCCACTCTCTGTCACCACTGCCAATCTCTGACTACTCATGCCACCCTCTGGCCCACCCATGCCACCCTCTGTTTCATCACAGCACCCTCTGGTTGTCCAGTCAGTGTACATTATTGTGGCAAAGCAAAGCACACCTTCCCTGCCTTAAGTGACCTGAATTAATTTGGGGCTGATTAATGTGTCACAGAACATTTTTTTAGCTGGCACCTGCTTCCTTAGTGCTTCCTGATTAGTGATCTTTTGCACTTGCTAAGTGCTTTCATTGTTGCAAAATTAGTTACAACACCTGCCCTGCCCCAACTGACAATAATGAATTAGGGGCTGATTAATGGATTTGAACTTCCAGCCTGGCTCCTGCTTGTCTCCCTTAGCTGTAATTCAGGACCTTTGTGGCATATGTGTAACTATTCTGAGGTTCAGAGCAGGGTCACATAATAGTTGCAACTGGCAACTGAACTCTGGAGGGGCCCCTCAGGAAGCACTACAGGAAATGGCTACTAATGATGAGCCTGAACTTTTGAACCTGGTAAGTAGTTTCAGTTTTGCTAAGATCGTATTTCTGCAATTTAGCACTTATTCGCGGGGCGCGAAGTTGTACTGGGAAGCCGCGAACTCACGCGAACAGTGCGAGCAAGCCATAAAATCCGCTGCTCGCGGATTTGCGGATTTTGCGGGAGATTCGCGAATCTCGCAGATTGCGAATTTACCGATAATCCGCAAAATCCGCGAGCGAAACGGATTTTCCGCCCATGCTTAGCCTGGTTGCCAAAAGGGATAGGGGCTAAAAAATCACTTTTAAAAGAGGGAAAGGAGGAGTAAATGGTTTCAATTTTGTTCGAGAAGAACACCACCAGCTTATTACATTGAGTTCCTGAAGTATCAGGGGCTGGGGAGGAGGAGGAACTGAGGTTCCGTGATTCTGAACCCGTTCAATAAAGGTCGTCGTATCGAGACGATTTTGGTATCAGCGGACCGCAAATGACGAGTGCGGTATGTACGAGTGTTTTCGTCGTAATCGATAGATGGAAACACTACGTATTCAGGGATTTCGTTTGAACCTACGGGTTCAATTTTGTGTACGGCAGCCATTTTGTGGTTGCCGTCACATAGGCCGATGACTGCGGCCGAACGAGTCCTTGGGACACGTACACCTTTAGCTGACTTCTGAGTGACCTGAACAAACTGACTCCCTTGCCCGAGGCTGACATCGTTGAGCCAGTTCCTTGTTAGGCAGCTGGTCAGATAGAGATCAAAGAGCAGGACATTGCTGAAATTATGGTACATGCACACACCCTTCTATCTTGCTTCTCATCTGTTTCTGTTCCTTCTTTTATGGCCTATTTATGGTTTGGGTTGAGGTCCTTTTTATTATGGGTCTGTCCGGCCTGTTAGAGCAAGAATGTTGGATTTTGCTTATCATTCCTGGTGGGCTGGACAACTGAAAGTGGGTTTGTCGTTATGCGATACTTGTGAAATGTCACTGTATGATTGGTTCATTTGTAAGTAATTGATGCTAGTCAGGAAGGTGATTTTCTGCATAAAAGACGATGTCTCGCTTTACTAAATTGTGCAGTCTCTAGCGAACCACCTGTGTTGTGCTTCGTAGACCTCTGTTCCTGGTTGCAGCCAATAAACTTGGTCTTTGACATCACCTAGAAGTGTCCTGTGTCTCTGTTTGCCAAGACAGGAGAACTCGAAGACTTCAGGCGTTTCCCCTGGCGCCGCTGGGTTCTAAAAATCCGGTTCTTCAGTTGGCGCCCAATGTGGGGTGACCTTCACTGGTACTGGTCCAAGCCTGAAGATCGTGAGGAGCTTTGTGTGAAATTTCTGGAGGAAGGCCTGCCACTTCATTGACCCCTCTATGTTGTCGTGGTCTGAAAATCTTTGCTGCGAGGTTCCCCGCTTTTCGACGGCTACGAAGGACTGCTGCCCTGACTGTCGCCCTGTCTTGGAGCCATTAGAAGATTTTTAGTGCGAGACAATAGATGGGTCTTCTGGCGACGTCACCGATATTTCAGTTAAGTATGAGTGGAGCATCTCCCAGTCCTTAGTTTTGTTTGGGGTATCCCTTGGGATCTTTGATTTGGGACGTGCAAGCTCCAAAGCCGAGGGACTCGTGTATTCACGAGGCTATCGTATTCGATATTCCCTTGACGTTTGAAGCTAGACTAGAGAGCGAAGATGCCTGGTCTTAGCAGACTTCGAAAGATATTTTGTTGTGGTTGTAATAGGGATTCCCGATTGGAGGACTCGGGTCCGGTGCCTGCTATTGGAACTCCGACCTATGAGCTCTATTTAAAACATGGCGTGAGCCCTATCACGTATAATGAAGTATGGATTAGATATACTAGGAAGGACGGTGTCCTAAAGTGGCCCCAATATGGTAGCTATGATTCGGAGATTTTAGATAATTTGGAAATCAAACGGTTCAAGAAGAAAGCCCGGCCGGCGATGTTTGACTCTTTCCGCCTTTGGCGAAAGGAAGCCAAACAGAAAGAAATTAAGTTAGCGAAGAGAAATAAAAGAGAGAGAGGTGTTTCGGTAATGCAAGCTGCTATACAGTTTAGAGATAACGAAGAAGAACAAGAGAGTGAACAGTTGCTTAGGCAACGTAAAATGGCGATTGATAAATGTTATCCAGCTTTGCCACCTCAGCAACAAGATGCAAAGAAAGACCTTGAGAAAGATCCTTTGATGGCTCATTTGTTGAGTTCGCCACCCCCTTATGTGCAGAGTGCTACAGCACCTCAGCCACCTTTAGTTGTGCAACCTCCGGTTGCTTTGCCATCTGTGGTTCTACAACAGCCAGCTCCTCTTCAGTTGGCTCCTATTCCTTTGGTGCAGCCTTCTCAAGGGCCGCCGACTTTGCTACGTGCTTCGTCTCCAACTTTTACGCCTGTATTATCTACTCCTTCTGCTACTACTCCTATGCATACTTTGTCTCATCCCGGTTTTCCTTCTGTTCTGTCGTCATCTCCTCTTTCTGTTCGACAAAGAATGACCGAAACTGTTACTGGTCTATTTTCTCCTCTCTTTGGGTCATTGGGTATGACCACTGTTTCAGAGCGTAAACAATTGCGTAGCCAACTGCCTGGTCCTGATGAGCGGACAGTGTTGGATCATTTAGCGTGTAAATGGGTTACTTATCCTTTGAAGTATAATTTTGAGTCTGTAATGGATGTTTTCCATCAATGGGAAGCACCGACGCAGAGATATGTTTTTGGGACAATGTGTACTTTCCTTCGTAAAGAATGGGAAGATGGTGATTTGGGACAGTCTCTGCCGGAGGTGTTTCGTGTACAATCCGAGTTTGCGAAGGGAACTATAGTGGGTGTTGATGTTGAGAAAGCAGTTGCCAAGTGAGATAGTGTAAGCAAAGATTTGCATTTACATCCCCTCATGGAGGCACTCCGGAGTGTTCATAGAAATGATTCAATAGTTCGAATTCAAAGTAGGTTTATTCGATATATTCGAAGTTTTTCAATTTAAAAAGTTCAAAGAGTTCATTGATATTATCAGCATATCATTACAGCGAACCATAAGACTCCAATGCATTTCGGGCTACGCGCCCTTTGTCAAGGAGAGCTGAAAAAAGAAAGAAAAGAGCCCGGGTCAGGGATGGGGAGGTAAAAAACGGGAGCGGTATTGGCCGTTAAATTATTACCAAGTGCCGATCAATATGGTGAGGTGATGTGTGCGTCGATCGGGGTAAGTAGGGATGTGAGCGAGGAAAGTTTATAACGAAGTGCAGAAAATATGATAGAGTGCGGAGTGCATAGAATGAAAAGACTTGTGATAAGTGCACATAGGGTGCAAGTGAAATATTACCGTATTACTAATGACGAATACAGAGGGGTGAGGGATCTCAAAGATATCAACGACGTCCCCAGGGAGAGGACTGTGCGAGGACCAGTACTTACTACATGGTGCGCGCCGAGGCGGTCAGTGCAGATAACGCGACGGTCTGGAAACGAAGCGTTGTGAGGGGGGAAGTATAAACTGAGGGTGACATAGAGAAAGGACTAAGAACCCGGGGATGGTGGCCATGTTTGAATGGGTAAAGAGGGGAAACTGATAAGGGACAGCATGTCTGTAGTAGACAGTACAAAAGAGGAAAAGGATGGGTCATAAAAATGAAAATAAACATAAAAATTAATAAAGAGCAATGCAGATGGTAAACAGATACAGATTATAGGTAGCAACTATATTCTACGCGATCATTTAATCCATGAGGCTTAAGAGTTTGCAAACGAAAAGTCCACTCTAGTTCTTTCTGTAATAGCAGTTTGCGATTGTCAATCCCTTCGGTACGGGTAACACATTCTAGCACAGTGAATTGCAGTTGTGCTATGGTATGGTGAAATTCCTGGAAATGTGTAGCAATGTTGGATTTTTCTTGTTTGGTGCGGATGTTAGACTTGTGTTCGTTAATACGAACTTTGATCTTTCTTTCAGTTTTACCGACGTATAATTTGCCGCATGGGTATTTCAAGGCGTAGATAAGGTTCATGGAGTCACATGTTGCATTCTCGCGTAATTTGATAGATTTACCTTTCATAGGATGTTTGATTTGATTTCCTCTGATTACGCAATTGCAGTTATTACAGTTTTGGCATGGTTGGGTTCCTTTGAAATTTTGATGAGTGATGGGTTGCGTGGAGAGAATCTCTTTAATGTTTTTGCCACGTGTGTGAGCGAACAGTGGGGGGCTGTTGAAAATGTCCCGAAAATCTGGTTCTATTTGGAGAATGGGCCAATGATTGAGAATGATTTTCTTGAACTTGTTGGTGGCTGTGGAGAATTTTGAGACAAGAACCATGCGTTGGGTGGGAGGTTTGATGTGTTTGGCTAGACTCTGTTGTCTGGTGATGTTGGCAACACGTGTTTCTGCTTCATTGAGGATTTGCCTGGGGTAACCTCTATCTAGGAATCGTTGATGCATCTCCTTGATGCGGTTGTGGTAGGTGTCTTGTTCGGAAACGATCTGTTTAACGCGCAACATTTGTGAGAAGGGCAAATGCTTTTTAAGGGACCCTTGATGGAAGCTGTGATAATGCAATGTGTTGTTGCGGTCGGTGGCTTTGCGATGCAAGTCGGTAACTATTTTCTGGTCATGGATTTTCACCAGCACATCAAGAAAAGAAATTTCTGTGTCGCTTATCTGCGAAGTGAGGCAGATGCGTGAGTCTTTAGTGTTGAGATCCGTGAGGGCTGCAATGAGCGCTTCTTGTGAGTCGGCCCATAGGAAAAAAAGATCGTCTATGTATCGTACATACATTTTAATTTTGTCATGAAATCTGGAATTTTCATAAATGTGTGTTTTTTCGAAATTTTCCATATATGTATTAGCGTAGGTGGGAGCCTCACAGTTTCCCATCGCCATTCCAGTAAGCTGAAGGTACCACTTGTCATTTTCCTGGAAATAACTATGATACAGTGTGTAGATCATGAGTTCCATGAGAAATGTCTGCATTTTGGGGTCAATATTGCTCTCGAGTAAGGCTTGTTCAACTGCTTCGATACCTCCCTGATGGGGTATGGAGGTATATAATGAACTGACGTCGGCTGTACATAGGATCAATGGTTCGTCATCGTTGATTTCAACTGAAGCAAGTTTGTTGAGGAATTCAGTGGTGTCTTTTATGTAACTTAAGGATTTGATGACCAAAGGTTGAAGGTACCTCTCTAGATATTTGCCCGTGGGCTCGTGGATAGATCCTTTTGTTCAAATACTGACGTTAAAAGTGATCAACTCATGGGCTTACGCCCGCCCAGCAATTATCAGGCTCCCCATAGCCACAAAAGCATCGACCTATTCGAAAACTTGGTAAGAAACAACTTATCTAAAATGAACTTCAAAAATCTCAGCAAACACCGTAACACTTCACAAAAGGATCGTGACACTCTCAAATCCTTGGCCAACAATCCGAACATCCGATGTGCCAAAGCCGACAAAGGTGGAGCTCTTGTGATCATGAATACGACTATGTACACACAACGCTTACTTGAACACATCCAAGACCCCGATACCTACATGGAACTCAATAACAATCCAACCAAAGAGTTTCAAAACACTTTACTGAACATCATCGACAAAGCACACCAATCGGGAATAATCGAAGATCGTACTAAAAAGTATCTTTCTAAAGAATATCCAAGAAGCCCTAAAATTTTCATGAGCCCGAAAATTCACAAAAACCTCCTTGACCCGCCTTTTCGGCCCATCGTCTCTACAAAAGGATCTATCCACGAGCCCACGGGCAAATATCTAGACAGGTACCTTCAACCTTTGGTCATCAAATCCTTAAGTTACATAAAAGACACCACTGAATTCCTCAACAAACTTGCTTCAGTTGACATCAACGATGACGAACCATTGGTCCTATGTACAGCCGACGTCAGTTCATTATATACCTCCATACCCCATCAGGGAGGTATCGAAGCAGTTGAACAAGCCTTACTCGAGAGCAATATTGACCCCAAAATGCAAACATTTCTCATGGAACTCATGATCTACACACTGTATCATAGTTATTTCCAGGAAAATGACAAGTGGTACCTTCAGCTTACTGGAATGGCGATGGGAAACTGTGCAGCTCCCACCTACGCTAATATATATATGGAAAATTTCGAAAAAACACACATTTATGAAAATTCCAGATTTCATGACAAAATTAAAATGTATGTACGATACATAGACGATCTTTTTTTCCTATGGGCCGACTCACAAGAAGCGCTCATTGCAGCCCTCACGGATCTCAACACTAAAGACTCACGCATCTGCCTCACTTGGCAGATAAGCGACACAGAAATTTCTTTTCTTGATGTGCTGGTGAAAATCCATGACCAGAAAATAGTTACCGACTTGCATCGCAAAGCCACCGACCGCAACAACACATTGCATTATCACAGCTTCCATCAAGGGTCCCTTAAAAAGCATTTGCCCTTCTCACAAATGTTGCGCGTTAAACGGATCGTTTCCGAACAAGACACCTACAACAACCGCATCAAGGAGATGCATCAACGATTCCTAGATAGAGGTTACCCCAGGCAAATCCTCAATGAAGCAGAAACACGTGTTGCCAACATCACCAGACAACAGAGTCTAGCCAAACACATCAAACCTCCCACCCAACGCATGGTTCTTGTCTCAAAATTCTCCACAGCCACCAACAAGTTCAAGAAAATCATTCTCAATCATTGGCCCATTCTCCAAATAGAACCAGATTTTCAGGACATTTTCAACAGCCCCCCACTGTTCGCTCACACACGTGGCAAAAACATTAAAGAGATTCTCTCCACGCAACCCATCACTCATCAAAATTTCAAAGGAACCCAACCATGCCAAAACTGTAATAACTGCAATTGCGTAATCAGAGAAAATCAAACCAAACATCCTATGAAAGGTAACTCTATCAAATTACGCGTGAATGCAACATGTGACTCCATGAACCTTATCTACGCCTTGAAATGCCCATGCGGCAAATTATACGTCGGTAAAACTGAAAGAAAGATCAAAGTTCGTATTAACGAACACAAGTCTAACATCCGCACCAAACAAGAAATATCCAACATTGCTACACATTTCCAGGAATTTCACCATACCATAGCACAACTGCAATTCACTGTGCTAGAATGTGTTACCCGTACCGAAGGGATTGACAATCGCAAACTGCTATTACAGAAAGAACTAGAGTGGACTTTTCGTTTGCAAACTCTTAAGCCTCATGGATTAAATGATCGCGTAGAATATAGTTGCTACCTATAATCTGTATCTGTTTACCATCTGCATTGCTCTTTATTAATTTTTATGTTTATTTTCATTTTTATGACCCATCCTTTTCCTCTTTTGTACTGTCTACTACAGACATGCTGTCCCTTATCAGTTTCCCCTCTTTACCCATTCAAACATGGCCACCATCCCCGGATTCTTAGTCCTTTCTGTATGTCACCCTCAGTTTATACTTCCCCCCTCACAACGCTTCCTTTCCAGACCGTCGCGTTATCTGCACTGACCGCCTCGGCGTGCACCATGTAGTAAGTACTGGTCCTCGCACAGTCCTCTCCCTGGGGACGTCGTTGATATCTTTGAGATCCCTCACCCCTCTGTATTCGTCATTAGTAATACGGTAATATTTCACTTGCACCCTATGTGCACTTATCACGAGTCTTTTCATTCTTTGCACTCCGCACTCTATCATATTTTCTGCACTTCGTTATAAACTTTCCTCGCTCACATCCCTACTTACCCCAATCGACACACACATCACCTCACCATATTGATCGGCACTTGGTAATAATTTAACGGCCAATACCGCTCCCGTTTTTTACCTCCCCATCCCTGACCCGGGCTCTTTTCTTTCTTTTTTCAGCTCTCCTTGACAAAGGGCGCGTAGCCCGAAATGCATTGGAGTCTTATGGTTCGCTGTAATGATATGCTGATAATATCAATGAACTCTTTGAACTTTTTGAATTGAAAAACTTCGAATATATCGAATAAACCTACTTTGAATTCAAACTATTGAATCATTTCTATGAACACTCCGGAGTGCCTCCATGAGGGGATGTAAATGCAAATCTTTGCTTACACTATCTCACTTGATATCTTATGGTGTTTGACGGTAACACCACCCTCGAGTGCACCCTTCCTGAATAGCCATCAATTAAACCTCCAATCACACGTGCTGTGCACCTACCACTTTCTCATATTGAGAAAGCAGTTGCGACAACGTTTTCGTTTAGGAGTGAGTCTCCTTCTAGGCCGTTGTTTGAGCCTGATTCTTCAGTTAGGAGAAAGGCGCGACAATACCCGATGAGAGAAGTTCCCCCAGTTTGGAAAGCGGGAGATCCGAATGCTATTCCAGTTGTTCCGCCTCATTTTCAGCATGTTTGGGTACATGTTCCATGGAAGCGAGTTGAAGTTTTCTTTTGGCCCTTAAGCAGTCTTTGCCTGATCCACGTAAAAATCCTGCAGGGTACTATAAGGAATTATCACAGACTGCAGATTCATGTATTATGAATTTAGCCGACATAGACATGTTGTTTGGGAATGTTGTTCCACAGCCTATATGGGGATTGATTCGTCATACGGATCATGCGCAAGAGTTAGGTGATACATGGGCTAATATTGGTGCCACAGAGGCAAGACAAGTTGGTAGTGCTAAACCTGAGGCTTTAGTTGCAGAACTCCCTGGTAGGATCGTTAGTTACATGATAACGTTAATGCCTGCCGTAAGTGTCAATTGGGACAAGCTGCCTGCATGTAAGCAGAAGAAAGACGAAAGTGTGTCTGACTTTTTCACTAGGTTTGAAGAGACGTTTGTCGACCATAGTGGTCAGGACATGAGTTCGGAAGGTGGTCAATGGTTGTTTGTTGACAAGTTTGTGCATAATTTGCTTCCAGAGTTGTGCACTAAGTTGAAGGATTCTGAGAGTGCTTGGGCCGTTTCTTCGTCAGCTCAGATTTTGATTACTGCACAGTACTATGAGAATAGAGATAAGGACGAGAAAGATAGAGCTGACAAGAAGACTAAAGAATTGAAGACGAAGGTTCTTTTACAGCAAGCGTATCCGCCTCGTAATAATCAGCGCGATTATCAGCAACCTCAGCAATATCAGGGAAACTCGCAAAGGTTCGAGTCTTCTCAGCAGCGCTTTCTGGTAGGCCCTAATCAGTGTGCGTATTGTAAAGAAGAGGGTCATTTTAAAAATAGTTGTCCGGTTCTGTTACAGCGCGCGAATGGTGCTTCTGGTGTGAGAGGTCGAGGTGTTCAGCAAGCTCCTAGAGGTAGAGGACGTGGTGTGTTTCCTCAGAATGCGCATTCCCTGCTTCCACAGAATTCAATGAATAGTTTTGATCAGCAGAATGGTGCGTCTGGTAGGACGGCTCAGTACTATACAGACGACTACTATGTCGAAGGTGAGAATATGGATGGTAATGATTGCTAGGACAGCCATAGACAAAGAGAGGGAGTTCTTTCAGTTCCAGTAGATCAGAGTGGACCTTATGTTAAAGTGATTGCATCAGGTGTGTCAGAGCCTTTTCTCTTGGATACTGGTGCTGCGAAGAGTTCTATTATGCATTCTAAACTCCCTGGCACACCTTTGTCTGGCTTAACAAATGTTTCAGTAGGTTTTTCTGGTGCCCCGGTTACTAATCTGATTTCCAGTCCGTTGTCTATTTCTGTTGGACCTTGCGAATTAGAAGCACCCCTTATTCTGTCGACAGGTTGTGGTGAGAACTTGTTGGGATTAGACTTGTTGAAAAGATTGTATGCAACGCTACATTGTTCCCCTTCAGGAGTACAGCTTACATTGGGAAAGAGAGTGATCTCTCCGATGTATTTATCTAAAGATAACCTTCCAGCTGAATTGTCTTCTCTCCCTGATTCTCTTCGGGCTACTGGTCCTAATGATGTGGGTCTTTTGGAGATTCCGCCATACGTTGTGACGTTGAAAGCGAATGCTAGATTGCCACGTATTCCCCAATATCAGATTTCCAGTGATGGTGAAAGAGCACTTCTGGCGATTATCTATGATCTGATTGAGAAAGGTGTGATTGAAGAGACGAGAGGTAATGTGTGCAATAGTCCGGTTTTGCCTGTTCTGAAAGGTACTGATTCTTCACAGCCTTCTGTATATAGGTTCGTGATCGATCTTCGCGAGATGAATAAAATAGTAGTTCCGCAATTTCCAGTTATTCCAGATATCACCGCTTTACTGACTTTGATTCCGGCTTCAGCCACGTGGTTTTCGGTGATTGACTTGAAGAATGCTTTCTTCAGCATCCCGATTACCGTGGAGAGTAAAGATATTTTTGGCTTCTCTTTGGGAGGCCGAAGTTTCCGGTTTAAACGCGCTCCTCAGGGCTATTGCGAGAGTCCATCGATCTATAGTCAGGCTTTGAAAACACAGCTTGATTCGATTGTTTTACCTGATGGTGCTGCCCTTATTCAGTATGTCGACGATTTGTTAGTTGCTGCTGACAATGAAGAGATTTGTAAAGAGGCTACTTTGTCGTTGCTGCGTCATTTGTCTGATTTCCATCATAAGGTGTCTCTTTCGAAGTTGCAATATTGTCGACAAGAAGTAACCTACTTAGGTCACCTCTTATCGAAGGAGGGAAGAAGATTGACTCCAGAAATAATACAAGCGATTGTGAAAATGAGTGTGCCTACGACACAGAGAGAAGTGCGTGCTTTTCTGGGTATTACATCATACTGTAGACAGTGGAACCCTAATTTTTCTCTGCTTGTGAAACCTTTGATAGCTCTTACTGTTAAGGATACTCCGAATCCTATTCCTTGGAGTGAGGAACGTTAGAAGAGCTTTTCAGAATTGCGCGATGCGTTGTGTTCGGCTCCTGTGTTGGGTACTCCCGACTACAGCAAGCCTTTTATACTCTATGTCCACGAGAGAGAGGGATGTGCATTATCAGTTTTGACACAACAGTTCGGCGATAAGCAATGTCCATGTGCTTATTCTTCGTCGACTTTGGATCCGGTAGCTGAGCGTTGCCGAGTTGTTTGAGAGCTACAGTGGCAGCGGCTGTCTCCATGCGACAGTCTGCTGGCTTGGTGATGGATAATACATTGATTGTGATGGTTCCACATGCAGTGGATACCTTTTTGAATCGCACCAAGACACAGCACTAAACTAGTGCTCGGTTGTCAGGTTATGAATTGACACTCTTAGCGAGTCATGTGCATATAAAGAGATGCAATACGTTGAATTCAGCTGCGTTGTTGCCGATTTCAGTTGAGACAGTTGTTACTGAACAGCATGATTGCTTCCTTAGGACAGAGGAAGAAACGAAAGGGAGAATAGATCTTAGGGACACTCCTCTTCCAGAGTGTGATGGTACCTTATGGGTTGATGGTTCGTGCTTTAAGCTTCCGAATGGTGATACGACTGCGGCATATGCTGTTACGACTTTGCATACGATTGTTGAAGCTGCACGTATCCCACATAATTCAGTGCAAGCAGCAGAGTTGATTGCATTGACAAGAGCGTGTGTGTTGTCGAAAGGAAAACGAGTGACTGTTTACACTGATAGCTAGTATGCGTTTGGTGTGGCTCACAGTTTTGGACGTTTGTGGAAAGAGCGTGGGTTCCTGACTTCGCATGGAACTAAGATTCAGCATGGTCAGTTGGTGAACAAACTTCTTGAGTCGCTCACTTTGCCATTGCAAGTTGCGATCGTGAAATGCGGTGCGAATAATAAAATTACTGATGATGTTGGTCGTGGTAATGCGTTTGCAGACGAAGTTGCGAAAGAAACGGCGAGAGATGTAATGAGTCAAATGTATGTCGCGGGTTGGGCGAGATGGGTTCCGGATAGAGGTATGTGTGAAGATACGATAGAGAGTGTGAAGTCCATTCAAGCTGAAGCTACAGAGAAAGAGTTGAATGAATGGAGAGAAAGTAAGGGTAAATTGGATTCGAATGGTTGTTGGCTTGAGTTGTCAGACCACCAGCGATGGTTGTTACCTGATGCGTATGTACTTCGAGTGGTTACGAGGGCTCATGGAATGGCTCAAATAAGTGTGAAAGGGATTTGTAAGTTGTTGGCTCCAGTATGGCAAAATGTTGGGATTTCTAAGTGTGCAGAGAATTTGGTTAAGAATTGTATGGTTTGTTTGATGTATAATCCTGGTAAGGGAACTCCAACTCCAGCTGGTCATTTTGCACCTCCAACGTATCCGTTCGAGGCTTTGCAGCTAGATTTCATCCATATGGAGAGGTGCAACAACTTAAAGTACGTGCTCGTGGTTGTTTGTTCTTTTTCGAGATGGGTAGAAGCATACCCTCTGATAGATAATACTGCCTTGTCCACAGCTAAAGCACTAATTAAGGAATTTTTCTCTAGGTATGGATTGCCGAGAATGGTCTGGAGTGACAATGGGAGTGAATTTGTGGGTCAATGAAGAGAGTGTGTGATGGTTTAGGAATACGTCAAAGATTCCATGCTGCAAATCACCCCCAATCAGCTGGTTTGGTAGAATGCTATAATGGCACCCTTAAGCTAAAACTAGCCAAGATTCAGGCGAGCTCTGGTCTACAATGGCCTGATGCTTTGCCGTTAGCACTTCTGTCCACAAGAATGACTGTGCATTCACGAATGGGACTTAGTCCGTATGAAGTGGTTTTTGGTCGCCCTGCAAATATATGGGGAGTGCCGCGGCCGACCAAATTCAGTGAGCTAGAGCACCCTGTGTTGCTTGATTATCTTTATGAATTGACGGCTAAATTGCGTGTTTTGCATCAACAGGTTCATGATACCTTGCCACAAGCATCTGAAGATCCAGGAAACGCTATCGAACCTGGCTCGTGGATCTTCGTGAAGAACTTCCAGCGGACTAAGAACGAGCAGCCCCGCTGGATTGGTCCTTACTTGGTGCTTTTATCCACACGATCAGCAGTACGAGTGCACGGTAAAAAGAACTGGATCCACTGCGTACATTGTAAGAGAGCACCTTTGCCTCTGCCGTACGACCGGTGGGTCCAGAAAGGTATTCCTGACTCTGAGACTGAAACTGTGCCTCATTTTCTGCCTTTTAGCGATGCACATTTGATTGGAACGAACACTGAACAAGAAAGCGACGATCTTCTGCAAGAAGCTGTGCCTCCGTCGAATCGTTTGGATACTTCTGAACCTGAGCTTTTGTTTCGAGAACAGACATTGCCTGGCAAAGAGCGTTATAATTTGTGACCAAGAGTTGTTGGACAAATAAAAAATTAAATTCTTTCTTCGCTGATTTTTAAGGTTAAGCTCTCCTCCGAGGAACTATTTTGATTTTTGTTTTTCGAACCACCATCCGGGTTCAGCTGTAAGGTCGCGGTGTAAAGTCTTTGGAGTGCAATCCGAAGACGTTAGGTCGACGGTTCTGGTTGGTCTTTGGGCGTTCCCTGGACTGACAGAAGCATTCCTTAGCACGGAACACCCTACCGCCGTGAACAGCATGATTAGAGGATGGAGTTTTTCGAGATGGAGAGACCTGTTGAAAGAATGAGCTTCAAGAGCAAAATATGTACTTGAATGAGCAGAAAACGTTTTTTAATATTATGTTTGTTTATGTTGTTTAGCTTAATGATGTTTCTAATTGGATATGTGACATTCTCTTTTCAAGTGACGTTTGTACCCACTACACAACCTATGCCTCCTCCTACTGTTTCTTCGCATTCTTTTCACCCTCTGCCCGAACATGAATCTGTTAGAAGACTGGAATTCACGAATAATTCCTTTGTTCAGCTTCTGCACCAGCACCAGTTAGTTGTGAACACGACTAATTGTTGGGTGTGTGGTCTTATGCCTCATACTACCGATAAAGGTATTCCTTACCTGGTTTTGCCTTTTAGCTACAATGGTTCTGTGTGGGCATACAGAACGATGTTTATCTATGCTCGTGAAGTCTACCCCCTACGTTCCGTGAAGGATAGTCCGAAGACTAGTGCTCTGGTCAAGGGTATAGTCGACATGATTAGAGGATTTAGTTCCTATGAGACTATCCCGAGAGATGAGACACAAGCATACATTGGTTGGAACGTGACTGGATATGGAGTTAGTCTGAGTGTTAACCAGCGAGCGAAAAGATCCTGTCCGATTTGGATAGTGCCCCATCAGGGACATTATTGTCTGCAAGGTAATGGCAAGAATCCGAGAGCTCAGTTAGGGAAGAGTGTCTGCACTGAGACTTATGTTTTTGCGTTCCAGTCTTCCCCATCGTTTCTAGCAGCTAAGGGTACCTATTTCATCTGTTACGATAGAGCGTATACATGGTTGCCCCCTGATTTTTAGGGCACATGTTTTGTTTCGTTCCTGTTGCCTCCTACGTATACAGCTGCGGCAGATTACCACAAGACGAGAGTTGCTAGAGGTGTCTTCAGTAAGGAAGATACTGCAGGACAAGAATTAGGAGATTTTTTTAAGGGTTTTCTGCCGTTCTGGGGACCTATGGCTAACAGCAGGAACATTCGACAGTTGACGAGAGTGGTTGAGTCCACCATAGTCGAAACTGCCGGTGCCCTTAGTAACTTGACTGCTGAGCTCCAGTCGGATCGTCTTATGACTCTCCAGAACACAGTTGGTTTAGACGTCATACTTGCAGATAGAGGAGGGGTGTGTAAATTGATTCAATCGAGCTGCTGCGTTTTCATTACAGACAATGCTCTGACAGTTTTCCAAGCCATTTCCAAGCTACATAAGATCTCCGAGTCTGTACATATGGACGAAGGAGATTGGTCATTAATGGGATGGTTTTGGGGATTGTTATCCACTTGGGGATGGAAGATTCTCATGGTCATTGGGATGATATTAGCTATCCTTTTCCTGTTCTGTCTTTGCGTGCAGTGTGCTCCTGCTATTTGTGGCCTTTGTGCTACTTCGTGTGCAAGGAGACCTGTCCAGAGAGAGTTGCTAAGTACTAGGATGATGCTACAGCAACATCTTGATGATCTGATGAATATAGACCTGGATTCAGACTGACACGAGTTTGGGTTTATTGCCTATGTAAGGGCAAAAGGAGGGTCTGAGGTTCCGTGATTCTGAACCCGTTCAATAAAGGTCGTGGTATCTAGACGATTTTGGTATCAGCAGACCGCAAATGACGAGTGCGGTATGTACGAGTGTTTTCGTCGTAATCGATAGATAGATAGATAGATAGATAGATAGATAGATAGATAGATAGATAGAAGATAGATAGATGGATAGATGGAAACACTACATATTCAGGGATTTCGTTTGAACCTACGGGTTCCATTTTGTGTTCGGCAGCCATTTTGTGGTTGCCCTCACATAGGCCGATGACTGCGGCTGAACAAGCGCCCCCGCCATATTAGCCACCGCCTGCCGCATGAGGAAAGGCAGGCGGGCGGTGAAAAACGGCCACGACCTAGGGAGAAAAGAAAGGACACACAACAACCGCACAGGTTGAGCTCCAACGAGCGGAGGTACGGCAAAGCGCAGGCCCCCCAATCCAATCCGTACCCAGGCCACCCCCTCTCGTGAAACCTTAGCCTGCTGAAGCAGAGCCTAACCGGCCGAAACAAACCGGGGGAGAGGGGGCAAAGAGGTCCAAGATCCCAGGGTCCGCTAGAGCAGGACCTCCACCCAAGACCCACATACCTGCTACAGCAGGCACCACTTACCTGACGCATCTGGAGAGAAGTGCGCAGAACTAAAAAAAACAGGCTGAGGGGTTGGGCCGGCCGGCCTCTTATAGAGGTCAGGTGGTAATGGGTCAGCCATATTGGGATGGGATGGGAGGCATGGGAGGCTGACTTTTTGCTTGGAGGGTTCTGGTGTGGAGCTGAAGCTCACTTTGTTAGTCATGTGGCGAGGAAGACTAACAAGGAGGTAATGAGCTCTCTAAGGAAGGAAGATTGCAAGGGGAAGGCTGTAGAAAAGGAGGAGCAATGTAAGTAGGGATGGAAGACTAAAACTGGAGAAAGAAGTACACAATGAAATTAACATTTTTAAACCACACTTACCTTCACATGAAATGGGAGAAGACCAAGAGGTACCTTTCAAAATAAAACACAAGGTACAGTTGTGATGATTGATAAACAGACAGAAAGACAGACGGACGGACAGACGGACGGGCAGACGGATGAGCAAACGGACGGCCAGCCAGACAGACAGACAGACAGACAGAGAGAGATAGATAGATTGATAGATAGATAGATGGATGTATGGTAGCATAGATAGATAGATAGCTTTTTTAAGGTAGCATAGATCAGACAGACAGACAGACAGACAGACAGACAGACAGATAGACAGACAGACAGACAGACAGACAGACAGACAGATAGATAGATAGATAGATAGATAGATAGATAGATAGATAGATAGATAGATAGATAGATAGATAGATAGATAGATAGATCTAAGGTAACAGAGAAAAATAGATAGATAGATAGATAGATAGATAGATAGATAGATAGATAGATAGATAGATAGATAGATAGATAGATAGATAGACCTTTTTAAGGTAGCATAGATTGAAAGACAGACAGACAGACATATAGATAGATAGATAGATAGATAGATAGATAGATAGATAGATAGATAGATAGATAGATAGATAGATAGATAGATAGATATAAGGTAACAGAGAAAAATAGATAGATAGATAGATAGATAGATAGATAGATAGATAGATAGATAGATAGATAGATAGATAGATAGATAGATCTTTTTAAGGTATCATAGATTGAAAGACAGACAGATAGATAAATAGATAGATAGATAGATAGATAGATAGATAGATAGATAGATAGATAGATAGATAGATAGATAGATTGATCTTTTTAAGGTATCATAGATTGAAAGACAGACAGATAGATAAATAGATAGATAGATAGATAGATAGATAGATAGATAGATAGATAGATAGATAGATAGATAGATAGATAGATAGATAGATAGATAGATAGATAGATAGATAGATAGATAGATATTTGGTGGTTGCCCTCACATAGGCCGATGACTGCGGCTGAACGAGTCCTTGGGACACGTACACCTTTAGCTGACTTCTGAGTGACCTGAACAAACTGACTCCCTTGCCCGAGGCTGACCTCGTTGAGATCAAAGAGCAGGACATTGCTGAGTTTATGGTACATGCACACAGCCTTCTATCTTGCTTCTCTTCTGTTTCTGTTCTTTCTTTTATGGCCTATTTATGGTTTGGGTTGAGGTCCTTTTTATTATGGGTCTGTCCGGCCTGTCCGAGCAAGAATTTTGGATTTTGCCTTATCATTCCTGGTGGGCTGGACAACTGAAAGTGGGTTTGTCTTTATGGGATACTTGTGAAATGTCACTGTATGATTGGTTCATTTGTAAGTAATTGATGCTAGTCAGGAATGCGATTTTCTGCATAAAAGACGATGTCTCGCTTTACTAAATTGTGCAGTCTCTAGCGAACCACCTATGTTGTGCTTCATAGACCTCTGTTCCTGGTTGCAGCCAATTAACTTGGTCTTTGACGTCACCTAGAAGTGTCCCGTGTCTCTGTTTGCCAAGACAGGAGAACTCGAAGACTTCAGGTGTTTCCCCTGGCGCCGCTGGGTTCTAAAAACCTGGTTCTTCAGAACTTTGGAGAGAGTTTTGACTATGTCAAAAATCTCACGAGTGGAGTTAGATGCTGTCAAAATTCCATAATAGTCTGCCTGAGCAGTTTAAATTTCGCCTTTTTTAGGGGTGAATACTATCTCTATATAATGTTTTCTTATATGGGGTAAAACTCCTTCTCCAGGCTCTCTCCAGTTTTTTACACTTTTGTTTCAGGACCTGTAGTGTAACAGAATACCAGGGTTTGTGGGTGGCTCCTTTCTTATTTTTATTACTTTTCACCGGGACAAGAACATCTAAGGATTTTTGGATCCAAAGAATAAAGTTATAATTGGCTGTTACTACGTTTGTGGAGGGCCCAGGTATAGTCTCTTCCAATACTGAGGTCCATTGTTCGATTGAAAGTTTGGACCATGGACGGCTTTTTGAGTAGGTGGGAGGTTTACAAAGGGCCAGGTGGGGTGGTGACCAGATCAGAGGAATAAGAAAATGGTCCGACCACGGGACGGAAATGGGTTTACCTCCAGATAGATCCTCTAAATTCGAAAAAATAGGATCGAGTAAGTGACCCTTTATATGGGTGGGTTCGCTGACTTTTTGAGTAAAAAAAGAAAAGCTGCTAAATCCTTTGTAAGTTTGTTAGCAGAGGTCTGCAGAGGATCATCAAAGTGGGGATTGAAATCTCCCAGTAAAGTGAAATTGGCCAGTGAGCTAGCCAAGTTTGCAGCCAGGTCTGGTAATGCACTGCAGAATTCCCCTGACGGACCAGGGGCTCAGTATATCAAGATGCCTGAGAAGGTGAGGGTTGGAGAAAATTCGATAGAAAAAGCGATGTTCTCACAGTCTGGGACTGGACTGCCAGTCAAACGGCATGTTAGGCCGTGCGTGTAGATAATGGCTATCCCTCCCCCCTTCCCTGAAGGCCAGTCTAGCCTAGCGATGGAGTAAGAGCTAAGCAAGGCTTTGATGAGATCTGGGTCGGAGCTATGGGTTAGCCATGTTTCAGTAAGAAACAGTACCTCAGGCGATTCCTCCTCGAGAAGTGTAGCAAACAAATGGCTGATGAAGCAGCAATCAATCCAAAACGCTGCTGCCTGGCTAGTGCTGAACCTACCTGGAAGATCGTCCAACACAAAGGCCCTGGCCAAATTGCATTGGTTGCCTGTGGGCAAGAGGATCCTGTTCAAGGCAATCTCATTCTGCTATCGTATCCTAGCAAATAAAGGCCCAAGTTATCTACAAGACCTTAGATGCCTAAGATCTGAAGGAAAGTCATTGGTAATAGTACCAAATTTAGGAAGGCCAGGCTAGGAGGCTGCTCTTTCAAATACCCTGCAGGAAAACATTGGAATTAATTACCATTGGATTTGAGGAAAGAGCCATGTGAAGCTGCTTTTAGGAAAAGGCTGAAAACGTGTTTTTTCTCCCACCAATAAACCAGAATAGACCCTGAAACATGACAGCTAGGGCTCTCCTACCTATCTCCTGTCATTTCTGAGTTTCTGCTCAGCACGGGGAAACACCGTTGGTGTAACCACTCAGGTGATCTACAAATGCTGCTGCTGATGATGATGAAATAATGATGATGAAACCTGATGTGCTTTGCTCTTGTAGGTTTTCAGGTTTTTAATGTCTTTATTTCGATAATAAAATCATAAAAGACAAAGTTATAACATATTACAGAGCAAAAGAAGAAAAAACTGATAAACGAATCACTCATTTTACAATCTAAAACATATTAATAAATGTTATAGTTTACAAGACATATTTAAACCCAGGACTAAAAACAAAGTTTAATAAAATCTTGCATGATACAATTAAGATGGATTCCTTCTAACCCTAATAGCCCATGCCCATCCTAGAAATTTAGCCAAGCATGTCACAAAGATTTCCGAGGTATTAGTTTTCAGCATCCATATTGCCTCAGAGGATCTTCTACACGGAAGACGTTTGAACAGGGGTTTTAGCCATATGGAACGGGGCTCTGAATACTGTGGGCATACAAACAATAAATGACCTTCGGTTTCTTTTTGATCTGGGCACCTTGTACAGAAACTAGAAGAGTTTTTGCCCCAGGATGATGTGAAGGAATTCAAAGGTAGGGCACCCACACGAAACTGGTGATAGAGTTTCTTATCCAGTGGCCTGGTAATGATATCCCAGTAAGCCTCGCGGGATGGATCCAGCTTAAAGCTTAAGAATCGCCTTGTGAGGTTACTAGAGCAGTTACCAGAGAGTGACGAGTTGAAGCCCAAAATAATTCCTTGAATTCTTTTTTTGTTGGAAAGGTGTTAGTACCTGGGGAATCCCACAGATGTTTTAGGCCCATATCATACAGGCTTTTTTTCACCGAGCGAAGCCAAGGGATTCGTTCTGAGCCCCCCAAAGACCTTACCTCAGCTAACTCTTTGGCAAATAATGTGAGGTCCGGGCAGGTCCATAGGCGCCTCCAGGTAGCCACCACTCGGAATCTTGCCATGTCTGGAATTGCTAAACAACCCATATCATGACAAAGGGGTATCGATGGGGAAGACTGCGGTAATCCAACCAAATTCCGTAAAAATTTGCACTGAATTTTATAGAGACTGGAAAGGTCCATATATCCCCATAACTCTGCCCCATAGAGTGTGGCAGCATTTATCTTAGTATCGTAAATACTCAGGGCAGGGATGACCCGTTTGGTGATAGATTTCTTCTGCTCACGCAGAAGACAGCCAGTCAACTGTGCAAATTTTAACTGTTGCCTCGCAACTTGGTCTTTCCACGACAATCGGCGATCCAGAGTAACCCCCAGATAAGTCATGGTTTCAACTTGTTCCAAGTTGACCCCACTCATTTGAACGTTACTACGTATGATGTTATTCCTGGTTAAAACCATAAACTTCGTTTTACCCACATTTACCTGGAGGTTATTCTTCGCACAAAACTCCTCAAAACGATTCAAGGCCCGCTGTAGGCCTGCCCGGGTCTTGGATATGAGTAGGGTGTCGTCGGCAAAGATAAGCATGGGGAATTTGGTCCCTGCCAGGGTCGGAGCATCAGTATGGATAGCCGAAAAGAAGACGCACCCCTGTCGAACTCCTCTGGTTACAGGAAAAGAGTCTGTATGTTGACCCGGTGCTCCCCACCTTACCCTAGCATAATTCTCTTCGTGCAATCTAATGATCAGCTCCAACAGGGCCCTAGGCATTCCCAGATCTCTCAATACCTGCCACAGTTTACCCCTTGGTAACAGATCGAAGGCTGCCTTCAAATCTATGAATGCGGCGAAGATGGTTCCACCGCCCAACAAGACTACCTTCCAGAAGATCATACAGAACCGAAGCACCTGATCGATGGTGCTCGTACCACTTCTAAAACCCGCTTGCATGGGAGATAGTATATTTTCTGTTTCCATCCACCCCTGCACTCTGGCCAGAATCATACGGGCGATGACCTTTTGGAGGCAGTCAATCAAACTAATCGGGCAATAATTGCCCGGGATGGATCTGTCCCCTTTTTTATATATGGGAAGAATCTCTGCCCCCTTCCATGTTTTGGGAATACAGGCACCCTTTGCTATGGCATTAGCAATGTTTGTTATATATGGTACCCATAAAACAGTATTTAATTTGAACAAATCAGCTGGGATTTGGTCCAAACCAGGAGCTTTCCCCCGTTGAGTTAGACCTAGGGCTAGTTCTGTCTCGATGTTAGAGAAAGTCAGGGTAGGTTCGCTGGGGGCTGTTACATACAACTTGTTTATAATGGGGGGGGGACATTGCCTTCAGAACTAAATTGGGTTGGGTAATGGGTTACCCAGGCATCTGGGGACACATAGTTAGATGTGGTACGGGAATCACCATCCTTCCCCCATTTTACTATGTCCCAGAATTTAGTCTGGTTATTTGTTTTAGAGGCGTCCAAAAGATCAGCCCAGTAATCATCCTCCCACGACCTCTTAGCTACCCACTGTACTCTTTTATATTGCTTCCTAGCCTCCTTAATGTCAATCATATTTCTGGTTTTAACTTTTTCGACTAGGTTGCGGTGAGCCTCCCTACAGTCCTTGTTGTACCACTTAGCCCTGCTTGCCGGTGGTCGCCCTATACCCTTCAGACAAGGTTTTGAAATAAGTAACTTAACTTCTAAAAAACATTGGTCATGTAGGTCCATGATTTTGTTGGGTTCTAAGGTACCCCTACCATTGTCCTTTGGCATCATTTTGTCTGATGCGAGCTTTACCACTTTTGCTATATTAGTCTGTATGGTTTCGTCGCTGGATATCTTAGACCACTTCAGCCTCCTTCGATCATTGGATATGGTTACAACCCCAAACCCCTTATGGTCTGGAGCTTCCATTCTCACCACATCATGCACCTTTAGTTTTAAAGACAAGGGGTTATGGTCACTTTCTGGGCGGGGGACAATTTCCATATCAACCAACATGCTCCAGAACTCCATTTTTAAAAGGATATAGTCAATGCGGCTTTTCCTCTTACCATTGTCAAAGGTGAAGTTGGCGAAAAGGTCAGATGAGGTACGGCCGTTTACAGCCCTTAAGCCCCAAGTGAGGCAAAACACAGTCCAGGTCAAGGCGGCCTCCGTTGCTTTGACCGGTTTACTAGACGTTAGATCCGGTATATTCCAGGTAGCATCCTCTTCTTGTCCCCAACTATCCCCTGCTTGGTAGAGCGGTTCAATGGTGCAATTGAGGTCGCCGGCTAGAAGGATCAATGTTCCTTTGTTCCACCCTGCTAGAAGATTGTCCAGAACACCCACCATCGGCGGGCAGCGACCACCGGGCAGACCACGGGAGTAGACATTGATGATAAGCATGTCCTGGGCACCTTCCTTGCTCAGCCCAATTGCCAAAACGTCAGGATGATCCACATAATGGTCAGTGATTGTGTATCCCCAGTCCTGTTTAACCCAAGTTATCAAGCCCCCTGAGGCGCGCCCTTTGTTACTCTTTATTGCGGGTTTGGAAAAATTTATAAAACCAGCTCTATGTATATGTGCAGTTGCCCATGTCTCTTGCAATAGGACTACGTCGTATTCATCAATAAACTCCCCCCAATCCTCAGAGTCTAGACGGGCCTTCACTCCCGCAACATTCCATGACACAATATTAAGTGTTACTATGGTGGATTCAGCATAATTGTTACTTGATTGGGCCGGGGGGGGGAAGGAGGGTGCTCATGGTGCTTTTGGGCATATTTCTGACCCCCTTTTCTTCAATGAAGATTTTTTTCCCCACTCTTTCTCCCTCAACCAGAGCCCTTGTTTTTGCCTTTTTATGTGTCGTGGGCTGGCTATCCAACAGAGATGTCGCACATTTGGAAGGGGCATGTGAATCCTCCCTGATGTCTAAGGTAGAATTAATCAGTGAGAGTGGGGAACACAGTCAGTCTACCAACTCCAAATCCGACAGAGCACCAAAGTGGTTGAATAGTAAAGGAAGGGTATTGTTGTAGGTGGGGTGCTCTAGGCCCTTTAAACCTCCCATCATTCACACTCCACTGATGTGGGCCTGTAAAATGGTTAGTGTGGGAGTGAGGGTAAAAGTAAGCGAGGTCTAGAGTCTGGACGTCACCCTGCCGGGCGAATCTTGCCTTCCGTCGTATTAAGTTGACCACCCAAGGGTCTTTGAAAGATATCAGGATGCAGTCCCCTTCCAGATCTTTAATTCCCTTACCCACCCAATCAACCCTCCTTACATATAAAATTTCTGTGGGGGATGATGGGGGTAGGGGGCGGTTTTTATTTAGCCAATAGATTACTTTATTCCGCAATTCCCCTTGGGTCTCCTTAATACCCTCTCGTAGGGGTGCTACGCCAGTTAAGACTATGGTGTATTCGGACGCTTCTGGGGGTAGATTAACTCGGGGAGTAGGGCGCAACTTGTGTTTAACCGCAGGCTTTATCCTAGGGGATTGAGAATTGGTGATACCCCTGTTGGGTGGTTGAGCTGGGGTAGTGTTGGGATGAATTGCCAAGCCTGTTGGAAGTGCCTGGGTCGAGTTGACTGCGTTGGATTTAATTTGATTTGTTTCCCTTACGGGGATTTTTTTGGGACCTCTACTAGCATTAGTTGCGGTAGCATTGGGCTTTTTCCCCAGTATAGGCTTGTTAGTATTGGGGGTAGTTCCAGGTGGAGCTGGTTTGGTTGGCTGGGTCGCCAAGGAACTGTTAGCGGGTTGTTTTTGACCCTGCTTCGGTTTACAGGCCCCCACCCCAGGGGTAGATGATAATAAATTTTTCAATAGGCCCAGGTTGGTATTAACTACAGTTTCCAGTGCGTCTATTTTAGCGGTCATTAACCTTGTTCTTTCTAGGACTGGGAGCAAAATGGTCTTTAGTAATGCCTCTATTTTGACTAACAAAGTGTCGTCACTGTTGAGGCATGTGGGGCAGGGATTAGAAGACCCCTGTGAAGCTAAAGATGGACAAAACACAATTGGGTAATCCTGGGGTGGTTGTGGTGGATTGCTCACACTACTAGTGTCGTTCAATTTGGCTTGTTTGAGATCTTTATCCCCCTGGGGACTTGAGATGTGTTTGCGCTTCCGGGATAATAGTTTAGGGCTTGTTTTGGTCAGGTCATACAGTATGGATGGAGTGGGATCAAGGAGTGGAAGTGAGTTGGCTAAACTATGTTCGTCCTCTCCTACATTCTGGCTTGCTTCCCCGTCCCCTGACTGGTTAGCCTTAAGTGTCTGCGCCGGATAATTTAGGGAAGGGTGACAATTGGCTCCATCTCCATCCATATGGACAATTGCCTCAGTTTCAATAGTAGAGATGCAATTGAACGCTGCATGGGAGACTGGGCTTTTGGCTAAAGCCAAAGAACCCATAGAGGAACGCTTTCCTGTGACAAGATCGAGGGATAGCCTTTGTTCCACCATTTCTATTTCCTTTTCCAGTATTCCAGTAGCCCTGGTAATAAAGGCATCCAGTGGTTCAGAGACTACACCCTTAGATGTCTGTATATGAACTAAGCGTTCTTTCCCTGATCTCAGTGTCATGGTCAGGTGATAAAGTGTAAGTATATATGACCACAAAACTTTTGTTACTGTGTGGCCCCCTCCCTTGTGTGGACCGTTAGTTACAAAGTAATTTTTGTCAAGGGTCTGGGCCCAACCCAACCTCGTTCGGCCTCGGACGGCCACAGACGGTCCCGCCCTTGTCCCGGGCTTCTCCCGGCGCCCTCCCGCGTGCTCCTGCGCAGCGGGAGCGGTGTTTCCTTTAAGTAGCTGTCCAATTACCTGGCGGATGGGCGGAGCCGGCAGGGAGAGCAGCCCAGCTGGTCCAGGGGCGCGCAGGGACTCCTGGTCCTCGGAGTCCCCGCAGTTGCTCGCAGCCCTGCCGGTCAGTTGGAGTTTGCCCCCTTGTCAGTATCTTCAATCCGCTGCAAGCCGCGCTGCGGGACCCGCGAAGCGGGTCCGGCGAGGCGTAGCGGCAGGAGCGGTTCCCTTACAGGGGTTTAGCGTGGCGGCAAAAGCAGGCTCCCTTGCTGGGGTTAGGCAGCGTCCTCGATGTGCTGTGGCGTTTCTAGGAGGAATCCACTGAGTGCCTGGTGAAGCCGCGTTTTGACACTGAGGGCGGATGGGCGGAGCCGGCAGGGAGAGCAGCCCAGCTGGTCCAGGGGCGCGCGGGGACTCCTGGTCCTCGGAGTCCCCGCAGTTGCTCGCAGCCCTGCCGGTCAGTTGGAGTTTGCCCCCTTGTCAGTATCTTCAATCCGCTGCAAGCCGCCCTGCGGGACCCGCGAAGCGGGTCCGGCGAGGCGTAGCGGCAGGAGCGGTTCCCTTACAGGGGTTTAGCGTGGCGGCAAAAGCAGGCTCCCTTGCTGGGGTTAGGCAGCGTCCTCGATGTGCTGTGGCGTTTCTAGGAGGAATCCACTGAGTGCCCGGTGAAGCCGCGTTTTGACACTGATCTCGGATGGGCGGAGCCGGCAGGGAGAGCAGCCCAGCTGGTCCAGGGGCGCGCGGGGACTCCTGGTCCTCGGAGTCCCCGCAGTTGCTCGCAGCCCTGCCGGTCAGTTGGGGTTTGCCCCCTTGTCAGTATCTTCAATCCGCTGCAAGCCGCGCTGCGGGACCCACGAAGCGGGTCCGGCGAGGCGTAGCGGCAGGAGCGGTTCCCTTACAGGGGATTAGCGTGGCGGCAAAAGCAGGCTCCCTTGCTGGGGTTAGGCAGCGTCCTCGAGGTGCTGTGGCGTTTCTAGGCTCTTGTATTCATTATGTAAGACCAAAGGGAAAGGCCGAGCGGTATCTCATGTTTTCCTCTCGAAGTTTGGTGTTGATTGGATGCATCTGTTGTCTATGTGCCAGAGTAGAGGGCGCCAAGTCCTTAAACAGCGCACACTTATAGCCCTGGAATGAGATCTCGCCTTTTTTCCTCGCTGCACTTAAGATGGCTTCTTTTGTTTTGAAGAAGTGCATCTTGACCAGAACGTCCCAGGTGCCTCTGCGCTCCCCAGTTTGTGGGGGTCCTACACGGTGGGCCCATTTGATCTTGAGTTTCATCTGATGAGGGCTCAGGATCTCAGCGTAGAGAACCCCCACAAATCCCTCCATGTCTGGTCCCTCTGCCCCTTCTTCGAGGTGCCAGATTCGGATGTTCTCCCTTCGGGACCTGTTCTCCAAATCTTCTGTCTCCAGAAGCACTTGGTGCAGTTGTGTCAGAAGATTCTGCTGTGCTTCCTGCATTTTAGTGGAACGGGCTTCCAATTCCTGCATCTGTTCTTCCACTTCCAACACCCTGGAACCCACGGCGTCTACGTCGTGCTGGAGAGTTGTAATCCTCTCAGTTAATGGTAGTTAAGGGTCCCTTGCTCACTTTGCAACTGGATTCAAGCTAGCCTGGTTGATTACAGCTGATTAGCCAGAGACCGGTCCCAGGATGCTTGCTTCCGGTCCAGGGAAGACATGGCTTGGCTTGGCAGTTTGGGCTGGACTGTTCCCATGAGGCACAGGGTCACATTGAGTGAGCTAAAGAATGATGATGGATTAAACCCAGATCAGTTGACTGGGGGTGAGTGCTTGCATTGTTCAACACTCCGTCCATCATCCCCTTTGGTTTTGCTTTGTTCGCCCTAAGATGGCAGGGTATGCCCAGACGTGGTCCCTTGCTCACTTTGCCACTGGAGTCAAGCTCGCCTGGCTGATGACGACTGATTAGCCAGAAACCGGTCCCAGGATATTTGCATCCAGTACAGGGAAGACATGGCTTGGCAGTTCGGGCTGGACTGTTCCCATGAGGCACAGGGTCAGAATGATTTGCATATGGCCATGTCTGAACTGGGGTGGGGGAGTGAGCTAAAGAATGATGATGGATTAAACCCAGATCAGTTGACTGGGGCCGAGTGCTTGCATTGTTCAACACTCCGTCCATCATCCCCTTTGGTTTTGCTTTGTTTGCCCTAAGTTGGCAGGGTATGCCCAGGCGTGGGTCCCTTGCTCACTTTGCCACTGGATTCAAGCTAGCCTGGCTGATGACGGCTGATGAGCCAGAAACCAGTCCCAGGATGCTTGCTTCCAGTCCAGGGAAGACATGGCTTGGCAGTTCGGGCTGGACTGTTCCCATGAGGCCCAAGGTCATGCATATGGCCATGCCTGAACAGGGGTGGCGGAGTGAGCTAAAGAATGATGATGGATTAAAACCAGATCAGTTGACTGGGGGTGAGTGCTTGCATTGTTCAACATTCCGTCCATCATCTCCTTTGGTTTTGCCTGCATACTAGGTCACATGACTAGGTGTAGCTGGTTATTGGTCTTGGTGTATTGCTCTCAGACAGGAAAACAAAGGAGAAGAGGTGTTGGCAGGATTAGCCATCTCTGACTTGATAAAGGGTAGGATCTCTTACTTACCACACTTGTCAATCACAAAGGCCTGAGCACCCTCACAAAGGATTTGACACTAGTCTTTTGCTGGGGCCAGGACAGTGAGGCAGGACATTCCAGGCACATCTGGGGGTGGAAGCTTCTAGAGACTTCTACATCAAAGTGGGCAACTGGTATAAATAGTGACCCTCAGACCCAGCTCTTCAGCACACCTCTGGACCTTTTTTTTATTAGTTTCTTTATTTTGTATTTTTGCAGCAAATAAGTAAATTCATCAACAAAATAAATCACTTACCACCATAAAGATTGGAGAGTAAGTTCACATTATTAAATTTTTAAAAAGCTAATCCAATGCTCTTCATATAAACGTGGAGCCTAAAGTGCAAACAGTATAGTTCAGAAATAATAAATTGCGGTACAGCAACTAAAACATTGCAACAAAATATATCTCTTATCTATATAGAAATTGATTAATACATTCAGAATATAATAAGTCAGTTTATATATTCAGATTCATCCAGTAATAAATTACAAAACCTACTAAAAATGAGAATGCTAATAGTTAATTCCGATACTGTAATGTTGCAGACTGTGCAGGGCACTAGGACCGGTGCCGTATGGATAAAGGTGGGAGGAGAGCAGGGAGGCAGAACAGGAGGAGCCACAATGGGCAGTAAGGAGCAGGAAAAGGAAGAAGGCAGACGTATATACAATAAAGCTTTCACCGTGTTTCATACCTCGTGTCAGTGTCATCTGTTCCGGTGTCACGACACTACAGCTAGCAACGAAGGTGGTCGTGGACCCTGGCTGCATATCGTCTGTTGCAGTGGTGTCTCGACGAGCGCTCCACTGCCTCAGAGCTGCTGTGCTGTGCTGCAGCCCAGGAGCCCACCCCGGTCATGTATTCCTCCAGCTGTGTCTGCCGTATTGCTTCTTCGTTGTCAGATGCGACCTGAGAGCCCACCCCAGTCGCGTGTGCCTCCTGCTGTGCCTGCGGCGTATACACTTAGACGCGACCCGGGAGCCCACCCCAGTCGTGCAGAATCCTGGCTGTGCTGTGCCCACTTTGCTGTTTGGCCCACTTATGTCAATTGGAGGCATGTTTTAAGCCTGTTCTGGCCCCGGTGGCTGCCTCTACCTGCAAGCAATTCCCCAGTGACTGCCTTGTTGGGTGTACCTGCTCGCTGGGCAGCTCCTTTGCAGCCGGCAGTCCCTGCTTCTGGCCTGTACTCTTGTGAGAAGCGATATTCACCCGGCGTCCATCTTGAGGTCAGGCGCCTCCATCCATTCCCCTGCCAGAATTTCACAGCAGCCATTTCGAAGTCAGGCAACAGCCTGGAAATACTTTCAACCTGATAAAGGACAAAGAAAAGAAAAAAAACATGTGTTCTCCCACTGCATGTGCATGAAGACTGTTAATGCTAGTAGTGTTTGGACTTTCATATACTAGCCATTGCACCTGCTGCACTCCTGGGTCCCTCGCTGCTGATCCTGCACCCTGCTACAAGTGCTGGTATCATCTACTTTACTGCATCTGCAGCAGTTGCCAGGCGCTGTGAGGCTTCCTGTACTCGGACACCTTCCTGCAAATCATTTGCATAACTCTACACCATGTCTCGGTCCCCAAATCGAGACAGCCTCATGCATCCCCTGGCGCCAGGTCCAGGCCGATGTCCCCTACATTAATGTCCCAGACAGGAGGCCACAGACTTGCCATGTTGGGAGCCCCTTTTCTAAGCCTGCCGGAACCCCTAGTTCTCATATCTTGGAGAGCAATGGGCCTTCTCTGGTAGGAATGGCTAGAAGATTTTGAGGACTTCATGAAAGGTTCACATGTGACTAATGAGGATCAGCAACTTATTGCACTACGCAATCTAATTGGGAAAGATGTTTGTCGAGTTAAAAAGGAACTTTCGGCAGATGCTGCGTCGTCTTACGCAGACGTGCGTGACACCCTAAACAAAACATTTCTTCACAAAAGAAATATCGATTATGAAAGGTACACTTTCAATCTGGCATCACAAGAAAAAGATGAGTGTATGAGAACATTCATCACGCGCCTCAGACGCTTGGACTGTTACTGTGAGTTTGACTCTTTCACGACGAAAGACGCTCTTCGCTTACAAATCATTGAAGGATGTCAGTCTGAGTCATTACGAAGATGCCTTTTAATGAAAAGCTACTCCCTTGAAGAGATTGAAGAAATGACGTACGTACACGATCAGGCTGAAAAACATGCAAAACGAATGGAAGCTGGAAGAGGTGAAAAACGAGAACAAGCATTCCGGCTCCAGTCTCGTAACACCGACAAGTCTTCCTCTGAAAAGCAATGATCATCGAGATCCAAAGTCCCTTCTCACCGTACAAGTTGTTGTTGTCGCAGTCTCAGTCGAACTGACAACAGACAGGAGGGCCAACTTAAATGTTATCGCTTTGGATATGATTTACCTCACACTGAGACTTACCCTGCAATAGGCCAAAGATGTAGGAAGTGTGGCAGGGACAATCACTTTGACAACGTTTGCGGAGCACCTCGCAAAGACACTCACAGACAATCAAGACAACCCAACACTCACCATCATGCCGAGGCAGTGTGGGACCACAGAGATCCTTCCACTGGCTCATCACAGTCCAGCCTTTGCTCTCACATCACATACAAATCGCGACAATCACACAATCTCGAGAGTCGAGGTCTCCTTCAACACTATTGCAAGACAGTGATGAATATGTCTGCATGGTTGCGGATCCTGACAGGCTGAAGAAATACCTGCGACTCCATCTTCAAATGGACACACACATGGCCAAGTTTGTATTGGACAGTGGGGCATCCCTCAACTACATTTCAGTTGCAGAATGCAAGAAAATGAATCCACAACTGCACCTGCACAAAGCTGCTGTGCGAGTATATACATGGATGTCAAAGGAACCTCTCCCTTGTCTAGGACAATCTCAGACTGAACTCACATAAAAAGACAAGACCACTCCAGCTCGCATTCATGTCATTGACGGTCCTGAAGCAGATTGTCTTCTTAGCTTGCCCACGGCAGAACAGCTTCAATTAGTAGAAATATTGTACCGAGTTGATGATGAACCTGACATAGTCCACAAGTTTCCAAAACTATCACCGGGCTCGGGAAAAGGGCTCATTGTCAAGTTCGATTGCACATAAATGAACGTGTGATAACGATAGCAGAACACCAGAGGAAAATTCAATTGCATCTTCCACAGTCAGTAGAGGAGGAACAGCAGGATTTTCTCCAGGCTGACATCATTGCGAGAGCATTAGGACTCACTCCTTGGGTCCCTCCAGTGGTCGTGGTATCAAAAAAGGGCTCACCTGGAAAAGTGTGTGTATGCTTTGATATGAGAACACCCAATACCGCCACTGAAAGAGAGAGACACCCAGGACCTCATATTAGTGACATGATTGCGTCACTCAATAGGGTGCAAATATTCTCCAAATTAGACCTCAACAAGGGCTATCACCAGCTTGAACTCCACGAAAAGTCGAGATATATCACCACATTCTCGACTCACCAAGGCTTGTTCAGATACAAACGGCTCAGCTTTGGGGTCTCGTCTGCAGCTGAGATCTTTCTAGAAGCAACCAGAAGAGTAATTCACCACATTCACAATACACTAAACTACAGAGATGACATTCTTGAGTAGGGAGCGACGATACAAGAACACGACAAGGCACTAGACTGGGTATGTCATGCTCTTTTGGATGCCAACCTAACATTAAATAAAGACAAATGCGAATTCCACAAATCCACATTAAAGTTGTTTGGACACATTTTCTCAGGTGCAGGCATGAGACCTGATCCTGAAAAGATCACAGACTTGAACGATACCCCTAGGCCTCGAGACGCTGGGGATGTGCATTTGATTCTAGGCAAGGCAAGCTACTGTGCACGGTATATCAAGGATTACGCCACTCTCAGCTACACTCTGAGAAAATTGACCAAACAAGGCCACCCATTCCAATAGAATTTACGCTCATCACAGACCATCAGGGCCTGCTAACTATTTTTGGTAATCCCTGATCCAAAATGCCACCCAGAATAGAGCGTTGGGGCATTTGTCTTCAAAAGTATACCTATACTATCATCCACAAACCTGGAAAAGGTACAAATCCAGCTGACTATATGTCGAGACATCCTAAGTCAATTTCCAAATCAAATCCGTCATTAGCGGAGGAATACATCCATTTTATAGTGGTTCAAGCAAAACCACCAGCAGTCCCTCAGGAGGCCATCCTTGAAGCCACCAATGAGGATGTCACCTTATAAAATGTGAAACACCGTATCCAGATAAACAGCTGGAGACATCTGGAAGAGTCAGGACAGAGTAAACAAATTGGCAGTCATGAACTGACCTCTTTTAGACATGTGAAGGATCAATTGTCCATTACCTCAGATGGTCTTTTGCTACGAGACAAAAGAATCATCATTCTGAAACCGGTGCGCCAAGGAGTTATCAACCAAGCGCATTAAGGGAACAGAGGCATCATAGCCACAAAGAGAGCGCGGCATGAGTGGGTCCTGTTCCCTACTCTTGATCAGATGGTTGAACTCACACTGAAAGACTGCCTGTAGTATCAGCTAGTAAGTCGAGTGGAGCCACCTGCATTGTTCTAAATGTCAGAATTGCCAGAAGGTGTCTGGCAACATGGCGCAGTAGACTTCTTTGGCCCGCTACAATCTGGCATATACATCCTGGGTGTGACGGATGAATGCTCACTTTGCGTACCTCATATCGTAAACCAAAGCTGTCACCACTATACCCGTGTTGGATTAAGTTTTTGCAGCATCAGGTATACCGAAGGTAGTGAAAACAGACAATGGACCACCATTCAATAGGCAAGACTTTGCTGTGTTTGCCGATCACCTCCATTTCAGACATATGAAGATCACTCCCCTGTGACCACAAGCCAATGGGGTGGTAGAAGGATTTATGGCCCCTCTGAAAAAAAACATTCAGCAAGCAGAACTTTCAAAGTGTGATGTTTAAGTGGCATTGAATGAGGTGTTACGAGCATATCAAACCACACCACATACTACCACAGACAGATGTCCCGCAACCTTGATGTTGGGTCGCACGGTGCGCACAAGAATACTGGCCTGGGAAGACGTAAATAGTGGTACTCACCAAGACTCTGATCATAAAGAATTAGCAGCAAGAGACAGACTGAAAAAAGGAGAAGAAGATTCACTTTGAACGGCTTGAAGCTCGTCCTTAAAATTACTCCCTTCTGACACAGCCAGTGTCTGTGTTTTCTCTGCTCTCTAGTGGATAGAAATTGTGCTTGAACTAATTCCCTAGTTGGTACGATTTGCGGCATATGACTGACCAGGCATATTCCCTCCCTGGAGCTAAACACTTTAATGATTCCACACCATCCACTCCATCTGTTTGATTAGATTGATTTGACCAGCCCCTGCAAGAAACCATATGGCCGCGATACCCGCCACCCCCTCTCAACACACTCCCCAAGGATGGGAAACCGGAAACAGTTCTTGAACTTTTGGAAGGCGGGAAGGGAGTTACCCTTCCCGGCCGTATTTATTAAAATATGAAACAAAATTAAAACATTAAAATAACAGTTTCATATTATGTACAATTTCATTACCACATTGCGATGTTTGGCTAACCTTAACATATTCTCTAATACAAAGGTTCTCCTAGCCGAACTAACATCCTACAAAACATTAACTTGAAATTTTGAAATTGTACATCCTAACGTTTAAGGGCCAACGGCAAGGTCGTAACCGGTGTCAAGATCCCTAAACCCGAAAATCCCCCTCACTTGTGAGGGGCGACCGCACAGAGGTGTACCTCAAGTGCAACTACCAATTTCCCTTGACTTGACGGGGGCCCCAATAAACTCGACGCCACTTAAAGGTCGTTCGAGGACTCGTGTGAGGTATCTAGAAGGTAGCGTAGATCCCCTCCCAAACCCCACACAACTTACCACATCTGCCGTCGCAGATATCCTGGCCCCGGGAAATTCCCCAGGAGGGGGCTGTAGCCCCTCCTACCCAGGAAGGGGCCTTGACCGCCTTTCCTTTCCTTTCGGCGTCCCATCCTTAGAAGGGACCGCCTACCCGTTGAGGGGCCAATGGCCACCTCCCTCGAGCGCTCCCATCCGTAATGGGTGACGCCCACTCATAGGGATCTACTAATTAGTGCTCACCGATCATGACCTTACCGCCCGACCAAAAAATAAATACGACAATTTAACTAAATAATTCAATTAAAAAACAACAATAAACCATTTCACGTATGATTACTGATCAATACTTAGTGCAGAATTACTTTATTTGAAGAAAATATTGTAGCTGACCATTCTTTATTGCATACTAAGAATAACACGACAATCACCACAACCTGCAAGAAAATAGCATTACCATATCAAAACTTTATTAAAAACAACTGGCTGTCCTCAGGGGCTGGTGGGTGGGTTCAAAATTGGCTCTTCGTTCCGTCTCGAGCTCACGTGCAGCGAGGGGGTGCAGCTTCAGAGCACAGGAACAAGAGGATGCGTTCTTGGCTTGTCGCTCCTTTTATCCGTCTTCAGGGCGGACGTAAACCCGCCCCTGCCTGCCCTTAGGGCGTGGCCAGCCGCGTCAGTGTCTAGGCCAGCCCACTCGAGGGCGGGAAACAGCGCGCCCCGGCTACGCCGCTTCGGGCATACCAGCCGAGGCTCGCCTCCCGCCCAAAAATGGCTTCCCGGGGGGCTCGTGGTACTCAGCCATACGTTCGGGGGGACCGAATGGTCGCCCCTTTCCATATGGCCGCGATACCCGCCACCCCCTCTCAACACACTCCCCAAGGATGAAAAACCGGAAACAGTTCTTGAACTTTTGGAAGGCGGGAAGGGAGTTACCCTTCCCGGCCGTATTTATTAAAATATGAAACAAAATTAAAACATTAAAATAACAGTTTCATATTATGTACAATTTCATTACCACATTGCGATGTTTGGCTAACCTTAACATATTCTCTAATACAAAGGTTCTCCTAGCCGAACTAACATCCTACAAAACATTAACTTGAAATTTTGAAATTGTACATCCTAACGTTTAAGGGCCAACGGCAAGGTCGTAACCGGTGTCAAGATCCCTAAACCCGAAAATCCCCCTCACTTGTGAGGGGCGACCGCACAGAGGTGTACCTCAAGTGCAACTACCAATTTCCCTTGACTTGACGGGGGCCCCAATAAACTCGACGCCACTTAAAGGTCGTTCGAGGACTCGTGTGAGGTATCTAGAAGGTAGCGTAGACCCCCTCCCAAACCCCACACAACTTACCACATCTGCCGTCGCAGATATCCTGGCCCCGGGAAATTCCCCAGGAGGGGGCTGTAGCCCCTCCTACCCAGGAAGGGGCCTTGACCGCCTTTCCTTTCCTTTCGGCGTCCCATCCTTAGAAGGGACCGCCTACCCATTGAGGGGCCAATGGCCACCTCCCTCGAGCGCTCCCATCCGTAATGGGTGACGCCCACTCATAGGGATCTACTAATTAGTGCTCACCGATCATGACCTTACCGCCACAGGCCGGATAGTTGACCGGCTATCCGGACCCCCCACAAACTCCTACCTAAAGGTCATGTCTTAAAGTCCCCAGCCAAGCTATCAGGTCTCCTATGAGTAACTCGTTCCCCACCCGGGACAAATGAATACCATCACCCAAATACATACTGTCCCCTATAATACAACCATGCGAAATAGAATGCAGTGTACTTGAACGGAACAATCGACTCACTTTATTATTAATCTTCCTTACTGAATGATTCAGAGCAGAAACTGAACGAGCCCCCCGCCACACTTGTCGCGGTATCATATGGGACCATGCGATTGTGCACCCTGGAACTCTTCTCGCTAACCAACTTACAGTGGAAAGCATTGCCTCAAGAAGTAGTCGTCTACCAGTGGACACCAGATCGTTGCCCCCAAGATGTACTATGAGTACTGACGGCGGTGACCTCGTCCGCCCTAACAAACCCTCAAAAAATGATTGAAACTGGTCAATACAGAGCCCGCCCTTTCCGTAGAAGGACACACTGTACCCGTATTCCCCAGCCACGTGAATCATGTCACCTGCTTTGAATACGTCCGCGGCCCGCCTCACGTATGAGTGGCCCACGACCCACACCTCCTTTTTCACAGCCGGTGATGTCTGACCGCTGACCCGGTGTTGGGTCGACTGCCCAGTCCGCCCCGCCTCGTAGGCTTGCGCAACTGAAAACCAAAGAAAAACAGGAAGCGTGAGTACATCATTACAGCTTCATAACATGTGCAACCGCACATACCTTTTATAACAGTTCGAGGACCAACGCCCCACACGTTTAACTTGTTCGACATTCAGACCCCTGGCTGTAGCCTCTGTAGCAGCCCCTATCCGAAAGGAATGGGTCCCAAACTCGCCGGGGTTCAAGCCCGCAGCGGAGATTGACATCGCAAGCACCCGCTGAAACTGAAACCTCGTCAGTGGGGTGGTGTCAGCGTGTCGCAACAATGTCCCCCCCCATGATGCCACCCTTTGCGTTAAATATTCCTCTACGCAACTTACCGGGCACATGGAGGACCCGGGAATCCTTTGTATGATTATGCAGTCCCCCATCGCACCCTGGTCGGTCTTGGACCTGACAAACGAGATGGACATCGTCTCCCCTCTGACATGAACGTGCTCTCGGCACAGTCCCCCGGTCACATCCCGCTTGTTCCTTGCCACTAGTTCGCTTACCCGCATAGCCCCATGGAATGCCAGCGCAAAAGCGGCTCGGAATAACACTGTTTCATACTGGGATGAACACGTTGAAGGGAGTACAGATAATAACAGGGCCAGCCTATCCAGACCTATCGGGCGCCTTTCATCTACTCTGCGACCCTCAAGGCGTTGCCACCCACGTAGCGCTTTTTGTACAACGAAAGACGCTGTCGGGTCCTGGATCCCATAAGCCCTTGCCACAAAGGAAATGGCTGCCCGATGCCTCTGGGCAGTAGCCACAGATTTGCCTGCCTGATGTAAAGACAGCAGGAAGTTTACTACCCCCTCCTCCTGGCCCCAAAGCTCCCCTCCAGCAGCCCCCAAAAAGGCCAAATAGGAACGGAACGCCCCTTCATACGCCTTCCTTGTCCTGGGTGCTAAACTCTCTCCCACGAGGTTTCGTAGTTCGGGGCACCGAGAGACCAGAGAGCTTCGGAGAAGGGTGCCGCCACCGGGTCCGCTGTGGGCAGAAAACCCCAGAAGGCCTGCATACGGAAACGAGAAAGCGCATCAGCCGCCTGGTTCATCACCCCCGGCACATGCCTTGCCATAAATAGGACATTCAATTGCATACACAACAAGACAATTTCTTTCAGCAGCCTCAGGATCCATTTGCATCGTGCCGCCTGGCTATTGATACACTCAACCACGGTCATGTTATCAGACCAGAATACCACAGAGTGATCTCTAAACCCCTCAGGCCAAGTTTTCAGGGCCACCAGAATGGGGAACAGTTCAAGAAAAGCAATGTTACTCGTCAACCCATCCTCATGCCACCATGACGGCCATTTTTGAGCCGACCATTGTTTGCCAAAGATGGCACCAAAACCAATGCTCCCTGCCGAATCTGTCCACAGCCCCAGCTTGTCGGAGGACACCGCCGGTTTGTTCCATACAACTCGACCATTGAAATCCGCCAGAAATGCCAACCAAATGCGCATGTCCTGGCGAACCTCGGCCGAGAGTCTCGTGCGATGGTGACCCTCCGTCAGGCCGACCATGGCCTGAGCGATCGAGCGGGAAAAGGGGCGGGCCATCGGTATTACTCTCAGGGCGAAATTCAGCTGTCCCACCAATTGTTGTAATTGCTGCAACTTAACCTTGGACTGACTAATACACGTCTCCAGGGATGCCCTGAACCTGAGCACTTTTTCTCTTGGTAAACGAAAACAACCCTCCTCCGAGTCGAGCTCGATACCCAGAAACTCGAGGCAAGTCGAAGGACCCACCGTCTTACCGGGTGCCAATGGCACACCAAAATGGTTCATTAAGACACAAAATTCATTCAAAGCCTGACCACATTCCGGATCCCCGGCTGCCCCTAGAAACAAAAAGTCATCGAGATAATGCATAACCTGATGAAACCCCGTCTTCCTTGTGAAGACCCATTGCAGGAAACAACTGAGCTGCTCGAAATAGGAACAAGATATAGAGCAACCCATTGGCATACATCTATCCATGTAATAATGTCCCTGAAACATGAAACCAAGAAGACGCTGATCGTCTGGATGTACCGGGA
The DNA here is from genome assembly GCF_964263255.1 of Lissotriton vulgaris. NCBI lineage: Eukaryota > Metazoa > Chordata > Amphibia > Caudata > Salamandridae > Lissotriton > Lissotriton vulgaris. The sequence goes on from NC_141687.1 coordinate 1,054,328,235, forward strand.
GCAACCGGAACGCTGACTCGATATCAGATTTCGCCATCAGCGCACCGGGCCCTAGGCGATTCAAAATGGCTACGGCCTCATCGAAAGATGCATATCGTACTGAACACACTGCCGGGTCTATCGCATCGTTTACGGAAAGACCACGTGGGGCTGATAAATTATGTATCAGCCGAAACTCACCCGGGTCCTTCTTGGGAACCACCCCTAAGGGGGAACAAACAAAGTTAGCAACCGGTGGCACACTAAACGGACCGGCGACTCGACCTCGAGCCACCTCTTTTCCAATCTTCTCCTGTACCACGGTCGTGTGCTGCAAAACTGAAACTTGGTTTTTACATTTCGCTACACCCTGAAACTCCCCCACTGGGATGCGGAAACCATATGAAAATCCGTTCCGTAACACCCCAGCGGAAGCGTGGTCCGGGTATTCGCTGAGCCAAGGAATCATTGCCATGGTATCAATCGGAGTAGGTAAGGGCGCCCCTCGGCCTATTTCAGACCTGTTTGGCGCCTCCTCTACCCCCGTTATCACCCGTTTTGGCTCTGCACATGGACTCAGGATGGGACGCTTGCCCACACCCGCTACATTCGTGCCTGAATTTACATGACCCTTGAGGCCTCGTACATTTTCCCCTGTTAAAGTTCCGCAACTCCCTTTTTTACCTGTGGTGCCGTTCGGCCTAGACTGGTATTCGTTACTCGCGCCTGATCGAAAGGAGGACCCAGAATATGGGCGGGAGGACTCCCCCACACTACTCCCTACTAATGGCAAATTCAACATACCAGTCTCCGACATTTTTGACCATGACACAGAATCGTAACAATCCCAAGTTAAGTTTCTATCATGTTCTTTCGCTTTCCTGAAAATATTATCGTAACAGAACCATTGATTGCCCCCATGTGACACGGAATACCCCATGATACGTGACTGATAAATCGGCAATTCAGACAATAACTCGGGCTTACGTTCGCCCAGGATGGATGTAAAAATCCCCCACGCCTTGCCCCAATTGCCAATGTTCTCATTTACCTTGAAGGCGGCCATCTTTGCGCGCCAAACACTCGGATGCATGAGCTCCTTTTGGCTCTTCACATATTCCATCTCATAATGATCGGTAAGTAACGAGAAGATGTTTACATATTCATCTGCCCATATCTTTTCCTTAATAGCTAGAGGGACATGTTGACCCAACTTTTTCCGTCTTGACGGGGCAGACTCATCCCTTGCAATCGGCAATGGCCGCTTACCTGAACCGGAAGCTGTATCTGCGGCTGAGCCTGTCCCAGGTGGTTTTCCTACTGCCGCAGCCGGCGTGATAACTGGCGATGCTGCCTTCGCCGCCTCCCTCGTTTCACGCAGTTGCCTCACCAACACTCGTGCGTCGTCAGCCGTGGCGCCCGAATCTTTACCCAACCACGCTGCTAATTGTGCTGCCAGCTCGGGCGGCATATCCCCCCCGGACACGGGGGTGACCACCACGGGAATCGGATTCCCCTCTGCCGGCACCGGAGTTGGCTCTTCGAGTGGGGTACAGGGAACCGGGATGTCCCCTCCAGCTGCTCCCCTTCTGGGCCTCTTGCCTTTTTCTCCCGGAGCTGCTCCGACCAACGGACGTTTCGGCCCCTCTTCCCCATCTTTCTCCGCCATTCGCTTCTTCAGGTCGGTCACCTCCTTCATAAGAACTCGCAGCATCTGGTCGGTAGTCATTCGCTTTCCGACTTTCTTAGGCATTCTCCGACCGAATATCTGTAAGACAAAGAAGAAAGATTACCACGTTCAAAATTGGCTCTTCGTTCCGTCTCGAGCTCACGTGCAGCGAGGGGGTGCAGCTTCAGAGCACAGGAACAAGAGGATGCGTTCTTGGCTTGTCGCTCCTTTTATCCGTCTTCAGGGCGGGCGTAAACCCGCCCCTGCCTGCCCTTAGGGCGTGGCCAGCCGCGTCAGTGTCTAGGCCAGCCCACTCGAGGGCGGGAAACAGCGCGCCCCGGCTACGCCGCTTCGGGCATACCAGCCGAGGCTCGCCTCCCGCCCAAAAATGGCTTCCCGGGGGGCTCGTGGTACTCAGCCATACGTTCGGGGGGACCGAATGGTCGCCCCTTTCCATTTTCTCTCACCATACGTGCTTGTCCCAGCCCCACTTCGGAGCTGTAAAGCCACCCTCCTCCCCAGCTCCAGAAGCATGTGCCCTTCCCTCACCCCTTTCTTTCCTACCCTTCCTACACCTCCAGCTACTAAGCCCACCCATCCTCCTTCCCGCAACCCTGAAACCAAGACCCCTCCGTCACAACCAAGTCACCTGGTCATGACAGCCCCGCCCACCTCCTTACTGTGCCATGCTTCACCTTGCAGGAGACCCTAATGATCAAGGCTGCCTCCCCTTATTTAGCCTACAGCCATAGGATGCAATAGTCATGCCTATTTCTTACAAGGACATAGTATGTAAGAGCTTTGAAATCACAATTCAAATTGGTACAAGTTGCAAAAACAAAATCTCATAGCTTTCTGAAAATAGATTTAGCAGCCCATCATTATTTCTTAGTATTAATTTCATTCAGGTAGTTTTCTGCAGTCGAGATGTCATTAAACACCTTAAAATTTCCCTTAAACTAAATTCTCAATCTGGCAGTTTGTAAAATCCTTGTTTGCCCACTGGAAGCCAGGAATAAGGGTACTAATTGCCGAAATTCCTTCTGTCGCTTTTAAGTCTTGATTGACATGTCAGGGAAAACCTGCAATTCAAACCAATCTCAAATTGTGATGCGTCTGTGTAATATTGCACTATTAAGCACCTGCACCTTCACATGCACCCTGTAATCCCCGAAGTTCAACAACTATGCGTAAGAGGATGGCACTCTGAACTTGTGAGGAGAGGTTTACTCCACTACAACACTAACCACATCATATAGTGTGCCTGATTGGTCTGTTTGAGACTAAGGATATATTGTCCGAGACATATGGCGAGTCGATTACCTAGAGAATTAGATTGAACCTTTTGTGAGGGACCATACACTCAATCCTCCAGTGACGCTGATAAGGTTGTGTCTTCTTCATAGATTGAGTCAACATTAAAATCAAGCCTATGAAGAAGCTCCCTTGCATCTCACAGTAACCTTTGTATCTGGAAGTAGAAGCTAGACATCAAGCATTGCAGCTTTAATAAAACAAGGCCTCTTGGTAGCTACTGTGAGTGTGTGAACATCCATATTTTTTCCAATAAAAAAGGTTGCTAAGAATGAGTACAACTCAGATCAATTTACAGGAAATGTGTAACATTTTTATGAAGAATACAAACCGTATTAAAGTGAAAACACAGTACAAGAAAAGTCCCACAGCAATTCAGAAAAAAGAGTACATTTTATTAAATTATTTGACACTGAAATGACAAAGATTCAGAGGAATAAGGGGTTCTAGACCAAGGACAACACACCAAAAAGAGAGACAAGGGACTGAGCCTCCTCTGGCTCCCTTCCTATCAGATTAAACTCAGGGGTGCTTCCTGGGTCTTTACCTTTGCCGTGAGAGAGACATACTCCTGCTGCCTGCTTGCCCGCTTATTCTGCCACCTTTCGCGACACCCGCTTCGCGGGTGCCGCTCATCTGCAGCTTGACCCCGTCCTCCCTGGTGTGAGCGGCTCCACAGTCGGTGGAGAGCAACCACGCTCCCAGGTTGAGCCCTTTGAAATTTACACAGCGCGTGGAGCCTACCGGGGGACTGCGAGGACCAGCAGCCTCAGCTTCCCACAGCTGGTGCCTCTTCCCCCGGCGGCCACGCCCCCAGCCTCCGGTGATATCAACGCTGGGGTTCTTTGGCTGAGCGGGTGCTTCCTGGGTCTTTACCTTTGCCGTGAGAGAGACAGACTCCTGCTGTCTGCTTGCCCGCTTATTCTGCCACCTTTCGCGACACCCGCTTCGCGGGTGCCGCTCATCTGCAGCTTGACCCCGTCCTCCCTGGTGTGAGCGGCTCCACAGTCGGTGGAGAGCAAACACGCTCCCAGGTTGAGCCCTTTGAAATTTACACAGCGCGTGGAGCCTACCGGGGGACTGCGAGGACCAGCAGCCTCAGCTTCCCACAGCTGGTGCCTCTTCTCCCGGCGGCCACGCCCCCAGCCTCCGGTGATATCAACGCTGGGGTTCTTTGGCTGAGCGGGTGCTTCCTGGGTCTTTACCTTTGCCGTGAGAGAGACAGACTCCTGCTGCCTGCTTGCCCGCTTATTCTGCCACCTTTCGCGACACCCGCTTCGCGGGTGCCGCTCATCTGCAGCTTGACCCCGTCCTCCCTGGTGTGAGCGGCTCCACAGTCAGTGGAGAGCAAACACGCTCCCAGGTTGAGCCCTTTGAAATTTACTCAGCGCGTGGAGCCTACCGGGGGACTGCGAGGACCAGCAGCCTCAGTTTCCCACAGCTGGTGCCTCTTCCCCCGGCGGCCACGCCCCCAGCCTCCGGTGATATCAACGCTGGGGTTCTTTGGCTGAGCGGGTGCTTCCTGGGTCTTTACCTTTGCCGTGAGAGAGACAGACTCCTGCTGCCTGCTTGCCCGCTTATTCTGCCACCTTTCGCGACACCCGCTTCGCGGGTGCCGCTCATCTGCAGCTTGACCCCGTCCTCCCTGGTGTGAGCGGCTCCACAGTCGGTGGAGAGCAAACACGCTCCCAGGTTGAGCCCTTTGAAATTTACACAGCGCGTGGAGCCTACCGGGGGACTGCGAGGACCAGCAGCCTCAGCTTCCCACAGCTGGTGCCTCTTCCCCCGGCGGCCACGCCCCCAGCCTCCTCGTAAAAATCAGGATTGGCCAACACCGCACCGCGGGACGCGTGCGGGACGCAGCTCGGGGCGAAGACCGGGCAAAGAGCGGGCCGTTTGAGGGCGTTCGAGGACCGGAGAGACTGGACTGGGCCTCCTTAATTTCGCAGGAAATAGAATGGGTGAGGAGGTCGTCGATGGGGGTCATAGCAATGTCGAAAACCCCCGAGGATAGGCGGACTACAGATAGCTCTCAGCTTGGTGCATGTGGGGGGGCACATCGAACCACCAGTATAGATCTTTCCGAAGGAACATTAAGTGACTTAGATGACATGAGCCTTTTGTCCCTCCCCCTAACGCAAATCACCCAACCTCCAAACACTACTGAATTGAGGGAGGACATTGATATAACTACTTCAAGCCCCCCACCTCTGAGGGAAGAACTTGTTATAACTACCACTAATACCCCAAAGCTATTAAAGTCATCTAGCCTAGACCGAGGGCAAAGGGAGGGTGCTATACAAAAGAGGAAAACTGGGAAACAGAGTAGTAAGGAAAGGAAGGGAAAGAAAACAAAACAAAATGTGGGGGCAACACATAACGCAACTAGAACAGACTATAATATCCAGGAAAGAACATCCCCTACGATAATAATTGATCCGCCACAGGAACTGCCTAGTGATACCCTCACTGATCCGCTACCTCCCTCCGTAGAACACAACCTCGAGTCTGCGGAAGAGGACATAACACTAGCGGACATTGGCCACCTCCTGAAATCAATCATAAGTCCTTTGGAAGCTCGCCTGATAAAAATGGAGGCGAGACTAATCAAAATTGAGAAGACTGCCCTAAAAGTTATGGAAGGCTGGAAATCGGGAGCACCCAGCTCCATATCCCCCTCCATGGACCAGAAACACAACAACACTTTGGACCCCCTTAAAATCGCAAAAGCTTCTGAGCCAGGAACAACAACTGTAGCGGGGGCTAAAAACATTAAATCAAACAGTAACCAACCATCAAAACCAAAATCTAACTTGGCAATTCCAGCGACTTCAGGAGGCGCTACCAATAAACAAATTAGTGCTACACAACATCAATCACCAATAGTAACTGACAAAACTCAGGCAAATGCGCAACACAAAAGTCCTCCAAAACCTCAGTTGAACACTAATCAAAATCCACCTGACCCAAAAAATCTTTTAACTAAACCACCAAGAGCAGTCACTGTTAATCTTCCACCGGAGGTAGCGCCATACACTGCTATTTTAATTGGGGTTCCCGAATTGAAATCAGACTCATATGAGACAGGAGAGTCGTTGAAAAACAAAGTAATTAACTGGCTCTCAACACATAGGCCGCTTCCTAGAGGCAAGACCAGCGATATCCGCATGGCAAGAAGAGTCTCATAGGTGGGCAAGAGTCCTAAAACAATTAGTGGTGACTGTATTCTGGTGAGTTTTAAAGAACCAGGTACAGTCCCATTCATTTGTGGTTCTTTTCTGGAGGACGAAGGGAGTACTATTCACCCAGTCCCTCTTTCGTTCTTTTATCCACCTAGTGATAATCCAACTAAGGCACAGAGGAGAGGTTACCATCCGGACCTAAGGGGAAACTGGGAGGGAAATCAGGAAAGGAGGAGAATCCCCTATGACCACGCACGACCACCCCCTATCTACCCTCCTACATACTGTGATTCCCAGGGATGGGAAACTGTACAGAGAAGAGGAATGGGAAGGGGAAACCATGATAGAGAGGAGCCATGGCCCCCAAGATTTTATCAGCCACCTTTCCTACCGCTGTCTAACCGTTATGACTGCCTAGAAATGGTGGACTGACAGCTGGCCTCTGTAGTAGGGGCAAAAGAGAGTCCTTTAGGCATTGATCAAGGTAACCAAGTTTCCCTCACTACCAGCGAGGAGGAAATCTGTATTGGGACTCAAGACTGTCACTATGAACCAAACAAAAGGGAAAATACTCTAGAAGCCCCGTCAATTGAGGAAGTCCAAACAGATTCCGCCCTATGTTCAGCCCATACTATCTTAAGGGCTAGCCAAGCTGGGACACAGATTGCCCCACTAATCCTAAAATTTCTCTCCTGGAATGTTGCAGGTCTAAGTAACAAAATAGAATCGGAATCATGGGCTGAGCTAATACACCCAAAAAGTGTGTGTCTCTTTCAAGAGACTTGGACAAGGGAAGAGACATCATCAAGGGGATTCCAGATTTTCTCAATCCCCGCACTATGGGGTGGGAGAGGACGACCATCCGGAGGACTGGCAACCTGGGTGGCTTCAGACCTAGGATGCATAGCCTCAAGATACCCAGTAGACTCAGAAGATATACTGGCAGCACTACTGGAATGGCCAGGCCCTTTTAAATTATTAGTTATAAACATTTATTCCAGACCAGTTCAAATAGCGGCCACTTCCAAAACTATAGAGTCATTGTCGTACATTCTAGAAGCCATCCCTGGGGATATGTCCTACCTAATAGGGGGGGACTTCAACTCACACTTTGAGCCATTACCTGGCCTACTTGATGGACCCTCCCTAGAGGAGGATTCAAGTTGGCAGGTCCCTCAGACAGAAGCACCCCCTCCCAGAGCTTGGACACCGTTGGCCGTTCAAATAAACACATTAAATCTCACCTTTGGTTTGAGAGCTTGCAACGGCCGCACCAGATCGGACATTCCATCTAAATGCACATTCAACAAGGCAGGTAGGCAAAATAGACTGGATTACTTCCTGGTACAAATGCAGGCGTGGAAAAGGGTACTGGATTTTAAAATAATAGATAGAGACGATAGTGACCATAACGCCCTGGTGCTAGAGTACGCCATCCCTCCTCCGGGGGAGACTGCATTATGTGCACAGGAATTGAGAGGAGGGCACCTCTTGGAGAACAACCGGAGGCGGATAAGATGGGAAAAGCTTGCCTCCAGTAGCAAAAAGTTAGCCGCCCTTTATACTGGGATTATCCCCATTCTTGACGAGGCTTTTGACTTATGGCGCCCTGACTCCATAAAAGACATTAGCGAGGATATAGCTCAGTTACACCTAAATCTAACCAAGAAGCTTGAGGCTGATTTTCTAAGCACAGGACGACCAAGAGTGCAGGACTCAGCCAAAAATACCTGGTACAATAGCACCTGCAGACTGGCAAAGCGAGACCTCTTATCCATTATAAAGGAGGGGGGCTCGAGGGAGGAAATTCGCCTCAAAAGGAGGACCTATAAATCACTCATAACCAACGCTAAAATAGAGTGGGACGTTCAGCACTGGGAGAATCTATCGGAGTCCCTAGCTGAAAGGGATTCCCGTAGATTCTGGAGAATTATAAACCATGGAAGTGGGGATCTCCCCTCGGCTGTGGAACCAAACATCGCTGCAAACGTCTGGCAGAACCATTTCCAGCAGCTATATTCCTCTGACAATGAGGAGTTAGCAACAACACCACCTTGTCTTAATAATGCCCTCACACACTTTGCAGTGTCATGCTTCATCATTGGGCCGCATTATACATCCAGGTGCTGACCAACAAACTGGATGGAGCGCAGTGTTTTTTAAAAGACGAAGAACAGTGGTGAGGGTAGAGAGAGAAAGAAAAAATGTGATAGTATTAAGACGTGTTGTCTTCCCATTCTTTGTCCTAGGTCCGGGTAGATAAGTTATTTACTGTTCCTGTATAGATCACTATATGATCTTGGGTTCGAGTCTGTTGTCTGATTTTTGTTACAGACGTTAGTGTACCCTGTAGCACTTCTCTGTTGTATGAGTTCTAGAACAAGGGCCATTTGTGCAAAGTCATTTCACAATTCCTAACAGTTCGAATAGCTTTTTCAGGTCATTAGGAAATGTATAATGGTGTTTCGATTTTGTATGAAAGGCATTTTCGATGGTGCAATTTGCAATTTTCATCATTTAGAAATCGTTTTGTTTGCATTTTGAAATTGGAAATCGCAAATTAGTATTACCAAGTAGCTAATCGCTAACTCTATGTACAAAGGATTTCCTAATTGCAGTTAGTCAGAAAATGGCCATTCAAATTCCATCAATATGTATCAGGTGGTAACCAGGTGCAAACTATAAAAAGTTACTTAAAGTGCATCTGACTCTTTCAGAATGGCAGCTCAGTATGTCTTGGCGAGGAGGATAAGTATTTTGTCAGATAGGCAGAGAAGGAGGGGGAGACAGGAAAGGATATTTAGGGTGAGGGTCACCCTGTTTGAACAGGCCGAGGGGAAGATTTATGTGAAGTATAGACTGAGTAGTGGGGTCATTTTGGATTCAGTTACTGAGGTACATCCTCAGCTACTAAATCCAACAGTCAGAAGCAATGCGATTCAACCACATGTGCAGGTAATGTGTTGTCTATACCTTTTTACCTTCTGGCAGTTACCATGGAGTTATAGCAGTGGCAGGCGGAGTATCACAAAGTGCATTTTCTAGGTTTTTTCATAGGTTTTTAGACATCATAGGAGGCAAATTCAAACAATACCTTTTTTCAAACACTCCCCAAGATATACAACAGACAAACTAATGTTTTATTGGGTAGTGCAATTTCCACATTTTATTGGTTGTATTGATGGCACATATATTGCCATTTGTCCTCCCTCTACAAGCAAATTCATTTATAGAAACAGGAAGAGCGCTCATTTACTCAATGTTCAGGTAGTTTGTGATGCCTCATGCAACATAACTGACTTTGTAGCCAGGTTCCTAGGCAGAACACATGGCGGCTCCTTTATGTCCCCCATCAATGGAAATAATAACTGTCTGTCTCAGGGTGAATTTAGTGATAGCTTTTTACTTGGTGAGAGGATTGCTAACTCAGTTCATACAAGGTTCAATAGCATGTTTGTTAAATATACTAATTGTTTCTCTTTTACATTCCATTTAAGGAGACAGTGCATATGCCTTTCACCCTTGGATACTGACACCATACTTAAATGCAAGAACCAGAAGTGAAAGAATGTACAACAGGACACACAAAACAATGCAATCAATAATTGAATGGACTTTTGGAATACTGAAATCACGTTTTAGGTGCCTACATATGACTGGTCAAGCACTACTCTACAGACCAGAGACTGTTGCAAAATCATTGCCACTAGTTCTATTCTTCACAACATAAGTGCAATATTTAGAAACTCCATGCAGCCATCGAAATATTACAAGTTTTCATAAACACAACATCCAATTAAATTCAATGTGTTCGAGTATTTATCTCATCTTTTATTCTATAAACTTTGTTCAAGAATGCATTAATTTATATCAATCTCTTACTATGCAATCCAAAATATATAACAAATATAAACACTAAATAATACAATCGACAAAAAACTCATCACAAATGACAACACTACATAAACCTAAACACTTGTTCAAGTGACAATTACAACAACAACTTTGAAAGCTCTTTAACTTTAACATACCCATGAGGAAGGGTCTTCACAAAGTCAAAACAGAGCCAAAATTAGGCTCAGATGTTGAACTACCACCACAATAGATTCAGCAGTATGGGACACGTTCAGCAGAGGGTCAAGCACGATGCACAGAGATCACAAACAACTATTTATAAGGTAAGAATGATGACCACATCTAAGAAATATCCAACACACATGATGGTAATGTTTTTCCATTAACAAAAGATAACCTTTAATTCAGTTTGTAACAATGTATTGTAATTGTGTATCATCAACTGTATCCTTTTAGGATGTCATTGCTTAAATAAAGCAAAACATTGAGTGAATGCAAAAATAACAATCTAGTATCACACATCTGATTGCAAACAAAAGTTACTTTTTACGATCTCTGATGTCGGTCATCTACTCAGCAGGAAGTGGCTACAGTTTGGGGAATATATCTGCACCAGGTGTTTGTCAGTGTGTTCACCTCGTAGAGCATCCATCTGGCACAGGTATGCCACTGAAGCTAAAACCATCTTGGCTTTCAGGTGGTAGTAATATGTGGGGGACAGACAGGTCCTGTGTTTGAATGTTCTCCGGAGTTGTGGTCACTTGGATTGGCCTGCTTGCTACATTCTAGCAGTAGTGCCCCATCTCATTCTGGATGTTTACAGTTCTCCTGGAAAGAGTGGTGGTGGCTACTGCTAATTAATTTATTAATTTTGTAAATGCATCATAGCATGCCATGTGCTGCTTGTGCATGTGGCTTTTATACGTTGCTGCTTCCCCATGGCAGCAATTCATTGTTCTTGACCTTTCTGCAATTGCAGCATTGAATGTGACATGCTTTGCAGATGCATATTCACTATTTGTATCTGTTTGGCTTGCAGGCACTGTACTGTGACAGTTGATTTCCCAAGGCCACCAAACAATTGAGAACTGTCTGACATGTCATCAGAGACATCCTCATTGTGAATTGTTTATTGCTGGACTCTACTTTGTCTGTGTGTCCTGTGCTCGGAAGATGTTGTGCTCCTGCCTTGTATTTGCTCCCCATCACCTTCCTTAATGTCTGGTAGTGGTCCCATGTTTGCTCTACTAGTAGTTGAAGTCTGAGTTATGGGCTTAGGAGTAGCAATTGTGCTGTCCCCAATTTCCACTTATGTGTCAAATGCTTCATCAGCCTCAATGGTTTCAGACATGTTGTGGGTGTGATCTGTGAAAATACAAGTGTATAGTTATTGTACATAAATGGTTGCTAAGTTTGCATAATATTGTTGATAATGTGAGTTATGTGTTTTTGACATGAAGATTATAAGTAGATATGTGTAGTTTATACATCACACACAGTACACCATATAACTTAGTTATACCACAACTTCCATATAGCATTGCCAAACTACAGCAAATATCTAAATGGAGCTTTTGTACAAAAATATGTTATGGAAATTTGTTATAAAAGAAAACATTTACCTGGGCTGGAGCCCGCGGGATTGGAGGTGTCAATGTCTGATGCTTCCACCACACTTTCAGGTTCAAGAATCCCCTCAATAGGTGATTCCATTGGAGTGGGAGGAGGATGTTTGGAGGGACCACCACCTGTGCCACAAGCCTCAGCCACCTTTCTGGTTACATTATCTTTGTACAGGATATTAGGTCATACCACATTTCCTTATTTCTGGTATGGTCCTCTGGGTGACACCAAGAGAGTTCACTTTTTCAATGCGATGCTGTTCAATTCTTTTGTTTTCTGGCCCTCAGGTACAGAAAAAGAAGATTTACCAAATAGTTGGTCTGAATGCGCCACACATTTCTTGGTCAAAAGCTTCAGCTCTTTATCAGAAAATTTCATTTCCTTCTTCCTGCTGCCCAGGTCCTTATCCCCATCATCTTTAGACAGGGTGTTGTAGGTAGAAGTAAATGCCACTGCCAGTAGTGACACAGGAATACACCTTCCTTCCAGCAGCTTCCTAGGCTTCTGAGTAGTGCAGCCACACCCTTTATTGCTAAACAACCTGGATCTCGCATCATCATTCTCCATCCAAAATGCAACTTTTCCTATTTGCGATTTCCTATTTGGAAATCGCATCAGTGCAATTTCTAAATAGGACATTTCCTAATTGAGATTTAGAATTTGACTAAATCATTAGTTGTGGGATACTCTCCTGCGTATATCTCATATTGTGATCTACAAATAGTAATTTCTATTAAATCGCTATTTGGAAATCGCTAACCAAAACTTTCATAGGTATGGCCATCGCCCCTACCTGGCCCTAAGAGACCTATTGAGGTGAAAAACTTGCCTGTGTCTACCTTTGGCTTGAAATGTCTGGGTGTTGGGTCGCCCTGAAGAGTTAATTGAAGGAGAGAGAAGGCGGGCAGTGATGTCACTTCCTGTGAAGATGGATGATGGGAAATCCAGTGATGCCATTTGGTGCAAAACCATGGAGATCAAAAGAAAATGATATTATTTCTCCATCTTTTAACCTGTGGCCACTCACCTCACACCATGTCTGCAATCCATCCCTGTGGCAGCCCACCTAGTAGTAGCATCTGAAAACATTGTCCTGGAGTCCACTCTCATACTAGCCGTTCCCCATTCTGTAGCAGCCGCAATGCTCACTACGAAAACACATTTGTCAACTAGCAGATTGTCTTAATATATGATTGTATTACTTTCCGCCTCCTGTATCTCCCGAATTCGCAGTCTTGCACTGAATTTAGCATCTTTCATGGACTTCTACACAACACAGTTAACTACTTCATTCCAAATCTATTGCTGAAAATTTAACTGAGACCAAAATCTATTTATTTAATTACGCAATACCCAATAGTTAACTCATTTACTATGTATCTTGATCATGCCAAGGAAATGATGTGGGAACCCTGCTGCTGCATACGCTGTCTGTACCATGAATGGAGTTGTAGAAAGCTGCCATTTGCCTCAAGTACATTCTTCTAAGGTAGCTGAGATGAACGTATTGCTTTCAGTTGTGCTTGTCTATCAGTCACACAAACCTTTTTTACTGCATTTACCAATTTACTGAAATTGACTCTTCTTATTTACTGACACATAAAGGTGTGGTTCTACTCAAGATATCACAACGTACTAATTTCCAACTTCTATATGTCATTATTTACCCAACCACAATAAGTTTAGTTACTCTGACATTTATTCTTGCTTATTAAGGCATGGGATCTGTTACTGTCTTTTTTTTCGGGGGACCACCATGGAAAATATTCAAACGTCCCTGACACAGTGAAAGAACACTCTCTGCATGCCAGGAACATTTGTCTTTTGCTTCACAGCAATAACTCTCCTCTTTAGAAGTATGTTGCTCCAAAGCAAAAGAGGGTCCCAAGCTCTTTTCAACGTGGCTGCTCACTTGAAATGTAACACTAATGACAGCACATTCGCTGCTCTGGCAGATTCATTTTTGTGGGAGTTGTTTTTTTTTCTCTGCATATTACTCGCATAGCAGTTTGGGTTTATGCTAACCTAGGTTGTGTTTAGACTGTCTTCCATCTTGCATCAACATCACTGATGGTCACGTGTTAACTGTTGCTGCTCTTTATGTTCTAAATAAAGAATTGTGAGTCTCACACCAATAAAGAGAGAATGTTCCCAGAAGCTTTCTACCACTGTATCTAACCAAGGACATTTTAATTGTACCAGGCATTTGCCAGACAATATATCAATTGAATTGCTCATGCAAACTGTGAAAATGCCTGTGGATCTAGTGCACTACTATCATGAGAAAAAGCTTTTAATGTGTTTGGGGATAACAATATTTTCTTGCTCGTTCCCTATTGGTGTACCTCTTTAAAACCATGTACTCGAATGCGTATGTATGAAAATCTTTGCCTAAAGTCATATAAAAGGACTTGCGAATTTCTATTTAGAGAGAGAACCCATCCCTCACTCTTGGAATGTGAATCTATGCCACATTTCATTCAGGCCTGTAACAGATCTCTATTCTAATGATCTGTATGCTTTATGATTAACTATTAAATGTACTTATTGCACATTATGCAGCTAATTTACAAGCCCATTGTGCTGTTGATACGTCACTTTTTTTTATGCACTGGAGGCGCAGTGTGCCTGTACATATTTGCGTGGCTTTTCGTGGTCTTGTAAATATGGCCGCCTTTCATGCATTGTCCTGCATGAAAGGGGGTTCCATGGGTGTTGGTGTGGGTGTTCCCACGCATCATCCATGGCGCCTGACGTATTCCCAGATTTACAAGGTAAATCTGGGAATATGACAGATTCCTACGCCTCCCCAGGAGAGGCGTAAGGTAGGCGCAATGAGGAGAAATACCTGCAGCACACAAAGAAAGAGGACAACACCACTTGTAAATGATTTTGTGCAGGAAGATGTCCCTTCCTGCACTAAAACAATAACCCCTACAACTCAGACACCCTTGCACCATTAGTGCATGGCAGCCCATTGTAATTCAGCACAGGGGAAAAGAACAGGACTGCAACATATCTTGTAGCTACAACTCATTCCTGCCCTCTTCTTTGGACTCACAGCAATGCAGCAGGAAGGCTTGACGCACGTCTTTGAGTCAAAATATTGTAAATGAGTCCCAATGTGTGCCCTGCCTGTTAATTCTTTATATATAGCTCTGAAACGACAATTCTTTGTCCGTAATTTTTGCAAGAATATTAGTCACCTGCTACTGGGCTTAACTATTTCAATTTCTAATGACGATCCCAGTCAGGGAGCACCAAAGCCCATTTCTGGCTACCCCGCTCCTAGCCATTGGTGCGCCCCATGAGTGAATACTAGTACACGTCTGAACGCTGACAATTTCATTACAAATATCTTTGTCAGCGATGTGCAGTTGTATAGATATGGTGGGCAGACTTCTGCCAGGGTAGCTGACACCAAGGCCACTCCAGACTTGGTGGCGCCAAAGGACACTCCCGAACATCTTTGGACAGGGCCGCAGCATGCCATTTCCATCTGCACATTTCTTACCCATTCAAAAGTGATTGTACAATGCAGAACTCATATTGAGCAATGGAGATTTGCATTCTTTGCTTTCTGTCTTGATCTTCATTCCATGTTGCAGGATTTCAACTGGCTGCTCCCCACATTACTTTAAAAACAAATATGATAATACCAGCGCTTGTGGGGCTAGCAGAGCTGGCCACTATCATTAAGATCCTGTCTGCAACGTTCTTCTGGCAATTATTTGTGAATGTGAGTGTGCCATTCTTACCAGTTCTCCACAGATTATTCAGTAGCGACTGCTATCAGGCTTGGGGGGTGGGTAGGAAGGGGGATAGAAAAAAAGCACTTACATGGTTACGGCCGGCTGTCGCCCCTCCTCCGTTCTCTTTATCTTCTTCCTGTTTGGTCCTGCAGGAGGCACCCTGGCTCCCCTAAGCCTATCGCGAAGCTGCCCTCACCATGGAAGCAGCGTTGTAATTGGTCCGAGCGTGGTAGATCGGAGCTCAGACAGGGCCTGGGAGGCTGTGCATGTTCCACACCAGGCTGTCTATTGCAGCCTGGTGGGGAACTTGCAAAGTGCACATGACTGTTTGGCCGGCCAAAGACGACTGTCCAAACCATCATGCACACTGAGAGAGTGCCACTACTCCTCCCCTTGCTCTGGCCAGCCCCACCCGACCCCACAGTAGGGTGATGCTCCTCCTCCTTAGAGAATATAGGGTACGATGTTATCATGCAGGTCAACTTATAAAACTTAGAGTTTGTAGGTTTTATTGTCAAATTATGAATAAAACATAGTGTCAATTGGCCAACTAACATTTCTATCTAATTCAAGTATTCACAGAATAGCCATCTTCTTGGCTGTTTGAAATGGAGTACAAAGCCAGCTTCACTTGTGAAATGTTCTGAAATCAGTTCCATGGAAATTTGTTCAACTAGGTAATGGATATACGACAATATTTCTCACATGATTAGGAATAGTTTGAAGAGCTTTGCACCTTTTGTCATTTCGTCAGCAGATTTAATGTCCATTACAGTGCTCAGTTTGAGCCATTGGTTTCCAGTGGGGGCCACCGTCACTCATTTTTAGGAACTTGCATTTATTTTTCCGCATGAGACCCAGAGAGGAAAAAATACACAGAGGGAAAAGACTGAGGAAGAGAAAGACAGAAAAACAGGAGTGAGGTAAATGGTCAGGGAATGTCTGGTAGTGAATTAAAGAGGTAAGAAGTGTGCTCACATTAATGCCACTACAGGGGCTTTATCTGTCATGGGAGGGGCTTTGATGGAGAATGCTTTCAACCCAAAAATACTACTACATATTCCTAGATGATAATCCAGCACTGCCAATGTCTACTGCATTCTAGTATTATCAACGTGTAGGTTCGTAAATGGCCAAATACTGGGACACGGTGCCTACATTTTCCTTTGGGCCCAGGGCCATCTACATAGTGTTCTTTCATGAAGTTCACTCTGCCAGACTTGAGGTCATTGTAAAGCAGGAGGGCAATCAACGAACGGAATGACCTTAAGTATTGCCCGGCGATGTCGCCTCTTATCCCACAGAGTATGAATCAATGAAGAGGCAGGCGCTGGAGACCGGAAGGCAGGAAAAAAAAGGTTTATTCTCTCCGGAGGAGAACACATCAGATCAGACCAACAGGGAATCTTCTCGAGGTGCTCTAACTGCATCTCTGAGGCCTGGCCTCTTATACACAGGTTTATAGCTTTATTACATGTGACACATTCTTGTTAAGGCTTTGATGTACGGAAAGACATCCTTGGAATCCCCACTTTGAGCCCGTTCCCACACATATCTACAGTAAGTGATGACTATTCCACAGCAGGATACTCTGTTGATTCCCGGAACGGGTGTATCTGATCGGATCGCACGGGGTGAGGGGGGCCTTTGATTAGTCGGAAATTCTTTGAATCGGGGCAACTGCTTACAGGAAAGGGGGCCAATAAATGGCAACTGCAGGGCCAGGTGGTGGCTTGGGAGCAGGGCAGGGCAGAGGAAGGGGGTTCATCAAAGGACGGGGAGGTGTTGGCCGGGGGCGAAATGCGCCTCCGGGGTAGAGTCGCGCTGGGAGGGGGTGCATGGTCCATATACGAGAGAGCGGGGGTGGTCAGAGAGTGCGGGGGATGTTCGCAGCGCATGGGGAACGCGCTCGTGATCGGCGAGGGGCAGAGGGGCTATGGTGCTTTCAAAATGGCTACTGCTTACTAGAGCGTACGGGCCTGAGAGGGGACAAGGTGGCGCCGATTATGTTGACATCGCAAACCAGTTTTTAACAGTCCTCCCTTTTCAACATATCTAGCCAGCTTGTCTAGCCGACACCCACCTTCATTAAATTCTTAACCTCGACATCGTAAATGATTTCAGGAGTTCTCTCTTCACAGTACAGAGTCTTAGGACAGACAGAAATAATCTGACAGAATTGTACATGATTATATGTAGTTGATGTGATAGGCGAGGAGGTAGCGCATACAAAATTACATCAGCTGCGTCATATGTCAGACCCGGAATTTAGGAGGAGGGAAGCTCGCTTGAACACAAACATGATATCATAAAAATGTTCTGACAGAACAAGGGATATTACGTGCATTACTTAAGGCCTAGACTTCATGTGGATCAAACTAGACAGCATATTCATGTGCACGGCTGATGTTATACAATTGCCATTATACAAAGTAAATATTTCTTAACCATCAGTGTACAGTTGGAAGTGACCGATGTAACGTCTCGAAAACTCGATTGGAAGATAGTCAATACGAAAGTGGTTGGGAGGGGAATTCAATTCAATATGAGTTACAGTCAGAGGGGGGGGGGTAATGTTAAAAAAAAAGGGGGGTTCTTCTTTCCAGTGTCCTATTACAGCGAGCCATCACTGGTAGGCTCTCATTGTTCTTCTTCTTTCATTGGCACTGTTGAACACCGGCGGTGGAGCCAAGGTCCAGCCCAAATCCAGGTTTCCACGCTGCAGGGGGTGACCATTCTTTACTCTCGGATCACAGTCCTGTTTGTCCTGTTCCTTAACTAATTTTATCATAGGTACCTTTAGACGGGGTTCTCGCATTTTGTTCTTCTTTCGTTAAGTCAAGTTCAAAATCCCATATGAAAAAAGGGGGGGGTAGGGGCGTGCTTTGGGAGGCCGAGGGAAGAGGGGGTGGAGTGGGATCGGATCAAAAGTGGACCAAGGAGAGCAGAGTCTTTTAGCAATGAGCTCATCAATCGGGCTCGTCGGGCTGGGACTTCAGGCACGAGCTGATCAATGAGCAGGGGGTTTCTGAATAGCCCTTCTTTCTATCACTTCCCATGCTGAGAATGGTGCCTCGTCCCGCATCTCTTTGCTCCGTGGCTCCCCCTTGGACGAGGCCATAGATGTTCCACGATCTGCAGCCAGGCTGTGCGTCACGTCCGACCCCTCTCCTCCGATGTCCGCATGTTATCTTTGAATAAGTAAAAAACAAATCTTAGGGAAGACGTTTACATACTACATTCTCTCTCCCAACCCCAAGTAGTTGAGGAAACGTTTATCGGTCACTCTATGGTAGATGTCTATTAACTCTTACATCGGTGTATGCTACTAACTCATAAATCATTGCTGTGATGCAGGTTTGCGAATGCTCCTGCAAATTTCCATCATCGGGTCTGCTAGGTGTTGATTCCTGTACTTTACAAACGTGGTAGGAAGTCTGACATCTATTAACTACCTGGTCTGTCAAAATTCGAACCGGCTTCTCCGGTAGAGACTCGTCTTTCCAACACAAGCCTTGTTGATTCATATTTTTCTCCAAGGACTGCTAAGTTTATGAAAAAGTGCGAAGTGCTACTGTCATGGGCTCACAAGTATCTGTTCGGGGAGGAAAACAAGCTAAACATTTTTCTTGCTGGAGACAATTGTTAACCTTTATCAGTTTTAAGCGATGCATCTTCAAAAACAAGGTCATCAGCTATTTCTTAAAATGTCCAGGGACGGCTAGTACAGAACTGGGACTATTCTGGAGGAATGGGGGTGTTTAGACGTTCTACTTTTGGGCCATAGGCGGGGTGGTCTGAGCAATGGAGGCTGGGTTGTTAGAGCCCTAAAACAACAAAAACCACTGACGTATAGTTCCCGTTATAAGGGCCAGATTGGGGGACATCAGTCGTCTTACCTGTCCTTTCTTTCTCAGCCAATTAAGTTCCATCATTTTACAGAAAGGAGAGGTAGTAGTGTGGCAAAATACGGTTGTTTTGTCTCTGTTAATTTGTTCGAACCCTGTCGAGTTTAAGCCAATTATACATATACCGAGGAGGTACAGTGTCGTCATTTATTTAAAAGAGGGCAAGGGGGCCTTCAGTGAGGAAGAAAGAGAGAGAGAGAGAGAGAGAGAGAGAGAGAGAGACGTGCACATCAAGTAGGCTATTTGGTACACGTAGGACATTAAAACGGGCGAGAGAGAGAGAGAGAGAGAGAGAGAGAGAGAGAAACGTGTACGATAATAGGCTACTTGGTGCATACACAACATAGAGCAACACAGGTCAGGTTTACGTACAAGAACGCAAGCTGAAGGAAAACATGAATTCAACGTTCACGTACACACAAATACTGGATAGGGTGTGACAGTACATACATCAGACGCAGAAATCTAAGACTAAGACATCCGGTCGGACATTAGTCAAGTCGTGCTTATACTCACGGTGGAGCCTTCCAACCTCTGGGCAGGCGGTGATCAAAAACCGGGGCAGAGGAGGGGTATCGGTCGGACGTTCAGTGGTACAGCTCTTATTTTCTATGTGGTGAATCGAAAACATGCCAATATCCCTAACTCCTGGACTGAGGGAGAGTCATTTCTTCAGACGAGGAGTTACCATATTCGGGCTTATTTCCCCATCCCCTTGATCGGTAGACCAGCATTTCAGTCATACAAAGACGTTTTCTCCAACGACCCGGGCATATGCAATACATATACATTCATACCATACAATCAGGGCACGTACGCACAGTCATACCATACAATTTTTCACGTTCCCAGTGATGGTCTGCACTCCATGCAATATCTCACAGCGTTTGTCTATGTCTTTCCCTACATGGAGCACGGTGCGGTCTATGTCCACTCCATTCTTCAGTCGGAACTCCGATGTAACCTACAGAGGAGAAAAGAAAGGGGGTGGGTGCAGCATTCAGAGCACATCAGCGCGCGCAAACACGAAAAAGCTTCTACTTACCACGTACCAGACTAGCTAAAGGAACGTGTGATACAACAGATCTTGGCTATCCTTTTCGCATTATTTTTCTGAGTAACATATCCTTCCCTTCTTATTATACCAAAAAATGCTTCATTTTGTTTGTCCCTAACTTCGAGTTCCCTCTTCGTGTATTTGTTTCTCAATTAGTCGTATTTTATGGGACAAAATA
The DNA here is from genome assembly GCF_964263255.1 of Lissotriton vulgaris. Classification (NCBI taxonomy): domain Eukaryota; kingdom Metazoa; phylum Chordata; class Amphibia; order Caudata; family Salamandridae; genus Lissotriton; species Lissotriton vulgaris. The sequence goes on from NC_141687.1 coordinate 1,054,348,752, forward strand.
CCACACCTTACATTCGGCAGATACCTTAAGCTACAAAGGGTCTGCATTATCTGTCGTCTATTGTTTGGGAATAACAGCCATTAATCAAAAACCTTACCAACCTAGATGATTGTTATGACGCTGATTCCATAATTCCTTCGAAAACCCTTTATTGTAAAAGGTCAGTATACAAATACGGGCCTACAACCGTATAGGCCGGCCACGGTGCAAGAGGCGTCGAGTATCATGAATAACGCTACTTTAACGCGACGATAAAAATAATCAATAATGAAAAGACCAGCATCAATAAGATTGTTTGCATGCTCAGTCAGTATCCCCCCCCGTCAAGTGCAAAAAGACCGTACACATATCCCTTAACATCAGTGCCAAGTAACCGGAACGTCATAAGGAGTTGTGAGTCCCGCCTACATCGGCGCCATTTTGGGGCGAGGTCGGGCGGGTCCAGGGTACAGTCCAAATGTCTCCAATGACTAGTGGTTGGACCAGAACCCCTTTCGGTAGTTTAAAAATGTCATTAATGGCAACAGAAAAAAAACAGACAGCATGAACCGTGACTCAAAGGTGGGAAAGCAAAGTCTTCCCTACCGGGTCACGTTGGTGTTCCGCGGGAACTGATCGAGTTGGTAGTCTACAGCGTCTCCTGGTAATTCAAACGGAAGCTGGCGTCAGCATGAGAGCACCACCATCTCGCAGCAACGCCGTGGTCCTTCCGGAGAGCGCGACAACAGGCTTGTCCCTCTGCCGACGCCCTGAATCAGCCTCTCTCGCGGCACCAAATGGGGACAAGGTGGCTGCCGCCCGGGGCAAAGACAAGTCGATGTGGAATGATCGAGCAATAGCGGCGGTTGCCCCCACCGGAAGTCCGCGGGAGTCGAGGGCCAATGACTCCCGTAGAATCTGCAAAAGCTGAGAGGACGTCTTCCAGGGTGGGGCCCATGCCCGATCAGGCAAGCTTCCGAGTTCCAAGGTGTCCCAGGGCCATTTTAGTGGACCAGGCCCAAATCCGAAGAGCCTGCCGCCATTTTGAGAGTCCTGTGGCAGCAGCAGTTCTCCACCACAGCCATCGGAGTGGGTCCCCCGACCAACCAACTGCGGGGGCCCACTTGAGTGGGACGTAAACGGAAATCTTGGTGCAACCGTCCGGCAGGTGAGATGCTAATGGCTGTCCTGCTACAGCTGGTCGGCGAGTGAAACGCTAAGGGGCACCCTACTGCAGCTGAGGAGCCTCCACCTGGGGAGGCGGGGGAGGCCCGTTCGCGTCGCCTCCCCCCCAGGGCACCCCACGCTGTCTTTCGGCGCAGCATTGTAGGATGGCCAGACCAGTGCAGCAACTTGCTGGACACTACCTCGGTGCCGTCCGGATCTCGGCGCGTTGTGCTGCCTCCGGCCTATTCGCACAACGGCCCGCCACTGATGCCGCCTCACAGGCCGATGGATTTTGTAGGCTTTTTATAGCCCAAAGCCGACTAAAAGACAGCCCAAAGCAGCCCAATGTTGCTACTCCGGGGAAGGAGGGACAGGGACAGTGTCAAGCGGACGGTGAATGCTTTGGGATGGATGTTGCAGCAGGCTGCCATGTAAATAGTTGTTTAAAAAATGTGTTTTACTTTGTTGGAGTGTTGTATATATCTATAAGTTATTCAAGCGTTTTAATCATACTACTTTGTTGGAGTGAAGTTATTAAAGCGTTTTAATCATACTACTTTGTTGGAGTGCTATATATTTGTAGTGTGGCAACGAGCACAAAGATGTTACTGTATAACCAGAAAAAGACATAGTCCAATTGTGCGTGATCTAGCCCAATCTGGTGACGCCGATAGTGGGTATCAGCAGACTTTCATTTGTATAGGGTTTGTCGTTTATTGGGCGGGGTGGGTGGTAGGGCAGGCATGCTTAGGCAGCGAGGGCGGCCGAGCCGAGCTACCTCGTGGCCATCTCGACCGCGAGCTTGGCTCCTCCCCCTAGTTTCATACTTTTCGCAGAGGGCTATTTCCTAGTGTTTCTTGTTTTAGCAGGGTCAAAAGGATCCTATCAGTGGCCTACTGATTTTGTTCGATTCCTTTTGTTTTGCCATAATTTGCTAGTAAGATACAGTGGCTAATCCGTATTTTATATATATGTCCTCTTTATTAGGGGTGCCCTCCGGTGGGGCCGGACGAGCTACCTCTAATAAATGGTCCGGGTAGAGCCAATTACCAATCAGTGGGGAGAAGATAGGCATGACAGATTACAAAAGGGGGGACAAAGGCCCGCACTACCTATCTTTTCACTGCTTGCAAAGACTAGACAGAATGTCTCTATGCCACGTTATTTGTAAGCAGAGAATACCTCCAAAGAACCAATATCAAACAACCAGTGTTCGGACAATCAAACAATCAAATGGTGAGAAAGAGATAGGCACGACGGGTTACAACGGGGGACAAAGGTCCGCGTTACCTACCATTCACTACCTGCAAAGACTGGGCAGAATATTGCTATTCTACGTTGTTTGCAAACAGTGAATGCTTCAAGAGAACTAGATCCAAATAAGCAATCAGTGGAGAGAAGATAGGCACGACAGATTACAAAGGGGGACAAAGGTCCGCGTTACCTATCCTTCACTATCTGCAAAGGGAGAGAGACTCTTTCCATCCCTCACCGTTTGCGGACAGGGAATGCCTCAAAAAGGAGCTGCTCTGACAATCAAAGAAAAGGGAGCTGCCCTGACAATCAATCAATCAATCAAACAGTGGGGAGAAAAAATAGGCACGACAAATTACAAAAGGGGGACAAAAGTCCGAGTTACCCACCCTTCACTGTCCACAAAGGAAGATAGAGTGTTTGTACTCTTCCCCGTTTGTAAGCAGCGAATGTCTCAAAGAACCATCATCGTTTCACAATTTGTCGTTTTTACACGACCTTACCCGGACCGCATGGGCTGTTTCTCGTCTTCCGCGTCCAGCGCCCGACTGTCCTCCAATCTCCGATATTGCCGCGGCACTCCTGATGGTTCCCAGTCAGGACCATAGATCACTCGAGAGAGGTCGGTTCCGAACCAGTGAAGTTCGGTTGATCGGCTGTCAGACGAGGGTCTATCGGACAGGAGTTCTCCCGATCGCTGTAGTCGTTCACTCTGTCGTCAGGACCTCTCCCACTGGATCCACGTGTCGCTGATGTGAGGAAATAGAAATTTTTAGGTAGCTAATGTGTCCCCCACTCGCACCCTATACAAACACACGTGTCCCCAGTATGTCATGTAATTCCATTTCCGTGCCTGCTAGAAAGACGCATATGTATTTGCGTCCAACGTTAACATGTCAGTCATACAGTTCTCCAAGAATATCACGTTAATTAGGCTTCTAGGCCTATGGTGCCAACGTCTTTACATGGTACACTTTTGAGTAAAGCACACGTTTTCTCCATGTTTTCTGGACTAGTCGAGCCAGACCCTCAATCAAGGCTCCGAGTTCTTTTCTGCCTCTGAAAGCTGCAGTTTAGGTATGCATCCCTGACCTCTGCCTTACTTCCTGCTCAGACGAGCGGTGCCCGGCTCGGCCCGGTCTGCTTGCCAAGACGATGTTTTACCTACAAGTTATCTGCTCAGCCTCCTCGAAAACACATTCCAGTCTAGTGAAATAGGTAAACATATTCCTGGCTGCAGAGCAAAGGCCCTGCCTTCCTGTCTCCATGCAAGTAATTTACTGCTCCCGTTACCATGGTAGGCCCATGGCCCCCGCACTTCACATGAAGATCCATATGCACGCACTAGCATTCATTGATGAACGGCCTCTGCCCGAGAGACCTTTTACTTCAGACACTACATCCTCCAAACATAAGATATCAGATATGTTTTAAGTGCAGGTCGTTCTGACATCCCAGACATTAGTCTCCTCTACTAGTGCTAAAGTCAAAGCCCCAGCTCTCCCCAGTTACACGTCATGCTCAGTTGCGCACGCATCCAGGGTAAAAGTTTCTGCTGATTCTGCAAACTTTCTCTAAAGTATCCACCCACATGTGACGTTTCTTGTGACGTTTCTCTGACATGACGGGTACACGCCCATGTATACGCCTTCTTGCACGCCTCCTGTTACGCACATGTGTTCTTATCTCTCTCTTTTCACCTGTTACGCCTACTGTATTCATTTCAAGTATACTGTTTTACTATATATAATGTGTGATGTTATTAAAATGTTGAATGTCCCTTCCTGAACCTTAGTGGTGATGGAACCCGATGTCCCATGCCTCGAGGCATCCCATTAAAGCCCGTATGACTCAGATACCACGGACTCTGCCTCTCATTTGATTGAGCTATCCTCATTGCTATTTCATGTAATCAAAAATTGTACGGTAAAATTATTTACCACATAATTCTGGCGCCCGAACAGGGACCCCCCCTTCCCCACTCGCCGGCGATGTAGCGCAGGCCCCTGACCCCTTCTACAGCTGGGACGGATCCAGTGCACACCTGCGGGTTTTCCTGCTATCTCCCTCGGGCCTACGGAGGAGACGGAGACTGCGGTCCGGCATCCAGACGAGGCGGTGAGGAATGCGGAAGATCCCGACCAGAGCCCCAAGTCGAGAGAGCAAGGTCCGAGGTATCCAGAGGCCCACCTGTTCCGAAGCGCATGCGTAGTAGCAGCCAGACGTCGTAGTCCAGTCCAGTCCAGTTTGTAGTGCAGGAAGATGTCCCTTCCTGCACTAAAACAATAACCCCTACAACTCAGACACCCTTGCACCATTAGTGCATGGCAGCCCATTGTAATTCAGCACAGGGGAAAAGAACAGGACTGCAACATATCTTGTAGCTACAACTCATTCCTGCCCTCTTCTTTGGACTCACAGCAATGCAGCAGGAAGGCTTGACGCACGTCTTTGAGTCAAAATATTGTAAATGAGTCCCAATGTGTGCCCTGCCTGTTAATTCTTTATATATAGCTCTGAAACGACAATTCTTTGTCCGTAATTTTTGCAAGAATATTAGTCACCTGCTACTGGGCTTAACTATTTCAATTTCTAATGACGATCCCAGTCAGGGAGCACCAAAGCCCATTTCTGGCTACCCCGCTCCTAGCCATTGGTGCGCCCCATGAGTGAATACTAGTACACGTCTGAACGCTGACAATTTCATTACAAATATCTTTGTCAGCGATGTGCAGTTGTATAGATATGGTGGGCAGACTTCTGCCAGGGTAGCTGACACCAAGGCCACTCCAGACTTGGTGGCCCCAAAGGACACTCCCGAACATCTTTGGACAGGGCCGCAGCATGCCATTTCCATCTGCACATTTCTTACCCATTCAAAAGTGATTGTACAATGCAGAACTCATATTGAGCAATGGAGATTTGCATTCTTTGCTTTCTGTCTTGATCTTCATTCCATGTTGCAGGATTTCAACTGGCTGCTCCCCACATTACTTTAAAAACAAATATGATAATACCAGCGCTTGTGGGGCTAGCAGAGCTGGCCACTATCATTAAGATCCTGTCTGCAACGTTCTTCTGGCAATTATTTGTGAATGTGAGTGTGCCATTCTTACCAGTTCTCCACAGATTATTCAGTAGCGACTGCTATCAGGCTTGGGGGGTGGGTAGGAAGGGGGATAGAAAAAAAGCACTTACATGGTTACGGCCGGCTGTCGCCCCTCCTCCGTTCTCTTTATCTTCTTCCTGTTTGGTCCTGCAGGAGGCACCCTGGCTCCCCTAAGCCTATCGCGAAGCTGCCCTCACCATGGAAGCAGCGTTGTAATTGGTCCGAGCGTGGTAGATCGGAGCTCAGACAGGGCCTGGGAGGCTGTGCATGTTCCACACCAGGCTGTCTATTGCAGCCTGGTGGGGAACTTGCAAAGTGCACATGACTGTTTGGCCGGCCAAAGACGACTGTCCAAACCATCATGCACACTGAGAGAGTGCCACTACTCCTCCCCTTGCTCTGGCCAGCCCCACCCGACCCCACAGTAGGGTGATGCTCCTCCTCCTTAGAGAATATAGGGTACGATGTTATCATGCAGGTCAACTTATAAAACTTAGAGTTTGTAGGTTTTATTGTCAAATTATGAATAAAACATAGTGTCAATTGGCCAACTAACATTTCTATCTAATTCAAGTATTCACAGAATAGCCATCTTCTTGGCTGTTTGAAATGGAGTACAAAGCCAGCTTCACTTGTGAAATGTTCTGAAATCAGTTCCATGGAAATTTGTTCAACTAGGTAATGGATATACGACAATATTTCTCACATGATTAGGAATAGTTTGAAGAGCTTTGCACCTTTTGTCATTTCGTCAGCAGATTTAATGTCCATTACAGTGCTCAGTTTGAGCCATTGGTTTCCAGTGGGGGCCACCGTCACTCATTTTTAGGAACTTGCATTTATTTTTCCGCATGAGACCCAGAGAGGAAAAAATACACAGAGGGAAAAGACTGAGGAAGAGAAAGACAGAAAAACAGGAGTGAGGTAAATGGTCAGGGAATGTCTGGTAGTGAATTAAAGAGGTAAGAAGTGTGCTCACATTAATGCCACTACAGGGGCTTTATCTGTCATGGGAGGGGCTTTGATGGAGAATGCTTTCAACCCAAAAATACTACTACATATTCCTAGATGATAATCCAGCACTGCCAATGTCTACTGCATTCTAGTATTATCAACGTGTAGGTTCGTAAATGGCCAAATACTGGGACACGGTGCCTACATTTTCCTTTGGGCCCAGGGCCATCTACATAGTGTTCTTTCATGAAGTTCACTCTGCCAGACTTGAGGTCATTGTAAAGCAGGAGGGCAATCAACGAACGGAATGACCTTAAGTATTGCCCGGCGATGTCGCCTCTTATCCCACAGAGTATGAATCAATGAAGAGGCAGGCGCTGGAGACCGGAAGGCAGGAAAAAAAAGGTTTATTCTCTCCGGAGGAGAACACATCAGATCAGACCAACAGGGAATCTTCTCGAGGTGCTCTAACTGCATCTCTGAGGCCTGGCCTCTTATACACAGGTTTATAGCTTTATTACATGTGACACATTCTTGTTAAGGCTTTGATGTACGGAAAGACATCCTTGGAATCCCCACTTTGAGCCCGTTCCCACACATATCTACAGTAAGTGATGACTATTCCACAGCAGGATACTCTGTTGATTCCCGGAACGGGTGTATCTGATCGGATCGCACGGGGTGAGGGGGGCCTTTGATTAGTCGGAAATTCTTTGAATCGGGGCAACTGCTTACAGGAAAGGGGGCCAATAAATGGCAACTGCAGGGCCAGGTGGTGGCTTGGGAGCAGGGCAGGGCAGAGGAAGGGGGTTCATCAAAGGACGGGGAGGTGTTGGCCGGGGGCGAAATGCGCCTCCGGGGTAGAGTCGCGCTGGGAGGGGGTGCATGGTCCATATACGAGAGAGCGGGGGTGGTCAGAGAGTGCGGGGGATGTTCGCAGCGCATGGGGAACGCGCTCGTGATCGGCGAGGGGCAGAGGGGCTATGGTGCTTTCAAAATGGCTACTGCTTACTAGAGCGTACGGGCCTGAGAGGGGACAAGGTGGCGCCGATTATGTTGACATCGCAAACCAGTTTTTAACAGTCCTCCCTTTTCAACATATCTAGCCAGCTTGTCTAGCCGACACCCACCTTCATTAAATTCTTAACCTCGACATCGTAAATGATTTCAGGAGTTCTCTCTTCACAGTACAGAGTCTTAGGACAGACAGAAATAATCTGACAGAATTGTACATGATTATATGTAGTTGATGTGATAGGCGAGGAGGTAGCGCATACAAAATTACATCAGCTGCGTCATATGTCAGACCCGGAATTTAGGAGGAGGGAAGCTCGCTTGAACACAAACATGATATCATAAAAATGTTCTGACAGAACAAGGGATATTACGTGCATTACTTAAGGCCTAGACTTCATGTGGATCAAACTAGACAGCATATTCATGTGCACGGCTGATGTTATACAATTGCCATTATACAAAGTAAATATTTCTTAACCATCAGTGTACAGTTGGAAGTGACCGATGTAACGTCTCGAAAACTCGATTGGAAGATAGTCAATACGAAAGTGGTTGGGAGGGGAATTCAATTCAATATGAGTTACAGTCAGAGGGGGGGGGGTAATGTTAAAAAAAAAAGGGGGGTTCTTCTTTCCAGTGTCCTATTACAGCGAGCCATCACTGGTAGGCTCTCATTGTTCTTCTTCTTTCATTGGCACTGTTGAGCACCGGCGGTGGAGCCAAGGTCCAGCCCAAATCCAGGTTTCCACGCTGCAGGGGGTGACCATTCTTTACTCTCGGATCACAGTCCTGTTTGTCCTGTTCCTTAACTAATTTTATCATAGGTACCTTTAGACGGGGTTCTCGCATTTTGTTCTTCTTTCGTTAAGTCAAGTTCAAAATCCCATATGAAAAAAGGGGGGGGTAGGGGCGTGCTTTGGGAGGCCGAGGGAAGAGGGGGTGGAGTGGGATCGGATCAAAAGTGGACCAAGGAGAGCAGAGTCTTTTAGCAATGAGCTCATCAATCGGGCTCGTCGGGCTGGGACTTCAGGCACGAGCTGATCAATGAGCAGGGGGTTTCTGAATAGCCCTTCTTTCTATCACTTCCCATGCTGAGAATGGTGCCTCGTCCCGCATCTCTTTGCTCCGTGGCTCCCCCTTGGACGAGGCCATAGATGTTCCACGATCTGCAGCCAGGCTGTGCGTCACGTCCGACCCCTCTCCTCCGATGTCCGCATGTTATCTTTGAATAAGTAAAAAACAAATCTTAGGGAAGACGTTTACATACTACATTCTCTCTCCCAACCCCAAGTAGTTGAGGAAACGTTTATCGGTCACTCTATGGTAGATGTCTATTAACTCTTACATCGGTGTATGCTACTAACTCATAAATCATTGCTGTGATGCAGGTTTGCGAATGCTCCTGCAAATTTCCATCATCGGGTCTGCTAGGTGTTGATTCCTGTACTTTACAAACGTGGTAGGAAGTCTGACATCTATTAACTACCTGGTCTGTCAAAATTCGAACCGGCTTCTCCGGTAGAGACTCGTCTTTCCAACACAAGCCTTGTTGATTCATATTTTTCTCCAAGGACTGCTAAGTTTATGAAAAAGTGCGAAGTGCTACTGTCATGGGCTCACAAGTATCTGTTCGGGGAGGAAAACAAGCTAAACATTTTTCTTGCTGGAGACAATTGTTAACCTTTATCAGTTTTAAGCGATGCATCTTCAAAAACAAGGTCATCAGCTATTTCTTAAAATGTCCAGGGACGGCTAGTACAGAACTGGGACTATTCTGGAGGAATGGGGGTGTTTAGACGTTCTACTTTTGGGCCATAGGCGGGGTGGTCTGAGCAATGGAGGCTGGGTTGTTAGAGCCCTAAAACAACAAAAACCACTGACGTATAGTTCCCGTTATAAGGGCCAGATTGGGGGACATCAGTCGTCTTACCTGTCCTTTCTTTCTCAGCCAATTAAGTTCCATCATTTTACAGAAAGGAGAGGTAGTAGTGTGGCAAAATACGGTTGTTTTGTCTCTGTTAATTTGTTCGAACCCTGTCGAGTTTAAGCCAATTATACATATACCGAGGAGGTACAGTGTCGTCATTTATTTAAAAGAGGGCAAGGGGGCCTTCAGTGAGGAAGAAAGAGAGAGAGAGAGAGAGAGAGAGAGAGAGAGACGTGCACATCAAGTAGGCTATTTGGTACACGTAGGACATTAAAACGGGCGAGAGAGAGAGAGAGAGAGAGAGAGAGAGAGAGAGAGAGAGAGAGAAACGTGTACGATAATAGGCTACTTGGTGCATACACAACATAGAGCAACACAGGTCAGGTTTACGTACAAGAACGCAAGCTGAAGGAAAACATGAATTCAACGTTCACGTACACACAAATACTGGATAGGGTGTGACAGTACATACATCAGACGCAGAAATCTAAGACTAAGACATCCGGTCGGACATTAGTCAAGTCGTGCTTATACTCACGGTGGAGCCTTCCAACCTCTGGGCAGGCGGTGATCAAAAACCGGGGCAGAGGAGGGGTATCGGTCGGACGTTCAGTGGTACAGCTCTTATTTTCTATGTGGTGAATCTAAAACATGCCAATATCCCTAACTCCTGGACTGAGGGAGAGTCATTTCTTCAGACGAGGAGTTACCATATTCGGGCTTATTTCCCCATCCCCTTGATCGGTAGACCAGCATTTCAGTCATACAAAGACGTTTTCTCCAACGACCCGGGCATATGCAATACATATACATTCATACCATACAATCAGGGCACGTACGCACAGTCATACCATACAATTTTTCACGTTCCCAGTGATGGTCTGCACTCCATGCAATATCTCACAGCGTTTGTCTATGTCTTTCCCTACATGGAGCACGGTGCGGTCTATGTCCACTCCATTCTTCAGTCGGAACTCCGATGTAACCTACAGAGGAGAAAAGAAAGGGGGTGGGTGCAGCATTCAGAGCACATCAGCGCGCGCAAACACGAAAAAGCTTCTACTTACCACGTACCAGACTAGCTAAAGGAACGTGTGATACAACAGATCTTGGCTATCCTTTTCGCATTATTTTTCTGAGTAACATATCCTTCCCTTCTTATTATACCAAAAAATGCTTCATTTTGTTTGTCCCTAACTTCGAGTTCCCTCTTCGTGTATTTGTTTCTCAATTAGTCGTATTTTATGGGACAAAATACCACACCTTACATTCGGCAGATACCTTAAGCTACAAAGGGTCTGCATTATCTGTCGTCTATTGTTTGGGAATAACAGCCATTAATCAAAAACCTTACCAACCTAGATGATTGTTATGACGCTGATTCCATAATTCCTTCGAAAACCCTTTATTGTAAAAGGTCAGTATACAAATACGGGCCTACAACCGTATAGGCCGGCCACGGTGCAAGAGGCGTCGAGTATCATGAATAACGCTACTTTAACGCGACAATAAAAATAATCAATAATGAAAAGACCAGCATCAATAAGATTGTTTGCATGCTCAGTCAGTATCCCCCCCCGTCAAGTGCAAAAAGACCGTACACATATCCCTTAACATCAGTGCCAAGTAACCGGAACGTCATAAGGAGTTGTGAGTCCCGCCTACATCGGCGCCATTTTGGGGCGAGGTCGGGCGGGTCCAGGGTACAGTCCAAATGTCTCCAATGACTAGTGGTTGGACCAGAACCCCTTTCGGTAGTTTAAAAATGTCATTAATGGCAACAGAAAAAAAACAGACAGCATGAACCGTGACTCAAAGGTGGGAAAGCAAAGTCTTCCCTACCGGGTCACGTTGGTGTTCCGCGGGAACTGATCGAGTTGGTAGTCTACAGCGTCTCCTGGTAATTCAAACGGAAGCTGGCGTCAGCATGAGAGCACCACCATCTCGCAGCAACGCCGTGGTCCTTCCGGAGAGCGCGACAACAGGCTTGTCCCTCTGCCGACGCCCTGAATCAGCCTCTCTCGCGGCACCAAATGGGGACAAGGTGGCTGCCGCCCGGGGCAAAGACAAGTCGATGTGGAATGATCGAGCAATAGCGGCGGTTGCCCCCACCGGAAGTCCGCGGGAGTCGAGGGCCAATGACTCCCGTAGAATCTGCAAAAGCTGAGAGGACGTCTTCCAGGGTGGGGCCCATGCCCGATCAGGCAAGCTTCCGAGTTCCAAGGTGTCCCAGGGCCATTTTAGTGGACCAGGACCAAATCCGAAGAGCCTGCCGCCATTTTGAGAGTCCTGTGGCAGCAGCAGTTCTCCACCACAGCCATCGGAGTGGGTCCCCCGACCAACCAACTGCGGGGGCCCACTTGAGTGGGACGTAAACGGAAATCTTGGTGCAACCGTCCGGCAGGTGAGATGCTAATGGCTGTCCTGCTACAGCTGGTCGGCGAGTGAAACGCTAAGGGGCACCCTACTGCAGCTGAGGAGCCTCCACCTGGGGAGGCGGGGGAGGCCCGTTCGCGTCGCCTCCCCCCCAGGGCACCCCACGCTGTCTTTCGGCGCAGCATTGTAGGATGGCCAGACCAGTGCAGCAACTTGCTGGACACTACCTCGGTGCCGTCCGGATCTCGGCGCGTTGTGCTGCCTCCGGCCTATTCGCACAACGGCCCGCCACTGATGCCGCCTCACAGGCCGATGGATTTTGTAGGCTTTTTATTTATTTATTTTATTTATTTATGGAGCTTATAGAGCGCGCAGCTACCTCCGATGGAGGTGTCCCGGCGCTAAAATTACATGACTGTCCCCAAGAGGAGTAACCAAGATCATATCTCACAGAGAAAATGGGAAACGGAGAGGAGTTGGCAGTTCCAAGTCCAACCGCCTAGTGAACAGCCAGGTCTTGAGTTTGCGGCGAAAGGCTGGCTCAGATTCGCAGAACCTGAGGTCAAGGGGGAGGCTATTCCAGAGCTTGGCGGCAGTGACGGTGAAAGATCTGCCGCCAGTCCGAGAAAGCCTGAATCTAGGAACCAACAGAAGACGAAGGTTATTGGATCTGAGATGTCTGGCTGAAACAGAGATCTTGAGACGCTTTTTCAGATAAAGTGGGCCAGTACCATGGATAGCCCGGAATGTCAAGATCAGGATTTTGAAGTCTATGCGTCGTGAAATGGGAAGCCAATGAAGTTCTTCTCGGTAGGCTCTGACTGAAGTACGGGCAGGGATGTTACCGATGAGCCGGGCTGCCGCATTTTGGACTATTTGCAGGCGGTCAATAAGATAGTGCGGGGCACCTGCATATAGACTATTAGCATAGTCCAGATGGGTGATGATAAGGGCCTGGACTACAGTTTTGCGTGAGGATAGAGGGAGGAAGGGGAAGATTTTTCTGATCATGCGGAGTTTAGAGAAACAGGCCCCTACCACTTTGTTAACTTGGGCATTTCCGGACAAAGAGTTGTCAAAAATGAAGCCCAGGTTACGAGCTGCCTTCACGGGAGAGGGTGGGGGATTCAGAATGGTAGGCCACCAGAGGGTTGCAGGGGGGGGGGATTTTTTACTGAAAAAGAGAACCTCGGTTTTGTCGGTGTTAAGGGCAAGGTGATTGGCTGACATCCAGGAGCATATGTTACCAAGGCAGTTTCTAAAGTTGGAGAAGAGGGAGTCAGAATGGTCTCGAAAGGAAAAGATAAGCTGAGTATCGTCAGCGTAGGAGACCACCCTGACGCCCCAGGATTCAACTACCTTGGCCAGAGGAGCCACATAAGCATTAAACAGTAGAGGGCTCAGGGCAGAGCCCTGGGGCACTCCACACAGGAGGGGTTTGTCTTCAGATTCAAAAGGGTGCATCGTAACCCTTTGGGAACGGCTAGACAGGAAAGAAATAATCCAGGCCAGCACTGTCCCACCGACCCCAAGCTGTTGTAGGCGGGAAGTAAGTATTTTGTGGGAGACAGTATCAAAAGCAGCGGATAGGTCGAGGAGGACCAACATGGCCTCCTCGCCCCTATCCACTGATTCCCGGATAATTTCAGAGACTTCAAGCAGCGCAGTCTCGGTGCTATAGCCGGATCTAAAACCGGACTGAGAGTCGTGTAGCAGCTGATTTGACTCTAAGTACAGTGCCACTTGTTTCTGAACCACCTTCTCCAGTATCTTGGCGGGTTTAGGCAGGAGAGAAATAGGTCGGTAGTTGCTAAAAAGCAGAGGGTCTGCACCAGGTTTTTTCAGTATGGGGACCAGCCTGGCCTGTTTCCAAACTGAGGGGAATAGACCTTGCGACAAAGAGGCATTCCAGATGGAAAGAAAAGGGTTCACAAGGATAGGGGCGAGATTACCCATGATTTTGGCAGGAATAGGGTCCAGGGGGGAACCAGACTTAACGTTGCGTAATAAAGCTAACGCGAGATCAGGAGTTAGCTCGCTAAAAGAGTTGAAAGAACAAGAGGGGAGGCCAGGGCAATCATCAGAGAAATCCGGAGCCATTGCTGCAAAAGAGGAAGAGAGTTTAACTATCTTCTCTTGAAAAAAATCAGACAATCCATTACAGAGATCTTGAGTGGGAGTAAAGAGAGATTTCAAAGCAGGAGGATTTACGAAGTCATTCACTATGGAAAAAAGAGTTTTGGAGGAATTCTGCGCCTGTTGAATTAAATTAGAAAAGTAAGCTCTCATGGACGAGCGTGTTAGTTTGTGGAACTTACTCAGGGCAGATTTGTAGGCCGATTTGGCTACAAGATCATAGTTCAATCTCCATTTACGTTCCAGCTGCTTACACTTGCTCTTTTCCTCACGCAACAGAGGGGAGAACCAAGGGGAGAACCAAGGGGCTTTTTATAGCCCAAAGCCGACTAAAAGACAGCCCAAAGCAGCCCAATGTTGCTACTCCGGGGAAGGAGGGACAGGGACAGTGTCAAGCGGACGGTGAATGCTTTGGGATGGATGTTGCAGCAGGCTGCCATGTAAATAGTTGTTTAAAAAATGTGTTTTACTTTGTTGGAGTGTTGTATATATCTATAAGTTATTCAAGCGTTTTAATCATACTACTTTGTTGGAGTGAAGTTATTAAAGCGTTTTAATCATACTACTTTGTTGGAGTGCTATATATTTGTAGTGTGGCAACGAGCACAAAGATGTTACTGTATAACCAGAAAAAGACATAGTCCAATTGTGCGTGATCTAGCCCAATCTGGTGACGCCGATAGTGGGTATCAGCAGACTTTCATTTGTATAGGGTTTGTCGTTTATTGGGCGGGGTGGGTGGTAGGGCAGGCATGCTTAGGCAGCGAGGGCGGCCGAGCCGAGCTACCTCGTGGCCATCTCGACCGCGAGCTTGGCTCCTCCCCCTAGTTTCATACTTTTCGCAGAGGGCTATTTCCTAGTGTTTCTTGTTTTAGCAGGGTCAAAAGGATCCTATCAGTGGCCTACTGATTTTGTTCGATTCCTTTTGTTTTGCCATAATTTGCTAGTAAGATACAGTGGCTAATCCGTATTTTATATATATGTCCTCTTTATTAGGGGTGCCCTCCGGTGGGGCCGGACGAGCTACCTCTAATAAATGGTCCGGGTAGAGCCAATTACCAATCAGTGGGGAGAAGATAGGCATGACAGATTACAAAAGGGGGGACAAAGGCCCGCACTACCTATCTTTTCACTGCTTGCAAAGACTAGACAGAATGTCTCTATGCCACGTTATTTGTAAGCAGAGAATACCTCCAAAGAACCAATATCAAACAACCAGTGTTCGGACAATCAAACAATCAAATGGTGAGAAAGAGATAGGCACGACGGGTTACAACGGGGGACAAAGGTCCGCGTTACCTACCATTCACTACCTGCAAAGACTGGGCAGAATATTGCTATTCTACGTTGTTTGCAAACAGTGAATGCTTCAAGAGAACTAGATCCAAATAAGCAATCAGTGGAGAGAAGATAGGCACGACAGATTACAAAGGGGGACAAAGGTCCGCGTTACCTATCCTTCACTATCTGCAAAGGGAGAGAGACTCTTTCCATCCCTCACCGTTTGCGGACAGGGAATGCCTCAAAAAGGAGCTGCTCTGACAATCAAAGAAAAGGGAGCTGCCCTGACAATCAATCAATCAATCAAACAGTGGGGAGAAAAAATAGGCACGACAAATTACAAAAGGGGGACAAAAGTCCGAGTTACCCACCCTTCACTGTCCACAAAGGAAGATAGAGTGTTTGTACTCTTCCCCGTTTGTAAGCAGCGAATGTCTCAAAGAACCATCATCGTTTCACAATTTGTCGTTTTTACACGACCTTACCCGGACCGCATGGGCTGTTTCTCGTCTTCCGCGTCCAGCGCCCGACTGTCCTCCAATCTCCGATATTGCCGCGGCACTCCTGATGGTTCCCAGTCAGGACCATAGATCACTCGAGAGAGGTCGGTTCCGAACCAGTGAAGTTCGGTTGATCGGCTGTCAGACGAGGGTCTATCGGACAGGAGTTCTCCCGATCGCTGTAGTCGTTCACTCTGTCGTCAGGACCTCTCCCACTGGATCCACGTGTCGCTGATGTGAGGAAATAGAAATTTTTAGGTAGCTAATGTGTCCCCCACTCGCACCCTATACAAACACACGTGTCCCCAGTATGTCATGTAATTCCATTTCCGTGCCTGCTAGAAAGACGCATATGTATTTGCGTCCAACGTTAACATGTCAGTCATACAGTTCTCCAAGAATATCACGTTAATTAGGCTTCTAGGCCTATGGTGCCAACGTCTTTACATGGTACACTTTTGAGTAAAGCACACGTTTTCTCCATGTTTTCTGGACTAGTCGAGCCAGACCCTCAATCAAGGCTCCGAGTTCTTTTCTGCCTCTGAAAGCTGCAGTTTAGGTATGCATCCCTGACCTCTGCCTTACTTCCTGCTCAGACGAGCGGTGCCCGGCTCGGCCCGGTCTGCTTGCCAAGACGATGTTTTACCTACAAGTTATCTGCTCAGCCTCCTCGAAAACACATTCCAGTCTAGTGAAATAGGTAAACATATTCCTGGCTGCAGAGCAAAGGCCCTGCCTTCCTGTCTCCATGCAAGTAATTTACTGCTCCCGTTACCATGGTAGGCCCATGGCCCCCGCACTTCACATGAAGATCCATATGCACGCACTAGCATTCATTGATGAACGGCCTCTGCCCGAGAGACCTTTTACTTCAGACACTACATCCTCCAAACATAAGATATCAGATATGTTTTAAGTGCAGGTCGTTCTGACATCCCAGACATTAGTCTCCTCTACTAGTGCTAAAGTCAAAGCCCCAGCTCTCCCCAGTTACACGTCATGCTCAGTTGCGCACGCATCCAGGGTAAAAGTTTCTGCTGATTCTGCAAACTTTCTCTAAAGTATCCACCCACATGTGACGTTTCTTGTGACGTTTCTCTGACATGACGGGTACACGCCCATGTATACGCCTTCTTGCACGCCTCCTGTTACGCACATGTGTTCTTATCTCTCTCTTTTCACCTGTTACGCCTACTGTATTCATTTCAAGTATACTGTTTTACTATATATAATGTGTGATGTTATTAAAATGTTGAATGTCCCTTCCTGAACCTTAGTGGTGATGGAACCCGATGTCCCATGCCTCGAGGCATCCCATTAAAGCCCGTATGACTCAGATACCACGGACTCTGCCTCTCATTTGATTGAGCTATCCTCATTGCTATTTCATGTAATCAAAAATTGTACGGTAAAATTATTTACCACATAATTCTGGCGCCCGAACAGGGACCCCCCCTTCCCCACTCGCCGGCGATGTAGCGCAGGCCCCTGACCCCTTCTACAGCTGGGACGGATCCAGTGCACACCTGCGGGTTTTCCTGCTATCTCCCTCGGGCCTACGGAGGAGACGGAGACTGCGGTCCGGCATCCAGACGAGGCGGTGAGGAATGCGGAAGATCCCGACCAGAGCCCCAAGTCGAGAGAGCAAGGTCCGAGGTATCCGGAGGCCCACCTGTTCCGAAGCGCATGCGTAGTAGCAGCCAGACGTCGTAGTCCAGTCCAGTCCAGTTTCCGAGGCCTTCAGTTTTTGCTTCCCAGTGAGTACCGTTGTTGGGAACGCATCTAGACGGGTCCATTAATTTGTGCCCGGTCAAGACAGGTCTGGGTACGCAGACCTGGTCCAGACGTGTTCACTTAGGGGGACACGGTATGACGTGTCTCTTAATGGGACCGGTACTGTCTGTACTGCATTAGCAGTGCATCTAGAAATTCAGTGATTCAGTATTCTAGTATTGTATCTCGAGATTTCAGTATTCATGTTTTTCTATGTACCAGGTAATATCAGTCTTAAATGTAGTAATGTATTTAATGTTGTGGTATGAATGATTGTTTGCTATTTATTACTGTGTTTATTGTGTTCACGTTTAAATCAGTCCGAAAATGCCACTGTTCTCGAAATTACGTCAGTTAGGAACTAGGAAAGGGATACTCGAAGAAGCAGTTCCCGTCCCGCCTAGGGACACTCCAAGACATTTTATGTACCACAAGCATGGCTTAGATGCCATACTGTATCTAGATTTGTGGGTAGAGTATACAAAAGATCTGGAAGAGAAATATAGATGGCCTGTCTCAGGGACATGGGATGCTGATTGCATCATGAGAGTAGAAGAAGCATTATGGAGAAAGAAAGCCATACAATCACAGAAAGATGCCATAGAATTATGGCGTAAAGAAGCGCATAGAAGAACAGAGAAAGAAATCAGGAAAGCAGAGAGAAGTAGAGAAGAATCTGAAAAAGCTAGAGAAAAAGAGTTACTAGAAGAAGGAGAACGAGTCAGAATAGAACAACAAGATAGACAAAGAAATGCCCTTATTACAGGCATGTATCCTGTTCTCGCCGAGGGCCTGCCCAAGGCGACCCCGGAAGTACCCCGTAACTTGCCACCACCATTGGTCCCGACTAAATTACGTCATAAACAGACCGCAGCGGACATTTTCCTTTCTTCCTATTTAGATGATGTAGCTCCAGGATATACCAATGTACGTGTACCTGTACCACCTGCTAATAATGTTCCTAATAATGTTCCTGCTAATACTCTTCCACAACAGTCTGTTCAGGATGACACAACCCCTCCCACTGTCCCACCTGCTACTGTTCCTCCTGCCACTGGTCCTAACAATCCTTTTGGGACAGCAACACATGGCCAACTTACATTACCTGCACCTATTACTACTTCACCTACTCAACCAGTTCCGTTACTACCACCGATAGCACAGTTAGTTGATGGTTACGCTTCCACTTCAGGAGGCGCAGCAGGAGATCAACCTGTCACCCCACCTCAAGTAAAACGATTGACACTTAGAGAAATAGCATTACAACGTACCCCAAAAGCGGCGTCATTCTCAACCCTTAGACAGTACCTTACAGATTGCAGATATGATCCAGTACCAGGCGAAGACGAGATGATGCTATTCTCAATACGTTTACGACGAGTCACAAACTATCTGTTTCTTCTACCACATATGAAACAACATTTAGATAACATATATAATTTCATTAGAACAGGGGAGAAACCAGAATGCATTCACGAGGCCATGGCACACAATAAGGTTGAGACACAGAGAATGATCTTACAGTTTTTGATAAATTGTTTGATAAGGGAACGAGATCGACCAGGTACAAGCCAAGAAGGGATGGACATACTGATTAATTGGAGTAACAATATAGCTGATGGTAAACATAATAAACAAAGTTGTGTAGAATCCATGTACAGAAAGATCCGTAAAGAAATTGTAGTAATACACGAAAAAGAGAAAGCAGCTAGGGAAGCCGAAAAAGAGGACGATGAAATCACAGAGGATGAAGATGTAGATGATACAGAAGCAGACACAGGTAGGATAGCGTACGTAGGTAGAGCAAGACCTTTTGACAGACCCATACGCCCAGACAGCAAGAAACGTTTTCTTTCTCCCATACCAGAACAATGTTCCCTTGAACATTTATTTCAAGACACTGATAAAGTACTAAAACAACAAATAGGTTACAGTGAACTTAGCACCATGCGTGAACAAGAATTAGCCCGATCAGCAGTATAATGGGCTGGAAATAACAGTGTATATAAAGATGATTCAGTAGCGCAAACATTTTTGACTCTTTCCCCAGACGAACAGCGACTAGCTGCTATGTACATGATCCAGCATCTCATTACATTATATGAGAGTCA
The DNA here is from genome assembly GCF_964263255.1 of Lissotriton vulgaris. Lineage (NCBI taxonomy): Eukaryota > Metazoa > Chordata > Amphibia > Caudata > Salamandridae > Lissotriton > Lissotriton vulgaris. The sequence continues at coordinate 1,054,368,336 of NC_141687.1, forward strand.
GCATTCTGATCCAGGTCCCCTATATAATATATTAGAAGAATTACTCCTAAAAAGATGGAGAGGCCTAGGTACCGATTTAATTAACATTATTCTAGAACAACGCCATAAATACAGAACTTTCCTGACTCCACATTTCGTTCCTGTTCCACCTCCAGTAAGACAACCATTTTACATAGACAGACAGAAACCCTTACGAGAAGTTCATCCCGTCCAGACCCCAGGGGGTGAGCTTCGTCGAGTATTCGTATACACACCCTTGACTAAAATGGAACTATTGAAAATGAAGAAATGAGTGCCTTGTCATGACAAAGATCCAGCAGGGTTTCACCATGAATTAAAAGACATGTTACTCATGGGAGATTACACATATCCCGATATTCTTAAAATGTTAAAAGTACTGTTGCCAGCCGGTATTTACGAAAAACTTAAAGAAAAGGAATGGGAGGTGGGAGATAAAAAGATTATTTGGACTGAATTAGAAAACGAAGAAAATACACGAATCCCAGGTACTGGTCTCGGGGACAAAGCTAAAGCATTACCAGGATTATTAGTTCAGGTCATGCCGAGGTTATTGGCAATTAAAAAGGAAGACTGGGATGCAATCTCAGCCTGCAAACAGAAACAAGATGAAGACACTAGTGATTTTTATTCCAGATTCGAGAAATGTTTTATTATTAATAGCGGTTTGAAAACGAGTAGTGAATCATATCCACATCTTTTTGTAACCAAATTAGTTGAGAATTCCTTACCACAAGTTAAAAATAGAGTACTGAAAGTCGAGAGTACGTGGCAAGCAAATACCCCTTCTCAAATGTTACAAATGCTACAGTACCACCAGAACCGAATTAGAGAGGAACATGATCACGAACAGAGACGTATGAAAGACACGAAAATGAAAGTACTAGTTGCTCAGTCTGTTCCAGCTGACGGTCAGAAAAAGGGTACAGCACCGCCAGGTCATTCTGCAGCTCCTGTTAAGGGGAATTGCAACTATTGTAAACAGCCAGGTCACTATATCAACGAATGTACCGTTCTGAAATATAATATTGCTACAGGCAGGACGAAAGAAAGACCGCGTCCTCCCAGACAAGAACATGTTCCACAGAATATTTCACAGAATACGCAACCTCCACAGAATACACAACAGACAGTAGCTGTGCTCCAACCTCAACCTATTGCTGCCACGCAACATGTCACACAGCAAATGTACCAGTATGCACAGTCAGATTACCCTGATTATCAGCAGTACTCATGAAACAGCCTAGAGAGGGAGGTTGGCTTGCCTCTTATCGAGGTTCCTGTAGATCAAGAGGGTCCCTATGTACATAGTCAGGTATTAGGGAAAGACAGAAAATTTTTGATTGACACAGGGGCGAGCAGAACTACCATCAGTCATGACGAGGTTCCAGGGGCACCCCTCTCAGGCTCACAGAATGTTTCCCTGGGTTTTTCAGGAAAGCCTATTGCTAACGAAGTGTCAAAGCCAGTTTCCCTAGAAGTTGGTCCATTGTCCCGTACTACAGACTTGTTACTTACAAAAGCATGTCCTGAAAATCTGCTTGGTATTAAAACATTGAAAGCTCTAGGAGCAGTAATATGTTGTTCTCCGGAAGGAGTGAGGTTGTTTTTACGTGATTTCAAAGGTCATTATGTGTTGAGAGATTTTGATCCAAGATTGCAAAATGTACCACAGCATTTATGGGCACAAGGTCCGACTGATGTAGGTTGTATGCACATTACGCCTTATCATGTTACACTCAAGCCAGGAGTTGTACTACCCAGAATCCGACAATATAAATTGCCACCCGAGGCAATAGCAGCCTTACTGAAAATTATTGACGAACTGATTGCCCAAGGAGTAGTTATAGAAACTGACTCCAATGTATGTAATTCTCCAATCATTCCGATTCTTAAACGAACTGACCCAAATGCACCACCCGTCTACCGATTAGTGATTGACCTTCGCAAATTAAATAAATGCATCATTCCTCAGTACCCAGTAGTGCCAGACATTTCTTCCTTATTGACTGCCATTGATTCTGAAGCTGCGTTCTTTACTGTAATTGACCTCAAGAACGCCTTCTTTAGTGTCCCCATTCATCCGGAAAGCCAGTATCTTTTCGGATTCTCTTTAAATGGCCGAAGCTTCAAATTTGCACGTGCACCTCAAGGGTTCACGGAAAGTCCTAGTATTTACAGTCAAGCCCTGAAACGACAACTAGATGGTATTCACATGCCTACTGATACTGCTCTGCTGCAATACGTTGATGACTTGTTAGTAATAGCACGGACCGAACGTGACTGCGAGCGAGCATCACTGACTGTCTTGTATTTCTTGGCCGAAAAGGGGCATAAAGTGTCCCCTTCGAAGCTACAATTCTGTGCCCAGCAAGTGGTATACCTTGGGCACTTGCTGTCCAAGTGGGGGAGACAGTTGACACCAGAACGCATCCAGTTAATTGCACATTTGCCACAACCCAAAACACAAAAGGAGGTACGGGCCTTCATTGGCCTCACTTCTTACTGTAGACAATGGATCCCTCAGTACGCATATCTAGCTAAACCACTCATACAGTTGACAACACAGGAGGCAGCGACTTCGACTGTCCTCCCTTGGACTCAGGAACACACACAAGCTTTTGAAGAATTGAAGAAAGCCTTATGTCAAGCACCTGTTTTAGCAACGCCATGTTACAGCAAACCTTTTACACTTTTTGTTGCAGAACGCGATGGCACAGCATTATCTGTACTCACACAAGATCAAGCAGGACACAATAAGCCTTGTGCTTATTTTTCTAGTACATTGGATCCAGTGGCCCAGGCTCTGCCTGCGTGCCTCAAATCAGTTGCAGCAACAGCTCTAGCAATCAGACAAAGCGACTCAATAGTGTTAGGACATCCCCTGACAGTACAAGTTCCACACTCCGTGGAAGTTCTTTTGAACCGAACCCAGACACAAAACTTGACCATAGCAAGACTGACAGGATATGAATTGACATTGTTTCAGCCACACATAGAGATCAGACGTTGCAATACATTAAACCCTGCCACATTGTTACCCTCGAGCACAATTGACCTGACGCCACATGACTGCGTGGAAGTCATCAATACTGTAACGAAACCCAGACAAGACTTGACAGACATTGCATTACCCGACCCAGACCTGACACTTTATGTGGATGGTTCATGTATGAGAACAAGTACAGGAGAGTTAGTGGCCGCCTATGCAGTGACCACTGAGACTGAAGTCATAGAAACACATCGTATTGACACATTGTCTGCCCAAGCAGCAGAACTCATTGCTCTGACCCAAGCCTGCGTCCGAGCCAAGAACCTGAAAGTAAACATATATACAGATTCACAGTACGCATTCGGAGTCGTTCACGACTTCGGCGTCCTCTGGCAAGAGAGAGGTTTTTTAACTTCTCATGGCGCTAAGATACAGCATGGTCCCCTCATTCAAGCTCTATTAGAAGCGATACACTTACCTGCATCCATTGCTATCATGAAGTGCAAGGCACATACGAAAGTCACTGACACCATTTCCCAGGGTAACGACCTGGCAGATCGAACAGCTAAACTCACAGCACAGACCCAAACAGACATTCCAACGGACACGACAAAGACTGAAGTATCATCACAGACACATTGTATGACAGTGAAGGATCCAACTCTAGATGTACTCGACATACAGACACATGCCACTCCAGACGAAATCAAGAAATGGACTGAACAAGGAGGGATCCAGACAGATCAGGGATGGATGACGAAGGGAAGAGCCATATGGTTCCTCCCCGACTCTATGGTTCAAATTATCATTAATACAGCACATAGTCCAGCACATTTAGGAGAAAAAGCCATGTTAGACAGCATTCAGAACCTCTGGTTCATCAAGCATTTGCCAGTTGCCCTCTTCTATATGCGCATGGTAGCTCATTCTAGAACCGGACTATCTCCTTATGAGGTAGTCTTCGGCCGACCTCCCAATATGTGGGGAACGCCTATGCCTCGTAGACTAACCGATGTCGACAGTAATATGCTGACAGATTACCTAGCTTCCTTGATGTCTGCACTACTATCTTGTCGTTCACAGGTCGCGGCTGCCTTCCCGGACAACACCCAAGTAAAACCGCATGAAATCGTTCCTGGGAATTTTGTTTACGTCCGCAACTTCGACCGCACAAGCCCTCTGGAGCCGAGGTGGAAGCAGCCAAAACTGGTGTTGATGACGACGAGGACCGCAGTAAAGCTGGAAGGTCGCAAGGGGTGGCTCCACTCTAGCCACGTGAAACGGTTCTACGGACCGTGTCCAGAGACTGAAATAAAGGACTGCCCCCTTTCAGACACTGACTCTAAACTCCCCCTGATAGAAAAAACTCCCCAACAGGAGTACCGAGCAAAGTTGAGGTCTAGTAAGTCAGACAGCGTTTAATTGTTTAAGTCCCCCTCGGGTGAAGCGGTTAGACAGCTTTCTGACATGAATAAGATAGACCCAAGTAGTCAGAGAGATAGGCGAATTGAAAAGAGAGAACAATATTGCAAAAACTTGCACAGCCGATGTATCATAACGTTAATTTTCATGTTTATTCTGAGCACTTCGATTATATGTATAAGCTTCATGTTACATGAATTCTTTCCTTCTTTTGGTTCACATGCACATAATTCCTCTAATGACTCTGTAGAGCACACTTTCAGTGACCTACCCCCTCATGAATTATCCTATCGATTAGCAATGCGCAACAATACATTCATTCGTATGTTACACCATACTCACCAGACCAGCAATGCCACCAATTGCTGGGTATGTGGCCGACTCCCACCTTATCAGAAATACAAGGGAGCTCTGCCTCTCTTTCCCTACCCGTTCTCACATAATGGTTCATGTGGAGCATGGTTTGCTTTAATGTCTTCTTTGGACAGTAAGTCCAAAGTTTCCCAAGGCAATTGGATATGGGGGAACCTGAATACAGTCATGAATAAAGCATGTTTCCCAGACGCAGACGGTCTTCCCCAAAGGAGAGGGACCGACCTAGAAAATGAAGTGTATGAATTAGGTAACTTTTCCCTCAATCTCATGATCCTGAACGTCCAGTCCGAGACTAATTCGAACTTGCCGTTTATAACAGTTTTGCCAGTGAAAGGCGAACTATGTGTTAGAAAGAATGGTTCAGTACATCTAGGACACAGTGATTGTAATACTGTGGTCGAATTCAGCGATAAAGGAAAGTCTACTTTCAAAGCCTCTCGCCATTCTTATTTCATTTGTGGTCACACCGCTTATGTACATCTGCCCCCTGATTGGGATGGGACGTGCTATATTGCATTCCTATTACCACCTGTTTTTCTAGCCCCACCTGATTATCATCGAAATTCACGCCTTATGCATGTTAGACACAGAAGAGACCTTCCTCCTGTTATTGATGATTCCGAATCAGCATGGGACCAGTATAAGGATTATGTTAAAGGATACTTCTGGTTCATAGGTCCTGTCCAGAACAGTAAGATAATACGCAGGTTAACAAGAACCCTTGAAGTAGTAGTGAACGAAACTACTTTTGCTTTAGGTAACCTGACCGAAGAGCAATCTGCTATGAGAATTGTTGTTCTTCAAAATCGTCTTGTCCTTGACGTCATCCTGGCCGATAGGGGCGGGGCTTGTAGAGTGATCGGATCCAGTTGTTGCGTGTTTATTCCAAATAACGCGCCATCCGTGTATAAGGACATAACACGGCTCCATGAAATTGCTCACCTGATACACCAGAATCCAGGCACCTGGACTTGGTCCGGTTGGCTCTGGAGTGTAATGTCCGCCTGGGGATGGAAATTGTTATCATTCCTAGGAATAATACTACTCATCCTATTCAGTTGTTGTCTCTGTCTGCAATGTGGGCCAGCGATTTGCGGCTTGTGCGCCACAGCTTGTATTCCAAGTCCAAGTTCCTGTTCCCGAATGATAAAAGATGAACAAATGATGTTATATGAACAGATAGATGGTCTCATGAAAATAGATATATCCTAATGGGTGTAGTAGGGGCCAAGGAGGGAATGAGGAAATAGAAATTTTTAGGTAGCTAATGTGTCCCCCACTCGCACCCTATACAAACACACGTGTCCCCAGTATGTCATGTAATTCCTTTTCCGTGCCTGCTAGAAAGACGCATATGTATTTGCGTCCAACGTTAACATGTCAGTCATACAGTTCTCCAAGAATATCACGTTAATTAGGCTTCTAGGCCTATGGTGCCAACGTCTTTACATGGTACACTTTTGAGTAAAGCACACGTTTTCTCCATGTTTTCTGGCCTATTTGAGCCAGACCCTCAATCGAGGCTCCGAGTTCTTTTCTGCCTCTGAAAGCTGCAGTTTAGGTATGCATCCCTGACCTCTGCCTTACTTCCTGCTCAGACGAGCGGTGCCCGGCTCGGCCCGGTCTGCTTGCCAAGACGATGTTTTACCTACAAGTTATCTGCTCAGCCTCCTCGAAAACACATTCCAGTCTAGTGAAATAGGTAAACATATTCCTGGCTGCAGAGCAAAGGCCCTGCCTTCCTGTCTCCATGCAAGTAATTTACTGCTCCCGTTACCATGGTAGGCCCATGGCCCCCGCACTTCACATGAAGATCCATATGCACGCACTAGCATTCATTGATGAACGGCCTCTGCCCGAGAGACCTTTTACTTCAGACACTACATCCTCCAAACATAAGATATCAGATATGTTTTAAGTGCAGGTCGTTCTGACATCCCAGACATTAGTCTCCTCTACTAGTGCTAAAGTCAAAGCCCCAGCTCTCCCCAGTTACACGTCATGCTCAGTTGCGCACGCATCCAGGGTAAAAGTTTCTGCTGATTCTGCAAACTTTCTCTAAAGTATCCACCCACATGTGACGTTTCTTGTGACGTTTCTCTGACATGACGGGTACACGCCCATGTATACGCCTTCTTGCACGCCTCCTGTTACGCACATGTGTTCTTACCTCTCTCTTTTCACCTGTTATGCCTACTGTATTCATTTCAAGTATACTGTTTTACTATATATAATGTGTGATGTTAATAAAATGTTGAATGTCCCTTCCTGAACCTTAGTGGTGATGGAACCCGATGTCCCATGCCTCGAGGCATCCCATTAAAGCCCGTATGACTCAGATACCACGGACTCTGCCTCTCATTTGATTGAGCTATCCTCATTGCTATTTCATGTAATCAAAAATTGTACGGTAAAATTATTTACCACAGATGGGCCCCACGCTTGGGACGCCAATTGTAAAGCAGGAGGGCAATCAACGAATGGAATGACCTTAAGTATTGCCCGGCCATGTCGCCTCTTATCCCACAGAGTATGAATCAATGAAGAGGCAGGCGCTGGAGACCGGAAGGCAGGAAACAAAGGTTTATTCTCTCCGGAGGAGAACACATCAGATCAGACCAACAGGGAATCTTCTCGAGGTGCTCTAACTGCATCTCTGAGGCCTGGCCTCTTATACACAGGTTTATAGCTTTATTACATGTGACACATTCTTGTTAAGGCTTTAATGTACGGAAAGACATCCTTGGAATCCCCACTTTGAGCCCGTTCCCACACATAGCTACAGTAAGTGATGACTATTCCACAGCAGGATACTCTGTCGATTCCCGGAACGGGTGTATCTGATCGGATCGTACGGGGTGGGGGGGGGGCTTTGATTAGTTGGAAATCCTTTGAATCGGGGCAACTACTTACAGGAAAGGGGGCCAATAAATGGCAGCTGCAGGGCCAGGTGGTGGCTTGGGAGCAGGGCAGGGCAGAGGAAGGGGGTTCATCAAAGGACGGGGAGGTGTTGGCCGGGGGCGAAATGCACCTCCGGGGTAGAGTCGCGCTGGGAGGGGGTGCATGGTCCATATACGAGAGAGCGGGGGTGGTCAGAGAATGCGGGGGGATGTACGCAGCGCCAGGGGAACGCGCTGGTGATCGGCGAGGGGCAGAGGGGCTATGGTGCTTTCAAAATGGCTACTGCTTACTAGAGCGTACGGGCCTGAGAGGGGACAAGGTGGCGCCGATTATGTTGACATCACAAAACCAGTTTTTAACATCAGGTTTAGAGTTTGATGGTTAGAGTTTTACATCTCAAATGCGACAGACTTGCCAAACCCATGGTCCATCTGTCTCTTTTAGAGACGGGTGGAGCTTAAGTATTCCAATGTCGGAGTCCTCATTGACAGTCCAAATCGAGCAGGAGCAATCAGAAGAAGGACATTGTTACCTCTTAGCCCCCAATAATGACCAGGAGCCAGGAGTAAGGTAGGGTCACTTCTTTATTCGTTTAGTGCCTACCTTGAACTGGCTTTCTGCCTCCCATTCCTGGCGTTTCCCACGCCTTTCCTGTTCCGCCTGCCCTGTCTGCATTCAGGGTCAGGCAGTAACGATACAACACCTCCCCCCTGTGTACAATGAGTCTTACTGTCTCTCAGATTTCTTCAATGAGGCGGACTGGCCGTCTGACATGTCGCCGAGGGCGACCGAGCTGTGATGGTGTCCGAATTCGGTGGCTCACATCTTCCTCGCGTCTCACCGGACTGGAATGATCTCTGTCACTGTTCTCACTTTGACTCGCTGAATCAGTGGTGGACTCGCATGATTGGGCCTCATCAAGGTTGTTGAAGTTGCACTTCTTGAAGTATGAAATGTTGCGAGTGATCCGTTTGTGATCTTCCTCTGCTGTGATCATCGTCCCTTTCCGGCTGCTGACTCTCAAGGGATGATCAAGGTAGCGACTATCCGCTTTCATACCTCGATCACGCAGGACCATCACCCAATCTCCTTCCTGGATGTCTGCATGTTTCGCATTTCTGCGTTGGTCCGCATACGTCTTCATTTTTAGTTTCTTGTCATGGTCCAGTCTGACTAAGGTGTCATGATCAATGTTCACGGCTTGAGGTTGTAAGACACAGTCTAGTGCAGGCAGCCATGTGCGAGGAACTCTCCCTAGCATCAGGGTGGCAGGGCATTGATTTGTGGTGCTGTGGGGCGTAGTGCGATATGCTCGCAGTACCTCATTTAAGGCTTGCTGTATGTCTCGATGGGCTAGTTCTGCTTGTTGGATTGCCTTCTTGAGAGATCCCATAAAACGCTCTACCATGCCGTTAGCTTGAGGCCATAACGGTGTGATGTTTTTGTGCTTGAATTTGAGGTGTTTTGCGAAGTCTGCGAATTCATGACCATTGAACGGTGGTCCATTGTCAGATTTTACTCTCAGTGGAATACCCCATGCTGCAAAGGTTTCATCCAGAACTGGGATTACTGCAGTTGCTTTAGTAGAGGTCACTAGGTGTGCAATCTGGAAGCGGGAGTACTCATCCATGATGACGATGATGTACTTGCCCGATTTGAAAGGGCCAAAGAAGTCAATGGATATCTGCTGCCATACTCCATCTGGTAGCTCAGACATTTGCAGAGGAGCTGGCGGTTCTTCCCGGCTCACCAGTTGGCATGAGACACAGTCTTTGAGGGTAGCTTCCACCATCTGATCGAGAGATGGGAACCAGACGTGCTCCCGTAGAGCCTTCTTGGTAGCACTTATTTCTCTGTGGCCTTCATGGGCGAGGTTAATCACTCCTTGCCGTAGTCTTTGTGGAATCACTATCCTCCCCCCTCTCAACAATAACCCATCCATACTGATGGACAGTTCTTCTTGGATGTGTCAGAATGCTACAAGTTCTTGGGTGAACTGAGTAGAGTTCTGGGGTTTGTCTTTGACGTGTCTCCACGAGTTGTCGCGTATGCGGGTCATAACGTCTTGGAAGACGGGGTCTTGACTGGATGCTTCACGGATCGCCTCCAGAGGCACTGTGGGCGGACAGGCGGTGTCAATGACGAAGTGGATGTACTCCTCAGCCAATGAGCATCATTCAGCGGTGTATGCCTGGGGTTGTCTGGACATATAATCCGCTGGATTCTCTGACTTCCCTGGCTTGTGGATGATAGAGTATACATAGTCTTGAAGACGCAGTCCCCACCGTTCAATGCGTGGGGGCATTTTGGCTTTGGGGTTACCAAATATGGTGACAAGAGCGTGGTGGTCCGTAATAAGGGTGAAATGTTTGCCATATATAAAAAGATGGAAATGTTCACAAGCCCAGACTACCGCTAGGCCCTCCTTTTCAGGTTGAGAGTATGCCCTCTCGTGTCAGTGAGGCTGCAGCTGGCATAGGTGATAATGTGGCGCTGGTCTGAGTCTTCCTGATATTGAGCCAAGATGGCGCCCAGACCTACCGGGCTGGCATCAACAGTAATTTCAGGTTTTTTTTTCGTATCGAAGTAGGCTAAATTAATGGCGGAACAGACAGCTTTCTTGATTTTGTCAAAGGAGTGATCACAAGCAGGTGTCCACAGAAATTGTTGAGAAAATGTGTCCATAGAACTTCAAGGTCGATCTGTGGAATTCGCACTTGTCTGGGTTCAGAGTTAGGTTGGCGTTCAGCAGCGCATGGCATATCCTGTCCAGAGCGGTGTCATGCTCAGTCTGGTCTTTCCCGAACACAAGGATATCGTCGCTATAGTTGAAAGCGTTTGGGATCCCTTGGATGACTCGCCGGATGGCTTCTTGGAAGATCTCAGCAGCCGACGATATGCCAAAATTCAGGCATTTGTAACGGAAAAGGCCTTGATGGGTCGTGAAGGTCGTAATGTAGCGTGACTTTTCGTGCAATTCCAGCTGATGATAACCCTTATTGAGGTCAAGCTTCGAGATGGCAGTGGCACCATTGAGACGGGCGATCATATCGCTAATGTGTGGTCCTGGATGGCGCTCCCTCTCGATAGCCGTGTTGGGCGCGCGCATGTATACACAAAGGCGTACTTTGTTGTCCAACCCCTTTTTTGGCACTACCACTACGGGTGATACCCAGGGGGTTGGCCCTGATGTGTGTTCAATGATGTCCGTCTTCAGAAATTCTTGGAGTTCATCATCCACTGCCTGTTGTAAGTGAAAAGGCACTTTCCCTTGGTGTTGCGCCACTGGGGTCACCTGTTCATCAATATGTAGATTCACTTTGAATTGGTTGAGTTTTCCTAGTCCTTTGAAGAGGTTTGAAAATTTACAGATAATGTCAGGGGCATCCTCTGTCATGTAAAGGAGGTCCACAAGTCTCGAACGCTCTGCTTTTGGCAGACTAAGTAAGCCGTCGGCAAGGTCTGGGCCTTCGACTACATGAATGTAGGCTGGAATTTGTCGATCCTTGTAGGAGAGAGTCGTGCTGAAACGGCCTAAGCATGGTAGTGGTTTCCAGGACATCCAGGTATATACTCGGACAGCCGCAGGCTCGAGTTTCGGCCTCGGCTTCATACTTTGGTACTCCAGGGCACAGATGTAATTCAGGGACGCTCCTGAGTCCAGCACAAACTTGGATGGGTGATCTCCTATTCGAATATCCAGCTTCGGATATCTTTTCAGCCGGTCTGGATCTGACACCATACAGATGTATTCGTCACTATCTTGTGATACCGGTGTGGGTGATGATGATTCCCTGGATGTCGATCTTCATGAGCGATATGAACTGGCAGAGCGAACGCTCGATCTGGATGAGCTGAAGAGCGCCCCTCTCTTCCTTTTACTGCTCGAGCGTGATGTTGTGTGCTTGACCGCGAGGTGGACAATCTTCGCCCTGACGGTCGAGTTTGACAGGCTACTTCAAAATGGTTCTCCCTTCCTCAACGATGACATCGTTGACCAATGACTGGACACTACCCCGAGTGGGGGTATTCTTGGCCGCACCGATAACACACTGGTGCCGTCTTGCTGCTCACTGCGTGTCGCGGCTCCGGACGTGATGACGTCCTTCGTGAGGTCGGGAAGCGTGTAGGTTTGCTGGACTTGCGATGGTCCGAGCGGTGCTTGTTCTCCTTTTGTGCTTGCATTCTAAATGTTTGTTCCTTCCTTTCAGTCTTGTTGACTTCTATTTTCCATGCGTGGTCTTCTGCCTGGTCATTGATCCGTGTCATCTCCTCGATCTCCTCGAGAGTATAGTGTTTCTTTAGGAGTCGCTGACGCAGGGATTCGGATTGGCAGCCTTCGATTATGCGTAGTCGCAACGCATCTTCAGTGGTGAAAGCGTAAAACTCACAATGTCGGGCTAGGCGCCTGATGCGCACGATGAAGTCACACATGTGTTCATCCTTTTCTTGGGACGCTAGATTAAACGTGTAACGCTCATAGTCCAGGTTGCGTTTATGCAGAAACCTCCGGTCAAAGGCTCCATTTACTTAGTCATAGGAGGTAGTATTTCCGGCAGGCAATTCTTTGATGATCTGCACAATGTCTTTTCCCACTAAGTTTTGCAAGGCTATTAGTTTTTGCTTGGAGTCCTGCACGTGGGACCCGGTCATGTAGTCCTCAAAATCTTCTGCCCAGATTTTCCACTTAGGTCTCATGCTGTTCCCAGACGTCAACTCTAGGGGCTCTGGTGGCCGCAGATATGGCACCCCCATGAGCACTTGGGGGTTTGGTATGAGAGGTGGTGGTGCTGGAACCGCTGTTCCTGCAGCTCCTGCTCCTGGAGCGCCTGTCGAGTCAGGGTTGGACATTATGGAGTAAATCTAGGTGGTTATCTGGCCGCTTCTTGATTTATTTGGCTATTTTAGATATAATCTGGTGTTGCCTGACTTCAAAATGGCCGACCCAAAAAATGCTTAGTGAATGTCTATGGCTGGCGCCTGACTTCAAGATGGCCGCCGCTTGTGACAACAGTGTTTCACTTAAAGGTTGCAGTGTCTTCCTTTCTTGTATTTCGCCCTTAAAATTACTTTTGCCGGTTATCCCAGAGCTTGGGACTCACCCCACGCGCTCTGCTTCAGCTGATGGGGTCCGGGCTGTTCTCCGGTTTCTTTCGCGGTTTCGCGCTCTTTTCAAGCTCAAGTAGGCAGGTCTCTGTGTCTGCAGACTCGAGGCGCCGATCTAGTGCAGCGCTGGCGATTTTCAAGGTTTTGAAGCCGTTGCGCTTCTAGGCAGCTTTGAACACGGCATGTGGAGCGTTCTGTGCTTTTCGCTCTCTCTCTTGCAGCGCCGACATCAGGCTGCAGGCTCACTGTTTCTGGGCTGTGCACGAGCAGCAGGGACTTCTGAGGCATGTGGGGTTTGAAAACATCCCACCCTCGTCGCCACTGTTACCTCTTAGCCCCCAATAATGACCAGGAGCCAGGAGTAAGGTAAGGTCACTTCTTTATTCGTTTAGTGCCTACCTTGAACTGGCTTTCTGCCTCCCATTTCCGGCGTTCCCCACGCCTTTCCTGTTCCGCCTGCCCTGTCTGCATTCAGGGTCAGGCAGTAACGATACGACAGACATTGCACCACCTTCCTTATAGGATGGACGGCAAAATATCTCTTTTTTTCCTTGCCTGTCACCAACAGGAAAAAATATGGAGATGAGGGAAAGAAAAAAAGCCTCCAATGACCTCCACACCCTGGGGAAAAGTGTTTGGTTTTTCAAAAACGAACACCCTATTTGAGAGTTTGTTTTTGAAAAAATTGAAAGTTTGGTG